>NC_133164.1:67065710-67697073 GCF_040802235.1 Manis javanica | reverse complement strand
TTTTTTTTGAATTCTTTTTCTGGAAGACTGGTTAGGTCTGTCTCCTTCTCAGGTGTTGACTGTGTGAACTTTGTCTGCCTGTAGTTTTGCCTTTTCATGGTGATAGAGATAGTTTGCAGAGCTGGTACGAGTGACAGCTGGAAGAGCTTTCCTCCTTGTTGGTTTGTGGCCTTCCTCTCCTGGGAGAATAGCGACTTCTAGTGGCTTATGCTGGGCAGCTGTGCGCAGACAGGGCTGCTGCTTCCTGCCTGGCTGCTATGGAGTTTATCTCCACTATGCAGTGGGCCTGACCTGGCTCGGGCTGCTGCTCCAAAATGGTGGAGCCTCGTTGCAGGGTGAGCGGCCGGGATGCTGTTTATCTCTGTAAGGGGCCTCTGTGTTCCCTGCTGCCCAGGGGGTTAGAGTGCCCAGAGATCCCCAGACTCCCTACCTCTGGGCTAAGTGTCCTTTCCTGCCCCTTTAAGACTTCCAGAAAGCACTCTCCAAACCAAAACAACACCACCACCACCACAACAAAATAATTAAATAAATAATTGAACAAAAAAAAGAAAGAAAAAACGCACTATTTTCTTTGTCCTGAGGCGCCAGTTTCAGGCACCTGCTCACTGGTCTTGCTTCTCTTTTTCCCTAGTATTGGGGTCCCTGTCCCTTTAAGACTTCCAAAAAGCACTCGCCACAAAAAAAAAAATGGCCGCTCCCATTTATTTTGTCCTCCGGTGCCACCCTCAGGCACCCGCTCACCGGTCCTGCTGCCCTGTTTCCCTAGTATCCAGGGCCCCACGCATGCACTGTGTCTGCGCTCTGTTCTGGATGACTGGGGCTGTGTGTTCAGCAGTCCTGGGCTCCTTCTCCCTCCCTGCTGACTCCTGTCCTCCCGCTGGGAGCTGGGGGGAGGGGCGCTCAGGTTCTGCCGGGCCGGGGCTTGTATCTTACCCCCTTCGCGAGGCGCTGGGTTCTCGCAGGTGTGGATGTGATCTGGACGTTGTCCTGTGTCCTCTGGTCTCTATTTTAGGAAGAGTTGTCTTTGTTATATTTTCATAGATACATGTGGTTTTGGGAGGAGATTTCTGCTGCTCTACTCATGCTGCCATCTTGGCTCCACCTTTAAAATACCAGTTTTAATTGATTCTACCAGGTTCAAATCTTCCTTGTACCATAGCAGTTAAACATGCTTGAGTTACTATGCTAAATGTTCAAGTGATTTTCAAGTGCAGTACTTCTCAGATAACATATTATTATGGTTAGAGCTTGCTTTTTGGCTTCTAAGCCCCATATCTAATTATCTGACCTTGGCATGTTTTTTCACTTAAAAATAAGGAAAGTTGAACCAGTTTATGTTTGAGTTTGAACTGTTTAACTTAACAGGCTTTAAATTTATGTTTATCTTGCTTTTGATGTTGCCAGTTCTGGACTATTCTTTCATGCCATAGTTGTTTTTTGTTTCTGTTTTAATTTTACTGCTATAGATGTAGTTCTCCTTGAAAGGAGTATTTTAGCAGAAGGCCTTTTATTCTATATAACAACATCTGGTATTTCGTTGATTAAATAAAAAAGTTTGTAAATTGAGTTAAGAAAAAACAATAGATCCAAACCCTAAATATTTTACCTTAATCGAAAACTTACAAATGTACATTTATTCATATTTTGGGGGGACTGCATTTAGGTTAGAGGCCTTTTCTGTGAGTTTTTTGTACTGGTATGGGTTTACTAATGAGTTGTGTTTCATGCATCCAACCACATCCATAAGTTGCCATTTACAGTTTCCAGTTTTGGTTTCTTTAGAGAGAGACTCTAAATACAACTTTCAGGTAGTCTTAAGTACAGTGTAAGTCCTGATTTTATTCACAGGTGGAAGGATACTCTTAGGACAGATGGAAACACTTTACATAACACTTAATTTGTTGAAACAAGTTTGAAAACAAATTGGGATTCTTGAAAAGGAGAAAATGGGCATAGTGGGCAGCAGCAATCCACCATAGACATATTTTCTAAGACACTAGAGAAGTCAGTTAACGAGCAGGCTTAGTATGATGAAAGGCAGTTAAGATAATTTGTATTGTATTTGGATGATCAATGGTAGTCATTGATACTAGTAAAACCAATTCATAGACTATTCCTATTCCAACATTTTATGTCAGAAGTGTTCTACAGAACTTGAAGTGTTTAAGGGAGTATGCAAAGAAGTTAATCTACAGTGTCTGCTGAAGTAATCTCTTCCAATATGTACTTATCAAAATGAATGAGGAAGAAAATTATTGAAGCTCATTGAGAAAAAATAAGAATCCAGGGGTTGTGTTTATACTGCCATGTGTATAGTGGACACAAGCACACAGCATGAGCTCTCTCCACTTACTGGGAATTGTGGATTAGAAATACTTTTTTCTTAAGCTCTATTGGAGAAAGTGGTTTCACTTGAAAACTTTCTTCATTTATTTGCTTTTTTTTTTTTTTTTTTTGTTAGTAATCATTTTGATACAGAAAAGCAGAGATCAGGCTCCTTCACGCATCCCCCACTAGGTTGTGTTGCACCATTTACACAAATTTATTCAGCCTAACTTGGGTACGAGATGTTTGATTTGCATCCAGTCATGTGCTGTTATGGATAAAACCACAGTGATGACCTAACACGGCTCATCTTGTCCTCCCACAGGTGGACCTTTAGGTGAATCAGTGGGAGTGAGGTTCTTGGATCTTGGTCCTTTTTGACATTTAAATTTGAAGGTGTCACAAACATCCACTGTTGAAAAGGACTTTTAGCAACTATGCATTTCAAAGTAAAGGCTACATGCACTGCTGCTCCTTAAAGGAGAATGCTGTATACTTAGTAAAACTTTTATTCTGAGGATACGTTGCACAGTACCCCAACACGTGGCGTAGCTCTGGCCTCCTGCATCTGTCACTATCCCGTTTGGCCAGTGCAGCAGTCCTCTGCATGGTGGCCAAGTGTCTGTATTTTAGTGTGTCCCTAAATTTTAGTGTGTACTTGATTCCATCTAGTCATGCAGCTGTTTTTTTGTTTGTTTGTTTGTTTTTATTTTGGTATCATTAATCTACAGTTACATGAGGAACATTGTGTTTACTAGGCTCGCCCTTCACCAAGCCCCCCAACAAACCCCATTTCAGTCACTGTCCATCAGCGTAGTAAGATGCTGTAGAATCACTACTTGTCTTCTCTGTTTATGCAGCTGTTTTTGACACACCATCTCAAAGTTGATATTCCCACACAAATTTTAGCTTATTTGAAACTGTTTATTTGAAACTGGCTAATCAGTACATAATCAGTGTCTTCAGTATGATAGTATGCCAGCCTTATTCTTTCATATCTTTTTAATCTATGTTTTGGAATTCTACATTAATTTATTTTCTCATATCTATTGTTAAAGCTTCTGATGTTCATAAATTTTATCTAATTCCTTAAGACTATGGCCATAATTAAGTTCTGTTCAGTTGATTAAGAAACAGGTATTTCCACTGGGCTTTCATAACTCCTTTGGGACATTTTTCCTATACTGTTACTTTTATATTCCTTGTAGACACTGTCAGTGTAGTTCTTACATGCCTACTCTGGGATCTTTTCAATGCAAATGGCCTAGTAGATGATTTCGTGAGCTCATATTGCTGCTGCTTTAGTGTAGGCCCACAATCCCTTACCTGAAATCCTGTGGCCAGGTGTATGTCAGAAGTCTTTTTTTTTTTCTTTTCATAGAAATTGTGTGTGTGTGCTTCTGTCTGAGGTGTTGTGTAATTCCTGTTGGGTCTGTACAGCATCTTGTAATCAAGTACACCACTATTGCTTTAGTGAGCCCTGTGAGGGTCACACTCCATGGGAAAAGCTATGAAAATCCTCTGTTAGTCAAGTCAGGTTGTGCCCTTGTGTGCATCACTAAAAGCTTTTTGGATTTTAAAATTTATGGATTATGGAATTATGGATCTATATGTTCTCTTTTAAGACCTGTAGTGTGTCTTTTCATCTAAATGATGTATAAATAAATAGTTGAGCTACTTCTCATGTTGACGTTGATAAGGATTTTTAAGTAATTATTTAATTAATATAGCCATGTTAGATTACTTGTACCATCTCTTGCCCCTAATCTGCACCTTTGTGAGAGTTTTGCTGATGCCTGTTTGTGACTGACGTTTTACCTGTAACTTGTAACTCTGAAACCCACTACTGAGTGATACTGTCTCTTTTCATTGTCTTTTCTAAAATAGAGCTGTTAAGTCACCACATATCCTGGGAGATATCAAGGGTAATTAATAGAATACTCATAAACCTTTAGTAAGGAAATACAGTCTCTTAAAGTGTTTTTTGTTAGAGCTATGGAATTTGTCACAGACAATATAATAATATTTTTTCCCTCCAATGCAGGTGTTCTTTATACATTTTCCTACAGGGCTCCTCTGTGGAGAAATCCGAAAAGCATATGTGGAATTTGTCAATGTCAGCAAATGCCCTCTTACCGAATTGAAGGTTGTTTCTAAACGTCCAGAATTCTTTACTTTTGGTGGTAACACAGCTGTTCTAACACCGCTCAGTCCCTCAGCCTCTGAAAACTGCAGTGCCTACAAGACTGTGGTGACAGATTCCACCTCTGTGTGTGCAGCCCTCCTCTCCTCAGCTTCCTCTGTTGACTTTGGCGTTAGCACAGGGAGTCTGCCCGAGGTGGCTCCTGTCCCCCTTCCTGACGCCATTCTTATGCCTGGAGCTTCAGTTCAGCTACCAATGTGGTTACGCGGCCCAGATGAAGAAGGGGTCCATGAAATTAACTTTTTGTTTTACTATGAAAGTGTTAAAAAGCAGCCTAAGATACGGTGAGTATTTTAAAACATTGTGATTTAATCTCTGATTAATGTATGTGCACTAATTCAGGTAAACATTTGATATTTAACATCATTGCTTATAAAGAAATTACCCTCTTCCAAATTATGCATGTTTATATCTGAGGTTTTATCTAATAGAACTAGAAGTTCTAAGTAGCCAAAAGTGGAAAAAATTAAGCTACATTCATCTTTTTCAGTGGCTTCTATCTGTAAACTTCATGATTCTTTGATACAACTAAGTACTCTAGTCAGACTCTCATCACTTAATAATGAAATTCACAGGTACTGTTTGTCCAGGCTGCCTATAGTCCTTTCCTCTTTTGCCCTTTCCTGCCTCCTAAGAAGTGAGGAAAAATGTTGCAAAACAGATAATTAGGGTGGTGCTGCAGTGGGGATAACTGAAGAAATCAAACCCAGCTGGAATTCACAAGAACATGTGGTCTATGTGTTACACAACAGAGTATTTTATTTGTGATAATACCATTGTCATTTTTACAGTATCAAGTAGGAATAATTGTGCCACATGTTTATTTAATGGGATATTCAAGTATCTTGTAAAATTTACTGTGAGAACAAATGATACAGTATTTTTAAGCATGGCTACATTTGAGGTCCTCAGTAAATGTTAATTCTTAAGAAAGTGATAGTGCTCTGACCAGGACACCCAGGGAAGGCTTTGTGGAATGTGGTAGTGGGGAAATGAGCTTCCAACGAAAGCAAGGATTTCAGAATTTGGATATCCAGGGGCATAGGCCAGAAAATAGAGAGCAGTCCAGGGAGAAGCCATACGTGTTAGTAAAATACTTACAAGCTAGGAAATATGACTTGAATGTAGTTAGTGTGGATGTAGTTTAAAAGCTTTATTTGGAATTAGAGAATTGTAACACAGGGAGAGGTTCTTAGGTTAGGTCAGCAATTTTCTATTTCTTCAGTCACAGAATATTAAGACATACTGCAGTCATTTGTACCAGCCGATCTTTGAATGTACGAGCCAGTGTCTGCAGAAGTAATTCTTTTGAAGATGAGGAGGGCAGAGGAGGCAGTATGCTTGTCTTTGTGGATGTGGAGAATACCAATACTGTAAGTTGGTTTAAAACTAAATTTTGTTTTTAATTATATTTCAGATGTTTCCTTTGTTTTTGTAATGAATTATTTTTGTTCATGAGACTGCATAAGCTAGAAATTTAGGAATGTTCATCTAGAATGGAGTGTGAAAACATTGTAATTCTCCATTTGCTTTGTAATTTTAAGGCTTTTTTCAAATAGAAGATTTGGTGGCATTGATATGGCACATGTTCATATGATCTGCAGCCCCATGTCCCAGAAATTCAACTCAAAAGAGATCTTCTAACGTGCTTTCTAGTCCCACCATTGAGAGTCTATTGATGTAATTAAATTTACGAAGTTCTGTTAGGGTTTTCTTTCAATATTAACTTGATGATAATCCTTCATTTACACATTTCTGACAGTGTCATTTCCTTTATATAAAGCATTTGAAACATTTTACCAGTCCTGTTTATGTACTGTAGATATAAAATGAATATTCTTGAGGAAGGTAATGTGATCTCATGATTAAAATAGAACCTTAGCTTCAGATTGATTCAGTTCATATACTTGAAATGTTACTTATTAATTCTGTAATGTCCTTTGCTTTTTGTTTCATCAATTTGTAAGGTCACCTTTTTAGGATATTTAGGGCTAATGTGCTAATACTTTGGTGATCTTCAAAAATAATCAGTATTTGTATGAATAAGAAAATTTTAATAATTTCAAATTTGTTCTTATTCAGGAGAATAAAAATCACATACAATTTAAGTAACTTTATGTGCATGCTGCCTTATGAGTTTTTTGCCTTGATGGGAATGACATATCTCAGAAAGATAAGAAAAAGAAAATGATATAGTTTTGATTCAAATTGACAAGAAATCATTTTTGATCTACTGAATACTACCAGTAACTTGTTATGATAGATTCTAATAACTGAATACCTTTCAGTATTTAAAATTTGCCACTGGGAGGACCACATCTTGGATAAAAGGTGGACTTACCTGTTTTAAGAGGTTTAAAGAGGAATTTAAATAACTTGAAGATTCTGAAACATATATTATTTCAAAATAAAAATTTTATCCTGAGTGATACTGACTTTGATAGCACTGTCCTAATACTGTTTTCGTTAGAATATCCTGTGTTAGTGCTCCAAAGTCCTTAATAACTCTTAACTTCTTTTTGATAGAGTGAAGCGGGTGTAAAGGAATTCCATATAGTCCAAGTATCAAGTAGTAGCAAACACTGGAAGTTACAGAAATCTGTAAATCTCTCTGAAAACAAAGGTTTGTGCTTTTTTATTTCTTCACAGTAAATTCTGACATCTTCGTTGTTTGATTATTTTTTCTTTCAGATGAGTGCCATATCACAAAATTATTAGTGCCTCTCTCATACTTTTAAGTATTCAGTTGTGCTTTCATTAGTTTATGTGACTATAAATCAAATTACCTATCTTGATCCATCTTTCCCATCTTATTATTCCCTTTCACATTTTTCTATTTGCATTTCATTTTTATTCAGTTGTAAAATCAGTGTCTGAGTATATAATCACTGTCAAAGTTTCACAGTACAGAAAAAGGACGGGGATGAGGAAGTTTCTCTTTGTTTGCTCTGCCTTTGGTGGGCTGTTGCTCCTCTGTATGACCATACCTCTGTTCTGACTGTCTTTTCCATGTATTTCCATACCTCTGTAACATTCAAACAAAAGGGTATACATTCTTGTGATACATACTGACAAAATTGATTTGCAGAATATTCTATCATTTGTCATCCTGCCAGTGATAGGAGTGTGCCTAGTGCTCATAAGAGTGAAGTGATGCTGGCAGAACATTTGGTCTTTCTGGAAAAGAATTGTACAACATATTTCAAAAGATGGAAGTTTAAACCCTTATTTAGCCTCATGGTAATCTTTATTTTTGGAATTTGTACAAAGCCATTAATTTAAAATATGGTGAAATCCATATATTCAGAGCAGTTTATTGCAAGATTATGTTTAATAGTGTGGCTCCGTATAAACCAAGCCATAATCCAGAGTATTTTGTAGTCATTCAAATATATTAGCATTTTAAAAGTGTCTGCAATAGTGGGAAAAATGCATCATGTGTGTTTTATAAAACTCTCCTCATATAGCAAAGTATGTGCATATAACAATATCAGTGTAAATCATGCCTATGAAAAAATATTGAAAGGAAATGAAGAAATGATAAGAGTGGTGGGATTATGGGCTCCCTGGCCCCCAAGTTCTTATCTTTCAAACTTCTTGTTTATCTGTCTCTATAAATACTATATGTACTTGGGAGCATGTGTTTCAAGAAAAATGAATTTTATCCTCTTTAAGAGCTGAATGACATTCACTTCATTGAGATGAAATCAAAGACTTTTTTCATTAAATATTATTTGTAATTATGAATTATTTTCCCATTGACTAAGGAAGTCTGATGAGCATTAAACTGTACCATGTCATAAAACCGAGAAAGATCTTTGAGTTCTTTTCTTCCTAGATGCCAAACTTGCCAGTAGGGAGAAGGGAAAGTTTTGCTTCAAGGCAACACGATGTAAGGAAAAAGAAGGTAAATTCACTTTACTTTCACACTTTTTCAATGGCATTTTCTGTTTTCTGCCAGTGACGTGATCTGTTTGTTTCTTCTGTTTTTAGTTGCTGCACAGTCCTCAGAAAAACACACCTTTGCAGATGTCACCTTAGGAAACGAGCAGGTATGCGGTGAGCAGGGTAGCACTGCTTTCAAAGCTCAGTCCTGGGAGGTCTGACCATTCTGGAAAAACTATTGCTTTAGTAACCCCCGATTCTTTGGTAAATGGACATGTCAACTCTGTTGGGTTTTGCAACTTGCCTTCATGCCCCAAAACACCAAAAATGCTATATGGACAATCCCATTTTAGTTACTTAAAATTTCCTTTGAGAGTATCACATGAAATAAATAAAATCCTTGGGATTAAAAAAAACAGGATTAGACAAGGGAACCTACTGACTAGGGAACATGGTCACAATGGAACATATAGATGATAATCCTCTGGATTTTGATATATGATATAGTTCTAAGACCCAAGTAATTAGCTCTTTTATGATTTGTAATATCGTGTTGTCTAGGGTACTGATATTCCAAAGTTAATTATCTGTGAGAATCACCTAGAGCTGTGGTTTTCAAACTTTCCAAAAATGTGCCTATGAGACACCTGGGCATCTTGTTAAAATCCAAATTCTGATTTACTAGGACTGGGGTGGGAGCTGAGATTCTCGGTGATGTTGAGTTATTAGGCTATATACCCTATTTTTGACCTAGAGAATTTTATAAAAATAGAAGTTTTTCCTCTCCATCTCTAAAGCTTTGGTTCATTATGTTGTGGGTAGAGTTTGGAAATACAGTGTTTGCAATCAGCAGATAATCTGAAGAACTGATCTGGGGAGCTGCTTTGAAAACTGCTGGCCCATTGGTATAAAATCCATATAGTTGTGCATGGTATTATTTTCTCTTTGTGCCTTTCTCCTTGAGAATTCCAAACATCTTCATGTTTGTGTTTCTTATCTGACTCACTCCTTGTGCCTGTCTTGGCATTTGAGGAAGCAGTTACTAGAATTACCTCTGAGCACCACAAGCCTGGAAATTTGTAAGCGAGTGCTAACTTTTGGAGACACTGCACTTCCTGAATAGCTGGGTGTCACTTTCAGGACTTGAGTTCTTTGTTTTGTTAATTTCTTTTTTAAGTTTAGAATCCCTGGAAACCTAGTCAGGACCCTTAAGTTATATTAAGGTTTTTGATTTTCATCGTATTTGTTGCTAAATGATTCTATATGAAAGTCCTGAATAAGGCAGAAACAAAGACATTCTCCCTTCTGATGAATCTGGTAGACTGAATGGACTTTACCAAGCACTACATATTAATGAGAAAACTGTGGGGACAATGGTTTATGCAAAAAAGTCACTCCTAAGGGAAAGTATATATTTATTAATATTTAATAATTAACTCAAAGCTTAACATCTGTATAATGCAGGAATTCATGAGTATAGAGATCTTACTATGAAACACAGTATTCCATTAATTAAGGCAAATCCTTTAGTTCTGAGTCCATTTAAAATTCTTTTCACAGGTTTTCTTCCTCCAGGTACCAATAACTCCATTTGCTTTGTCTCATTGGATGTTGCCTAGTGTTCTGAGCATTTGAATGAGAGAAGACTTCTTTTATTTTAATAGTAAAAGATACTTTTCATACTTTGTTTTCATTTTTTTAAAGTTACTTATTCACCCTCTCTAGATGCTTGGAATGTCACACCTAATACCTAATATCATGATAGCGTCATGATTTTAAAGTAGCAAGTATTTTAGATGTGTAAGTTTTCATGTGGCCTCCCTGTATTGACAGATTGACAAGAAGTGATTGAATAATCATTTTGGGTATAAATAAATTATAGAAATACAAATCATGGCAGGGTATATTTAGTTGAAAACATTTATGTAGACAAGTGATTTTCTTTTAACAGATAGTAAGTTCAGCAAGCCCTTGTGCAGACTTCTTTTATCGAAGTTTGTCTTCTGAATGTAAGAAGCCACCAGCCCAGCCGTGTGTGCATACAGAAAAGCAGTCAGTAGGGGAAGCTGTGAGATGGATTCAAAAGTGCAATGAGGTGGATTTGAGTATTGTCGTCCTGTGGAAGGTACATGTTTTGAAATTATTTCAGCAAGCCTCGCTTAGAGATACTGATTAAGCTAAATAACAAATGTAAGCTGCTATTTATATTTTCTCCACTTAAATTATCTAATTTCAAGTTCCATTAGGACTTTGTGCCTAAAAAATATTATTCATTCAAATAAGATGACCTTCTTCTGTATTACTTTTACTTCTGAGTGGTACTGAGAATATTGCAGACATGATAAGCTCCATGCCAGCAAATATTATTAAGTAAGTAAATATATAGCCACTTAGAAATATTGGAAAAAGGAAGAATAGTACCACGACCTGTAGGCACTTGTGGCTCAGTCACCAGTAGCCACTAATTTTGCTGGTATTCATCTTTCATCTACTGCATTGGCCCGTCTCCTTGGTTCCTTTCTTTTACCTTCCTTTAGTTTTTGCTGTAGTGTATTTTCAAGAGATGACATTTTCTCTGTATGTACTTCTAGCAGATGAGGACTTTGTTGTTTAATAAAACCCCACAATGTTACTATGTCACACAACCAAATTAACAGTAATTCTAATTGTTGGTCTGTGTTCAGTTTTTCCAGATTACTTGAAAATACCTTTTTAAATTAGAAAAAAACGATCAATACATAGCAGACCCAAATGAGGTTGTGCAGGCATTAGTCTTCCCTAAAAGTGCTTGACCTGTAATTCCAAGGAGGCTTGTTTTCCACAGTCCGCCTTTCTGTATCTTATACATGTATTACTTGCTTTTTCAAAGAAATGATTCTATAGGGAAATTAAGGATCTTGCTCAAGGATATTCATCTGGACCATGTGAAAGAGTTTGATTTTGCATTGTCTGATACAAGGGCTCGCACAGAGATACGTCCATAGTGAATGATCAATACTTGTAGTTAAAATTTAATCAGGTGTCCTAGAGTGTTCTTTTTACTAAATCACACAGTTTTTAATAAACTTTTTTGAAACCAAACTGGTATGAGTTTTTTATGTTTTGCCTGAGTTTCAATAAACCTGCTTATGGAAATTGATAACTTTTGGTGATTATAGGTATTTAGTATTAAAAAGATCAGTTACACATTATTAGCTTGAAATCAAATGTTCTTGAAGCTTAATGTCAAGAGGATCCTATAACAGAAACCAACCAGCCGAGAAATAAATATATGATAGCCTTTGGGCATTTATGACTGTCATGCCACAGATTCTTACCATGTAACAATTTGTAGTACTTTTGAGATAAGATTTTGAGTAATGTGTACTCTGTACTCATTCTTTGTATAGATTAAATAATGGGAAATTAAGTTTGGTAAGACTGATGTCTGTGATAAGTCTATTGTTTGCTCATTTGAGAAACTGACTGGTAGATTTTCTTTAGTAAAGGCTGTAGGTAACACAAACATGACCCAGTGAATGAAAGAATACTTGAGAAGTCATTTTAAGTTGTGTAGTGGGATGCAGAAGAAGCATAGAAGTCTTGAATAAAATAAGATTCAGGAGAAAACTGAGAGCTTGGACAATAAATCTGTGAAAACAGTTGTAAAGGGGGCATAGTTAAAATTCCTAAGCAATCCTAAAACATAAAGGTTTGTTTTAAAAAGGAAGCCTTTGCAGCATGGAGAATGCAGTATAGAAGTAGACGTGGCTGTAGGTGACTTTTGCTTGATGAGGTCATTGGGAAAGATGTATGACATGTCTCAGGTGATGAGGTCATTGGGAAAGATGTATGACATGTCTCAGGACCTTACTTGTCAGCTTGAGTATCACCCATCAGGTGTCCCCTCGTCTGGAGGTTCTGGGTGGTGCATGGGTGAGCCCTGAGCAGGGCCAGGGCTGTCCTGTGCCCAGTGCAGCTCTACTGCAGGTGTCTTCCTTGGGTGGCAGACTGCCACTAGTCGTGATAAAATAAGTACCAACATTGAAAATAAACATTTAGAAATTTTTACGGCGTCTTGGCTGAGTCATTTTATGTCTGTTGAGTCTGGCAGTAAAAAAATTGGGCTTGTCATAAAAAATGTAGTCCTCTGTAGTTGGATAATATGACAATAATGTATATCAGAGCCATTTCCATGTTATATTTTCACTGGACAAAAGAAATTTAAGAGGGAGAAGAATGATGTGCTGGAACAAGTATTTTGGTATAATGAAATCAGTTCACCACTATATGGGCAGAAAAAAGCCTTTTTAAAGCATGTGTACTTAGAGGTAAGTGCTCCCAGGGCACGGCGTTTCCTTTTCCTGCCCTTGGGATTGTACTCACTGATTTGTTCTCTGTGTGGTAAGCCCGGGGCACTTGAGAAGCAGGAATATAACAAAATACCTCCTGCCTGTAGTTGGCAGTCCAGGAACAAGCTGTTCAGCACTGTTCTTTTGGTCTAGCTTTGAAAGAGCTCTAGAGAAAATTGGGAAGGATTTCAAGATTTGTAGCTCAGACATCCTTTCAAATACATCTGTGTTGAGTTAAGGCAAGACAGATTTTGTCAGATACCCATGGTTGAAGGAGTAAATGAAAGTAGAAATGCTGCTGCAGGTTGATAACCGATAGACATGAGCAGTACTGTGCTTCCATCAAGTATTGGTTGGTTCCCTTTGAGGTTTCTGCCAAGTGAGACGCCATTTTTGTGCTTTGTGTCCCCAAGGCTTACGTTGTGGAGGACAGTAAGCAGCTTATTTTGGAAGGCCAGCATCACGTTACCCTTCGCACCATAGGAAAAGAAGCCTTTTCATGTCCACAGAAACAGGTAATAAGAGACTTTGCTTTGGGGTGTTTTGTTTGGTTGCCTTTTGTGTTTCTGGAGGGGTCTGGGTTGTAGGCTTTTATGTTGGAATTTGAGTGGAGGGTTGGTGGAAGAAGACTGATGAAAATTAGAAATGAACATAAATTGATTTTAAAATTCATTAGTCACCTTAGAAGAATATTATGATCCATTTGTGATCTTGGGGTTTCCTAAGATATATTCTGTATTGAATCTAGAATTCATAATTAAAAAAGAATTGATGTCTTTGAGAGGAAGGAAACCATATTCTCTATACTTGATCTGTTGTGTCAGACCTACAGCGTTGCAGAGCTCCAGGGGCCTGTCGGGAATGTTAAGGATGGCCTCTCGAGTTGTGCAGCTGGTAGTAGTGTTCAATATGTTTTCTTATTTTTACTAAAATACTTTTTAAATCTTATCAGAAAGTTCTTGTAGTATATAGGAACAAAATTTAAACACATGTCCTATAATTCAAACAGTGACCTTGTATTATGTTTATAATCTTAATTGTTAAGCTTGTGTTTTGGGCAACTTCTGTTTTGAAATAACTTTACAGCTCAGAGACCAGCTGCAGAAATAGTGCGAAGGGACCTTCCTCCTGGTACACGGCCCCCGGGGCTGCCAGGCTGCCTTGCTTCCTTCGTCATTCTTCCTCTGTTTGCCTAGGTTTTGATTGTTTATTTCATCGTTCTCAAGTAATTGCTCCCAAGTGAGTTGCAGGCATCCTGCCCTCCCACCCCTAAATGTCTCACCGAGAGCACAGTCTTACATGGTCACCAACATCATTATTAAATTCAGGAAGCTTAGCATTGCTGCAGTACTCAATGTCTGTATTCAAATGTCATCAGAGGCCTTAGTCACATCCAGCATCTAGTTCATGGTCATTAATTCATTTCATTGTCATGTCTCTTCATTCTCTTTTAATTTGGAACAGTTGCTGGGCTTTTATTTATCATGATGACATTGACACATTTGCAAAGCATGGGCTGGTTACTTCAGTTACACTAATACTCTTCTGGGTTTTCCCTTTGTTCCCTAATGATGAGGTTGAGGGTGTACATTTTTGGCAGGAATATGGCATGAGGTGTTATGAATTACATCAGAAAGCACATGATAGTAATTTGTCCCAATATCAATGATGGACCATTTGGTTAAGGTGGTGTCTGCCATGTTTCTCCACAGCAAAGTTACTATGTTTCCTTTTATAATAATGAGTAATTTGCGGCGACATGATCAGAGACCATGTGAGTGATTTCTCATCAACTTAGGTCAGTCTGCTAGTTTTAGCATCTTGGTGATTCTGTAATTTGAACCATTTTTTACTTTGGTGGTTACTAATAATAATTTTCCATTAGGTTTAATGAAGATACCCAATTTAATCCCAAATCTGTTTCTTATTTTAAGAAAATCATTTTTCTCTCTTTAATAAAGAAGTCCCAAATTTTAGTTCTAAATGTCATAAGCTTTTGATATTTTGGAACATTTCAAATAATAACAATTAGCATTTAGAAAATGAAACAAAGTGATTTTTATAAAATTTACTCTTGTTTTATTCCCACTTTTCATCCTTTGAATGGTATATCCTTCTTATTTCCCTGTATTTCACCTTTGAAATGTTTTCTGTTTATGTGATTGATTGAGCTTGGGAGGTAAGGCACTTTCATCATACTGTGAATAATAGATATAGAGCCCAAAGACTCTCAGATTGATGATCTGGTACAAATTACTTCCATAGCTTGGTGAGTGAGCCTCAGCTCACTCTTAGAAAACAAGGATAGGAGGAGTACTGTACCCTCACCTCTCTTGTGGTGGGGACAGCATAAGGTGGAGTCAGACCCTTACTGGGAACCTTCTGTGCAGATGGTTAAGCACTCACTGTGAAAATGCTTCCTGCCACTCTTGAGCTGGGACAGGCAGAAGCTCTTCCAAACATTCCCTTAGGAAATTAGCTGTGGGCTTTGGCATCCCTTTGTGGCCATAGTTCTGTGTTTCCCTTCTAGTAGGAGGTTTGTAGAAATTTATTTAGTGTATTTCAGAAGGCTGAAACAATAGCTTATTTTCTTTGATGATAATAATATATTAAATAAACATAGTAGATTTTTTGAACTTATTATTAAAATGTAACATAATACAGAATAATGAAGAGGTAATTGATTTCACAAATGGAAGAACACTCCAGTCTACCCAGAACCCAGATGAAAATCAGCTCCTGCTTTCTCCTGTCCACAGGTCTTCCTCCTCCAGGGTCACTCTCTAGCCCCTTTCTCTGACTTAGAAGTCAGAAGGACACTTAGTTACTGCTTTTGAAGCCACAGAGATGAGAGGTCAGCAAACTTTTTCTGAAGAGAAGCCTGATAGGAAATACTTTAGGCTTTGCTGGCCAGGTGGTGTTTGTCGTAAGTACTCATCTCTCTTGTCCAAGAGCAAATTATAGCTAGTTTGCCACAATTCTCCTGGATGGCAAACTAAGAGAAAAGTAACTGTGGAGAGAAAATTACTAAGAAAGAAAATAATAGTAGAAATGGAGTGTTATTCTCTATTTTCATGTAGGTGATAATATTTATTAAAATATTTACAGTGTGCTTGACACTGGCTGTATTAAGACTTTTACATGTGTGTTAGCCTTCAGTTAATAGAGTTGAAGCA
This sequence comes from Manis javanica, assembly GCF_040802235.1. NCBI lineage: Eukaryota > Metazoa > Chordata > Mammalia > Pholidota > Manidae > Manis > Manis javanica. Next base: position 67,681,153 of record NC_133164.1, on the reverse strand, counting down.
CTGTGAGCTATAAAACACAGCCATCTATTTTCAAAACGAAATTTTAAGGCAATTTTAGTGCTTCAGCAATTAGAACGGATGCTGTACAATGTAAGATCTATAGCCTAAATACTAAGTACTAAGCAGTTTTACCTGATGAGAATCACCACAGTTTTTGAAATTGTAATTATTATGAACCCCTTTTTACATATGAGTAAGTTAAGTCTTAATTTGTTAAATAGCTTAACCAAGATCACAGAAGTAACATGTGAACTGCTGGAGTTCAAGTCTAACTCCAGCATATAAAAGATAAGGAATGAATAAATGATTTCAAATCCTAGATTCTTTATAGATTGTATTGCCTGATTCCATATGTCAGTGTAAGTAACATAAAAAGTTTCATTTTTGCTTTACTTTATTTCTGCTGGTTTTAACTTCTTTTGTTTGTATATGCTATACTTTATTTTAACAAGGCAAAATTTGTATTGTTACATATCTTTTCTCAGGAGCTGCCAGAAATGGAACTGTTAAGATTTTTCAAGTCAGAAAACACTACAGTTTCTTCAAGGCCATCAGTAGAGCAGCTTTCTAATCTCATTAAAACGAATCTTCACTATCCAGAATCATTTAGCCATCCATTTCATCAGAAAAGGTTTGTGGTTTTGTTTTTGTTACAGTTTTTCTACAGTTTTCACTCACATGTAAATGTGCATACATTTATTTATTTATTTTGACAATGGCATTAACTCCAATATTGAAGAAGAAAGTTAGAATTATTATTGAATCTATGGAAATTGCTCTGAAGTACTTTGCCCTTTACTATGATTACTGTGTGTTACCACTGTGGTTAAAGATGGATATTGCCCTAGTCACCTCAGTTGCCAAAACTTTCCTCTTGAGCAGGTTTATCATAAAATCAAAAACAATGGAAAAATATTATATCATTTTGTTTCAGATAGAGAAATTAAACTTAAGACATGACTACAATACAAACTTATCACATAGTTCAAATTTAAACAGAATCATTTACTTAAGATTTATTAAGTGCTGAACTTCCTTAGGAATAATTACTTACAATTTTGGTAAATAGCTTGATGATACAAACTTAAGTCTAAAATAAATCCTGAAATAAGATGTTACTTGAAAAAGTTTGCTGGTTTGCAGGTATAGGAAAAGACAGACATCTGTTAGGACCAGTCTAGTCTAAGTGATAATTGAAAAGTCACCTTGAATAGGGGTGTGAATGGGGTGCGATGGAGCAGAGAGGATGGTGACCTGCAAAGCGGTGACAGTGGAGCCAAGGAAATAGGAGGCCACGAGGAAGGCTGAGAAGTAGCATCAAAGAGTTAGGAAAAGAAGACCAGTGAGGAGAAAGTGGTATCTCAAAGGCTGAGTGAGAACAGTACAGGGAGAGAGAAGTAGTTAAGTGGTTAAAATGCTACCCGCTATGTAGGAGAGACACTCTGAGTAAAGGATAGATTGCATGGGGCCCTAATTCAGAAGCTATTGTATTAGTATTTTGTTCTTATTTACACAAATAATTTCTCTGGAGTGATTTTTGAACTCAGTTTTTTCCTTACTTGGATCTTTAAAGGGGCTTGCTATGCTCCATCTGTTAGGTATTCTTTAGTGTTATTGTCAAGAAAAAGAAAATTGTTTTTTGTTTTGTCGTTTTTTAAAACACATAGCTAACCTCTTTTTCTTAATTTCCTCCCATAGCCTTTGTTTAGTACCAGTGACCCTTTTACTTTCCAACTGCTCCAAGGCCAGTGTTGATGTGATCGTGGATCTTCGGCATAAAACAACAAGGTAGAGATTGTTTAGCGCAAGATGGATTTGAGAGCAGTTTAATACTTTCAAACTGTGCAGATAGTTACTTAACAAAGAGAAAGTTCTTTTACTCAGCCATGCCCTATGTTTTTGTTTGGCATTTCAGAAGAGTCACTGAGGACTGCTGTAGCATTACAGTACTGACAGAATGGAAGGCAGTTTCCAAACACAGCAAATGATTGTGCCCAGAGACAAAATTTTTTATAACAATTTATTGGTGCTAACTTTAAAATTGAAAATCAGCAAGGTTGTGATAGTTTGTTTTTTCAGGTTTTTTTGCTGATTATAAAATAATACTTAACAAAAAATACTAGTCCATACTCTCATATCTGGTACCCCAAGAGCTAGAAGCTTTTTAGAATTCATAAATTTGGGGGTTTTTAGGAAGGTAATATGAAGCCTATGCTGGTTATTACAAATAACACCCTACACGGGACTCGGGTGGCCCTGAAGTCCAGGCGCAGCCTGCGTATGAGTGCACCACAGACAGACTGCCACGGGCTTTGTTGGCAGGTACTGGGTTGCTCTCCATTTTTCGGTGCTATAAACTACGTTTGATATTAATGAGCATTCTTGTATACACGTTTTTTTTTATGTGTGGATTCCCAAGGAGTTAAAAGCTCAGGTTTGAAATCAGGTTCCATCATTACTAGCTGCTGCTGTGAGATAGAATGAGATGCTCAGCATTGTGCCTGCAATGTAGTAACAGCTAGTAAATGTTGGCTATTACAGTAGCTGTTGCCATTAAGTTGTTATTACTAATAAACTTGGCTTCATAAAATAATTTCTAGAAATAGAATTGCTGGATGAAAGGGATGTGTTACTGGGACTTCGGAAAAAAATTTAAAAAGGAAAAAACCTTCCAACTTATATTTTCCTCCTCCCTTAGTCCAGAAGCATTGGAAATCCATGGATCGTTTACATGGCTTGGACAAACCCAGTATAAACTTCAGCTTAAAAGCCAGGAGATTCACAGTTTGCAGCTGAAAGCGTGCTTTGTCCACACAGGTGTTTATAACCTTGGAACACCAAGGGTGTTTGCCAAGTTATCGGACCAATTTTCAGTGTTTGAAACAAGTCAGCAGAACTCCATGCCTGCCCTGATCATCATCAATGATGTGTGACAGCTTGTAGACTTGTTGGAGTGCACAGGAGCCAGCTTGTTCACAGAGTGGGCCTTGCAGCGGTGTTTGAAAGGCCTGCCTTGTTACAGATACTGGTGTCAGATCAATGCACAGTCCTTGGACTTGTCAGTTTGTTGAGGACACAGAGCATGTTGGACTGAGAATACTTACATTCTTTTTTTGTATTTCTTTAAACCCTGGTAATAATTTGTGTGCTCATAATACAGAATTTCAACATATCCATGCACCTTATGAAGCCCCATCTTAAAAACCTATGTCTGAGTCTGCTGTTACAACTTATCGATGATATATGAATATCAGGAGATGATTTTGAGGAAGGAAAGGCCTTGTTGGCAATGCTCCTGTTAAGCCATTAGTCTGTAAATTCCAGCTTTACTGTGAAGTTTCTCTAGAGTGTTAAATACAAATTTTCCTGTTTTGCTTCATACAGTTCTCTAAAATCAGGTTTGAACTTTGGTTATAGAGTCTTCATACTTCAGTATCTGGTGGTTCCTATGGCTTATACATAGCTTTGTAAAACAACATTTTTTTCTGATTCTTTGAATATGGTTTCAAAAGGAGTTTGACTTTTTTTCCTCATTCATCACTGCATAGAGTGCACTATTTCACAATATGAGATTTTTGTCATTTAAATTATCATATTCTTTATTATGGAACTTTAGCAATTGAGTTGATCTGTTTAAAATATAAATCTACTCAAGTGAATTAAAAATAAGCTTTTCAAAAATGTATTATATTTATAACAAATGTACTGTAAATAGAATAAAGACATGCTATTCACTGTATAGATTTATTAAATGCCACTTTTTATTCTGAGGACTTATATTCCTTACGTAAAATAGTACCAACCACATTATTACAGCAGGTACCAGACCAATCTCCTGAGAAAATTTCATCAAAAGTGAAATACAGACTTTGTTCCTGGAGTCCTTTGTGGACTTGTTCACATGAACAGATGAGCTTTATCTTTAAATGTGCCTTATGCCCAGTTGGTCTTTTTATGGCTGGGAGAAAGGAAGATCAGGGCTCACTGGATCTGTGAGCAGCCAGCCACCTTGCAGACCCAAAGACTGGGTGTGGCAGACGGGGTGATTGTGCCTTCCTGCTGAAGAAGAGTGAGGAGTCTGAATTAAAAGAAAAAAATCCCACTAAAAGCAAAGTGTTGAGAATATAATCAGGTATTAGTGGACTGAAATCCAGGAGAAGAAAATCTGGAAAGATGGAGCCATCATTTGGGACTACTTAGCCCTGGGAGCTCCCGCTCAGGAAGAAGCGGCTGAGGGGCAGAGCTTTGCACTTGACATGCTTTGAGACAAGTATAGGTCAAAAGGATGGGAAAATGACAAAGACGGTAAGGGACCTACTGGGTCCAGTGAGACAATCTTACATGTTTATTTGGAGTCCTAGAAAGAGGAGAAGGCAGAGCAGTATTTGAAGAGAATATATAAGAATTTTCCTAAATGGACATCAAGTTATAGGTTCAAGTAGTTCAGTAAATAATCACAGACAAAATAAGTAGAAACAAACCTATATCCAGATTGATTGTAGTGAAACTGCTGGAAATTGAAAGGGGAAACAGTCTTGAATAGAGAAGACAAAAGTCCCTTGAATGGTAACAATAACTGAACTGATAGCAAACTTAACAAAAATAATGGAAGTCAGAAGATACTAGTGTATCTGCAAAGGATTGAAAGGAATGAATTGCTAATCCATAATTCTATACTCAGCAGGGCTGACTTTCAAAAATGGAAGTGAAACAAGGATGTTTTCAGACAATTAAAACTACTGAGTTCACTTCCAGGTGGTCCCAGGATAAGGGTGTCTGTCTGTTCATAAATCTTCCCATTCATTCTTCAGGTAAGTATACAGATGAGTAAGAAGAGCAGCCGAAGCCCACACCTGCCACATGCTCTTAGCTAACACGGAATACTACTAACTTCATGTTACCTGTAAACGGAAAATTTCACATTAAATTCCAATCAGCTGTGTCAAGCATCTACTTGCGAGCATTTGTGGAGAGTGGAGGTGGGGAGGACACTGGGGCGGGGTGAGGACGAACTGAAGTCCCTCTAAGCAGAGAACGTTCCTCTCTCACTGAAAGTACTTGGGATCTTGAAGGCAGGCAAGGTATGGGGGCATTGCCTGGGACCTCGCAGGGGGAGCAGGAAGCAGGTCTATTCAGCACGCAGCTCAGGAAATGCCTCCCAGGGACAGTGACCCTACAAATTGGCTACTTGGAAGAATAGTGTTGGGAGACTTCTGCAGCCCAAGTAACTTTCAATCTCAACTGAAACTTTTCCTTTAAGACCATACCCTCAGGGCCTGATTTCCAGGAGACCCCGTTAAAATGCAAATGCCTGTAGGTAGCTAATAGCACACCCTAATTGAACTTTAAAATAACGAGATCTGTTAGGCAGCTTGTAAGAGCAAAGCTTTCAAGGGCATGGGGCACAAGAACAATGCCTCGAAGGGAGTGAGGTGTGCAGGAAGGTGGACCAGAAGGAGCAAGTGGTGGGAGGTGAAAGGAAAGGAGCGACACACAGCAGCAATTCACCGGAGAATTCCGCTTTATTAGGGAAAGGTGCTGGGTTATATAGGAAGGGGCATGAGCTGATTGAGGTGTCACTTCTATGGGGCTGGTGGCTATTGGCGAGGTGCTGGGAGTGGGAGCGGGGAGAGAGGTGATTGGTCTTCAGGTGGCTCTTCAGGGAACCGAGGACCTGGAAGAGAAGCCGGAAGTTCGCCATCTTACTGGTGGGGGCCCTTCAGGAGGGGACAGAAGAACCTGGCCCCCTTTATAACTGCTCAAGGTCAGCCCTGTTTGGTGATACCGCTTTGCTTGATCCTGGGGGGATTACTGGGCTGTAGTTTCTCACCTCTGGAAAAGTTTGTCATGTGGATCCCTCCCACCCCATGTTTCTGATTTGATTTTTAAACTGTGATCGAATTTAGTTTACCAGCTTGAACAGCTCTCAGTTCCCTACCTGCCTGAATGAATTACGCTGTGCTGGGTGGCACATCTGAGGATTGGGCGCTTTTGTGAAAGGCAAAAATCAGTCTTCTTTGCATTTGAACAGTGTGTCTTAATTCAGTAAACATTCCGCCAGGATGTAGTATATTAAAAAATCTGAACTTTTTTGAAGAACATTAGTATCTGTTGATTAGAAAGTCTGGTTTTAGAATAACTTTTTAACCAGAGAAGGTGTATTGGGCCGGGAGATGGAAGTCCGGGACTTGTCTGCAAAGCCCTGGTGCAGTTGAAGGGGAGGAGGGTGTTTGGAAGCAAGGCTGTGACTGAAGGAGGGGACAGGCCCAACTTGGGCCCCGAGGCCTGGGAGAGCCAAGCTCAGCCCAGTGGGAAGCAGGCTGGCCCAAGGCCGGTGCCCTTGGCAGCTGCCCGGATTTATCCAGGAGGCAGCCCAGCAATCCTCTGGGGAACCTGAACAAAAGTGAGGGCAGATCAAAAGACCCCGTTTTCCAGGTTCAAAAAGACTTGAGAGGCAAAAGCTGGGCACAGAGCCACTCTTGCTGAGACCGGAGTTGCATCTTAGGTGGGTCTGTGGCGTCCCTCCCTCCCCTGCACTTCAGGGTGTGAGGGGCAAGTGGAGAGGAAGGGCCATCTAGGAACACTTACGGAAATTTAGGGCCTTGGGTTTGCAAAAGGAAATCCCGCAATGAGGAAATTGGAGGGTGAGAGGGAGAGGCATAGTCCAAGTGGTGTCCTGGAGCACACTCACACCATCGCGAGAGCCAGTTACTACATTTTCAGGAATTCTGTGAACCAGTTCTTAAAACAGCTGCTAATGAAAAATTAAGTCACATCAACTTACAAGTGAGTGTTGTTCTAAAGGTAAAGGTAATAAATACTGAAAATTTTTCACTTACTGAGTATTTTACTGTTCCCCGTCGCCCAAAGTTAAGTCCGTTGATGGGTGTGGTGGGAATACCGTGTAGCGGGGTGCTTCTCTCGGCTCTGCCCAGTGCTTCATTCAGCTGTCTCACGCTAGTAGCTCCAGATTTCCTATAGCGGGAGTGTTTGCCTCGGGGGCATCAGATGCTACACAGGAGGGCTTGATGTATTGATTTTCATTTACACCTAAACAAGTGATGGGAAATGTTAATAATGCAGATTAACTTACACATGTTGCATACCTCTGGCTGTTACATCACAGAATGTTTCTCCAGGTTCCAGAAACTGTCATCCAGGTGAACAAAGAAGTTGCTTGTGTCACTGGTGACTAGGTGAATATGTCTCCTCACTTTCCTCTTCCTCCTCAAAGTAAAAATACCAACCAATATTCGTGCTAGAATTATTTCCATTTTGTTAATTGTAGCATAGGTTGGTTCTTTTAATAACTCTGCAAAACTCATCAATGGGCTGATGGGATTTACAGTAAAAAGTATTGCATACTTCACCATTTTTTGTAAATTGTGCAACATGAAGACTTTATATCCTTTTAAACACTTTTTTCCCCCCGCAGGGTAATGTGTGTAAATACTTCAACACACCCCTAGGTATGGGCAGAGACCATGGTAAGGTTAGTGTTCTGACATCTGCACTATCATTAGCCAGGAGCTTAGGTGTTTTAGGGAATCTTCCAGCCTTTGGGACCCCACAGGGCAGTAATCCTCAGTACTGTGTGTGTAATCACTGGGGCAGCTGCTAAAAACGAGTTCCGAAGTTGTCTTCTCCCACATTTGGTCTGTCTGACTAGACCGATTTTGTTGGTCTGGTTTGAGTGAGGAATCTTGTTTCTGTTGTTGGGGATGTTTGTGTTCTTGTTTGTTTTCATTGTTTTAAAATCTTGGGGTTTTAACAAGCCTGGATTCCGAGGAGGGGACCTGAACACTACACTTTGGGAGACATTCCCCGGGAGCCTAAGGTTTCTGTGGTTTGTTCCTATCAAGTTTCAAGCACATCACAGAGACATCACTTTTCTTTGAAAGTTCTAGGTTGCTAGGCCAGTGTTTTAAACGTACATTCCTAAATTGCCACGATTTGTTCAAAGATTATAATTTTCTACTTAAAGGTGTTGAGATAAAAATGGGTTTACAAGTAGTCCATTTGTTCAGTAGTACGTTTAGGCTGGAACTCAGTGTGTGATCCCAGCTGACCTGTCCATTTATTTCTCAGACACTGATGATACATCTTAATTCTTACCAGCTTTTGGTGGTATCAGTTCTGCCGTCCCGACGATCTGGATGCTTTGGCAGGTATTTGTTGTCTCCACTAGGTGTGGGCGGATCAGAGCTGTAGACAGGATGACCATGTTTAAGTTTCCACCCAAAATAAGGTGTTTTGAGAGTGATAGGGGTGCTGTTAACACTTAGAATAGGACAGCAGATGCCCAGGCACCGGGGTGTGCGTTGAGAGTCGCCTCAGTGCTCCTTTCAGGCTGCTTGCCTGGCAGGGTGCCACAGTGAGGTCTGCACATACAGATGCTGCTCATAAAGCATCCTTAGATGCTTGGGAAGCCTAATTCCCTGCCTTTTGGGGGAAATACCCAGATCAAATGTGCGGATCGGTGGCAAGATTCAGGTTGGAGTCAGGTGACAGACTCGTCCTGCTGAACGCAGGACTGAATTCTAACCCTGGGCCAGGAATGCCTCCAATGGGTGTAGGCCTGACTGGATTCTCAAGCTCTCTCTATGCAAGTGTGGGGAGCTTGCACACTGTCTCTGGCCAGTACACATGTCTTGAACACGGCTTGGGTCACCTCTGTGTTGATTAACAAACTTGTCAGTACTAATTAGACAGCTGATTCTTGAAAGGCTTTGGTGCCTCTTCTGGTTTATGGACTGAGCAGAGTCTTTCAAAGGCTAAATAACCACCCCTGGATTAGGTGCTAAAAGTGTTTCTTAACTACTCCTAGGTGGTTAAAACTACCTTAACTTATGTATCACACTATCTTTGGTGAACTACATTAAAGTAAATTATACTCAATGTAACATTTGATTACAGCTTAAGTTGTAAAAAGTACAGATATACCAAGATATTGCCTCTTTTGATAAGAGTGTAATTAAGATGTATGTCTTTAAGCAAAATACTATAAAATAGTATTTCCCAAAGATGTTAATCCTATTCACTGAAAGGATGTTAATGGGTAGTAAGTGAAAAAGAGTTCCTAGACCAAACAAATAAAAGAAGTACAGAATTAAAGAATAACTGAGGTGGCTTCTTTACTACTTGTGTGCATTCTGGGGATTTCCTAAGCATCTTCGCCTTCTGGGCAGAGGGCACCTGCTCCTCCAGCCAGAGCAGCCCTCACGACCAGTGGTGTGGTCATGACGGGCTGTGTGTGAGTAGCAGGTGTCCTGCGCCTGTGAGTCTGAATCCTAGAGTGATGCTGCCAAACAGTATGGAAGTGAACCGGTGTGGCTGTTACTGAAAACAAACACCTGTCCCTGTAAGCATATTTGTATTAGCCTTAACCAGTGGTACTATCGGCACCTCTGGGGAGCTGGGCAAGACTACAGGATAAGGAGAGGAAAAGGGGGAGGACGTTGCATAGGAAGACTTGCCGCTTTGCTTCCTGGCTGCAGCTGGTTTCGCGAAACCCTAGCAAGTGATGCCCAGACTCAGCTCCGTCCACCAGAGGGCGCCAGGGTGCAGTCCGCCTCAGCACCGTCCTGAGAACTTGCTTTAAAATGTGGAAATTAACGTTTTATGAGGTAGCACTTAGTGGAGCTTACTATTTTTCTTCTTCTGGAAATTAGAATCAGGCAAGTTAATGATGATGTACCAACCTAAGGTACTAAAGATATTAACCAGGAAAATACAATTAAAAAGGTTGCTCCCTCCAGTGGTTGTTACCTCATCCAGAGGATCAAGGTGGATGGGTTTTCTTGAAACAATATTGTAACACGTAATGTTTTACTGATCTGAAAGTCATTTACTGTGTCATAGTGCAATCTGCAATGGAGGCTGAAATGGAAAATTGTTAAAACCTCTGATAAAAGATGTGGGTCAGAATTCCTCTGCCCCTATTTGTTGGGTGTGGACAAACCTCTTAACCTCTTTGCTTCCTTGCAACCACAAGACTGTCCTCTGGTGTGTCTGAGTGAGATAATGGGCTTTAAAGCGCTCGGGACACGTGGTGTCCAGCACATTCGTGATCATGCCAGCGAGCGGCCTCCTGTGGCAGCCGTGCTCCTGGAGAGCTGGGCTGTTACAGGGCGAGATGACCTGAAGCAGCAGGGCCAGGCTGCGGGGGGCACAAGAGCTTCTGATTCAGCCACCTGGGCAGCTTTATAAAGTGTGTCCCAGTCGGCAAGTGCAGGCTGTGCCCCATGCAGCCACTTTCCTTCCTCCACCTGAGGCTGCCCCGTCCATGGCCCTGACCCTCGGCTCATCCCTCGTCCCTGGAAGCTCTCCGGGCGTCTAGACAGAGCCCTTCTCACACCTGGGCTGAACGGACCGTCTCCTGGATGAACCTGCGAGGTCGTGCAGCACCTCACCTTGTCAGGAGGCCTTCTGCCTTTTTATTCTTGGAATATGGGACATCAGGGAAAATGGAAACAGAAGGAGTCCCCATTCTACCAATCCATATCGTTCATACCGAACGACTTAGTTTTCCCTGTGCAGTCATTACTGCGTGTTGGCCGTTCCCAAGAAGTGCTGCAACCAACCCGACCTGTCAGAGTCTTTGATGCTGCTCTTCTCCGGAACTCGTGCGCCCCCACTCCCCCCGGGAACTTGTGCACTCTTATCATTTCCATTTCCTTTCTCTCTGTTTTTTCAACCTGTTCTCTGTGTTCCTGTATTTTCCAGCAATGTATGTCTCATTTTTTGTGCTGCTTCCAATAGAGATTTTGTTTGTACCCTGGGAATCGTTTTATTTCCCACTTTTTCAGGATATTCTCAGCATCTCGTCCTCATGGTTTTAGGTCTCTCTCTGTTCTTGTCATGTGGAGGGGATTGCTTCACTGTCTCCTTTTCTAATGTGGCTCTCTTAGGTCACGTGCTCTGCTCTGTGGCAAGATTATTTAGATAAATTTTCTTGTTCTTTTTCCCTTGTAGTATTTTAAAATTTTCTAAATTCATCTTTAAAAGAAATGGGATCCTCGACCAACTGAGCAAGAAGTTCATGGAGAGAGGGTTGTGTATGTTCAATAATACTGTGTTTCAGTGATTTTCCTTATGATTGAGGATTACATATGAGAATAATTTTAGCCTTTTCCATTTTAGCTAACCAAAATCAATACCTGTAGAAGTTGCTTCTGAATCTTTTGATTCCACTCTGCCTCACTGTGAGATTTTTTTCTTTGGAATGATTATTGCTTAGTGTAATAATTATGTAAAATAATTAATGTAATAATTTCTATATTCTTAGGAACTTGGAGGTGGCTGTTTCGCACAAACACTTATCTGCTTATTATTATTTTAAAATGTAAATTTAAGCCTGCCATATAAGAATTTAGAACTGTATACTTTTCACAAACACATTTTTCAGTTATAATTATTTTTAAATCTAAGTTAGATCCATCATTTTGAATATGATGATCCATCACAAATTTATATCTGTTGCCTGTGGTGTATTGTATGGGTGTATGCCCCGGGGGAGATGGCTGGTCATCCCACAATCCTTTCCCCCCTTTTCACACAGGATAGCCCTACAGATCTAGCTGACACATGGCTTGTAAGAATAAGGGACGCTCCAGGAAGTAGATGTGACCATCCTATGGCATGTAATCGGAAATATTATGTGCAACTTATGGGAAGTATCCTTAAAGGGAGGGGTCCGCCTTCCTTCTGTCCTTGTGTCTTGCTGAAGGCCAGGACGCACAGACGACATGGCTGGAACAGGAGAACCATCTTCAGCTGCGAGGTGGAAGCCATGCATGGAGAATGGAGCACTGGTCAGTAGAAGCCATGGTCCTGGTGGAGGCAGGGTTGTATAGCAGCCTGGGACTCTACCAGGATTTTGTGAAAAAGAAAGAAACTAATCTTATCTAAGGTGTGTTGTTACCTCTAAGCATTAAGGTTCTTGAGGGCATGTGTCTTGTTCACCATCCTACCTCTGGATCCTAGCACAGTGCTGGCCATAGACTATATGTTCCAAATTACTTGTTCAGTGAATGGGTTAACCTTACACCTTTATGGAGGCAGGCTGGTTTGGTGTGACATGTTTTATTATTTATGCCCAGTTTTTAATGCAGCAGGTAATTTGGCTGAGTTCAACATTCTGTCATAAACCAGTTATCCCCTAAGTTCTCCATCTCCCAGACACATCCTTCTAAAGTCTAGTTTTTGACCAGGTTCCCTCCACTGTCCTCAAGGACGCATACCTCACAGCGAGTCCATCCTGGCCGTGCTTGTCCGGACAGCTGCTGCCCTGGCTTTGGGGGCTGCCTCTGGCTGCTGGGCAATCAGCAGGTTTCTGTTTGGCTGCAGCTTCTCCCACGCAGCTGTGTCCCAACCCAGGTGCTTCCTTAAGGCCCCAAGACACTGCTGATACCAAGCTGTAGCCTTTAAACAAGAATAAACTGAAGGCTTGCTGTTAACAAAACAAACTACAGCCTGTTTTAAAAACAGTACAATTGCCCAAATGGCTACATTTTGCCATTTAAGTAAAAATATAAAGTCTAGTCTTCACTGGTCCATTTGTTTCCATGGGCTGTCACTGGTTGGTTGTGGAACCAGGTAGATTCAAACTGCTATTGACAGAATGTTTGAGATAACTTTTATAATGGACTGTAAGCATGACTGCCTGACCCTCTCTGCAGAGGGAGGCATTAGCTTTGTTATCCTGGACACTAGCTTCTTGTTCATGGTACAGACGTTCTGGATGGTCTAAAACAAAAGGCCAGAGACCCCGAATAGCCAATGCAATCCTGAGAAGGAAGAATAAAGCAGGAGGGGGATTACACTCTCCAACTTCAAGCTCTACTACAAAGCCACAGTAATCAAGACAATTTGGTACTGGCACAAGAACACACCCATAGACCAATGAAATGGAACAGACTATAGAGAGCCCAGATATAAACCCAAGCATATATGGTCAATTAATATATGATAAAGGAGCCATGGATATACAATGGGGAAATGACAGCCTCTTCAACAGCTGGTGTTGGCAAAACTGGATATTATATGCAAGAGAATGAAGATTACTGACTAACCCCATACACAAAAGTAAACTCAAAATGAATCAAAGACATGAATGTAAGTCATGAAACCATAAAACTCTTAGAAGAAAACATACGCAAAAATCTCTTGAATATAAACATGAGCAACTTTTTCTTGAACGCATCTACTCAGGTGAGGGAAACAAACAAAAAATGAACAAATGGAACTACATCATGCTAAAAAGCTTCTGTACAGCAAAGGACACCATCAGCGGAACAAAAAGGCATCCTACAGTATGGGAGAATATATTTGTAAATGACATATCTGTCAATGGAAATATCCAAAATATATAAAGAACTCACACGCCTCAACACCCAAAGAGCAAATAACCTATTAAAAAATGGGCGGAGGATCTGAATAGACACTTCTCCAAAGAAGAAATTCAGATGGCCAACAGGCACATGAAAAGATAGATGCTCTACATCACTAATTATCAGGGAAATGAAAATTAAAACCACAATGAGATATCACCTCATACCAGTTAGGATGGACAACATAGAAAAGACTAGGAACAACAAATGCTGGTAAAGATGCGGAGAAAGGGGAACCCTCCTACACTGCTAGTGGGAATGTAAGCTAGTTCAACCTCAAAAAACTAAAAATAGAAACACCATTTGACCCAGGAATTCCACTCCTAGGAATTTACCCTAAGAATGCAGGATCCCAGATTCAAAAAGACATATGCACCCCTATGTTTATCGTAGCACTATTTACAATAGCCAAGAAATGGAAGCAACCTAAGTGTCCATCAGTAGATGAATGGATTAAAGAAGATGTACACATACACAGTGGAATACTATTTAGCCATAAGAAACAAATCCTACCATTTTCAACAAGATGGATGGAGCTGGAGGATATTAATGCCCAGTGAAATAAGCCAGGAGGAGAAAGACAAATATCAAATGATTTCACCCATCTGTGGACCATAAAAGGAAAAACTGAAGAGCCAAAACAGCAGCAAACTCACAGAACCCAAGAATAGAATAACAATTACCAAAGGGAATTACCAAAGGGAAAGGGACTGGGGAGGGTGGATGAGAAGGGAGAGAGAAGGGGGAAAAAGGGGCATTATGATTAGCACACATAATGTAGCGGGGGGCACGGGGAAGGCAGTATAACACAGAGAAGACAAGTAGTGACTCTAGAGCATCTTAATACACTGATGGACAGTGAATACATTGGGGTACAGGGGGGGTACTCAATATTATGGGTGAATGTAGTAACCACATTGTTTTTCATGTGAACCTTCATGAGAGTGTATGTCAATAACTTAATAAAAAATTGTCTATAAAAAAAACACAGGAGACGGGAGGCTGAGCCAACATGGCAGCGTGAGTAGGACAGTGGGAATCTCCTCCCAAAAACATATATATTTTTGAAAAATACAACAAATACAACTAATCCTAAAAGAGAGACCAGAAGACACAGGACAATAGCCAGACTACATCCACACATGCGAGAGCCCAGCGCCTGGTGAAAGGGGTAACATAAAACCTCCGGCCCGGCGGGACCCAAGCATGCCTCCCCCCAGCTCCTGGCACAAGGGAGAGGGAGCCCAGGACTGCAAAACACCCAGCCCCAGCCACCCGCACCAGAGCACAGACACAGTGCATGCGTGGAGGGCTGGAAACTAGGGAAACAGGGCAGCAAGACCTCTGAGCGGGTTCCAAAGCTGATACCCCTGTGACAAAGAAAAGTGAGTGCTTTTTGAAAGTCTTAAAGGGACAGGGACGTAACAGCTGGACAGAAACAACACAGGTCACAGCCCAGTGGCTAGAAATTACAGGGAAAACTGGGCACATTAACCCCCTGGGCAACAGCTCTGAGAGCCCTCACAGAGGTAAACAGCCAAACAGCCCCCCCCCCCCCGTCCATTACCCCTCCAGGCGCTGTGAAAGCAGAGAAGCAGCCTAAGGCAGATCATGCCCTCAGAAAGGGAGATTCCTCCATACCAGCCTGGCAAGACACTAAGACCCAGTCTACACGCAATTACCCAACAAAAGCCACTAGGGGTTGCAGTTGTCCCAGTAAAGAAAGGCCAGTAGCAAGTGAAAAGTTTGGCCCTCCCAGCTGACAGTGAATAGCACCTGTCAACATGAAAAGGCAAAAAAATATGACCCAGACAAGACTAACGCAGACAGCTTCAGCATCTGTTACATCATCCCCTGAGAAGGAACCTGGGGAGATAGATTTAACCAGTCTTCCTGAAAAAGAATTCAAAACAAAAGTCAGAACCATGCTGACGGACTTGCAGAGAAATATGCAAGAACTAAGGAAGTAGAATACAGAAATAAAACAAGCTCTGGACGGACTTCAAAACAGAATGGACGAGATGCAAGAAACCATTAATGGACTAGAAAACAGAGAACAGGAATGCAAAGAAGCTGATGCAGAGAGAGATAAAAGGATCTCCAGGAATGAAAGAATTCTTAGAGAGCTGAGTGATCAATCGAAATGGAACAATATCCACATTATAGGGGTACCAGAAGAAGAAGAGAGACAAAAAGGGATAGAAAGTGTCTTTGAAGAAATAATTGCCAAAAACTACCCCAAACTAGGGAAAGAAATGGCCTCTCAGACCACAGAGGTACACAAAACTCCCATGACAAGGGATCCAAGGAGGGCAACACCAAGACACATTATGATTAAAATGGCAAAGATCAAAGACAACAACAAAGTATTAAAGGCAGCCAGAGAGAAAAAAAAGGTTACTTACAAAGGAAAACCCATCAGGCTATCATCAGACTTCTCAACAGAAACCCTACAGGCCAGAAGAGAATGGCATGATATACTTAATGCAATGAAACAGAAGGGCCTTGAACCAAGACTACTATATCCAGCACGAATATCATTTAAATATGAAGGAGGGATTAAACAATTCCCAGACAAGCAAAAGTTGAGGGAATTTGCCTCCCACACACCACCTATACAGGGCATCCGACAGGGACTGCTCTAGATGGGAGCACTCCTAAAAAGAGCACAGAACAAAACACCCAAAATATGAAGAAGGGAGGAGGAGGAATAAGAAGGGAGAGAAATAAAGAATCATCAGACCGTGTTTATAATAGCTCAACAAGCAAGTTAAGTTAGACAGTAAGATAGTAAAGAAGCTAACCCTGAACCTTGGTAACCACAAACTTAAAGCCTGCAATGGCAATAAGTACATACCTTCCAATAATCACCTTAAATGTAAATGGACTGAATGCACCAATCAAAAGACACAGAGTAATAGAATGGATAAAAAAGCAAGACCCATCCATATGCTGCTTACAAGAGACTCACCTCAAACCCAAAGACATGCACAGACTTAAAGTCAAGGGATGGAAAAAGATATTTCATGCAAACAACAGAGAGAAGAAAGCAGGTGTTGCAATTCTGGTATCAGACAAAACAGACTTCAAAATAAAGAAACTAACAAAAGACAAAGAAGGACATTACATAATGATAAAGGGCTCAGTCCAACAAGAGGATATAACCATTATAAATATATATGCACCCAATACAGGAGCACCAACATACCTGAAACAAATACTAACAGAACTAAAAGAGGAAATAGGATGCAATGCATTCATTCTAGGAGACTTCAACACACCACTCACTCCAAAGGACAGATCCACCAGACAGAAAATAAGTAAGGACACAGAGGCACGGAACAACACACTAGAACAGATGGACCTAATAGACATCTACAGAACTCTACATCCAAAAGCAACAGAATACACATTCTTCTCAAGTGCACATGGAACATTCTCCAGAATAGACCACATACTAGTTCACAAAAAGAGCCTCAGTAAATTCCAAAAGATTGAAATCCTACCAACCAACTTTTCAGACCACAAAGGCATAAAACTAAAAATAAACTGTACAAAGAAAGCAAAAAGGCTCACAAACACATGGAGGCTTAACAACACGCTCCTAAATAATCAATGGATCAATGAGAAAATCAAAATGGAGATCCAGCAATATATGGAAACAAACGACAACAACAACACAAAGCCCCAACTACTGTGGGACACAGCAAAAGCAGGCTTAAGAGGAAAGTATATAGCAATCCAGGCATATTTAAAAAAGGAAGAACAATCCCAAATGAATGGTCTAATGTCACAATTACCGAAATTGGAGAAAGAAGAACAAATGAGGCCTAAGGTCAGCAGAAGGAGGGACATAAGAAAGATCAGAGAAGAAATAAATAAAATTGAGAAGAATAAAACAATAGCAAAAATCAATTAAACCAATAGCTGGTTCTTTGAGAAAATAAACAAAATAGATAAGCCTCTAGCCAGACTTATTTAAAGGAAAAGAGAGTCAACACAAATCAACAGTATCAGAAACAAGAAAGGAAAAATCACGACGGAACCCACAGAAATACAAAGAATTATTAGAGAGTACTATGAAAACCTATATGCTAACAAGCTGGGATACCTAGGAGAAATGAACAAATTCCTAGAAAAATACAACCTTCCAAGACTGACCCAGAAAGAAACAGAAAATCTAAACAGACCAATTACCAGCAACGAAATTGAAGCGGTAATCAAAAAACTACCAAAGAACAAAACCCCCGGGCCAGATGGATTCACCTCGGAATTTTATCAGACATACAGGGAAGACATAATAACTATTCTCCTTAAAGCTTTCCGAAATAGAAGAGGAGGGGATACTCCCAAACTCATTCTATGAAGCCAACATCACCCTAATACCAAAACCAGGCAAAGACCCCACCAAAAAAGAAAATTACACACCAATATCCCTGATGAACGTAGATGCAAAAATACTCAACAAAATATTAGCAAACCAAACTCAAAAATACATCAAAAGGCTCGTACACCATGACCAAGTGGGATTCATCCCAGGGATGCAAGGATGGGACAACATTCGAAAGTCCATCAACATCATCCACCACATCAACAAAAAGAAGGACAAAAACCACATGATCATCTCCATAGATGCTGAAAAAGCATTTGACAAAGTTCAACATCCATTCATGATAAAAACTCTCAGCAAAATGGGAATAGAGGGAAAGTACCTCAACATAATAAAGGCCATTTATGATAAACCCACAGCCAACATTATATTGAACAGCGAGAAGCTGAAAGCTTTTCCTCTGAGATCAGGAACTAGACAGGGATGCCCACTCTCCCTACTGTTATTTAGCATAGTACTGGAGGTCCTAGCCATGGCAATCAGACAAAACAAAGAAATACAAGGAATCCAGATTGGTAAAGAAGAAGTTAAACTGTCACTATTTGCAGATGACATGATACTGTACATAAAAAACCCTAAAGACTCCACCCCAAAACTAATAGAACTGCTATCGGAATACAGCAAAGTTGCAGGATACAAAATTAACACGCAGAAATCTGTGGCTTTCCTATACACTAACAATGAACCAATAGAAAGAGAAATCAGGAAGACAATTCCATTCACAATAGCATCAAAAAGAATAAAATACCTAGGAATAAACCTAAACAAGGACGTGAAAGACCTATACCCTGAAAACTATAAGACACTCTTAAGAGAAATTAAAGGGGACACTAACAAACGGAAACTCATCCCATGCTCTTGGCTAGGAAGAATTAATATAGTCAAAATGGCCATCCTGCCAAAAGCAATATACAGATTTGATGCAATCCCTATCAAAATACCAACAACATTCTTCAATGAACTGGAACAAATAGTTAAAAAATTCATATGAAAACACCAAAGAGCCCGAATAGCCAATGCAATCCTGAGAAGGAAGAATAGAGTGGGGGGGATCTCACTCCCCAACTTCAAGCTCTACTACAAAGCCATAGTAATCAAGACAATTTGGTACTGGCACAAGAACAGAGCCACAGACCAATGGAACAGACTAGAGAATCCAGACATTAACCCAGACATATGGTCAATTAATATTTGATAAAGGAGCCATGGACATACAATGGCAAAATGACAGTCTCTTCAACAGATGGTGCTGGCAAAACTGGACAGCTGCATGTAGGAGAATGAAACTGGACCATTGTCTAACCCATATACAAAAGTAAACTCAAAATGGATCAAAGACCTGAATGTAAGTCATGAAACCATTAAACTCTTGGAAAAAAACATGGGCAAAAACCTCTTAGACATAAACATGAGTGACCTCTCCTTGAACATATCTCCCTGGGCAAGGAAAACAAAAGCAAAAATGAACAAGTGGGACTCTATTAAGCTGAAAAGCTTCTGTACAGCAAAAGACACCATCAATAGAACAAAAAGGAATCCTACAGTATGGGAGAATATATTTGAAAATGACAGATCCGATAAAGGCTTGATGTCCAGAATATATAAAGAGCTCACACGCCTCAACAAGCAAAAAACAAATAACCCAATTAAAAAATGGGCAGAGGAACTGAACAGACAGTTCTCCAAAAAAGAAATACAGATGGCCAACAGATACATGAAAAGGTGCTCCACATCACTAATTATCAGAGAAATGCAAATTAAAACTACAATGAGGTATCACCTCACACCAGTAAGGATGGCTGCCATCCAAAAGACAAACAACAACAAATGTTGGTGAGGCTGTGGAGAAAAGGGAACCCTCCTATACTGCTGGTGGGAATGTAAATTAGTTCAACCATTGTGGAAAGCAGTATGGAGGTTCATCAAAATACTCAAAACAGACTTACCATTTGACCCAGGAATTCCACTCCTAGGAATTTCCCCTAAGAATGCAGCAATCAAGTTTGAGAAAGACAGATGCTCCCCTATGTTTATCGCAGCACTATTTACAATAGCCAAGAATTGGAA
Organism: Manis javanica; assembly: GCF_040802235.1. Classification (NCBI taxonomy): domain Eukaryota; kingdom Metazoa; phylum Chordata; class Mammalia; order Pholidota; family Manidae; genus Manis; species Manis javanica. Next base: position 67,661,305 of record NC_133164.1, on the reverse strand, counting down.
GCAACTAAATGTCCATCGATAGATGAATGGATAAAGAAGGTGTGGTACATATACACAATGGAATACTACTCAGCCATAAGAAGAGGGAAAATCCTACCATTTGCAGCAACATGGATGGAGCTGGAGGGTATTATGCTCAGTGAAATAAGCCAAGTGGAGAAAGAGAAATACCAAATGATTTCACTCATCCGTGGAGTATAAGAACAAAGGCAAAACTGAAGGAACAAAACAGCAGCAGAATCACAGAACCCAAGAATGGACTAACAGGTAACAAAGGGAAAGGGATGGGGGAGGATGGGTGGGTAGGGAGGGATAAGGGGTGGGAAGAAGAAGTGGGGTATTAAGATTAGCATGCATGGGGTGGTGGGAGAAAGGGGAGGGCTGTACAACACAGAGAAGACAAGTAGTGATTCTACAACATTTTGCTATGCTGATGGACAGTGACTGTAAAGGGGTTATAGGGGGGACCTGGTATAGGGGAGAGCCTAGTAAACATAATATTCTTCATGTAAGTGTAGATTAAAGATAATTAAAAAAAAAGGAAAGAAAGAGAAGGGGGATTACTCCCTGAGAGGATAAAACTAACTGTAAATCAATGATTAATGCATGCTTTAAATATCCTTAATTTTGACCACTTAAAGGGTGTCAGATGATTGGCTATGGAGGTACACTTTTCTGATAATATTCCTTTCTCTTAAAAAAAAAAAAGCAGTTCCTGTGTGGTGACCTCCAATGAGTTCTGCACAATGGTATAAAGGGCATATAAAAGGGTAGGCAAAGGGTCTGTTTGTGTTTATACAGAGGATCAAAGCCTAATTTGGCTATCCAGAAAATGAACTAAGATACGATATGAAAAAGAACTTCCAACATCAGCACTCTCTGGAAGACTCATACCAGAAGATGATCATCAAAAAACCCCAACAAAGATCCACGCGCTGCTACAGCTGTAAATGCACTCATCCCACTGGTTCCTGGACTTGCCATGGTAATGAAGAAGGAGATATCTAAGCTGGCCTGTGCGTACAATAAAACAACAAATTTGACTGGATCTATACTGGTGGAACTCAACCAAGAATTAGGAGAAGTGCAAATTGTAGCGCTCCAAAATCTTACAACTACAGCCTATCTACTGTTAAAAGTACATATGGGATGTGAACAGTCCCCAGGAATGGGTTGTTTTAATTTGTCTGATTTCTCTCAGACTGTTCAAGTTCAGTTGGACAATATCCACCATATCATAGATAAGTTTTCACAAATGCCTAAGGTGCCTAACTGTTTTTCTTGGTTTCACTGGAGATGCCTGGTAATTATAGGTCTGCTTTGGTTATGTAACTGTACTCCTATTATGTTAATGTGTGTGCACAATTTAATTAGTAGTTTAAAACCTATACATGCTGAAGTTACTCTACAAGAAGATATGTCAAAGAAATAATCAATCTTCCCATGTTTTCTTCTGCCTGCTACTTCTATAGCTTTTCTTCTTCCTTCCTAATTACAACCCTTAAATAGAAATCGTGCCTCATATCGAATTTACCGAGTATCGTAATTCCTCCAAGTGGTAAAGATACCTCAAGACAAATGCTGGGCATAGAAGCCACAGGGCATAAATATGCAAAGAAGTAAAAAGCTAACCTTTTCAAACAATATTACCAACTTTACATTTCCCTGTATGGCCCTGGAAGATGACTGGTTAGCCAGAGATGGGTAAGATTCCTCAAGGGAGGAACAACCTAAGACCGGCACAGTCGCAGGGGGGCCATCAGGTGAGAAATTGGGGATCAACAGAGGTGAGGCTTTGAACCTCATCCCCCCTGTTTTGAGAGAAATCTTCTGCTTCCGTGGATGTTTTATTGCCCTTGTCTAGCTTGGATTAACACTTAGTCTACAGGCACACACCTGATCATCTACATTTGCTCTCTTACAACACTAAACTATGTTTTCTACCTTTATCTTGCATCTACCTACCATTTCAGCATTTTATTAAAAATAATAATAATAAAGAGTGAAATGTGGTTTCCACATATAAATCAAGTATAAAAATCAAACGAATATTCATGTTTGAGCTGATTGTTTATAGTTCATAATGCATGATCAAAACCGAAAGTTTCTGTGATGACTGCCCTTGAACTGTTCACCATGTAACTTATTCACTATGTAAGAATTTGTTCTCCATGTAAGAACTTGTTCGTTATGCTTCAGAAGATTGGAGACTGATGAAAATTAGGCTTGGGGTTGATTAATGATTGTGAATTGAGCATTGACTCCCCTATACAGAATTTTATTATTGTTAACAACCATTTGATCAATAAATATGAGAGATGCCCTCTCAAAAAAAAAAAGTACAGACTTCCAATGTAATGTATAGCATAAGGAATATAGTCAAAATATTGTAACAACTTTGTATGGTGATAGCTGGTAGCTAGAATTATCATGTATATAAATGTTGAATCACTGTGTTGTACACCTGAAACTAATGTAATACTGTGTGTCAACTACCCTTCAATAAAAATAAAAATAAATAAATAAAAAAACACAGGAGAAAAAAAAGAAAAGAAAAAAGGAAATAAGCTATGGACAGGGGTGAGCCCCACCAAGTGTAAAGGTCTGTGTGAATGTTGGGAACCCTGGAACAGCATTATCAGCCATTTGAGGATGGACGGCAGAACCACTGTGTTTATCTGCAAAGAACGCCTGATTGTCATCAGACAACTGAGTCGGTACGCCAGAAAATGAATGTGTAGCACAGACTTTCTGTTTATGATGTGACACTAAAGAGCAGAAAAATGGTTTCTAAGGCTATCCACATTCCTTGGCTCTTGGCTAGCAGTCCTAACAATTTGCTTATTTTGTACATCCTTTTTTTCTTAAGATTATATGCCATGGATAATTTTCCAGGTGGAGTATATTCTGAAAGTGTTTTGCTTCTCTTAACGTTACTCAAGCTTTTTATAGGCTCCAAGTTACCCTCAAGGGACATAATGCTGGCCTCTGTTGGAAGCCCATTCTCCACAAGTCTCTTGCATTTCTGCATGCCCTGCATTAACCGGTCTTTTGTTTTGCTTTTTTCTCTATTTTTATTTTTCTATTTTTATTTGTAAGCTAGTTCAACCTCAGAAAACTAAAAATAGAAATACCATTTGACCAAGGAATTCCACTCCTAGGAATTTACCCTAAGATTACACTATGTGTGCCAATCGTGGTACCCCTCAATCCCCTTGTCCCTCCTTCCTCACCCCGCCCCCTTGGTAACCGCTAGTCCCTTCTTGGAGTCTGTGAGTCTGCTGCTGTTCTGTTCCTTCGGTTTTGCTTCATTTGTTATATGCCACAAATGAGGGAAATCATTTGGTACCAGGAGCATGGGATTAATTTCCATTTATTAGTGTCCTCTTTAATTTCTCTCAAGGGTGTGTTGTAGTTTTCAGGGTATAGGTCTTTCATTTCCTTGGTTAGGTTTATTTCTAGGTATTTTATTGTTTTTGATGCAATTCATGTGTTCACTTTTAAAGCAGTGAACAACTATTATTAAGTTCCAGGCTCTGCACTAGGATATGTAATGTGAGCAAACACAGACTCTGGGACCGTTCTTGGGGTGCTTTCACAGACTTCTGACACATCTGTCCCATTTCTGCCTTTGGTCTATTTTCCTTGCCTCCACCAAGGAGACACCTGCTCCCCGCTGTAAGGTTGAAGGCACTGGGGGGAGGGGGGAGCACGTCAGACACTAATGACGTGACAAAGTCCCCGGCTGCTGCCCCCTCCCAACCTGAAAAATGTGCCTTGGGCTAGCCAATCTTCGCGCCGCTGTAAATCTAAGCTCTGCCTCCCCCTACCTTCTTTAAAAATTCGCTGCCTGTCTACTTTCGCGCGACCTCCCCAGCCTCCATTTCCATAGACTGGGGAACCTCGCTCGGGGGCATTAAAATAAATTACCTGGCCCTTTGTTGCCTCTCTACGCCTGCTTACTTCGGCTAGAATTTATCTTACACCCGCCCTTACTGACCCCAGTCACTTCCCACTCCTGAGCTCCTGTTGGAGTGCCTCAGCTGTTCCTCCGCCCCTGCCCCTGTCCCGCCCCAGCCCTCACGGCCCCCCGACCCCATGGCCCTGGCCCTGTCCCCACAGACTTCCCAGGTTGGGCGGAGTTTCTGGCTGGGTCTCCGCTGGGCGCCTCTCCAAGCGGGAACGCACCCTGCCCAGCTCGCAGCCCCTCCTGGTGGCCCCACCCCCTTCTCTGTCTGCATCTGATCCCCAGTGGTCCCTGTAAGGAGAAACCCAAGCGGGCCCCCAGGAAGTATCCTGCGGTGCTGGGGAGGCTGGGTGTCCAGCCTGGGCCGTTTTTCTCCCATCCTGGGAGTCCTAGACCCACTGAGTGCAGCGCCGTCGGGCCTGGGCGCGAGCGCACAGCTCCTCCCACCCGCCCCGAGGCTTGCCCAGCTCTCCGCTGCTGCTCCGGCCTCCCCCGGGGCCCTGGGACTTTCACATTGGTGTCCTTGTGGTTGTGACTTGGTCCTGTGAGGGCCACTGAAGTCAGGAATGGCTGATTTTTCCATGGTCATGACGTCACTCTGCAGGAAGGATTTCTGTGCTGGCGGTGAGGCGGAACTCCTGCTCCGAGAAACCTCAGGTTATGTTCGGGGTTTTCCCCTGATAGGATGAGCTCCACCTACGTTAGCAGGGTATTCTCCTTTACTTAAGGTCAACTGACTGGTGATGTTAATCACATCTACAAAATACCTTCACAGCACCACCTAGACCAGTGTTTGCCCAGATACCTGGGCACCATCGCCTTGTCTAGACAACACATAAGGTTGAACCAACCTGTCAAGTTACTTTCCGCAGAGGCTGTACCCATTTACTCTCTTACATAGAATGTCTGGAACTGGACGGCAGGAGGTAGCACCAGGACATATACACCAAAGCATTTTGAAAGAAGTTCCGGTTTGTCTCTGAAGGCCACCCTGTACTCTTACACCGGTGATAGCTCTGCTTGGCTGGTTTCTTGCAGCATCCAGAGGCTGTACTTCATTCTGCTGGTGGGAAAATGATATTGAACTGAATTTTTTGTCTCCTTTAAACGTTAAACTCCCTCTGTAAACAATGCCTTTCCCGAGGAAGTCTCCCCAGACACTGTGTCCTCTGCAGCTTCCCAAGGACAGCGCCTGTTTGCCTCTTCCAGATCACCGCACCTCCTCCTGCAGCAACCGGTCTCAGACCTCATGGCGCCAGGCTCTCCGAGCGCTTCTCTTCATTGCTTGTGTTCCTACCAGCCCCCAGATCAAAGTCTCTCACTTCTCTGTGTTTTAGTTCCTGGATCGCCATTAGTCTTTTCAACTCTATTTCCTTCCTAGTAATTGGCCATTTTAATATCTACATAGGTGAAGCTTTCACATTCTGTGCAGGTTGACCTGGATTTTTAAGGATGAGTAAGGATATAGGCAAATGAGGTGGGAAATGCCATTAGAGAAAAATTCAGAAATGGGGGATTAAGGTTTTGTGCATCAGAAACTACAGAGTGAGGGCCAGATCACAGCCAAGTGTAATTATCGTAATTTATTTGACTATTGAGTGGGTGATGAGAGTAATGGAAGATTTTAGGAATAAAAGGCTAAAATTTGTGTCTATAAAGATAACTCTGATTGTAATGCAGAAGAAGGACTGGAGTGCTAAAGAGGTGTCTCTCTTGGTGGCATATTATTTCTTAGACTATGTGTTTGTTCATTGTGCCACATCCTGGATTTGGGAGGCCAAAATAAATATTTCCTGATTGGCAGTGCTACCCATGTCACCTGGGCTAAAGTCATGTTGACTGATGATATCTCCAGGGTATCCGCAGTAAGGTAGGTGGTTGGGTAAAGTAACCTATGGGTCCTCTCCTTTAAACTGAGTAGGACAAGGAGCATTTCATTTTAATTTTTTGTAGATGGGTAGGGGTAGAAAAAAGTAATATGTGGATAGACATGTAGTTTTGGAGCCAGAAAGGCTGGGCTTGGTTGTGAGGTTTGTTTCCTATCGACTGTGTGATCTTGGGCAGATCACTTAATCTCTGTATGCTTTTTCCTTATGTAAAAATGGGAATAACAATAGTATCTTTGCATCACTATTTGCAGATGAAATACTACTATATATAGAAGACCCTAAAGATCCCACCAAAAACTATTAGAATTAATAAATGAATTCAGTAAAGTCACAGGAAAGAAAATCAATACATAGAAATCTGTTGCATTTCTACATACAAATAATGAACTGGTAGAAAAGAGAAATTAAGAAAAAATTCCATCAAAAAGAATAAAATACATAGGAATAAATCTAATCAAGATGGTGAAAGACCTATACTCTGAAATAATGAAAGAAACTGAAGATGACACAAATAAATGGAAATCTATCCCATGCTTATGGATAGGAAGAATTAATATTGTCAAAATGGTCATCCTGCCCAAAGCAATCTGCAGATGGAATGCAATCCCTATCAAAATACCAGTGGCATTTTTCACTAGGCAAATTTCTATGGAACCACAAAGGACCCCAAATAGCTTAAGCAATCTTGAGAAAGAACAAAGCAGGGGTATTACACTCCCTGATTCAAGCTATACTACAAAGCTATAGTAATCAAAGCTGTATGGTAGTGACACAAGAACAGATAGATATATAGACCAATGGAACAAAATAGCCCAAAAATAAACCCAAGCCTTTATGGTCAATTAATATATGACAAAGGAGGCAAGATATATAAATGGGGAAAAGACAGTCTCTTCAATAAATGCTTTTGCGAACATCAGGCAGCTAAGTATAGAAGAATGAAACTGGATGATTGTCTTATACCAGACACAAAAATAGACTTAGAATGTACTAGAAACCTAAATATAAGACCTGAAACTATAAAAATACTAGAGGAAAACATAGGTAGTAAACTCTTAAACATCAACATTAGAAATATCTTTCTGGTTACATCTCCCCAGGCAAGGGAAACAAAAGCAAAAATAAGTGGGACTACATCAGACTACAAAAACTCCTGCTTCTCATTATGTTACTGGGAGGAAAGTTCAGGGTATGTAGTAACGGTTGAGTTAAATTACAGGCCTTGGATCTCATTACTCAGTTTAACAACAGGTTTTAGTGTAGAAGTCTCTTCAGGCATTCCCTGTCATCTCTCTCATTACCAGTCCCAAAGCCAATTTCTGGAGTATTTTGATTGTATCACCCAGACCCGACACTCCCTCATTCCTGGAGACTCGGTCCCTTTTGAATTCCGGGTCCCAGGCCTGCCTCTTCAGCTTTGCAGTCGACTGACTGGTGGTTAAGAGAGCTGAGAGTCAGAAGCGTGGTAACTGGTGAGTCAGCCTGAAGGGTCCAAACCAGTAAGATGGCAAACTTCCGGCTTCTCTTCGGGGTCCTCAGTTTCCGCCGGCGCCACCTGAAGTCCAATCACCTCTCGCCCCCCTCCCAGTCCCAGCACCTAGCCAACAGCCACCAGCCCTGTAGAAGTGACACCTCAATCAATTCATGCCCCCTCTTATATAACTCAGCACCTTTCCCTAATAAAGCGGAAATCTCCGGTGAATTGCTGCTATGTGTCGCTCCTTTCCTTTCATTGGTGCCGAAACCCGGGAGACAGGACACCCCAACTGGGCCCCGTCTTCCCCTGACACCAGCAGCAGCTTGCCCTCGTCCTCTTTTTCCGGCGCTGGCTCATCACACTCACCACTCCTCTCTGGCCTTTAGGTAAGTTTTCCCCCCGGAGTGGGCCACTCTTCCCCGAGCTATCGCAGTGCCATTGACTGTGATCGTCCGGCAAGGCCCTGACGCTCGGGGATGAGGAGGGAACGCTCCCCGCCTCAGGCCTTCACGGCTGGGGCGGACCCTCAGGCCCCTCCTCCAAAAGCCATAAATCCCCGCCTCAAGCCTTTACGGCTGCGGCAGACGCTCAGGCCCCTCCTCCGACAGTCAAACGCATTCACCATCCCTTCCATCAGTGCTGAAAGTTTTTAAGCAAAATTTCCCCGGGGTGGGCCACTCTTCCCTGAGCTATCGCAGTGCCATTGACCGTGATCGTCCGGCAAGGCCCTGATGCTCGGGGATGAGGAGGGAACTCTCCCCGCCTCAGGCCTTCACGGCTGCGGCGGACCCTCAGGCCCCTCCCCAAACAGCCATAAATCCCCACCTCAAGCCTTTACGGCTGCGGCAGACGCCCAGGCCCCTCCTCCGACAGTCATAAATCCCTGCCTCAGGCCTTCACGGCTGAGGCTGACTCTCAGGCACACCCCTCCAACAGCCATAAACGAGGTGACTCCTTTGTGGATGAGAACGCTCCCTTTTCCCCCCCTCCTCCTTCTGTTCCGTCCGCCGAAAACGCCTAGCGCTAGGTACCTCGAGACTCCGGCACTCTGCCTTCTTAGGGAACTTTGGGTGACGACCCACACTTTCCAAGAAATTCCGACTCGTATACGAGTTTCCGCAGACCACCAAGGATCATCGGGGACGCCCTTTGTCTTCTTGTGGTCTGCTTCCAGTCCGAGGATCTCCGTTCGTCTTCCCCTGTTTGTCTCCTTCTCTGTCCTTTAGCCATGGGAGCCTCCTCATCCCTCCCTGAAAGTTCACCTCTTGAATGCCTGCTTAAGCATCTGGCTACCCTCTCCCTGATGCCTGATATAAAACCAAAACTTCTCCGTAAATATTGCTCCCAAGATTGGTCGACATACCCCCTAGACAATAAAAACCAGGGGGAACTCTTGATCCTGACATCACTCGCAATCTTTTTAACTACTGCCAGCGCCTGAAAAAATGGAAGGAGATTCCCTATATGGAAGCTTTCTGCCTCCTCCTCTCCGCGCCCCCTCCCAAGTTCTCCTAGCCTGCAAGCCGCCACCCCCGCAGAAGCCTCCTGTTCACTCCCTTCCCCTTCTCCTACAACAGCCCTTCTCCCTTCCTCCCCAACCATCTCCTCCCCCATCTCACCTCCTCCACCTTCAGTCCCTGCAGATTAAGCCTGAGCCTTTCAGCCCCCCCTTTAACTAGGTCCCAGGGGCCTCCTCCGTCTTTGCCCTCATCACCTGTTTCTCCCCTGTTAGGGACCGCCTTTGTCTTCTCACATGTTTGTAGAGAGAATGGGAAAGCACCTCCCCCCATGTCTGAACGCAGCATGGGAAAGCACAAGCTAGAGAACAACCGGTGCAGTCCTTAGAAGTTATCTGTCCACAAAAACATATCTTGCCAAGACTCCTCACTCTGAAAATAGGGAGATCTTGAAGATGTGTAGAAACACCGCCCCTGCTTCTAGCTATGCCCTTCCCCCACTTGCCGATGTGGCAGGAATACAAAACAACGCATTCCATAAGCAATTAACTGGAGCCCTGCTGTAGCTCAGTAGAGCATGGGACTCTTAATTCAGAGTCATGAGTTCAAGCCCAACTAGAGCGGCAGAAGTAAGCAGCTGGGCTGCTAGCTGGCGACATGTGGGTCCGATTCTATCTTTCTTTATTTTCTTTGCCCCCCTTCTGCACTTCAGGACTTGCTCGACTAGGCACGGCTAGACCGCGTCACTCCCCCACAGACTGAGCCAGAACCCTTCAGTCCCCCTCAGACTCAGTCCCGAGAGCCTCCCAAAATTATCGCCCCCCTCCGGGAGGTAGCAGGATCCGAAGGCAGCGTGCGCGTTCACATCCCTTTCTCCTTAAGAGATTTAGCCCAACTAGAGAAACGCCTAAGTTCTTTTTCCACTGATCCCATGACATACATTAGGGAGTTTCAATACACCCTCCAGTCTTACAGCCTCACACATCATGACATTTTCATGCTCCTGGCCAATACTCTCCTCCCTGAAGAGCGTAGACGAGTTTAGGACTTCGCCCAAATGCAGGCTACTGAAACCCACAGGACTGACCCCACCTATTCCCCTGGCCCCACTGCTGTCCCCGAACAAGACCCACACTGAAATTATAACACCACCATGAGTCTCCGCTCTCGAGATATTTTTGCCTCCTGCTTAATAGCAGGTCTGAAAAAGGGCAGCTTGTAAAGTAGTCAATTTTCAAAAGCTCCAAGACATAATTCAAAAGAGAGATGAAATCCCCTCCGAGTTCTTAGACAGACTCACTCAAGCCCTATTACAGTATACCAGCCTGGACCCAGAAACACCTGAAGGAAGACATGTCCTTATGACATACTTCCTAGCTCAAGGCTACCCCGACATTAAAGCTAAACTCAAAAAGTTAAAACAGGGCCCCGCTACCCCACAGACTGAGATCCTAACAGTGGCCTTTAAAGTCTTCCATAAGCGGGAGGAGGAGAAAGAATGCCGTAAACAAAAGGCTGATCAGGCCAATTTCCAGATGTTGGCCCAGCTGATAAAACCACAACCTGGGCGCCCCTCTACAAACAAGCCCCCCCAAGAGCTTGTTTCAAGTGCAGAAAAGAGGGACATTGGTCAAGGGCGTGCTCCTCCCCCAGATCTCCTACCACCCCATGCCCCAGATGCCACAAAAAGGGCCACTGGGGGTCTGATTGCCCAACCACCCGAAGGGGAGGCTGGACGAACAACCCCCATCCTAAGCCCGCCGTAGTGGGGCTGGCAGAAGAAGATTGACGGGGCCCGGGGGCTTCTCGCCCGACCATTTCCATCACCAAACAGGAGCCCAGGGTTACTTTAACAGTAGACGCTCACCCCATCTCCTTCCTCCTAGATACAGGAGCCACCTTCTCAGTCTTGTGAGAATACCAGGGCCCTACCACACCAGCCATTACTCCTATAGTCAGAGTAGGAGGTAAACAGATTTTCCCATTAAACCCCCCACCCACCCTTTTATGCACAATCCAAGACAATCCCATACCTTTCTCCCACTCCTTCCTGGTTATGCCCCAGTGTCCCATCCCTTTACTAGGACGAGACATCCTTTCCCTCCTCCACGTTTCCATAACTATATCCACTCCCACAGCCCCCAGTACTCCCTTTCTGATGGCCCTCATAGCCGACGACCCCCCTCTACCCAAAGAAAGCTCCGGTTCTGCCCTCATACACCCTGTAAATCCCAAAGTTTGGGACATTACAAGCCCCTCCGTGGCCCTATGTCCCCCTGCCTCTATCAAATTATGTGACCCCTCTCAGTATATCTGTCAGGCCCAATACCCCCTAACCACTTCAGCCCTCATAGGCCTCCAACCCATCATTCAAGCAGACCCACTCACTCCCCATTTAATATCCCCATATTAGCTGTTAAAAAAACCAACGGATCTTGCCGCCTTGTCCAAGACCTTCGCCTCATCAACATAGCCATTGTCCCTATCCATCCCTTAGTTCCAAATCCATACAGCCTCAGCATCCCACTTCTCAGTCCTAGATCTCAAAGACATACCCCCATATTAGCTGTTAAAAAAACCAAAGGATCTTGCCGCCTTGTCCAAGACCTTAGCCTCATCAACATAGCCATTGTCCCTATCCATCCCTTAGTTCCAAATCCATACAACCTCAGCATCCCACTTCTCAGTCCTAGATCTCAAAGACCCATTTTTCTATCCCTCTAGACCCCTGCTCCCAAGATTTTTTCATCTTCACCTGGACGGACCCATACACAAGACATTCTAAACAACTCACTTGGTCAGTTTTGCCACAAAGCTTCCGAGATAGTCCCCATATTTTTAAACAGGTCCTAGCTCAGGACCTCAAACAGTTTCATCATGATCACTCCAAGTACACCTTATAATACATAGACAATCTTCTACTCTGCAGTCTCTCGTGGGAACAGTCTCAACTTGACACTGCCTCCCTACTTAACCTTCTTGCTTCCAGAAGTTACTGAGTATCCCCCGTCAAAGCTCAAATCTCTTCCCTCCTATCACTTACCTCAGATTCCTTCTATCTCAACAAAGAAAGTCCATTACCTTAGACAGAAAATGGCTCCTCTCTGACCTGCCCATTCCCAAAACCAAGACAAAAACCCTTTCCTTTCTATGCCCTTTCTAAGCCTAGCTAGATATTTTAGAACATAGATCCCTAACTTCTCCCTGCACCCTGTTGGCAAGACCCCTATACGACCTCAGCAAGAGCCCCCCTAAAAAACCATTATCCTCCTCACCCCGACACTCCTTCATTAAGCTCCGTCAAGCCCTTGTAGAAGCCCCAGCTCTCCATCTTCCTGATTTGTCGAAGCCCTTCTCATTATACATTCATGAGAGGTCCAGTCAAGCTCTAGGAGTCCTAGGCCAATATTATGGCTCATCCTTTGCCCCAGTAGCTTATATCTCCAAGCAATTAGACCCCACAGTTCAGGGATGAGCCCCCTGCCTACGAGCATTAGCCGCTAGACAGCTCTTGCAGAAAGAAGCTCATAAACTGACATTCAGGGCGCCCCTTACCATTCTGTCCCCACATCACCTAAAAGATCTCTTAACCTACAAAAGTTTACAGACTCTCCCTCCCTCCAGACTCCTGACCTTACTGTCCTCTTTCCTCCAAAATCCCGTTCACCCCCTTTGCCATCCATACCCGAATCATGACTTTTTCCTCCTTTACTGCTCTCTTGCTTTTTTCCTCATTCCTATTGTCTTCCCCACCACCCCAGCCTCCTTTGTATGGCGATTCAAAGTCAGACAGACTTACACACAGCATCAAACAAAAGTTACTGCCCTCATTGCCACACCAGACTGCCCTCTGAAAAGCTGCTCTGAGCCTTTATACCTCCACTTTCCTCCCTCCACTGAAGTGTTCACTAGCAGCTACCCTTATTCTCCCTACCTCTGCTTCCTCTATGACCAAAAACAAGCCTATTGCAGGTGATGGCCAGATACCTATGGGGGATGTCCCTACTGGTCTTGCACCATTCACTACATGGGTAACTTCCAGTACCCACAGTATTACTCCTCCAACCGTTTCATGAAATATCCCAGTGGCTCATTCTCCTTATCAATCCCAGATCCCTGGGACTCTCGATGGGCTGCCAGAGTCACAGCCTCAGTTTACTACGGGGGGGTCCTCGACCCCCCACGGTACCCTTCATATCTCTCGAAAGTATGTTCCCTCTCATTCCCAGATCTCTCAAGTTGCATCAGATACCAGACATTCCGAAAAAGTCATTATCCAAACTCTTGACGGCGCCTCTTCTTCTTCTTATCCCCACCCCTCTTCCCATTTCTCCTACTCTTCATTACAGCTCATTCAGGACACCACCATCTTTCTCAACCACACCCTTAACACAGCCAATTGTTTCTTGTGTGCATCACTACAGCACCCACTGCTGGCCGCCATGCCCCTTAATATTTCCAACTACTCCTTCCATGCAGAAAGACAACCCCTCTGCCCCCTGGCAGACATACCCCTATGTGAACCAGAATACGCAGATAATCTCACCATCCACCACTGTGTAGGCCCAACTCCACCCCCCTCCAGCACACTTCACTGCCTCTCTATCTACACCCCTACCTCCGGCTCTAAGACTTTTATGCTACCGGGACACTTCTTTTGGTGTAATGGCAATCTTTTCAACTCAGTGCCTCTCAACTCCGATACACCCTGCATTCTCGTCACCCTAATCCCACAGTTTACACTTTACAGCATGGCAGAATTTCTTGAGCTCCAACCTCCCTTGCCCTTGCGCACAAAAAGGGCTGCTTTCCTTCCCATCATGGTCAGTATCTCTTTAACCACCTCAGCCATTGGGGCAGGGTTTTCGGGAGAAGCCTTGGGTCACTCTCTATAGGCAGTTAGAGATCTCAACGCCAAACTTGAGGGAGCCCTGACATCCACTGCCGATTCCCTAGCCTCTCTCCAAAGACAGGTCACTTCACTAGCTAAAGTCACCCTTCAAAACCGGCGGGCCCTAGATCTGCTTACAGCCGAGAAGGGCGGCACCTGCACTCTGGGAAGAGTGCTGCTATTACATCAACGAATCCGGCATTGTAGAAACTGACATTACCAAACACACCGACCTTGCCTCCAGTCTCCACTCTGCTTCCAATTCCAACCCATTCTCGTCAATACTAACAAACCCCCTCCTCACCTGGCTCTGGCCCATTGCAGGCCCCATAATAATCATTCTTCTCGCCTGTCTCTTCTTACCCTGTACAATAAAGTTCATCAAATCCCAAGTCGGAAAAATCCCTAATCAAGCTTTCAACCAGCTTTTATTCAGGAACTACCAGCTTCTGGCCACAGAAGATCCCTTACCCTCACGTGACCTCCTCACCACATGCTGAGATGGGCCCCTCTCTCCACTGGAAACTGTTCCTGGAAACAATGGCTTCAGACACCTGGCTCCTGACACCCATATCCTCTTGGCACCATTGGAATCATCAGGTCCTCAACCTATGGTTACAGGGAACCTTCATTGATTTCCAAACCTGAAGAAGTCCACATCTACTCATCCTTACTGTGGGGAGTCCTATCAACCCTTTCCTCCCAATCCTCAAGCTCTCGCTCCCTTCTCCACCCCTGTTCAGCAGGAAGCAGCCAGAGAGAAAGCAACGTCCACAACCCCATAGAGGAGAAAGGGGGGAATGAAGGGCCCCCACCAGTAAAATGGCAAACTTCCAGCTTGTCTTCGGGGTCCTTGGTTCCCACCGGCGCCACCTGAAGCCCATTCACTTCTCGCCCCCCTCCCAATCCCAGCACCTAGCCAACAGCCACCAGCCCCGTAGAAGTGACACCTCAATCAATTTATACCCCTTCCTATATAACCCAGCACCTTTCCCTAATAAAGTGGAACTCTCCGGTGAATTGCTGCTATCTGTCGCTCCTTTCCTTTCACAAAGTCTCCAGTCCTCATGTATCTCCCACGTCTCAGCCTGTTCTCTCCTACCTCTCCCCCACTTGGTGATGACTCTTCGAGAGCAGAGCCCTGATGGTTATTCCCACCAGCCTGAATTTAGCTCAAGCTCCATGTTTGTTCCCATTTTACAGCCAAATATCCTAACAGGATGAAGTCACTTAAATGTAAATTCCTGCCATTTTCCAAAAACAGTCATGTTAAAAGTCGCTGCCGGCAGGCCTTGGGGCGGGAGGGCGCCCTGAGCGCGCCCACATCCGGCTCGGGACCAGTTGGACCGCCCGCCTTCCCTTTCCTGGGAGGCCGCGGCCTCAGGTCCCCGTCCCCGCTCCCAGCACAGTGAGGTGTAAATAGTGGTTACTCACCCGGAAGTTTTTTCCCTCACCTCGGATACTGACACGGTGTATAAAATTCTGAGTGAAACGTCAAGCTCAGAGGAAGCGATGAGGAGGGCTTTTGATTCTCATGGGGGAAATGCCGCGATCATCCATCCCCCTGGGGTATCCGCGACCCCGCACTACAGGCGGTCCGCTGGGGCCCCGCAGTTTACGCGGCCTCCACTCGGATCTGCGTCAGGAGCTCCAAAAGCCGGGTGCTGACGGGAATTGTCTGGGTAGGAGGGCCAGCTTTAACAAATGCAAATACAAGATTCCCAGTTAAAGCCGAGAGCAACAAATAATTTTTTAGTATATGTCCCATGTGCCATACAATATGTATTTTCTCTGGAAATCCCACACCTTGGCCCCCTATAAAAATACTGGTTTTCTGGCCCCACTAATTCATTCAGATTTCAGAAATCATCGATCATAGTTCACCCACCTCTGGGTAGTGTTTCATCTCTTAGCCGAATCGCTGTCACCTTTAGAACTATCTTTTTAAATGGAATCATAGTTTTCTATAGTAAAGTTACACACGACTGTCACCTTCATTATGCTATTTGATCTTCCCCACAGCTTGCAAAGTAAGAAAGGCAAAGAGTCTCTCCATTTTGTCAATGAGAAAACTGAAGCTCAGAATCTTAAAACAACTGTTCATTTCCCAGACAAACCTGCTAGTAAATGGCAACCTTGGACCCAATTTCAGGTCTTCTGGGCTCCAATTTCAATGCTCATTCAACAGTCTAGTGCTGTAAGTGAAAGGAGATAGGAATAAAGTAAGACAGAGAGAGAGACTAAGAGTGCTTCTGAGAATTTTTCAAAGTACGGCTGTGAAAGGAAAGGAGCGACACATAGCAGCAATTCACCGGAGAGTTCCGCTTTATTAGGGAAAGGTGCTGGGTTATATAGGAGGGGGCATGAATTGATTGAGGTGTCACTTCTACGGGGCTGGTGGCTGTTGGCTAGGTGCTGGGATTGGGAGGGGGGCGAGAGGTGATTGGGCTTCAGGTGGCGCCGGCGGGAACTGAGGACCCCGAAGAGAAGCCGGAAGTTTGCCATCTTACTGGTGGGGACCCTTCATTCCCCCCTTTCTCCTCTATGGGTTTGTGGACGTTGTTTTCTCTCTGGCTGCTTCCTGCCGAACAGGGGCGGAGAAGGGAGTGAGGGCTTGAGGATTGGGAGGAAAGGGTTGATAGGACTCCCCACAGTAAGGATGAGTAGATGTGGACTTCTTCAGGTTGGAAATCAATGAAGGTTCCCTATAACCATAGGTTGGCCAAGAGGATATGGGTATCAGGAGCCAGGCGTCTGCGGCTATTGTTTCCAGGAACAGTTTCCAGTGGAGAGAGGGGTCCATCTCAGCGTGTGGTGAGGAGGTCACGTGAGGGTGAGGGATCTTCTGTGGCCAGAAGCTGGTAGTTCCTGAATAAAAGCTGGTTGAAAGCTTGATTAGGGATTTTTCCGACTTGGGATTTGATGAACTTTATTGTACAGGGTAAGAAGAGACAGGCGAGAAGAATGATTATTATGGGGCCTGCAATGGGCCAGAGCCAGGTGAGGAGGGGGTTTGTTAGTATTGACGAGAATGGGTTGGAATTGGAAGCAGAGTGGAGACTGGAGGCAAGGTCGGTGTGTTTGGTAATGTCAGTTTCTACAATGCCGGATTCGTTGATGTAATAGCAGCACTCTTCCCAGAGGAAGACGCAGGTGCCGCCCTTCTCGGCTGTAAGCAGATCTAGGGCCCGCCGGTTTTGAAGGGTGACTTTAGCTAGTGAAGTGACCTGTCTTTGGAGAGAGGCTAGGGAATCGGCAGTGGATGTCAGGGCTCCCTCAAGTTTGGCGTTGAGATCTCTAACTGCCTATAGAGAGTGACCCAAGGCTTCTCCCGAAAACCCTGCCCCAATGGCTGAGGTGGTTAAAGAGATACTGACCATGATGGGAAGGAAAGCAGCCCTTTTTGTGCGCAAGGGCAAGGGAGGTTGGAGCTCAAGAAATTCTGCCATGCTGTAAAGTGTAAACTGTGGGATTAGGGTGACGAGAATGCAGGGTGTATCGGAGTTGAGAGGCACTGAGTTGAAAAGATTGCCATTACACCAAAAGAAGTGTCCCGGTAGCATAAAAGTCTTAGAGCCGGAGGTAGGGGTGTAGATAGAGAGGCAGTGAAGTGTGCTGGAGGGGGGTGGAGTTGGGCCTACACAGTGGTGGATGGTGAGATTATCTGCGTATTCTGGTTCACATAGGGGTATGTCTGCCAGGGGGCAGAGGGGTTGTCTTTCTGCATGGAAGGAGTAGTTGGAAATATTAAGGGGCATGGCGGCCAGCAGTGGGTGCTGTAGTGATGCACACAAGAAACAATTGGCTGTGTTAAGGGTGTGGTTGAGAAAGATGGTGGTGTCCTGAATGAGCTGTAATGAAGAGTAGGAGAAATGGGAAGAGGGGTGGGGATAAGAAGAAGAAGAGGCGCCGTCAAGAGTTTGGATAATGACTTTTTCGGAATGTCTGGTATCTGATGCAACTTGAGAGATCTGGGAATGAGAGGGAACATACTTTCGAGAGATATGAAGGGTACCGTGGGGGGTCGAGGACCCCCCCGTAGTAAACTGAGGCTGTGACTCTGGCAGCCCATCGAGAGTCCCAGGGATCTGGGATTGATAAGGAGAATGAGCCACTGGGATATTTCATGAAACGGTTGGAGGAGTAATACTGTGGGTACTGGAAGTTACCCATGTAGTGAATGGTGCAAGACCAGTAGGGACATCCCCCATAGGTATCTGGCCATCACCTGCAATAGGCTTGTTTTTGGTCATAGAGGAAGCAGAGGTAGGGAGAATAAGGGTAGCTGCTAGTGAACACTTCAGTGGAGGGAGGAAAGTGGAGGTATAAAGGCTCAGAGCAGCTTTTCAGAGGGCAGTCTGGTGTGGCAATGAGGGCAGTAACTTTTGTTTGATGCTGTGTGTAAGTCTGTCTGACTTTGAATCGCCATACAAAGGAGGCTGGGGTGGTGGGGAAGACAATAGGAATGAGGGGAAAAAAAGCGAGAGCACAGTAAAGGAGGAAAAAGTCATGATTCGGGTATGGATGGCAAAGGGGGTGAACGGGATTTTGGAGGAAAGAGGACAGTAAGGTCAGGAGTCTGGAGGGAGGGAGAGTCTGTAAACTTTTGTAGGTTAAGAGATCTTTTAGGTGATGTGGGGACAGAATGGTAAGGGGCGCCCTGAATGTCAGTTTATGAGCTTCTTTCTGCAAGAGCTGTCTAGCGGCTAATGCTCGTAGGCAGGGGACCCATCCCTGAACTGTGGGGTCTAATTGCTTGGAGAGATAAGCTACTGGGGCAAAGGATGGGCCATAATATTGGCTTAGGACTCCTAGAGCTTGACTGGACCTCTCATGAATGTATAATGAGAAGGGCTTCGACAAATCAGGAAGATGGAGAGCTGGGGCTTCTACAAGGGCTTGACGGAGCTTAATGAAGGAGTATCGGGGTGAGGAGGATAATGGTTTTTTAGGGGGGCTCTTGCTGAGGTCGTATAGGGGTCTTGCCAACAGGGTGCAGGGAGAAGTTAGGGATCTATGCTCTAAAATATCTAGCCAGGCCTAGAAAGGAAAGGATTTCTGTCTTGGTTTTGGGAATGGGCAGGTCAGAGAGGAGCTATTTTCTGTCTAAGGTAATGGACTTTCTTTGTTGAGATAGGAATCTGAGGTAATGACAGGAGGGAAAGAGATTTGAGCTTTGACGGGGGATACTCGGTAACTTCTGGAAGCTAGAAGGTTAAGTAGGGAGGCAGTGTCAAGTTGAGACGGTTCCCACGAGAGACTGCAGAGTAGAAGATCATCCACGTATTATAATAAGGTGGACTCGGAGTGATCATGATGAAACTGTTTGAGGTCCTGAGCTAGGACCTGTCTAAAAATATGGGGACTATCTCGGAAGCTTTGTGGCAAAACTGTTCAAGTGAGTTGTTCAGAATGTCTTGTGTATGGGTCCGTCCAGGTGAAGATGAAAAAATCTTGGGAGCAGGGGTCTAGAGGGATAGAAAAATGGGTCCTTGATATCTAGGACTGAGAAGTGGGAAGCCGAGGCAGGGATCTGCGATAAAAGGCTGTATGGATTTGGAAAAAAGGGATGGATAGGGACAACGGCTATGTTGATGAGGCGAAGGTCTTGGACAAGGCGGAAAGATCTGTTGGTTTTTTTAACAGCTAATATGGGGGTATTAAATGGGGAGTGAGTGGGTCTGAGGTAATTTTTGTTTAAGAGATCTTGAATGATGGGTTGGAGGCCTATGAGGGCTGAAGTGGTTAGGGGGTATTGGGCCTGACAGATATACTGAGAGGGGTCATGTAATTTGATAGAGGCAGGGGGACATAGGGCCACGGAGGGGCTTGTAATGTCCTAAACTTGGGGATTTACAGGGTGTATGAGGGCAGAACCGGAGCTTTCATTGGGTAGAGGGGGGTCATCGGCTATGAGGGCTATCAGAAAGGGAGTACTGGGGGCTGTGGGAGTGGATATAGTTATGGGAACGTGGAGGAGGGAAAGGATGTCCCATCTTAGTAAAGGGATGGGACACTGGGGCATAACCAGGAAGGAGTGGGAGAAAGGTATGGGATTGTCTTGGATTGTGCATAAAAGGGGGGGGTTTAATGGGAAAATCTGTTTACCTCCTACCCTGACTATAGGAGTAATGGCAGGCATGGTAGGGCCCCGGTATTCTCGCAAGACTGAGAAGGTGGCTCCTGTGTCTAGGAGGAAGGAGATGGGGCGACCGTCTACTGTTAAAGTAACCCTGGCCTCCTGTTTGGTGATGGAAATGGTCGGGCGAGAAGCCCCCGGGCCCCGTCAATCTTCTTCTGCCAGCTCCACTACGGCGGGCTTAGGATGGGGGTTGTTCGTCCAGCCTCCCGTTCGGGTGGTTGGGCAATCAGTCCCCCAGTGGCCCTTTTTGTGGCATCTGGGGCATGGGGTGGTAGGAGATCTGGGGGAGGGGCACGCCCTTGACTAATGTCCCTCTTTTCCGCACTTGAAACAAGCTCCTGGGGGGGTCTTGTCTGTAGAGAGGCGCCCAGGTTGTGGTTTTATCAGCTGGGCCAACATCTGGAAATTGGCCTGATTAGCTTTTTGTTTACGGCGTTCTTTCTCCTCCTCCCGGTTATGGAAGATTTTAAAGGCCACTGTTAGGATCTCAGTCTGTGGGGTAGCGGGGCCCTGTTCTAACTTTTTGAGTTTAGCTTTAATGTCGGGGTAGCTTTGAGCTAGGAAGTATGTCATAAGGACCTGTCTTCCTTCAGGTGTTTCTGGGTCCAGGCTGGTATACTGTAATAGGGCTTGAGTGAGTCTGTCTAAGAACTCGGAGGGGGTTTCGTCTCTCTTTTGAATTATGTCTTGGAGCTTTTGAAAATTGACTGCTTTACGAGCTGCCTTTTTTAGACCTGCTATTAAGCAGGAGGCAAAAATATCTCGAGAGTGGAGACCGACGGCGATGTTATGATCTCAGTGTGGGTCTTGTTCAGGGACAGCAGGGGGGCCAGGGGGACAGGTGGGGTCAGTCCTGTGGGTTTCGGTAGCATGCATTTGGGTGAAGTCCCAAGCTCGTCTACGCTCTTCAGGGAGGAGAGTATTGGCCAGGAGCATGAAGATGTCATGATGCGTGAGGCTGTAAGACTGGAGGGTCCATTGAAACTCCCTGATGTATGTCGTTGGATCAGTGGAAAAGGAACCTAGGCGTTTCTCTAGTTGGGCTAAATCTCCTAAGGAGAAAGAGACGTGAACGCGCACGATGCCTTCGGATCCTGCTACTTCCCAGAGGGGGGGCGATAATTTTGGGAGGCTCTCAGGACTGAGTCTGAGGGGGACTGAAGGGTTCTGGCTCAGTCTGTGGGGGAGTGACACAGTCTAGCCGTGCCTAGTTGAGCAGGTCCTGAAGTGCAGAAAGGGGGCAAAGAAAATAAAGAAAGATAGAATCGGACCCACATGTCGCCAGCTAGCAGCCCAGCTGCTTATTTCTGCTGCTCTAGGTGGGCTTGAACTCACAACTCTGAGATTAAGAGTCCCATGTTCTACTAACTGAGCTACAGCAGGGCTCCAGTTAATTGCTTATGGAATGCGTAAACAGAATGTTCTTTGTTCTCCATTCCTGCCACATCTGCAAGTGGGGGAAGGGCATATTTAGAAGCAGGGGCGGTGTTTCTACACATCTTCAAGGTCTCCCTATTTTCAGAGTGAGGAGTCTTGGCAAGATATGTTCTTGTGGACAGATAACTTCTAAGGACTGCAGATGTTTTTGTGGACAGATAACTTCTAAGGACTGCACCGGTTGTTCTTTAGCTTGTGCTTTCCCATGCTGCGTTCAGACATGGGGGAAGGTGCTTTCCCATTCTCTCTACAAACATGTGAGAAGACAAAGGCGGTCCCTAACAGGGGAGAAACAGGTGATGAGGGCAAAGACGGAGGAGGCCCCTGGGACCTAGTTAAAGGGGGGCTGAAAGGCTCAGGCTTAATCTGCAGGGACTGAAGGTGGAGGAGGTGAGATGGGGGAGGAGATGGTTGGGGAGGAAGGGAGAAGGGCTGTTGTAGGAGAAGAAGGGGAAGGGAGTGAACGGGAGGCTTCTGTGGGGGCAGCGGCTTGCAGGCTAGGAGAACTTGGAAGGGGGCAAGGGGGGACGAGGAGGCAGAAAGCTTCGATATAGGGAATCTCCTTCCATTTTTTCAGGCGCTGGCAGTAGTTAAAAAGATCGCGAGTGATGTCAGGATCAAGAGCTCCCCCTGCGGGCCATTGGTTGTTATTGTCTAGGGGGTATGTCGGCCAATCTTGGGAGCAATATTTACAGAGAAGTTTTGGTTTTATATCAGGCGTCAGGGAGAGGGTAGCCAGATGCTTAAGCAGGCATTCAAGAGGTGAACTTTCAGGGAGGGATGAGGAGGCTCCCATGGCTAAAGGACAGAGAAGGAGACAAACAGGGGAAGACGAACGGAGATCCTCGGACTGGAAACAGACCGCAAGGAGACAAAGGGCGTCCCCGATGATCCTTGGTGGTCTGCAGAAACTCGTATACGAGTCGGAATTTCTTAGGAAGTGTGGGTCGTCACCCAGACTTCCCTAAGAAGGCAGAGTGCCGGCGTCACGAGGTACCTAGCACTAGGCGTTTTCGGCAGACAGAAGATTTCGGCGGACGGAACAGAAGGAGGAGGGGGCGGGGAAAGGGAGCGTTCTCATCCGCAAAGGAGTCACCTCGTTTATGGCTGTTGGAGGGGGGGGGTCTGAGAGTCTGCCGCAGCCATGAAGGCCTGAGGCGGGGATTTATGGCTGTCAGAGGAGGGGCCTGAGGGTCCGCCGCATCCGTGAAGGCCTGAGGCAGGGAGAGTTCCCTCCTCATCCCCGAGCGTCAGGGCCTTGCCGGATGATCACGGTCAATGGCACTGTGATAGCTTGGAGAAGAGTGGCCCACCCCGGGGAAATTTTGCTTAAAAAGTTTCAGCACTGATGGAAGGGATGGTGAATGTGTTTATGACTGTTGGAGGAGGGGCCTGAGGGTCCGCTTCAGCCGTAAAGGCTTGAGGCTGGGATTTATGGCTGTCAGAGGAGGGGCCTGAGGGTCCGCCGCAGCCGTGAAGGCCTGAGGCGGGGAGAGTTCCCTCCTCATCCCCGAGCGTCAGGGCCTTGCCGGACGATCACAGTCAATGGCACTGCGATAGCTCGGGGAAGAGTGGCCCACTCCGGGGGGAAAACTTACCTGAAGGCCAGAGAGGAGTGGGGAGTGTGATGAGCCAGCGCCGGAAAAAGAGGACGAGGGCAAGCTGCTGCTGTTGTCGGGGGGGAAGACGGGGCCCAGTTGGGGTGTCCCGTCTCCCGGGTTTTGGCACCAATGAAAGGAAAGGAGCGACACACAGCAGCAATTCACCAGAGAGTTCCGCTTTATTAGGGAAAGGTGCTGGGTTATATAGGAAGGGGTATGAATTGATTGAGGTGTCACTTCTACGGGGCTGTTGGCTGTTGGCTAGGTGCTGGGACTGGGAGGGGAGCGAGAGGTGATTGGGCTTCAGGTGGCGCCGGCGGGAACCGACCCTGAAGAGAAGCCGGAAGTTTGCCATCTTACTGGTGGGGGTCCTTCACTTTGGAGGGGCATCCATAGTCTTTACTTTTCAATAATCCCATTTCTTTCCTTTTGGAATAATGTTTGAGAGAAAGAGTTGAATATGAGTTTACCAGGTGGACAAGGGGAGATAGTGATTCCAAGATGGGGGCAGCCCGTTCAAAGGCTCAGAGACTTAACATCATGAAAATGATAGAGATAGTTTTATTCTTCATACGCTGCACAGAGACAGTTGGTGGGATGGTGTACATAAATAGCAGAGGTGTGTATAAGAATTTGGGAAAGTTTGGAAATGACAGGGGAACGAGACAGAAAGACTGAACCCGACGGCGACATTTTGTGGTATGTGATGTGATCTTTCCTCTGTGCTACACCTAAACTTTAATAATATTACTAGGCTTATGAAATGCTGATGTTTGGGAATTATTTGTGAATACCAGTCTTGGGCAAGAGCTGAGACCATGGGACCAGAGAAAGAGGACAGACATAAAGAGCTACGAAGGCCACTGCTGATGTTAATCTTTTTGCACACATTTTAAAAAGATACTTTCTGAGCCTGGGTGGTTGCTTTGTGCAAACAAAGAGCATTGTGTCCCCAAGGCAGCCGGGGGCTCTTCTCTAGATCACCCTGCAGCAACACGCAGCTTCAAGGACAGGGCCCTCTCGCCACCCCCACCCCCCACCCCGGCTAGATGGCCTTCTGCAGTGCAGGGCCTGCAAACTCCACGTGGAGGCCCCCGCCCAGGAGGAGCTATGCATGGGGGCTCACAGGGTGCGTGGGCTTTGGCTATCACAGCTCATGGACATGGGGTTTACGCCAGATTCATCTAATCCCTAAAGATGCATGTGTGCATAGTGTTCAGGGAACTCTGAGCAGATAAGCATTTTTGGAAACTGTATTTCCAAAGAAGACTTTTTGTTTTTTAGGGCTGCCACAACACATTTTCACACACTGGATTGTTTAAACAGGCAACATTTATGCTCTCACAGTTCTTGAGGCCAGAAATCTAGATGTCCGAAATCAGTGTGTCAGCTGGGGTGGTCTCCCAGGTGGCTCCGAGGAGCATCCAGTCCACGGGCCTCCATTCCCTTTGGTGGCTGCTGGCACTCCTTGGCTTATAGACGCCACTCAGTGTGCCTCTGTGTTCACATCGCCTTCTCCTCTATTACAAGCACACCTGTCATCAGACTGAGGACTGTGCCGATTATACTTCCAAAGACCCTTTTTTGCAAGTAAGGTCACATTCACAGGTTTTGGGTGGTCATACCTTTTGGGGGCCACCATTGAACCCACTGCAAGGGGAATCATGGTAAGACAGGAGGCCGGTGAGCAGGCAGGAACCTCCCACCTGGTTTTTGTGTGGTCACTGCACTGTTTGTTTATATGAATTTATGGTTTGCTGATACTCAAATATATGTCACTTGGTACTTATTTCAGCGTACGCATTCTTTCCTCATTTTATAATTGTATGGTTTGGTTTTATCCTTATAAGGCAACTGTTTTAATTAGACAAGCACAATTTCCATGTACACATTTCTAATTTCCAAAAGATGAAAAGTCCCTGACTTGCTGTTGGTTAGGCTTTGAGTTTGAGCCTGAATTTTTCTATTTGCCTAGAGCTTGTTTTAAATTGTTGATATCCTAAAGATATCATTTCCCTACTTATTAGTCTTTGTGGATTAATTTCCACTAAAAGGCTAAAACCTTCCTATCACTGATGACCTTCCATATTTCAGAAAAACATGGTATCTGACTGAGCTTGGGTGAGAAAGGTCGTAGGGGGAGGTATATTTGCAGGCTGAATGCTCATTGTCAGGATGCAGATGTGCCAGTGGGCTTTTACACTAGAATAAAGAAAAGGCTCTTTTTTCTGAAATGGGGTTAATTACAACAAGAAATAAATTGCTCTCTCATGGAATTAAACAATGTTAGAAGTGAATGTTTCTATAGATTAACTCTAGCTCAAACATTTTATAGACAAATCTGTTGCAAGAGAGTTGACTTGTCAAAGATAACACAGAGTGAATGAGAAAGAACTAGAATCTATGGCTTGTCCCACTCACCTTTAGTGCTTAAAAGTAAGTTTGCAACAGTTGTGAAATTAAATATATAGATGGAAGTCCTGATGAAATGAAAATGTATTTAAAATAGGAATTCCTATTTCATAATGATGCATCTAGAATGGCAAACCTGGTCTCATCTTTTTTCAGTCACTAATTCCCAACCCTAAGAGTGATCTCTCCCAGCCCACCATCACCATTCTGCATCTTTATAATTAAATATATTGGTTGAACACATGAGTTGTTTGTTTTCTTGACAACACTGTCTTTCCTTCTGCCAATATCTCCCAGTTGAACTCCTTTCTTGCCATAGTTTTCTTCAGCCTTTTATTTTCTACAAAAAAATCTACCTAATCTTTTGCTATTTTTCCTTCCATTCAATAAGTGGAAAGGTCAGAGGCTGGGGGGAAATGAGGAAAGGGAAAGAGAGAAAAATAAGATTCTTTCTTCCCAACTTTCTTTCTATTTCTTCTGTTTCCAGGTATCAATATTATTCCAGTGTTGTGTACAGAAAAGTTAAAAGAAATGAAATCTCCATCAACAAGAAAGTTATTAATTGGTTCTCAAAATTTGGTCTGTATCAAAATCTCCTCTAAACACTTTTAAAAATCTGAATGTTTGAGCCCCACACTAGACCTTCTGAATCTAAATATATATAAGCTAAACATTGGCAGCAGGATAATTACTAAATTTCACAGTTGATATTAATGTAAGCTGAAATTTGCTAATTATACATTAAATTATTTCATGCAAAGGAATACTATGCAGCCATAAAAAAGAATAATGACTGTGATAAAAGTCTACAATACATTGAGTGAAAAGGTCAAGTTAAAGAATGATCAGGTTTAAGATGGTCTCATTTATTTTCTAATATATATAAGGTATGCAATATATAGCATACCTATTATATAGCATATTATGCAACATATATGTATATAATATCTGGAAGAATAAAGAGCTAATGTTCTACAGTGATATTAGAGACTTCTACTTTCTGATCAATGTATTTGCTTTCAAATTTTATAATGAGTCTATTATGAACTATGCATAATTGGAGGAAAATACTAAAAATAAGAAATTGCCTAGAGGCTCCTGTTCTTAAATGACAAGTCCAGGGAAGCATCTGAAAGTGATTAAATTAGTTAATACTATTTAAATAATTAATCACTGTGAAAAATGTTTTACTCATCTCTTTCCTGAGCTTGCTCTTTTCAAATATTCTAAATTACAGGCAGCATACGTTTATAACTTATCCAGTAAATTAACCTCTTCACATAGGACAGAAAAGAATACAGAATTCTTTGCTCACCTTTTTCAGTGTGGTAAAAGCAGTATCTCTTAATGAAAATCTCCAGCTCCACTTGACCAACATCTATGAGTGAGAAAGAAATAAAAGTATTGTTTTTCAAGCCAGATACATTGTTTGGGTTACAGGTGCCAGTGAAATATTTTATTATGTTCTAACACTATAGTATCTTGGAAAATAAGTGTGTATGTTATTGAGGAAGAAGAAAGAGATTCTGTTTTTCTAGGTGGCATTAAATGTTTAAAAAAAAGAAGTTTAAAAATAAACCAGTTTACTATTTCTCACAGCTAAGGGTATAGTTAATCATTTTAGGTCCCTGAGTAAAAAGTTCAGAAAAAGTTGGCTTTCCTATTTTTATCTGCAAGGTAAACAGCTTCCCAGACACTTTGCTGTAGCCACTCCTATGAAGAGGGGAAAAATGCAGATTAGCTTTGTTTGTTTATATTCCTCTGTGCTGGTTCCTTCTGCCTTTGGTCCAGGGCCACTTGAGTAAGCATCCATTAAGTGGATGTTTATAGAAGTTCTTCAGAAGTTATATAAGGTTCTTGCTAGTAAATGTTTTGTGTGTAAGACATACACATCAATATTATACATGTTATATGTATATATGTGAGTATATATATATACACACATCTAACATTAACACACACACACACAGACACATATGTGTGTGTATATTTATTTCCTCTGTGAATAGTGTTACATTTTTATCTTATAAGGTTAGAAGAATTAGGGCTTGAGACTTAATAAAATTAATATTTATTGAGTATTTACTAAGTTCTAGGCATTTTGTCTCATTTAACTGTCATAACTACCTGTCTAAATACAATTTTCAAAGAGCTGAAGACATCATTCTCCTTCTAACATAGAATGAACACATGCTAAAGATTTATTAACTCATTAATAAGAGAATCAGAAAGATAATAAAGCTGTTTAAACCATAATTTGAGTACCTGGGTATTTATAGGCATTTAAGAGGAATGGTAGAATAAGGTTGATCTGCAGGGCAGTGAAAAATAACCCTTTGGGGCTGTACTTGCAGCTACACTGCCTCTACCTTCAAGTTAACATATAACTCCACAACGTTTAAGATCTTAATTCATGTACAAATCATACAGGAAGTCTGTGCAAAAGTCAAACCAAGAAATGTTCCCTTCAATAATGAAATAATCTGTGAGGGGACAGGCTAAACAGTGCTCCAGTTTAAGACATTGAAAGCATGTGCTGCAATCTCTTTGCCTCACAGCTAAGTTTTAGATAATCCTTTTCACATACCCTGTTGTGCAAATACTTTCATCGCCCTCATTAATTTGGTAGAGTTAAGGACATAAATCAGATTCAAATATGTTAAGTCGCAGTTTATAGGCAGTAAATGGTCCGAGACTGAGCAGGCCCGCTCTGCTCTGTACTCCCGTCTATAAACTGAATATAGCTGCATTTGGATAGTTCCATATTTATGACCTGGCTTTTGTCTTACTGGTCTTGTTTGACTGATCTGGCACTGTACTGCATGTGTGATCTTTAGATGACAGCCTATGCGAAATTATTTTGGTAGGTAAACAAAATATTAATGTAAAGTTATAGGTATAAAGATTTAACTTTGTATGTCTTTGTACAGTTCTCTCTATATCATTTTCAGATTGTAAGTTAATTATTAA
The DNA here is from genome assembly GCF_040802235.1 of Manis javanica. Classification (NCBI taxonomy): domain Eukaryota; kingdom Metazoa; phylum Chordata; class Mammalia; order Pholidota; family Manidae; genus Manis; species Manis javanica. The sequence goes on along the minus strand of NC_133164.1, from coordinate 67,633,062 downwards.
CCAGCTGATTCTCTTTTCACTTCCCCAAAGCTCTGGGCCACTTAGCCCAACTGATTCTTGTATGTATTGTACAAATAAGGTCATTAGAGCTTGCTGAACTTTAATACGAAGAAACTCTGCAGTAGCCATTCCTGCATCCCTAAAGCAATTGGTTACTTCAAAAATATGTATTATTGCTTAGGCGACAACAAAAATCTACATATTATGTCTTCTAAAAATGCAACCCATCCTCACTCTTAGGAAGACAAATCCAAATACCTGTTTATGAGATTTTTAAATATTTAGGATTAGACATAACAAAAACTGTGCTAAGGACAGATACAGGCCTTTTTTGATACCAACAAAATCTCTTGCAAAGAAGCCCTCGTGCCTGTTGGAGGGAATGTAGAATGATGCACCACGGTAGAAAACAGTATGGAGGTCCCTTGAAAAGTTAAAAATAGAACCACAGTATAACCCAGTAATTCCACTTCTGGGTATTTACATGAAAAAAACGAAATGCTAATTTGAAAAGATATATGTGCCCCTATGTATATTGTAGCATTATTTACAATAGCCAAAATATGGAAGCAACTCAAGTGTCCATCAGTAGATGAATGGATAAAGATGATCTTTTATATATACATGATGGAATATTACTTATCCGTAGAAAATAATGAAATCCTGCCATTTGCGACAACATGGGTGGACCTAGAGGGCAGTATGCTCAGTGAAATAAGCCAGGCAGAGAAAGACAAGTGCCATAGGATTTCACTTATATGTGGAATCTAAAACAAACAAACAAACAAACGAGAGAAATAGACTCATAAATACAGGGAACAAATTTGTGGTCAGCATGTGGGATGGGTGAATCAGGTAAGAGACAAAGAGGTACAAACTTCCAATTACAAAATAAGTCTTACTGTGGTGAGCATTTCGTAATGTATGTAATTATCAAATCACTGTGTTGTGTACCTGACACTAATATAATATTGTATGCCAACTATACTTCAGTAAAAAAAGAAATCTCATGCTCTTTTATGAATGATCATATTTTTTGCTTAACCAATTCTATTATTCCTTTATATCTTGAAGCCTTCTAGGTTCTTCAGATTAGTAATTAACTGTAAAGTTATCAATGATTATTATCAAGGTTCTTCAGATTAGTGACTATTATTAATACTATTATTGTTTGTACTTGATACTCTGACTTATCATTTACTGCAAAACTTGTAGGACCAGTTTTGTTGTCATTAATGTTGTGTTTGCTGAAAATACAGATAACAAAAGATTAAAATCCTGGGCCTAGATCCATGATTTGCTGTGATAGAAAAAGTCTGGCAGTTAGCCTCTTCTGCTTCCTAAAGTGCTAGCTATCAACTTCCAGGGTAGTATTTAAACTTCTTAACCCTGCTGATGTGCAAAAGGGTCAATGCAAAGTAGTTACATTCATAGCTTTATGTATTTCTCCATGTGGATTTTTAGAGACAGGCGGAACACCTGACTCGGATCCGCCCTCCAACACATTTACTCGGCTTCCCTCTAATCCTGTGTGTATCACACAGCTCCCCAGGCAGCCTTGAACTCTAGCTGTGTAAGCTCACTCTTTTCTTAATACTGGCTTGATCTCTGGCCTCAAATATGCCTAAGTCAGCCTCCTTCCTACGTTGGGGAAGATGTTCCAGGGGCTTATGTTTTCCCAAGTCAGATTCTGTCCCAGTTTCTGGTATAGGCTGAAATGTGTGTTTTGTGTCTGTCCAACTGTACCTCTTATTTATTCTCAGTCCTCAAGCAGCCTAGCAGGAAACAGCCTGTGTTCCCTTCATCTCCCCCACTTGCCCTGACCACACACCGTGCACGCATGGTGGTTAACGCAGCTGGTTTGCTGAAGGACTGGGGGACGTGCAACTGAGGGTGTGAGCTGCTTTTCCACTTCTCTGCCGTCCTTTCCCTCCCTCCTCAGCTCTCAGCTATCGCCTCGAGTCTTCACTTTCTGCCCTTCCAGACTCCCGCACTCTTTCCAAATTATTCTGAGTGTCGGTGGTGATTAGCAGGGTTGTTCTTTTGCTTTTTCTCTCCCCTTCACTTCTCAGACCTCCCTTTCCTCAGCCAGGATTGTCTACCGTGGTGCTTTATAAAACAGAAGTTTTCTCCCTAAAAGAAATTCTGCCACCACCTAGTTTTCAAAATCAAAAGAATAATGTGTGCAGAAGGTCATAAAAATGTCAACAGCACAAAAAAGAACGCAGGTAGAGTATTATTTGCTTCCGGCCCTCCAGCAAAGACCCTATCTGCAGAGGGTGAGTCCTCCCACGGCCCCCTCCGGGTCTGCTCTCTACCCTCTCTACCCTTCTTCCCCTGCTCAGAGCTCCACTACAGATTCATCCTCTGCCTCCTTCACCTTTGGCTTCGTGGTGGAGAATCCAAGCAGGAGAACAAAAAGGTGGGGCCTTGGCCTGGCTTCCTCAGGGCCCGCTGGTTCCGGTAACTGTGACTTCCTTTCACCTCTTCAGGCCTGTGTGTGGGTCCCACGGCCTGCGCTGTGTCTACAGCACCCCACCACACCCCTCCCAGGTGTTTCACACTGTCTCCTCGGAAGGCTCCTCGGATGGCCTAGTTGAATGTCACCTGATGGAACCCTAAATGGATATAAATGGGAACACCATGTATGCGGTTTTCTGGAGCTTAAATGTCAGGCTGTATCAATCCACATGACATCTACCTTACGCCTTGTGACAGAGAAACACACAGCCCCAGCGTGGCGTCCCTTCTGCTGCGCCAAGTCACCGAGTCAGGGCTTCACACCTGAACCTCACTGCAGTTCAGCCTTCCCCAGAAATGCAGTTAGAAAGGAATTTTCTGGTCAGCATTGATAAGATAATGTTCCAAGTACCCTCTCCATCCCCAAAAGGAAGATGAGGGACTCTACTTAGGAAGACCCTTTGTCCCCAAATGAAGGTGACCTCACCTGAAATAACACTTTTTTCTGTTTATGACTTTCCTGTCCTGGCTTCAGGAACCTCTTCCTTTCCGTAACCCTTTGGAGCCTCTCTCTGCTCGCTAGGGTGGGATGCTGCCAGATTCACAGCTTGCTTAGTAAAGCCAATTAGATCTTCACAGTTACTTGGCTGAATTTTGTAAACAGCCTTTACAAGCATAATTTTCAATTGCATTGATGTAATTTATTTACCCAGTATCTTAATGTTGACTGTTAGGTTGTTCCCAGTTTTTCTGTATTTATGACATTGTGACAAACATCCAGCCTTGTTTATATCTTTGCACACATGTGTAAGTAGAACTGCAGAATAATTTGTAAAAATAACGATTGCTGTATCAAAGACCCATATGCAGTTAAAAGATTAGTAAATGTTAACAACTGCCACCTTACAGGTTTGTATTATTTTGCCACCAATAGTATGTTGCCAATACAGTTTTTTCCTTACCAGACCAGTAAGTGGAAGATGGTATCTCGTTGCTATTTTAATTTGCATTTTAAAAATTGAGTAAAAGTTTAACAGTTTTCTATTTATTTAAAACTTTCTTTTTTCTCTGAGGACTCCCTTTCCTTATCTCTTATTGATATGGATAAGCTTTTATATACACTAAGGAAATTATCCTTTGTCTATGCATTTAAAATATTTGTTTTCATATTGTCATTGATTTTTGCTTGTGGAAAATTTCTAATGAAGAACATTTAAATGTGTTTAGTATAGTAACATTTCTTAATAATTTCTCTTAATATCTTTGTTAGAAATACATTCTCTATTCTGTAATAATAAAAAATATCACCTTGTTTTATTCTAGTACTTTTACAATTTTACTTTTGATATTTTTATGTTTAAAACTTTGAACTCTGGAAATTTTTAGTGTAAAAAATTAAGTAGGTCTAGTTTCTTCCAGATGTTACCATTGTTCCTTCTCCATTAATTGACCATTTGTGTCCATTTTCCATGACTTGAAAAATGCCACTTTCATGTATTTTGAATTTCCATATTCACTGGAGTCTAATTCTGAATTTCTATTCTGTTCTATTGTTGTATTAGCTAAATTTATTAGTTGCAATAGTCTATTATGTTGTAATATAAATTGTTCCTGAAGAATCAGGTGCTTTATTTAAAGAAGATTCATTTCTTGCTTGGATTCCATATTACTGTGGGTGGTAGGTCCAGATGGGTGGCAGGTGGATCCCTGCTCTACATGGTCACTCAAGAGATCAAGGATGTGGCTGCCACCATCTTATGACACAAAAGATAATCTATGTAGAACTATGACCAATATTACAAATGTCTCATAAACATAAGCAAGAGCATATTTTTTACAGGGTGTGGAGTCTCGTATTCATTTTAGATAAACTGTATTATTAACAATATCATTTTGTTGCTCTAAATCTTTATTCATGTCTACATGACAATGATAGGCTTAGAAGAGCAAATTAAAGATTTTTCTTCTACTCTTCTATTCTTCTATTTCTTTAGTTTTGACTGAGTAATTGTAAAATATAACTTTGAATTTAAAAAAATTATTGAGTTATAGCATACATGTAGTAAAGCACACACTCATTATATATGGAGACCGATGATTCCCTGAGTGATTTAGTTACTGAAAGGACAGGGAGGAAGTCTTTGAGCCTTATGACATTAAGTAAAGTTAAAAAATTGATAGAAAATGGCTTACAAATGTCCTTCATTACTAGTTTCTACTTATCACAACTCCATTTTTTGGATTTCTTTTGTCTGCCAGTTGTAAGATTCTTGACAGAATGAGTGCCTCAACACTGTATTACTATTCATCTGTATGTTTTATCGTCTATCTTTATGAGTCATTCACCTATGAAGATGGCTCTGCTGATGAGAGCTCTGGGTAAGTGAAGCTGAGCTCACTGGTAAACCTTGTTACACTAACCCCAAAGGAATATACGGAACTATGGACAAGGTTATGCATATTCATTCATTCAGTCAGTAATTATTTGTTGCCCTGCTCCTGTGGTAGGCTCTGGGATACTACTGTACAGCATCAAAATAGAACTGCATTCAGGAAATTACTTTTTAAAGAATTAAATGACAGGATGGAGGGCAGGCTATGTAGACTGTAATAAATGCTTTCTTAGGCACAGTGTCAAGAAATAGTTTTTTCCTTTTTTCTAACGTGGATGTGTCTATCAATAAGAAACGTTCTCTTTCCATTACCCAGGACGAACAGCCACTTAGAACTGCAGGCAGCTTAGGATTTTGGGTTTTGTGCTGTCTGGGCAGCAGTCAGGTTCACGTACCTCTGTGCAGGGCTGAGCGGGCTGGCAGTGCGCACACCCGAGGGCTCCTGGGGTTCGGGTCGCTTCTCTGTGATGCTCCACTTCCCTCAGCCGGCAAGAGGGCTGCGCGGGGCCTGGCAGGGGGCGTCCCAGGCAGGCCAAGCAGCCGCCTGCGTTTACCCTGCTGGGCACTTAGACATCCCTTCCCATGGAAGGCACCAGGTGCTGCCTCGTATGTGGTTTCACTACCCTTTCAGTTTCCTGTCTTTTCATTCTGTTCCCCCACTTTCCAACCGCATTTACTGAGCAGATTCTTGTTCCATGTGCCATGGACGGGATTCTTTTCCAGGCCACCCAGAGGCCAGTCAGGGGCTGTTGCCTAGCAGTTCAGATTCCCTTTGAGGCAAAACCAGCAATCTGTTGAGAAAACCTAACATTAAACTGAGAAAAAGAATGGATAAGCAAACACAATCTATTAATCTTCTTATTTAACTTATCAACTGATGGGACCAGGAAGTTGGGTATTAACTTATGTACCACATGGTACAATTTATATACAAGCATACCTTCTTTTATTGAGCCTCACTTTATTGTGCTTTATGGATGCTGTATTTTTTTTTTTAGCAAAATTTTTTAAATTTATTTTTTATTTTTTTTTATTTTGCTATCATTACTCTACAATTACATGAAGGCTCCCCCCTTCACCAAGTCCCCCCCACATCCCCATTCACAGTCACTGTCCATCAACATAGTAAGACGCTGTAAAATCACTACTTGTCTTCTCTGTGTTGCACAGCCCTCCCCGTGCCCCCCCCCCCCACATTATACATGCTAATCATGATGCCCACTTTCTTTTCTTCCCGCCCTTATCCCTCCCTTCCCACGCGTCCTCCCCCGTCCCTTTCCCTTTGGTAACTATTAATCCATTCTTGGGTTCTGTGCTTCTGCTGCTGTTTTGTTCCTTCAGTTTTCTTTTGTTCTTATACTCCACATATGAGTGAAATCATTTGATACTTGTCTTTTTCCGCCTGGCTTATTTCACTGAGCATAATACCCTCTGGCTCCATCCATGTTGTTGTGAATGGCAGGATTTGTTTTTTTTCTTATGGCTGAGTAGTATTCCATTGTGTATATGTACCACATCTTCTTTATACATTCATCTACTGATGGACATTTAGGTTGCTTCCATATCTTGGCTATTGTAAATAGTGCAGCAATAAACAGAGGGGTGCATCTGTCTTTTTCAAACTGGAGTGCTGCATTCTTAGGGTAAATTCCTAGAAGTGGAATTCCTGGGTCAAATGGTATTTCTATTTTGAGCATTTTAAGGAACCTCTATACTGCTTTCCACAATGGTTGAACTAATTTACATTCCCACCAGCAGTGTAGGAGGGTTCCCCTTTCTCCACAACCTCGCCAACATTTGTTGTTGTTTGTCTTTTGGATGGTAGCCACCCTTACTGGTGTGAGATGATATCTCATTGTGGTTTTAATTTGCATTTCTCTGATGACAAGCAGTGTGGAGCATCTTTTCATGTGTCTGTTGGCCATCTGAATTTCTTCTTTAGAGAACTGTCTATTCAGCTCCTCTGCCCATTTTTTAATTGGATGATTTGCTTTTTGTTTGTTGAGCTGTGTGAGCTCTTTATATATTTTGGATGTCAACCCTTTATTAGATCTGTCATTTACAAATATATTCTCCCATACTGTAGGATACCTTTTTGTTCTATTGATGGTGTCCTTTGCTGTACAGAAGCTTTTCAGCTTGATATAGTCCCATTTGTTCAGTTTTGCGTTTGTTTCCCTTGCCCGGGGAGATATGTTCAAGAAGAGGTCACTCATGTTTATGTCTAAGAGATTTTTGCCTATGTTTTTTTCTAAGAGTTTTATGGTTTCATGACTTACATTCAAATCTTTGATCCATTTCGAATATACTTTTGTGTATGGAGTTAGACAGTGATCCAGTTTCATTCTCTTACATGTAGCTGTCCAGTTTTGCCAGCACCATCTGTTGAAGACACTGTCATTTCCCCATTGTATGTCCATGGCCCCTTTATCGAATATTAGTTGACCATATATGTTTGGGTTAATGTTGGAGTCTCTATTCTGTTCTATTGCTCTGTGGCTCTGTTCTTGTGCCAGTACCAAATTGTCTTGATTACTGTGGCTTTGTAGTAGAGCTTGAAGTTGGGGAGCGAGATCCCCCCCACTCTATTCTTCCTTCTCAGGATTGCTTTGGCTATTTGGGGTCTTTGGTGTTTCCATATGAATTTTTGAACTATTTGTTCCAGTTCATTGAAGAATGCTGTTGGTAACTTGATAGGGATTGCATCGAATCTGTATATTGCTTTGGGCAGGATGGCCATTTTGACGATATTAATTCTTCCTAGCCACAAGCATGGGATGAGTTTCCATCTGTTAGTGTCCCCTTTAATTTCTCTTAAGAGTGACTTGTAGTTTTCAGAGTATAAGTCTTTCACTTCCTTGGTTTTATTCTTTTTGATGCTATTGTGAATGGAATTGTCTTCCTGATTTCTCTTTCTGTTGGTTCATTGTTAGTGTATAGGAAAGCCACAGATTTCTGTGTGTTAATTTTGTATCCTGCAACTTTGCTGTATTCCGATATCAGTTCTAGTAGTTTTGGGGTGGAGTCTTCAGGGTTTTTTATGTACAGTATCATGTCATCTGCAAATAATGACAGTTTAACTTCTTCTTCACCAATCTGGATTCCTTGTATTTTTTGATTTTGTCTGATTGCCATGGCTAGGACCTCCAGTACTATGTTGAATAACAGTGGGGATAGTGGGCATCCCTGTCTTGTTCCCGATTGCAGAGAAAAAGGTTTCAGCTTCTCGCTGTTCAGTGTGATGTTGGCTGTGGGTTTATCATATATGGCCTTTATTATGTTGAGGTACTTGCCCTCTATACCCATTTTGTTGAGAGTTTTTATCATGAATGGATATTGAATTTTATAGAATGCTTTTTCAGCATCTATGGAGATGATCATGTGGTTTTTGTCTCTCTTTTTGTTGATGTGGTGTTTGATGTTGATGGATTTTCAAATGTTGTACCATCCTTGCATCCCTGGGATGCAAGTGGCATGACCAAGTGGGCTTGGTCATGGTGTATGATCCTTCTGATGTATTTTTGAATTCGGTTTGCTAATATTTTGTTGAGTATTTTTGTGGATGCTGAATTTTTTTACAGGTCAAAGGTTTGTGGTGGTCCCATGTTGAGGAAGTCCTACTGGTGTGATTTTTCCAACAGCGTTTGCCCATTTCACGTCCCTGGGTCACATTTTGGTATTCCTTGCAATATTTCAAACTTTTCATTATAGTTATTTCTCTCATGGTGACCTGTGACCAGTGATCTTTGATGTCACTGTTGTAATTGTTTTGGGGGACTCTGAACAATTGCCTGTGTATGAGGGTGAACTTAATTGATGAATGTGTGTGTTCTGACTGCTCCACTGACTGGCCATTCCTCCATCTCCCTCCCTCTTCTAAGGCCTCCCTGTGCCCTGAGACACACCAATATGGGAAGTAGGCCAGTTACTAACTCTATAGTGGCCTCTGTGTGTTTAAGTGTAAGGAAGAGTTGCATGTCTCTCACTTTAAGTCAAAAGCTAGAAATGATTAAGCTCAGTGAGGAAGGCATGTTGAAGCTGAGATGGAGTGAAAGCTGGGCCTCTTGCCCCAGTCAGCCCAGCTGTGGGCGCAAAGGGAAAGGTCCTGGAGGAAAGTAGAGGTGCTCCCCCAGTGACCACATGAGTGGTCAGAAAGCAAACCAGCCTCGCCGTTGATGTGGAGAAAGTGTGAGTGGTCTGGACAGAAGGTCAAACCAGACAACATTCCCTTAAGCCAAAGCCTAATCCAGAGCAAGGCCCTGCAGGGGAGGGAGCTGCAGAAGACAAGTTTGCAGCCGGCCAAGTTTGGCTCCTGAGGTTTAAGGAAAGGCGTCTCCATGACAGAAGTAAGGTGAGCAGCAGGTGCTGATGGAGAAGTTGCAGCAGGTTACCCCGGAGGTGGGGCTGAGGTTGCTCAGGAAGGTGCTGCACTGACACCAGACCTTCCGTGCAGAGGAAATGGCCTCTGTTGGGAGATGCCATCTGGGATCTTCACAGCTGGAGAGGCGGAGTCAGTGCCTGGCTCACAGCCTCCAAGGACAGGCTGACTCTCCCATTAGGGGCTAATGCAGCTGGGGACCTCAAGCTGGAGCCAGTGGCCACTGACCATTCTGAAAATGCCAGGGCCCCTAAGAATTGTGCTGAGTCTACCCTGCCTTGCTCTGTCAGTGGGACAACAAGGTCTAGATGACAACTCATCTGTTAAAACATAGTTTACTGAATGTTTTAATCCCATTGTTGTGACCTGCTCAGAAGAAAAGATTCCTTTCAAAATGTGACTGCTAACTGACTATACACCTGTCATTCAAGAGCTCTGGTGGAGTTGCACAACGAGATGCAGGTTGTTTTCATGCTGCTAACACAGCATCCATTGTTCAGTCCATGATTCAGTAATTTCTACTTTCAAGTCTTATTACCTAAGAAATATATTTCCTAAGGCTACAGCTGCCATAGGTGCATCTGAGCAAAGTGAACTGAAAGCCTCTGGAAAGGATCCATCATTCTAGATGCCACTAAAAACATCTGTGGTTCATGGGAAGAGGTCAAAATACCAACATTAAAGGGGCTTGGAAGAAGTTGATTCCAACCCTGAATGATGTCTGTGAGTGGGTCAAGGCTTCGGTGGAGGACGTCACTGCAGGTGTGGGAACAGCAAGAGACCTGGAACTCGAAGTGGGGCCTGGGGATGGGGCTGAACGGCTGCATCTCATGATTAAACTGGAATGGATGATGAGCTGCTCCTTATGGCTGAGGAAAGAAAGTGGTATCTTGAGACGGATCTGCTCCTGGAGAAGATGCTGTGAAGATTGTTGAAATGACAACAAAGGATTTAGCTGACAAAGCAGTGGCTGGGTTTCAGAGGACTGACTCCAGTTGTGAAAGAAGCACTACTATATATAAAATGCCATGAAACAGGCATCACTTGGGACAGAGAAATCTCTCAAGAAAGGGAGAGTCTAGTGATGGGCCAAACTTCACTGCGGTCCTGTTTTAAGAACTTGCCCCAGGCACCCCGCCGTCAGCAGCCCTGCTGTGGTCAGTTGGCAGGACCCTCCACCAGCAAATGACTGGAGATGCGCTGAAAACTCAGAGGGCGGTCAGCATTTTTTAGCAATAACGTATTTTCTAACCACGGTGTATATGCTGCCGTTTTAGACATAACGCTACTGCACACTTACCAGACTGCAGTGCAGCGTGGATGTAACGTGTGCGTGTACCGGGAAAGCCGGGAGCGCGTTCGGCTTGCTCTGTTGGTTTAGCTGCATCATGGTGGTCTGGAGCTGATCCCCCAACTTCTCTAGGCGCTGCGAGTAGGTTTGCAGATGTCTGAGACAAAATCAGCAAAGAAAGTCAACAGTGTGTAGATTTCTAGAAAAACAGAAAACTACAGTTAAAGAAGACATTGTCTCTGATAGGCAACGTAATCTGCATGAAAACAGGAGCTGGCGCGGTGCGTGGAAAGGGCACAGAGCCAGGCTGATCACATCTTGCCTCTCCAGTTGTGCTAGTAATACTGCTCCAACTTTGTATTTCAGATTCCCCTTGTGCATCTAAATATGTTAACAAAATAGTCACTTCCATTCCCATTAAGTATCAAATTAGCCAGAGAAGTTGAGTAATGTGCAAATGCTCCAAAAAGAAAATATTAAAAAATGAATTTGAACTTGGCAACGCCATTCAATCAACTAATGGGATGTACTGTGTCTTGCATGCCAGACATCATGCTTAGCACTTTACACAGGCAGTTTAATTCCACAGCACTGCACGGTGGTCTCACACCCACCATTTATTGTTCCACAAAATAGGCTTGCAAAGAGTGTGGTAGTTTACCAGGAGTTATAAACTCAGGTGTCCCATTTCCACCTACGATAGTATTGTTTCGGAGACTATCTAAGGCATGAATATCTTGCCAAGAAGGGACCAATTTGCTGGCAATCAAGTGATGGCTCAGTACCACTGCCTCTGGAAATAGCAAATAATGGCAGCAGGGGGCATCCAGCCGCCTCCTTCAGGATGAGTTGGAAAGGAAGCACGGGTACACACGGTGGAAAAGCGGGATACAGCTAAGGATCTGGACTGATTCAGCCAGCGTTAAGAAGCGGCTTTGGGACAGAGAGAGACCACGGCCCGGAGGCGGATTTAAACGATGTGCCCCCTGCAGCCGGCTGGTGCGGTGGCCTGGGGGCTGCCCAGGCCTTTTCCGCCCGCCCAGCCTGCACGGGCCGCGGCAGGGGGTCTACCGGCTCTCGCCTTCAGAGGGGAGGGCAGATCCCGTTATAACGGACACGCACGAGCCAAAGCACGGGGACCGCGCGCCTCTCCAGGGAGCGCGGGATGCGGAGCGAGGGTTCGCTACGCGGGGCAGAAGGCACCCCGCTCCCGTGCGCGCACCCGGAAGGAAGTGACACCGCCGAAGGCCCTCCTCCAGACCCCCTTCCCCGGGCGCACCGACCCATCGCCGCTCCACGCCGGGGTGCACCGAGCCCAGCGCGTCCTCCGCCCGCCGCACCGCGGCGACCGCGGGGCCCGGGCGCGGGGGCGGTGCTGACGCAGGGCGCGGGCCAATCGGCGGGCGCGGAGTTCCGGCGGGGCGGGGCGGGCCTCCAGGGCGGCCGGTGCGGCAGTACTAACGCTGGCAGTTCCCGCGGCGCGGACGCCCCACCCTTTCGGAGGCGCCCCCTGCGACCCGGCCGCGGCTCCGACGGCGCCCCAGCTCTGCCCCTGCGAGGGTCTCCGGCGCTCCACGCCCGGGGTCCGGGTCCGTGGCGGCGCGGCGCAGCGCTGGCCGGGAGGCGGCGATGATCCTGCGGCTGCCGCCCTTGCGGCTGGGCGGGCTGCGGGCGGGGCCCGAAGCCGGAGCCGGAGCGCGCGCACCGCGGGCCGGGACACCGTCCTCGCCTGCGCTCGGCTCCGGCGGCCGCGGCGGGGCGCCCGGGCCCGACGCGGCATGAGGACGGGGCCGCGCGCCGGCGAGCGCCCAGTCCCTCGGCCCGCGGGGCCCCGGCGGCTCCCGCGCTAGCGCAGCGCAGGCCCGGGGGGCGGGCGCGCCGGGAGCAGGTGCCTCCCTGTCCGCGGGGCCTCGCGGCGCTTCGCCCGCCGCCGCCCGCGCCTCCCGCCCCGGCTCTTCGGGGCCCGGGGGTCCCGGCCGCCGCCCCCCTCCTGCGCGCGGCGTCGCGACCGGGGGTTCCGCGCGTGTCCTGGGCGGCCTGGCCGGGGCGCCGCCGAGCCGCGGGCGGGCGAAGACGATGTCTGCGGTGCGGCGGGTGCTCCGCGTCTCCAACCGCTCCCTGCTCGCCTTCATCTTCTTCTTCTCCCTGTCCTCGTCCTGCCTCTACTTCATCTACGTGGCCCCGGGCCTCGGTAAGCTCCGCACCCCTCGCGCCTCGCTCGCGTGGACGCCCTGGAGGAGGCGCCGCCGCTCCCGGGCCCGGCAGCGCGTCGCTGGAAGTGTCCCCGCGGGGCGGCGGAGGCGCCGCTTTGGGCCCGGCGTGTGGGCAGGTGCCGCGGCCGGGTGGAGGGGCTGCGGCAGGCGGGAGAGGCAGGCGGCGGCGGCGCCTAGGGGTGTGGGGCCCGGGGGGGGCGCCTCGGGGTGGGGGGCCCGGGAGCCGCCGCTCCGCCCGAGGGGTTCCGGGCTGCGAGCTGCTCCGTGAAAACTGGGCTCCGCTGCTTGGTCGGCTTCCGAGGTAAAATGATGAAAGGGACAATTATGTAAGATGGTTTGTAGTTTAAAATTTTAGCCTGTTTATCAGTTTTTGGCCTTCGGTCCGAAGTACACTTGTGTAGAATCTGCTTGAATTGGCTTCTTGGTTGAATACCTACCTCCTCAGGCCCCTCGGGTTGAAAACGCACCATGGGAGCATTCTAATGAATGAAAAATAGGAACTTCACGTAGATGATAAAACACTTAATGTCTCCAGAACTTTTCTTAGTTTCCTCGGGTCAGTTTGTGTCTGATGTTAATTTACTTAAATTACTTAGGAACGGTGTGTGCGTCAGCTGTCACTTACTTTTAAACATTACTAGTCCGCTGAGCCGAGCTAGCTAAAAATGGATGGCCTCTTAAGAGTGAAACACCTGCAGAATTTTGACATGGAATCGTTACCTTTTATTATTTTGCGTGGTAATAGATTACTGTAATGCATTGCGGTGAAGAAGGATGAAGCAGATAGCTCATGGAGACTGGTTTATTTCCTAAAACAAAACATTTCCTACAACATGACTTTTTCTTCATTAAATTTTCAGGTTCAAGTTAAGATGTACAAGCTTAGATCAGGATGCTTGGGAAAACATAAATATTGTTGAAATCTTGATGTATCCCAAAATAACAGTTTGAGGTTAACCTTTGAAGAAGTATGAATATTTTAACATATTATTTTCCTTTAATGCAGTTTTTTCCTTCAGGCTAAATAAAAAACTCCTTGAAGCCTGTGGTGGAAATTGACAGTGGGTAGTCAGTGGATTTGACAACAGTTAGCCAAAATATTTGGCAGACTTTTCCTAAAATCCTTTGCCATTTTGGAAGACTTATTAATTAACTCATTCTACAGCAATTTCTACTTTCTCACTTGAAAGGTTGGACCTTTTTGGGGGATGTTATTTTGTCAGGCATTTAACTTTGAGAGATTTTAGAGAAAAAGCTTTTTTGCACTTAGATAAAAGCTTTCTTACTTTCTTGGTATTGTGAGTAACATGTTATGTTACTTAAAAAGCTAACCAAAGGAAATTAGAATTCCGTCTGTCATTTGCTAGGCATCTGTTTTATTTTTTTAGTGCATTAATATTATCTATAGATCCTTAAAATTCAGTTGATGTTAAGTATAATACATTTTTCTTATTTGTATGCTTAATATTTGTCAGACTATAACTGCTATATAAAAATTTTGTAATTTTCTCATAGGCACTTAGGTTGACATAGTTTAAACTACTGTTTTAAAGTCTTATAACTTTAAAAATTGATTAAAGCCAGTAAGAAGGATGGAAGCCAAAGCTTATAAAATGTTATCAGTTTGTTAAAACTGAATCTATTTCCCAAGCCCAATATTACTGAGCAGAAAAAAAGCCTCCCAGTTTATCTTTGAAGTATTGGAGAGCATTTTTCCAACATTCACATTTTTGCAAATTTTATCATTGGCAACAAATACTGTAAGTTTTTCTTGAAGTATCAGGCTCACTTTGTTCGTTTTTGGGGAAATGTAGGTCAAATACAGAAGTCCAAGCAACCATAGTTTGTCAGTTGTCTTTTTGAGTAAAAATGAAGTTCCATGAAAAACGTGGCTAGTTCAGCTCACAGTGCAGCTCCCAAAGCACAACTTGATTTTCAAGACAAACATGGTACTTTGTTACGCTGCAGAAATGCTTTATGCATGCTTCCCATGTCATCCCAGATTTCTTATTAATAAGATGTACCCAGAACTCGTTAGGGTCTTATTAGTAGTTTACATAAGATGTACATAGAATCTTCTTGAAATAACTTATATTTTAGCCTGAATTACGTCTTCGGACAAAATTCCCCTAGGACTAAAACATGTGTTGTATAAGAGTGTACTTTTTATTGATCCTAAGTAAATGTTTCAAATTTCTTCTATTAAAAAGTCCCTATTAATCCTATCCACATATACCTGTGTAGTAGACATCAATTATATTTCCTTACCTTTTACACCCAGAGACCTGTTTTGGTTACATGCCTTCTCCCAGGTAATCCTTTTTCTTGTTAGTTACTCTTAGTCTTCTACACCTGTACTCATCCCTCCCTTTCTTCCTTCTGAGCAGAGAGTACCCCTTAGCTGTAGACAGTGTAATCTGTTTTGTTTCCAATGTTTTCTCATATTGCTAAACAATTTTTTGGCCATTTGGTTCTTAATATGCAGTGAGATCCATCAAACTCAAAGCTCATTAGTTTAAGAATAGTTTGAAATATTTTCCTTGAAATTTACAGGGATAGTCTTTACACTGTGAACTACAGTACGAGGGAGACGGGTCTGCAGACACGCAGCCCTGCAGGAAGTCCTGGACAGACTGCCCCGGGCCTCCCGGCAGTCAGGAGCCACTAACTGTTTCTTGTTCTGTATGGTGACAAAATGAGTGCCGCTTCCCTCCAAGGCCTTGACCTGACTGGGGTGAGAGGGAATTCCGTTCCCTGTGAAACAAGTTTCTGGTCTAACTTCCAACACAGATAGTTATTTTCCTGCTCTAGTATCACAGGAGAAGAGAAGCTGACTTGCAGATTCATTCGGCAGACCTGAAGGGAGCACATCAGATAGACTAGACCTCGCTGGAGGCACGGGAGGCAGGTGACTAAGCCGCGGTCCCTTCCCTCCCGCTGCAGTGGGGTGAGCTCCCCGGAAGAGCTGCAAGTCCTTGGAGAACACACCCGGCCATGTGAGGGCTGGGTGAGGACTTCAAGGGGAGGTGGTGTTTGGAAGGCCGCTGAGGATGGATGGGATTCGTTTGGACTGAGCAAAGGGATTCCAGTCAGAGGGAAGAGCATGAGCAGAGATGTCCAGAAAACGGGAGTCCTTCCATCCGGCTACCACTTAGGGCGTGAGGTAGCAGATGGCCAGACTGGGAAAAGTTGGGGGCTTTCTGTCTCTGCCGGGTATTCTGGTGCTTGAGGTCCCTAAAATTCCTGATAGGAAACTGGTGTGGGCGCACACGGCTTTTCTGAGCTGTCGCTGATTAAGAACGGTGTCGAGGTGCCTGTAATCGGGGGTGATATGTGGGGGAGATTGCACAGCTCCCTTTGTAGAGGGCATTTCACTGTCCGTTTGACTCACCAGAGACCCTGACCTTTCCTGGACAAGCCAACAGGCCAATTTCTCCTTTGAGCAGAGGTGGAATCTGGTCAGGTCACTTTGGCCTGAATTCCTCTGGCCCTTTGAGGAATGACCCGTCCAAGTGCTTTGTTGTTTGGGCCTCTGGGGAATCTGAGCTCTGCTGGGGTGTCTGGTGGTGGGGATGGGCCATCAGGGTTCGGGTTTTTTGTGCAGACATAGTGTTGGAGGAGAGGGTGCTTAGTTAAGTCCTTGCTCATGCCCACCCCCACATTTTTGCGGGGTCTCTTTGCTAGTCGCTCAGAAGGAAGTCAAATGCCCTGCAGCCCTCTTACCATAGCCCTTGAGCCTCCGGCCCTAGTTTGCCAAGCCTTCTTGTGTTCTTTTCAAGCTGTTATAATTTGCTTTGCTGGCCACACATCCTGTGCTAAAATTTTTGTCCTGCGTATAGCAGGAAACATCAGAAGTTTTGAGAAGGGGACTGAGGCAATCCTTTGCTTTAGAGCACTCCTAGCATGGAGTACAGGTCACAGAGGCAGGACCGGAGGCAGGGAGACCCAGTAGAAAGCTAGTTCAGTAGCTCAGACAACAAGATTAGAACCTGCCCAAGGAGGCAGTAGGGGCCAGGGCAGCACCGAGAGGCTGTGAGCAGTGAGAGTGAAGGAAGGGGGGTGCTCTGGGACACTGCCCGTATTCTAGCTCAGATCGTAGGTGGCTGGTAATGGGGAACACAGAAAGGCACATGCTTTGAGGGGCTACTTTGGTTTCAGAGCCATTGTGTTGGATGTCCATGGGGTATCCAGGAAGAACTTGTGAGTAGGAAGGCGGATGAAAAGAAGGGCTTGGAACCCAGGAGGAAAGGTCTAACGGGACAGAGATGGGTGGGTGTCTTCTGCACGTAATTCATTTCCCTCCCAACACAGCTGAGTGATGAAACTGACTTCTGTCAGCAGAAATGACTCCCTAAGTTACCCTTCAACGTGGGATTGTAGGGTTAAATTGGGATATTGAGGAGGCCCAAGTGTAGTTGGAAAAACTTCCCATGAGGTGCTGTCATTCCTGGTCCCAAATGGGAGTTGACACCATGGAAAGTTCAGGTGGCCACGAAAGGAGGCTTGTGGAGACTGAAGAGAAGGGGAAATTTAACAGGTTTAGGGAAAATGGAGAAGCAGGCAGAGGAAGGAGGGCAAGACCATGCGAGGAAAGAGAGGGCACATTGTGACTAAAAGGATGAATGAAGAAGGTCGCCGAGGCAGGTGCTGCAGGAGAGCCCCGTTCTCTGGGCTGTGCCGAGCTCTGCGGCCCTGGCCCACCCAGCAGAGGGCTGGGCCTGCTCCCCCGCAGGGCCCCGCCATCCACACCACCTAGTGGCTCCTTGTCCCTTTCGCGCCTGCTGTCCACAGTTGGCTTAACCTCGGGGACGGTGTGGAGATGGGGGGCTGCTGTGCGGCTGTGGAGGGGGCACACCGCCAGTACGCCCCCTGGAGCTGGGCTTCCTGGGCCGCGTCCAGGCATGAGCAGGGAGAGCCCGGTGGGCTTCTCTGCTGCTCCGCCGGCGCTGTCCTCCCTGTCAGCCTGCTGCCGTGGACCGAGTGGCTCCCGTCGCCACTGCCTGGGACTGCAGGTGCCACTTTGACCAGAGCGGCCTGTCCCTGCTCTGTCCTTCACTCTGCTCTCACTGTCCTCTGAATCAGTTTTTCTTCTTAATTCCTGAAACACAGTGATTTAATATTTAAAATACCTTTTCTTTCCATCTCTGCCTTTTGTCAGAATAATAACACAGAATAATCCAGAGGTAAGGATTGTGGTTTGCGTGGAAGATCTGGTACACTGAAGACTGAAAGTAGGTTTTCTGAGGATGCTCGTAGCATGCCTTTGGAAAATTAAAAGTTGATCCCAATTAACAGTAGATCTTCTTACCTCATGTCTTGGGCCACTGGAGAACTTCAGAGAGCACCCCAATTTCATTGTCATCTGGAATGTAAATCTTCTAAATGGACCTCGGTTTGCTGTCTCACAGACAGACTTTTTTCAGTCCCAGCAAAATTTGGCAAAGTTTTGTTTAAAGGTCCAGCAAATACTGTCCTCACTTAAAATAGAAAAGATAGCTTGAAGGATGTTTGTCAATAGTTACGTTTTTGGCTATGGTTGCACAGCAAAATGTTTAGGAAAAATAGTAATTTTAAATCTTAAAATTGTTAATTCACTTTTTTTTCTCTAGAGCATAATCAACATGGCTTTTTTGATCACACCTTTGTTTTTACAATTGATGACTTGAGTTAGTAAAAGTCTTCGGCTCCACCAAACTGTTGTGTTATATGCTCAGTAAGGATGAAACATAGATTCTTCTGTGTCTGAGTGAATTGTGCATAAATTAGAATGCTATATAAAAGAGGGTATATTTAATAGAAGTTAAATTGATATTAAAGGAAGACTCTTTTTTGCTTGTTAACAGTATTAATGATGTATAGAGGTGCATTACCAGCAATGGCCTTAGAACATGAAAGTGCTTAAGTCTTCAAGTGGTTTTCATACGTCTGTCCCAGGACTTCTCACCACAAATTCTAAGTCCTATTTTGATTAACTTTTAATACACTACATATCTGGTAATTCTTTACCCTAGGAACTTTGTTTCTGACAAATACCCTGAGTGATGGAGTTAAAAGATACTAAGTGCCAATTTACTTTTATAAATTGATTATCTTACATCATTTGATCTTTTGTAGAACTAAAAAACCAGGTTAACTTGTTTATAGCATCATTTTTTACTGGAGCTAGAGATGGCTATTGTGGTGAAGAATTTTTTCCTTCAGAAAAGCAATGGACAGACAAGGCAGATACATTGTTTAAGATAAACAGGATCCTGTGTTTTCTTTGTGAGTCTGTAAAGACCACGTGGTTGAGTTACAGGTGGATCTTAAATGTGTTGTTTAGGATTTTTAACTATTAAGAATATACATTGTAGGCCGCTGCCTCGCGCATAGACCCCAGGCGGCGGCCTCACACTGTGGGAGGGCTGGGGAGGGCGCCGAAGGGGGACGCCCCGGCCTCAGGGCCACATTTGTCGTTTTTTCCTCGTTGTCACGAATGCCGTCCGCCCGGGTGGCGCCCCCCGACCGGCCGATGAGTGGCAACGAGGACCAGGAGATGGAACTAGGAGCATTACGTTCAATTTATGAAGGAGATGAAACTTTCCGGGAATTAAGTCCAGTTTCGTTTCAGTGCAGGATAGGTGAAAATGGTGATCCCAAAGCCTTCTTAATAGAGATTTCCTGGACAGAAACATATCCCCAGACACCTCCAGTTATATCTATGAATGCTTTTTTTTTTTTGAGAGGGCATCTCATATTTATTGATCAAATGGTTGTTAACAACAATAAAATTCTGTATAGGGTTGGCAATGCTCAATGCACAATCATTAATCCACCCCAAGCCTTATTTATTCTCGTCAGTCTCCAATCTTCTGAAGCGTAACGAACAAGTTCTTACATAGTGAATAAGTTCTTACATGGTGAACAGTACAAGGGCAGTCATCACAGAAACTTTCAGTTTTGATCACACATTATGAACTATAAACAATCAGGTCAAATATGAATATTCGTTTGATTTTTGTTCTTGATTTATATGTGAATCCCACATTTCTCCCTTTCTATGAATGCTTTTTTTAACAACACCATATCATCAACTGTAAAGCAGAGTATATTAGCCAAGTTACAGGAGGCAGTGGAAGTTAACCTCGGGACCGCCATGACTTACACTTTGTTTGAATATGCCAAGGACAATAAAGAGCAGTTCATGGAGAATCACCATCCCATTAATTCTGTGACACCCATAAGCAATATCGTCTCAGTTGAAACTCCTAACAGAGCCCCGTCAAGTAAGAAAAAAGACAAGAAAGAACAACTTTCAAAAGCCCAGAAACGTAAGCTGGCAGACAAAACAGATCATAAAGGAGAACTTCCTCGAGGATGGAACTGGGTTGATGTGGTAAAACATTTAAGCAAAACTGGCTCAAAAGATGATGAATAGTGCTTGGAGTTTGATACAATGCGAGAACATCCTTCAAAAAGTAACCTGGTTCAAAATCTTTCATTACTTTCACTTTCTTCTATTGAGGTGGCTTTTTATAAAACAGAATTTTTTTGTATGTTTCTTACATAAAAAATGTTTGAAGCTGAAAGTTCATTAAGAGTTCTGGTCATATTAAATTATTTTTACAAACGTGCCTTAATAAAAGGTGAAAATGTTACTGTTCAGTATACTTTATGAAGCAGTTGAACTTTGTAAATGGACAAACATTGAGAATAATAAATAATCAGTGTTAATTTATATGATCTTATTCTAGTGGATGTGATATTTTCTTAAAGGAGTATGAAGCCCATTTCAAACGCTTACCTCAGTGGAGCAGAACACTGAGTGAACGATTATTCCATGGCATGATCCACATTAATAGGCTTTTCATCTTAATAAAAGTTTCACCTTTTCTTTCTCTTAATTGCTGAAGTATAAATTGTTTTAGAGAAATTTAAATATTGGTATTTGGATTTTATACATAATATTCGTTTTAGTTTATTTTTCAAGGATGAACTTCTTTTTAATAAATGAGTATCTGTTAATACTTTTCTCTTGGTTTGGGTCACAATGTTTGATCATGAGCTTTGAATGGTATGTGGAATAGGAGAATGTAAGACCAAATCTGCCAAATACATTAGAAAGCATTTTTATATAGAAGTACTGGTTCCCATTTCTCTCTTCTGCATATAGCAGGATGGGAGTAAAAGATGCCTCAATGTTTAATTTTTGTATTGTTGTGACAGTGGTTTTAATAAATTCTTATTTATCCGCTGTTGTCTCTTTTTAGTTGTTTGGTACCTGAGGTCTTCTAAATGGCTTAATATTAAAACCACATTTCAAATCTTGTTTCTTTTCATGTACCAAATGTATTTCTCAGCCTGAATATCTTTGTAATAATAGACATAAAGGTCTTTCAAGTGCTGAGTGGTAGTACATGCTTGATTTTGTTTTTAAACATTGATAAGGGAAGCTATTTAGTATTGTTTTACCAGAAAGTTATTGATGTATATGTGCAAGTGACAGTGATTCTGTATATGCTGCCCAGCTTTAAAAACACTTAGAACTACTACTGCTGTGTGTGTGTCTGGAAGGCAGATGCTGGTTTCTTAAGTCAGACCTCGGCAGTGATGGGCTAAGGATTTAAAGAATAATTAATTTTGAAAGCAGTTTCTTTAGCATAAGAGCAATGTAAGTTTATCCATGGTTTTTACTGGGTTAACATTGGCTTCAGTAATCGTTTGAATTATAAAGTAAGTTATAATTATGGTGAAGAAGTTTAATCTCATTCAAAAGCTGAACTACGTTTGACTTCTTGAATTAATGTGATAGAAACATGAAAATTTAGAACCACTGGAATATGCCAACTTTGGGGATTATGTGTGTAGTTTCTGTTGTGTTGATTTGTTTGCCTGGTTTTCTTAAATTGCTACATCTGTTAGTGGAAGGAAATAACTGTTTTGTTCTGAAGATTCCGGAATTGTTCAGGCTTTTGTGATTCATAGATTACGAAGAATAATGCTAGGTCAATGCCAATGAACTGTTTTTACTCTTTACATATCAAATGTACAAATATTGGGGGGTGATGGCAGTGGTGCCTCTTACTACTTATGTAAAACACTTGAACAATCTCATCTATATTGCCATTATCTGTTTAATACTCCTAGTATATTTTCTCAGTCTGTTTACTTAAAATTGTATGGAATGACATATTAATAAGCAATAAAATCTGACTTGCAAAAAAAACAATATACATTGTAATTTATTTAACAAGATCAGCAAAAGTTATTAAAGCATGAGGCCTTATATGTTAGCCAATGGAAGTAATTTCCAAACATTTTATATACCATTTGACTAGAAAAGTCTTTGTAAAGAGTTATGTGAGTTTGTTACTTTGACCTGGTATCTTGATTGAAATATCATGTCTTGCTTTATTTTTAAATATCTGAGGCATGCTAGTGTTAATATGACTTTACTGAATCCATGTTATATGTACTGTCTTCCTGATAAGTTCACTGCTCAGAAATTATGACTTACACAGTTTCCAATTTGACTCAGAGGAAGAGATTTGGACCTCATTTTCATTTGAATCCAGGACCCAAGGTAGAGAAGTATAAGGTGCCTTGTTATTGATTTGAAATAGGCTCTCACTTTGAAAAACTTGGAAATTCATTTCCCACAGTGTCCCCGTTTCTTCTGCTTGTTTTAGAGTCCCTGTCCTTTCACAAATAAATGAGTTAAAATTTCAGTTGGTATTTTAATTGTGAAGACACGAGGAAATTGGGGATGATTGTAGAACCGTGCTCAAACAGTTGTCCCTTTTATTTTTTCTCATGATAGAATTCTTAAATGGATAGAGGTTTCATTTCACAGTGTACCCAGAAGTCATTAAATTTCAACAATTTTGTAATGTTTCCTGGGTGTGTTGTTTATTTATAGTTTGGTCTTTTAGGCTGGAACTTTATTAAGTAAGTTTCCATACTGATTAGGTTTTAAGAATCTATTTAATTTGCCTGAATTCTTCCTTCTCCAGTTTCCTCATTTCCTCCTAATTTTTTCCTTTTCTCCAGTGTGGTTTGTAACACTTAACTCTTTGCGCTCCTGTCATGCTTTAAAGAAGCATGTGTTTAAGAACAGAAAAGTGAATCAAATGACAGGACTGGTAGCTGTCTTGTGTTAGTGTTTTTTCATATTTCTGGTTCAGAGACTCTTTTTTGAATTGTCAGCTAAGTTTAAACTAGGCTGAACTACTCATCTGGTTTTGCAAAAGTATTTCTAATGTTTTAGGCAGTTTATGCTTTAGGATTTTTTTTTTAACAAAGGAACCCCACATGGCTGTAGTTTCTGGTACTGGTTGGCAAATGGTAGGCATTCGATAAATATCTGTTGAATAAACACATCTCCACCCTGAACATCTTTAATAAGACTGTTGGAAAAGTCAAATTTTATTGAAAATTTCACTTTGATCAGTATTCAAACACAAATTATCTCCAGAAGTAACTTAAAACTTTAAATTGCAGAGTGGACATGGTAAATGCACCTGTCATAAAGAATTTCTTGTTAATTTTTAGTGTCTGCCTCTGTAAAACTGTGGCTGTTGGCTGGTATCTGAAGGAGATCTGCACTGGGTCTATAATAGCGAACACACAAATAGATCACCTCATTCATTATTGCTGGATAAAATGGTATTCCGAGCACGGAAACCTTTTCTTCCCTGTATTCATTAGTCAGCCCATGGTGTACTTGAAAGATGGGAAGGGGCTGTGCCAGGTTGGTGGTGTTTGCCCTGAAGACTGCCTGAGCACATGCCTGGCTCTGAGTTATTTCCACCTTGGTAAGATACTCTATTTAATAATACTTTGACATTAAGGGAACCATTTGTTTTACAGCTTGGCATAGCCTAGTAATTCATTATTTTTTTGTTTTTAACCCAAGCAATACTTTGATCCTGGGCAAAGTATAAATAATACTTCATGGGTAGTCTGGCCTAATCCTAGGGTTTATATCATTATGGAGATTATCATCTTCATTTTACCAATTTGGATGAATAATTTCTGGAACTTTGTTGAACAAAAGGCTGGATGTGTAAAGAAGAAAACTTGTAAGCATCTGACACATTTGGATTATTGGGGGTCCTCACAAATTCAGACTGGCTCACATCTGTAGTTACTCAGGGAGCATGTAGAAGAGGTGTCCTGCTCTTTTCCGTATTGTGTGTTTCCTTACACGTTCCGTAGGTGATTTGGGCAACTATTTTCTCTCTTGTATCTTTCATGTGGCATCTGACTTCCTCCTCCTCCTTGCAGTAGTTGAAATCTGGCTTATCCCTCCCAATTTCACTTCCCTCTTATCTTTTTACATGGAAGATTTTTCCTTTTCTTTGTCCCCCCCTCTCCTCTGACTCAGCTTTTGCTCCTTCCAAACTGCCACCCTACAGAGTCATGTGGGCCTGCGCTCGAGTCCTGCTGTTTGAATCCTACCTGCATAACTAACTTCTGGGTTTGCTTCCTGATTTCATCATGAGTAAAGTTGTACCAACGTCATGGAGTGGCTTCTTAGTTCCCTAGGGCTACACATGCATTATCGCACACTGAGCGGCTTAAAACAACAGAAATCTTACCACGCAGCTCTGGAGGCCAAAAGCCTGAGACCGAGGTGTCAGCAGGGCCGCGCTTCCTGGAGGCTCCAGGGGCCTGTCGGCATCTTGTCTCCTTGGGCTTATGGCCAAAGCACCCCAGTCTCTGTACTGCTTGCTCCTGTGTGCGTGTGTGTGCACGCGCGCGCGTGTGTGTAAATAACACTGCGTTTTCCTGTACAGGCACGTGTCACTGGGTTTAGAGCCAACCCAGATAATCCAGGATGATCTCATCTCTGGATTCTTCTCTACATGATGTCTGCAGAGATTCCTTTCTGAATAAAATAACATTCACAGGTTCTGGGGATTAAGACGTGCGCACATGTTCTGGTGGCCTCCATCCACCCTGCCACCTACATGTGTCATGAGAATCAGGTGCAATAGGTGTGCGTGCATATATCTGTATGTGGATCGAGCTCAGTGCCTGACTGGTGTAAGTACTCTGTGTGTGTTAATGCACTTCCCTTCTCTTTAGACACTGGTGTTTCCCCACGCTTGCGTTCCGGAATGCCTCAGCGGCTGACAGGACCACCTTGTGTCGTGCCTCCCTTTATGACTTTCACAGGTTGAAGGTTTGTGGCAACCCTGCACTGAACAAGTCCGTGGGCCACATCTCTCCAACGGCATTTGCTCACTTCATGTCTCCGTGTCACATTTTGGTGATTCTCCCAGTATGTCAGGGTTTTTCACTATTACATTTGTCGTGGTGATCCGTGACCAGTGATCTTGATTACTCTTGTAATTGTTTTTGGGCATCATGAACGACGCCCACATCAGACAGTGAACGTGATGATAAATTGTGCTCTACCCCCTGCGTGCATGTGTGTGCACACGCGTGTGTGTGTAAATACCACTCTGCGTTTTCCTGTACAGGCGCGTGCCACTGGGTTTAGAGCCAACCCAGATAATCCAGGATGATCTCATCTCTGGATTCTTCTCTACATGATGTCTTCAGACATCTACATGATGCCTGCTGCCCCTCTCCCCCCACACACGTGGGCCTCAGTGTTCTCTGAGATGCAACAGTATTGAAATCAGGCCGATTTTAACCCTACAATGGCCGCTAAGTGTTCAAGTGTAGGGAGGAGTCACACGTCTGTCACGTTAAGTCAAAAGCTAGAGACGATGGACCTCAGTGAGGAAGGCATGTTGAAGCTGAGATGGGCTGAAAGCTGGGCCTCTTGCCCCAGTCAGCCCAGCTGTGGGCGCAAAAGGAAAGGGCCTGGAGGAAAGTAGAGGTGCTCCCCCAGTGACCACATGAGAGCTCAGAAAGCAAACTACCCTCGCTGCTGATGCGGAGAAAGTGTGAGTGGTCTGTATAGAAGGTCAAACCAGACAACATTCCCTTAAGCCAAAGCCTAATCCAGAGCAAGGCCCTGCAGGGGAGGGAGCTGCAGAAGACAAGTTTGCAGCCGGCCAAGGTTGGCTCCTGAGGTTTAAGGAAAGGCGTCTCCATGACAGAAGTACAGGTGAGCAGCAGGCGCTGATGGAGAAGCTGCAGCAGGTTACCCCAGAGGTGGGGCTGAGGTTGCTCAGGAAGGTGCTGCACTGACACCAGACCTTCCGTGCAGAGGAAATGGCGTCCTTTGGGAGATGCCATCTGGGATCTTCACAGCTGGAGAGGCAGAGTCAGTGCCTGGCTCACAGCCTCCAAGGACAGGCTGACTCTCCCATTAGGGGCTAATGCAGCTGGGGACCTCAAGCTGGAGCCAGTGGCCGCTGACCATTCTGAAAATGCCAGGGCCCCTAAGAATTCTGCTGAATCTATTCTGTCTGTGCTCTAGAAATGGAGTAACAAAGCCTGGATGACAGTACATCTGTTTACAACATGGTTTACTGAATATTTTAAACCCACAGTGGAGACTATTGCTCAGAAAAAAGGATTCTTTTCAAAATATGACTGTTTGCTGACAGTGCACCTGATCGCCCAAGAGCTCTGGTGGAGATGGACAATGAGATGCAGGTTGTTTTCGTGCTGCTGACACAGCATCCATTCTGCAGTCCATGATCAAGGAGTCATTTCTACTCTCAAGTCTTACTATTTAAGAAGTAGTTTTTCTAAGGCTACAGCTGCCGTAGTGATTCTCTGATGGGTCCAGGCAAACCAAATTGGAAACCTTCTGGAAAGGAGCCACCATTCTAGATGCCACTGGGAACATCTGTGGTTCATGGGAAGACTTCAAAATATGAACATTAGCAGAGTTTGGAAGAGGTTGATTCTTCAGTGGAGGGACTGACGGGAGCTGGTGTGAGGAAACAGCAAGAGCTCTTGAGTTAGAAGTGGGGCCTGAGGTGGGACTGCTGGGGTGCATCCCAGCGGCAAACTTTGACAGATGAGTCGTCACTTCTAAAGGCTGAGCAAAGAAACTGGTTCCTCGAGGTGGAATCTACTGGGGAGGAGGCTGTGATGGCTGTTGAAGGGACAAGGAAGAATTTTAGCAAATTACATGAATTTAGTTGATGAAAAGTAGCAGCGTTTGAGAGGATTGACTTCAGTTGTGAAAGAAATTCTACTGCGTTAAATGCTATCAAACAGCATCACATGCTACAGAAAATAGTTGGTGATAGAAAGAATTGATGGGTTGTTTCATTGTTACTTCAAGAAATTGCCACAACACACAGACTTCAGCACCACCTGTGGATAGTCAGCAGCCATCAAGGTGGGGCAAGGCTGTCCACCGGCAGTAAGATTGCTTCCCACTCACTGAAAGCTCAGATGATGGTTAGCATTTTTTAGCAATAAAATATTTATTAAGGTATGTATGTTGCTTTTTTTAAAAAAATAATGCTGCTGCATACTTAATAGACTACAGTGTAAATATAAGTTTTATACACCCTGGGAAACCCCAGATTCTTTGGACTCATTTTCCTGAGGTGGCCTGAAACGAATGACCTCAGTTCAGAAGGCTCCAGTCCCGCTCTGTCCCCACTGGCATCCCTGTTGGCGACCTTCCGGAAATCTAATCTTTGTCTTTCATCTTACTGGCTTGGCATACCTAGTCCTCACCGCTGCAGCCTGCTGTCCCTGCATCTCCCCAAGCCCCAGTCTCTGGAACCTTCTGCTGCTGGCATGTTGTCACCTTGCACGTGGTATACCCCTCGTCTCCACAGTGACCTTCTTGCTGTTCCCTCATACCATGCATCCGCTTGGACCTTCACAGCCGATTGTTCATTGCTACAAACTCTATTCAAGTCGGATGGCTTGTCCCTAGACATGCCCTGTACCTGTGCACCTCAGAGCCTCCACTTCTGCACCTCTGCCCACAGAAATGTTCATTGTCCTCCTTCCTCTAACTTCTTGCAGTGCCTTAAATTTACATTTACTGTTTCTCCTTCCCTACAGGCCACAGTCATGCCCAGCTGCCTCTGTTCCAAAAACTCCCCTTGACCTTGTTCTTACTTATCTTTTCTGAAACTTAACTGCTGTCACTTTGTCACTATCCGCTCTTTACTCTTCTTGTTTCCATTGCTCTCCTGAAATTGCCCCCATCAGGGTGGACAGTGGTTACCCATGGCATTTCCAGGAGGCTGTGCAGTGTGGTGGTGGTCAACAGCTGGACTGTTCCGGCCAACTGCTGGGGTTGGATTCCAGCTCCACCTCTTGGTAGGAACGGTGTGACATTGAGCAAGTTACTTGAGTCCATGCCTCAATTTCTTTATCTGTAAAATGGGAATAATATTAGTACCTACTTTCCAGGGTTGCTGGTAAGGATGAAATAGGTTAGTGTATGTAAAGCTCTCCAAAGGGTGCCTGGCAGAGTCTACACTAAATATTAGCCTTTTATTTTTTTAAGCTATTGTTTTTTAGTCTTTTCTCTTAGCCACTGTTGCATTTGACCATCCCCACTTCCTTCACTGTGTTTTGGCTCAGACTAATTCATGTTGGGGCCTTTTATCTTTGTGCCTCCTATTTGTAGTCTGTTTCCATGCATCTGAACTTCCCCTTATCTCATTTCTAGATAATCTTCCCTGTGGTAATTGACCACTGCAGTTCCCACTTCTATATGAATGTCTCTCCAAATTGTATTTCTAGCCCCTCTTCACTCCAATCCTGTATTTATTAACTGTGTACCAGGATCTCTGACCAGTGAAATCTCCCTCAAAATCAGTTCTTCACATGACTCACCTTGTTCAGGGACCAGAGGCAGTGCATCCTGGGGGTTAGGAACCTGGGTATCGGGGTCCGAGGGATGTTGTGTTTGGGTCCTTGAAGCTGAGGAAACCTTTGCAGGTCACCACAGGCTGTCATACTCTCCTGACCTTGAATAATTACTGTGCTTTTGCTGAACAAAGCTGGATGTGAAAAGTGGGGGGCACAGTGACAGCAAACAGGTGCCTTAGTTCTTAGGTCCTTTTGTTGATAATAACACAAGTTCATAAACCTCTTTCCTCACATGCCCAGGGTAGGATGCCCAGAAGGTGTTGTAAACTGTTAATTTTTGAAGGTTTTTTTTCTCTTAAGTTGTAGTTTTTCTCCCCTGGAAAGCAGAACTTGGTAAATAAATTTAAGTCTCAATATAGAGGCGAATAGCAAATGAACTAAGAGACCACGGCATGATTTTAATTTTGCCTTGTGAGTTGTTAGTGTGTTTCTGAGTCATCTTGAGACTGAAGGGCAAGGCTGTAAAAGGTCTCCCTACTTATTTTCTGAAATGTAGCTCCTCTCAGTTGAAATAGAAATTTTGGACAACAATTTCCTTCCACTGGCTTACCAATAAGGCATTACATTTTATGTTAATGATAATGAGCAGCCATCCAGTTATTTGGTGTGAG
This sequence comes from Manis javanica, assembly GCF_040802235.1. NCBI lineage: Eukaryota > Metazoa > Chordata > Mammalia > Pholidota > Manidae > Manis > Manis javanica. The sequence continues at coordinate 67,603,960 of NC_133164.1, read as the reverse complement.
TCACATAATTTTATGGTGCTGGGAATTAGATAGTCGGAACCGTTCTCCGTTGGAAGCTGGGCTGGTGAGCCTTGCAGCACGGACACCCCACTGCCTGTGTGAACAGTGACTGTTTAAACACAGCTTCATTGCTAATAGGTTTTACTCTTTAGGGATTAAATCCACAGAGGACCATTAACCAAAGGAATGTAACTCAATTAGCTGTAAATGATTTAAAAGAAGCTAACAGAGTTTCCATTTGGAGATCTTGGTGTCTCTCATTCTTTCTGTGTCCAGCTTGTGGGCGGGACCTGCCTCTGTCGGGAGTGGTTTGTCACAGGAGCCACTGGGAATCTTTTTTTTTTCTTAATAGTCTTGTTACCTGTTATTTTGAGAGTTTTTAGGAAAATGTGTCTTCGAGTATTCACTTCTATGCTAGATCATTTCCTTGCTACTTATATTTGACATGGTTTTCGGATGCTCAGCAGTTTTCTCCATACAAGTAGGTGTCTTAATTCAGAGTAACAGCTGTATCATTTTTTTAAATTCCATTTCCCAGACACACAGTAATGCACATATGCTCTTACTAGGGTCTGAGGTTTTCACCCCTGGCTCATCGCTTCTATGCCAGGGCAGGTCTTTTTACAGTTTGGTGCAGAACAGGATATTTCTGTCACAGATAACAAATTTCATATATGACTTTGGGATGAAATGCTCCAAGGTGCTCTGGCATCAGTGATCTATTTGGTGCTTTTTTCTTGCATCATTGCAGTTGAATTTTAGGTCTTGTTGAGGTAGACTTGCTAATGCTAGCTTGGCTTTTGTTGAACATTTTCCTGTCTTTTTGGTTGTTGGCTGCCTTTTTGTTTCCAATTTTCACTTTGTCTCTTTTCTTCTTTTTAAAGTCCACTCAAGAGTGAAGATGTAATCAAAACTTGCAGTGTTTGTAACCCTGATATAAAAAATTTAAGCCTAAACAAAGTCACATCTGATTACAGGACTGCTTTCTAGTGGGGATGCAGACATGCTTTTAGAAATAACGTGATAAAGCTCACGTGAAGCCTGGGTCTCTGCTCCTCTCGCATGGATCGAAGGTGCTGCTTCGCTCTGCTTCTCTGCTGGTTCTATTTACTCTGCTCATGTGTACTTTGAGCAAATTCAAATTCACATAAAATTTGGGAAGGGAGGTAGTAAGCATATTTTGCTCATCTCTCTTGTACCATCTTGAAGAAATAGGACAGGGCCCAGAATATTAGCTGGCATCTAACATTTTTTCCATTTGGTATTCATTTTTCAAGAGTGCCATTACTGTGTTCAGAGTTGCCTTATCTTAAAATTGAGTCATTAACTGAATCTTGCAGGTTTCTTGGTTTGCCTCCTCCTCTTGTCTGATTAGAGCATATGATTTTTTTGGCTTTATGCTTGGAGAGTTTCAAGTGGAGGTCTCAAGGACATCTGGGCAATACTGCCCATTTTAGCTGAGGACGCTGAGACCCGGCCAGCTGTCCGAGCTTGGCACGTGCTGGTCGGATCAGGACCGAGAAAGAAAGAAGGGGTCTTCTGATTGCTCTGTGCCTCTGGGGAGGCCTGGGCCCTCACGGAGCAGGGGACTGTGTGAGCTTTGCCAGTTTCACAGTTCCTCCCAGAGGAAGAAGTGAGGGGCCTGCTTTTGAAGTGCTTTACTATAAAAATTAAAGTGGCCAACTTGGAAACGCACATTGATTTTGATTTCACCTGCTCTCACTGTCCCTGCTCTCACAGTCCCGATGGGTAGGTTTGTGACTGAAAGGGAATGTAAAAGTTCAGTGATTAACTCTTAGAGATAAATTACCTATGTAAGTATCGATTCAAGGTCATCATGCTCCCTGTGTCCCTCCAGACACACTGAGAGCTCGCAAGGTCCACATCTGTGCTTGATAGTATGTGCGTCAGGGTACAGTTGTGGTTTTGGTATGGTTATGGTTAGGACTGGATAAGGGGTCCTGGTGTTTATGGGGCTGGGGTGTGCAGGATTAGTACAGAATTAGAGAAAATGAGTTTTATAACTATATGGTTGAATATCTGTAATGCCTTTTGAAATTTCTAAGTATATCATATGGTAGAAAATCATTTATGAATAAGAGAATTCATTATGATATTTCAGTTTGTTCCTTAAGTCTCCTATTTGATGGATTTTACTATTTTAACTTTTTCATTTTTATTGTTTTAAAAAAGCAGTTTGTCATTGTTTGATAATGGGAAATAGTCACTTTATGTTTCTGCTAATTGGGTCAATTTGGGTTTATTGGGCAGTTTCCCAGTTCTGAATATTATTTTATTAAATATGCAAGCCGCTTATTGAATAACAACATGCCCTCTTTTTTCTTTTATAGCCAACACATATCTCTTCATGGTACAAGCTCGAGGAATGATGTTGAAAGAAAATGTGAAAACAATAGGGCAGATGATCAGGCTGTACACAAATAAAAACGCTACCACCAACGGTACAGGTAAGGTCGCTTCCTCCTTGGTCTTGCTCAGCTTCCGCCTTCACCTGTGCAGACCAGAGACCCTCAGGCCCAGCTGCAAACTGAGGCGTCCAGCTCTGGCTTCGCTCCCAAGGCCTGTTACGGATGAAGGTGTCTCTCACAGTGCCTGTGTGAGCCGAGGTGGGCATGTATTTTAGGAGGCATAAAGGCATAGCCAGCAAGGGGATGGGGGTTTTGTACAAGGATACTTAAGTTAATTGCAGATATAAATGCAACAAAATATGAAAAGCAGCTTTTACTTTTTAAATTCACCTACTGTATTGAAGATAAATTAACCACAAAAAGAATAACTTCTCCAGATTAGCCTTTCTGGCATTTTCCTTTATGCCCATTCTAATTCCTAAAATGTTTGTCCAACTCTGTTGAGAAACTACTGCTTTAATGATAGAGAATTCTTAACAATTTTATGACCTTTTTGGAAGGCTAAAGGAGAGATTATGTAAACTTGGAAATCAGTAGCTGCTCTTGTCTTTAAATTATCTGGAAATAGAATTTCCATCACATGAGGTTAAAGCCTAAGTAAAAGGCCAGATGAGAGATTTAATGAAGGTAGAATTGATATGAATGGATTTGACTGTTGTGGGGGAGAGTTTGCACTGGTGCCTGAAGCTTCATCAGGTGTCACTTGAAAGGGGTCAGTGGCTGATTGTCATCCTCTGTACTCTCATTTTAAACAGTTAACATTAAAGATTCAGTTTGTGTCAACAGCTCTCCACTGGGCAGCTGTAAACTACACGCGCACACACACACCCTCTACTGGCAGGACCTCCTTCTCTTCCTAACCATAAATGTTCTTTCTTAAAACATTTTAAGGCAGGTGAAGTTTTAGACCCTTCTAAAAATTCAAGACTGTCTCACATTGATTCTTAATCTCACATGTGCTTCTGTAAAATCCATTCTAGTCATTTGCCTAATTTGTTTCATGATGCCATGTAATGGTTTCCTTCCTTTTAACTTTCAAAGCATTTCTTTCAGACTCTCATTGTAGTTGTTATTTTAATAGTACAATAAAAGTCTGCCTTAATTGGTCTTCTGAGTAATAGGCCAATTTTAAGAGAAGTTTAAACATTTTAAAAACTTTTTTGGAACGCTGAATAAGTTCACTGTGAGAGTATTAAAAGTTCACCCAGCTGAACAGACATGATGGGCACCTTTGGGTATATCTGTGTGAGTGAGCGCTGAAAATTTGAGCAAATTCGTTCTTTTCCTGGAGTAGGAAAAAGTTACATGTGTGACTTTTGAGCTGGACTAGGAGAACTGATTACTCGGCCAAAGCATAGCTATCCCCCCAGCACCCTTCATCTGAGAAAAAGAAAAAAAGAGAGGGCGCCCTCTTCTCCCCACCCCTCGTGCCTCCACGAGAGACCTGTTGGCCGAGGCTCCGGTCAGAACACATTTACTGTGGGGACCTTTGGAGACTTTTCAGGGTGGAAGAACTGTTCTCAGGAGACAGCCAGTCATTGTCTCAGCAGCCGGTTTGGCTGTTGAAGGCCTGACCACAGTGGTTTGACCCCTGAGGCTTTGTGTCGCCGTGAGAAGCCTGCACGTGGACTCTGTGGCTGCTGTGGAGAAAGTTCACACGCTTTCCATCTCACGCTCTGTCACACAGCTTCACAGCCTAATCCGGCTGCTGGGGCACCTGTCTTCCTGCTTGTATTTGGGCCAGTAAGAAGGAGGCCAGGAAGAGGAACAGAGCACTCTTTTTAAGGAGCCTTCCCAGCAGTCCCACAGGGTATTTCTGCTTACATCTCACGGGCCAGAACTTTGTCGTAAGGGCACTGGGACCTCACCATTTTTGAGCCGGCATGCTCGCACCCCGAGGGAAATCAGGGTTCTGTTACCTGAGGAGAGAGGGACAGTGGGTTTGAGCAGGTGACCATGAGGCTCTGGCATGTTCATTTATATTGAGCGATTAACATAGTATACTTATTTAGATATTAGAAACATAATGTTAATAAAAATGTCCTCCCTTTATATGAGGATCTCCAGGCTTCTGGGAGAGATAGAAACATAAATAGTTATAGTGCAGTTGTTTATTTCTGCACAGACTTATATAGATACAGTCTTCCAGAAAGGAGATAATGGCCAATAAGTATACAAAGAGCTGATTGAATTCTAGGAGAGCCTTAGTTAACATGTACTGGCTCATTTAAAATTTAATACTTAATGGCAAATACGTTGTGGTATTTCCAAGTACATTTGGTTTCAAAAAGGAATTTTAATCCTGTACCCAACTTTTTGAAGCATCAAGTGTGTATAGACACTATATGTAGTATTTTTATAAAGAAGTCACCCTTTTGGCTGGCATCAGTCAAATTAAGAAAACAAGATATATTCAGTGAGTAGTTACTGGGCAGATAGTAAGGGTCATGCAATGTTAGAACCGTCAGTCTGTTGCAAACAGCCCAGCATACTTCCTATGTGGTGGGCATGCGGTCTGCACTCCTCAGACGCTGCTAGACTCATGCGACAGGTTGTGGTAAACAGGCCAGAGCTCTCTTTGAGTTTCTATTGCCTATTTTAAGCTGCTGTGGGGAGAAAAACGAATCCCTGGAAAGACTGCTTGGTCCTCTTATCCTTTCCCCTGAGTGATGGGGCCAATGGAGGAGGGACCTGTCCAGCACTTTTCATCCTGAGCTTCCCTTTGGGGGTGGCTGTGGAAAGAGGCGAAGGCAGGGGGCCCAGACCTCATAGTGTTTTCATCCATTCGCATGAAACGGTGTCCGTGTTTTCCAGCCATTGTGGTGGGCAAGTCTCAAACGCATGTTGTTGTGCACAACCTGGGAACATGGCTTCCAAGTTTGAAAGCAGTGGTCATACTGGGTGGAATAATGATTTTGTGGGTTTATTACAGTATGGCCTCCAAAAGCTTCAGTTATTGTTGGCTATATTATCAGTTGTAAAGTGTTCATGCACCGTAGTTTTTATGTTTTAGATACTTTATTAGATACTAGAAATCAGATGCAATTTGATTTCATAGAAGAGGCAGTCTGACTAGTGGCAGAGGGAGGATAGACTTACTATACACAATATATTGGGATGACGTAAATGCCCCTGGATACAGTACCCAAGGAGTGCGGAGATTAAGTCTGGCAACGAGCTGAGATCCTTATGACCATTAAAAATGATGTGGTCAAGAATAGCATGTTTAGTGTCAAAACTTGTACTTAAAGGAAGTGAATGTACTGATACTGCATGTCTTTAAGGGTTTTTTTCTTAATTTGGTTTTTTAGAAACTAATGAAAGTGATAACATGGATTCTTTCTCCAAAGATTCAGTCACTGTAGCCCTGAAACAGCCAGTGGAACAACATGTCAGTCCTCCTGTCACCCCAGACTCCCCAGGGAGAGCTGCTCTTAACAGTTTCTTCTGCAGAAATGTCTAGAGCGCTTCACATTTCTGTGAACAGGTTGTGGATTTATCCAGTCGTAGCTAAGGGATGGGGCCTGAGTGTTAATGACAAGGATTAATAACTCATGCAGAGTAAGAAAATACTCTTATTTAAAGTTAGCTGCATGACACTAAGAAATCACTGGCGGACTGCACTGGCGTGTCACCTGCTGTAGGGTTTGTGAGTTCTTGGAGTGCAAAGGCAGTGGACTCCTGGGCACAACCTGACCTCTTTTCAGCTCCTACAGGTGTGCAGTGTATAGAAGATTCTTAGCTAGGTAGGGTCCCCAGAAAAGGAGAAACATATTTTTGAATATTACTTAAACATTTGATATATATCTAGATACATTTTTAAAAAAACATCTTAAGGAAAGAATGCGAACCTTATTGCACTTCCTTGCACTTACTTTATGTTTAGTATCTTCAAATTTTGCAGATATTTGTGGGGAACATACAGAGAATTAGCTCCTAAGGGGTTTCTATGGAGGTAGTCTGTCCCTGGGCATACAGTTACCCCAGAGTCCGCCTCCTTCCTTACCAAGGACGTCAGGGCTCCCCTGGAGAGAGGACCCTCTGTAGACAGGCCCTGGGCAGGGTTCTCAGGGGCCTTCCCACTTCCTGCTGGAATGGGCCTTAGCTGGAGTACCCTCATTAGTCCCTGTTTACCACGTTGGCATCTTCTGGCAGTACAGTTACCTTAAAGCCATACTGATGCCCTGCTGAATTCACAGCTAGGATTTCCATGCAGTCCTTGGCAACTGGACTTCTCCTGTTCTCTCTCCCTTGGTACCGGCCGGATCCCTATGCATCTGTGTGGGCAGCACCCAGGGCCCCTTCCAGCAGGAGGCCTGCCAAGGGGTGCCTGCTCCAAAGTGCCAGCCTCGCTCCCCAGTGATAGCCCCAGCAACTCTGTTTTGGTGAACGAATATCTGCCAGGAAAAAGGGGTACATGCAGGTGTTTAGTTTTCTCTGACTTGCCTCATATACCTGATACTCAGTTTCCAGGTTTCTGCCATTTTTCCATAGTGAGAAGAAGGCTTAGCTTTTGCAGCTCACTAAGGTGTATGACTCAGACTTCCAGCCTGTCACTTGCTGGTCACTGGTAGACAGGTTCGTCTCTCTCAACCCTGTGCCAGTTCTTGTCCCTCTTTCCATGCAGGCCAGTTCATACAGGAATCTCTGTCATCAGAGCAGATTACTGAAGATTTGGAATTACCTTCCCCTTTTCCTAAAGCATCTGCTATGGCTTCTTTCTGCAGGTACATGGCTTTGATCCAGGATACGGATGTAGTTTAATCAGCTGTTTCCATCTCTATCTCTTACTCACGGCATGTTGGTCTCATTCTCAGGAGACCAGCTTCCTCTTGTAGGGCAGGAAACTGGCAGGTTGTGGTTCCCAGACTTGCATCTGAGAACTTTGTTCCAGAAAGGACTGAAACATGATCTCTTTGTCTCCAAGTTCAGAATTCCTAAGGCTCTGACTGTCCCAGGTTGTTGGGTCAGGTTCTCATCTCGAAACCAGCCACTCACAGCTGCAGTTACTGAGTATGGATGTGGGTCAGGCATTGTTCTAAGCACTTTGTACATTTGTCTAATTGAAACATGTCGTTGGCACAGATGGGAAACTACGTGGCCTTGCGGAGTGCCTCCAAGCTAGGGTGTGCTGGAGTGAGGATCCGCACTCAGCGTGACCCTGGGTCTCCACGCCAGTGCCCTGGTGTTGTGTGACTCAGTGCATCAGGAGACCGTGTCTAATGGAAGGATAGCTCCAGGGCTCCCCAGGGGCTGCAGCCTCTGGGATGGGAATGACTGAGGATTTCAAATGGGATGATTTTCAAAAGTTGAGTAGGTATATCTCAGCTCTTAAGTGTTAGGTGGTGAGAACACATCTCACCCTCTGCTGGTGGGGGCTGTGGTCACCCCCAGTGCCCTAGGCGGTCGGATAGCAGGGAGCAGTCCCTGGCATACTTCCACACTCTCTTTGCCTCCGGCTCAGAGGTGGGAGGCTGGGAGCAGGTGTGCTAACACCTCGCAAACAGGCCTGCTACATAAGCATGGGTGACCAGGCCAGGCTGCTTTGGGCTTATCCTGTAGCCCCCTTGGGAAATCCTGCTGAGGGCCATCCTTGCAGCGTTGAAGGGTTGGGTAGGAGAGTAGCCACGTCAGCTGCATTTGCTTTTCGCTTTTCTCTTCATCTTCATAATCATTGCTTTTAACAACTGTTGCTTGCATATTATAGGTCTTCTCAGAACCATAATGACGTTTTATACAAGGAGTGAAACAGAAAGGCAATTTCTTGGTTGTAACTTTTTTCTCTCTCTCCAAGATTATCCTGAAGGCAATAATTCAAGTGATTATCTTATTCAAACAACAACCTATCTTCCGGAAAACTTCACATATTCACCATACCTCCCCTGCCCAGAAAAGCTGCCTTACATGCGTAAGTGTCATCTAATATTGACTCAACTGTTTGCATTGTAATAAAGTAATAAAAATCATAGGATTCGAGCACACCTGCTCAGATCATTACTGTGGGTGCTAATGTTCATGTTATTTGACTCCTTTTTTTGCAAACCTTTTTTGGACTGGGGGCAGGGGGTTGAAAAACTGAAGAAAAAGCTTATTCCCAACTTAGAAGTAACATCCATTGTGAGTTTAATGTGTATTCTTACAGTTTATTTTTAAATTATTTTTTATATAGCTGGCTATTAGCTAGGAAATTATATATAATGTTTTATATATATTGAAGAATATACGTAAATGGTCTTAAAATTGCATTTCATTCTGTAACCTGCCATCTTAAAAACTCTTTGGAAACTACTCGTGTTGATACATACAGATCTATTTATTTCCCCTCACTGTTGCACCTATAGTACCTCTTTGGACAAATGGGCCACATCTCATTTACCTTTTTGCCTGCTGTGGAGATTCAGGTCGCCCCCCTTTTTGCCGACACAGAGCAGAGCTCTCAGGAGCTGCGTGGCCCAGGTTTCCGGCCGTGAATGTGCGTGAAGGCTCCTCTCTGGGAGCAGTGTTGTTGGGTGGGGAGCTCGGCTGTGCCCCCAGGCAGTTTGTATCCCCAGCAGCGAAGCCTGATGTGCCCGGGGTATTGACAGCCTGTTACACTTTTGCCAATCTGATAGACATAAAAATGGTCTCCCAGGTTGTTTCAGGTCTCACTCCTCATCGCGCTGGCCAGAGCCACTTTCCGCGCCTCTGGGCGCAGCGCCAGGCTCTCTTGCCTGCGACTGGCCTCGTGGTGCACGTCATCATCTTGTTTTTCTCGTTGGTTAGTAGGTTTTGTATTGGTCAGTGGGGGTTTTCTGTGTATGTTCCTGTGGTTAGCTGCTCTCTGCCATATGTGTCATGACGTCTTGTCACAGTTCCTGAATTCTTTTCATTTGTCTGTGGAGGCTTTTGTTTTACAGAAGTTTAAAATTATGATGTGTTCAAGGGCACCAATCATATTATTTAAGATTTTGCTTTTTTTATATTAAGAAAGCTTTTCTTATTATCCCAAGACCATACAAACACTCTTTCTTTTTCTAATAATTTTACAATTTTCTTTTTAACTTGTGTGTGTAATATGAGGTAGGGATCAATATACTGTATTTTAAACATATGCTTTTTCAAAATTATAAAGATAATATATTATCGTTAAAAAACCCACTACAACCACTCAGAAGCCACATGTTCATCATTTTGGCATTTTTTTCTTTGTTCTCCTTCCCCTCAGTTTTAAGCATTACTTTGTGCATGTAAGCTTGTATGTTAAATCTTACATAATTAAAAATGTAAATAAATATTGTTTTGGAATTGCTCGTGTATCCTTGTGTTCTGAGGTCCTCAGTATCTACACTTGTTTTTTGCTGGTTTACATGAGTTTCCAGAGGAAATTAGCATTTGCTTGTCCTGTTTGTCGGACTTTTTTCCAGTTTACCGTCGATTGGTGTTATATAATCCATAATTAAAAAGGAAGATGCACCTTCCGATATGGTGATAGGTCGCGAGGCCATGGCGCAAACTTTGGGGTCCATCGGGATCACGTAGGTGGTCGTGTAACATGGAATTTCAGGTTCAGAACAGTGGGAACGTGCCTTTCAAGCAAGTCCCCATGTAAGGCTAAAGCTGGTGGTCCTGGACCCACTGACCGAGAGTGGATCCGGCTGCACCGTGGCCTGGGGAACTCGTACAGTTCTTGGGTATCTGATTTCATCAATCTGACAGGGGGCCTGGGTATTGGATATTTAAAAAAAAAATCTCAGTTGATTGTGATCTTGCCTGCTCCTTGCTGCCACAGACAGAAAATGGTGATGGGGTTTGGGGGCTACATACTTGTCATCACTTTGTGTTTGCTGTGTTGGTTTTCTAAAAATGAGTGTTTTTGTGCAGTGCTGAAACAACTGAGTAATGTTCTGCTGAAATATTGATTACAATAATTTCATTTTCATAAATTGCATATTCAGTGGTTTATGGTTTTAGGAAATCTTTCTGTTCTTGTTTTCATTGTCATTTTCTTAATTAGAGCTTTATGGGCACTAATTAAACCCTGTTTAAAAGCATCTGCCTGCCAGCCCTTCCTCTCCTGCAGCCCCGTCCCAGGGTTGGCACTCGCTGCGTTTTTACTGCATGTCTTCGTGGGGCGCTCCTTCTCTCTGCTTCCCTCAGAGTTGCATTCTCCTACAAGAGAGGATCAGATAGGTTTGGACAGTCATGTTTGCACAGAGGGCCTCTTCTCGGGTTGCTCGCTTTGGGTCAGCCTCAATCCGTTGTCCAGTTAGCTGTGGCCAGTGTGATGGGGGTTACTTAGTAGAAAACACGGCCACATACAGACAAGTCCGTAGAAAGGGGCTCCGGGTATTGCCAACATAATGAGGCTCCTTCCCAGAGGCCCTACCTCTTCACTGAGTATGTGGCCCCTGCAAAGTAGGACCTCTGTTTACCTATCTGTAAAATTTGGGTTTATAATATCAACTCCACCGTGTTGTGAGGATGAAGAGAAGCACAGTGCTTGAGGCTTGATAGACGTTAATTTGATATTCCTGTTCCTTGGCCTCACTTCGACTGATGGAGCCAGACTTTACAATGGTCAAGGAGTGAGAGACCTAGGGGAAATGTGTGGTGTTAAGGAGTTCTATACTTAGCTATACATCCTTAATTTTTTTTAATTAACAGGAATATTTCCCGCTCGTAATAGAGAACAGCATAATAAAATCCCAAGTGTAAAATCTCATTATAACATCACACAAAACAATTGAATATGACACTTCCTCCAATAATAGTTAAGGGAGGTCTGTGTAAGAAGATCTTCTTAAGTGAAACCTGTCAAGGATGTCAGTATTTAATTTTCCTATAATCACCAAAAGTGATGCTGAGGCTTAAAACTTGTGTTGGATTATCTAGCTCTAGGTTCTTTTCGATTTTCGTCTAGTGTAGCAGTGGTACTGCTGACACTAGATTATCATAGAGTTCAAACGATGTTTGAACTTTTCCAATTGGGATTCAGATTAAATTGATTTTATGGATTTCAGCAATATTTTACATCCAATCAATTACAGTATAACATCTATTTTAATGTGTGTTATTTATACAATATGAGTGGATACCTCTTTGTTATTAGTAGTATTTATAGATTCCCTAGAGGGCAAATCCACTCTCAGCTTTATCAAGTTTATGTGAGACTCTCCATGCTAACAGAGTAGCAGAACTTTCTCTTTATCCATAGCTGAAAAGCCGTGAGTGCTTTGCATGGATGTTTTGATTTTTCCAGGTGAGGTAGGAATGGGAGATGTCAGTTGTTCACTTCACATTAAAATGAAGATGGATTTGCCTATGGCTCATCCACCTTTAAATTCTTGGTCAAATAGAACACACTTGCAGTGAGTGTATGCATTTTCTCCTCACTGTTTGTGGCATAGTTCCCTTCATGGTTCAACCTGGCATTCTATGGTGGCTAGCCTTAGGAACAGAACAAGAGCCACAGGGCTTTCTGAGATGAGTTTAAATCATTCAAATGAAGATCAGCAGAGAGCACAAAGATAAGCAAATAAACCTCAAAAAAGCTGAAATATGCTCAAGGTAACAGACCAGCACACTTAGATTTGTTGTGGAAGGGAGGCAGGGGCATTAGAGTGAACCTGCGGCTGGCAATCGGGGGGCTGCGTGTGCGGGAGGCCCTGTGTTGTTGGTAGGTGCAGGCAGAGGAGAATCGAAGCTACATGTGGTCCCCTGTGTACCGACTAGCAGGTGAAGCATCGGAGGAAGGCAGTGTGCTAACTGCTCTGGAAAGGTCATTCTGCGACCAAGGCAGACAGCAGTTCATTCTGGAAGGAGAAGGAGGACTTCAGAGAGGGACCGTTGGGCCTGGGTCTTGCAGGACAGTTCACTGGTGGTCGAGGGGAACACCCTGGGGCAGGACAGGCCCTGGATTCCGGGCAGGGGGTGGCGCACCGTGACCAGGGGCTGTGGAGTGGGGCATGTGGGAGGCGAGGTTGGACTGGAAGGGAAGTTCCTGTGTAAAGGACCAACCAGCTTGAGTGCCACAAGGGCGCCACGAATCCCTAGGCGCCCTGAAATGGGCCTCAGAGGGAGCAGAGGCGTGAGCACAGTGACCAGGGCGGCTTTCCGTGACACACACTACTGTAGGCAGATGAGTGGTGGGACTGGGGTGGGGCTCAGAGACGTTGCTCTCCTGAGAAGTCACAGATGGGTGGGGGCGAGCCCAGGTTGCGGAGCCAGTGAGGAGCTCACGCAGGGCAGGGCCCTTAGGAAGGCGCCCCAGGAGCTGCAGGGCCCTGTCGGCGGGGCACGGTGACCAGTGGGGGGACCAGGGTGGGTGACGGGTTTCTGGCTCAGTGAGTGCTGACTGTGCAAGAGGCACAGGTTGCACATCCCGTTGGGAGGACGCGGAAGGCAGTTCGGTGTTGGGCCTGTTCTGTTTAAGGCACAGGGAGTCAACTTGGGGTCTGAGGTTCACCGGGAAGGCCTGGGCGGGAGAGGGCGGCGGCCGAGGGAGGGGAGCAGAGGTCTACCTCGGTCGCACCCCCAGGGCAGGTGGGATGTGGAACTGGGACAGGCCGCCGAGTCCCGGGGGCCACCGCGAGCCCAACCGCGGAAGAGCCGTACAGATAGCCAAACGGGCCGTCCTGAGGAGCGGCTCCTGTGTGGTGGAAACAAGCCGGGGTAAAAATAGGCTGGTGGGAAGGGAAGGAGGTGGGGGTCAGGAACCAGGGAGGGGTGCTGTTGAGGCAGGAGGCCTGAGGCAGAGGCGGGCTTGTGTGCGCTGAGGCATTGCGGAGGGAGTGGGGCAGGAGAGGTGGGAAGGAGCGGGGTGCAGAGGGCAGACCCCCCTGAGTGCCGGGAGAGCACCAGCGGAAACGTGCATGTCCCGGCCACAGGGTTGGCCCTGGACAGGTAGTCACCGCCTCCCGGGAGGGCAGGGCTTGCCTGTGGGCGAGCGGCGGGGATGCCGAGGGTGCAGGCCTCTGCATCTGTATGGAGATGGCCAGGGGGGCCCAGCAGCTCGAAAGGCAGGAGTAAATATTTAACAAGGTGTTGTAGGGAATCCAAAGTGGAGTCAACTAAGCATAAGTTAAAGGTGACTAATTGGTTAGCCCGGTCAGCCCCCTCCCTATTCGGGGATGCAGATGCACATGTAGGCTGCGGCTTGTTTTCGATGGGAGCTTCCTGTGTTCCAGGCCCTGGATCAGGTGCTGTCCCTTCAGTAGTGGGACAGTCCATGTGCCTGCGTGGTTTTCTCCAGTGGTATTTACTGGGTGGAGAATTTGAGCATGGAAAATTGCTGATCAGGCAATTTGCTGAGCATGGCAGGTCAGGAAGGGCAGGGTAGTAACAGTATTTGTGAGAGCATGGGTGTGTTATAGTCCATTTGGGCTACTAAGCAAGAAATCTCATAGACTGGAGGGCTTAAGCAACAGATCCTTCTTAACAGTTCTGGAGGCTGGAAGTCTGAGGTCACAGGCTGACAGGTTTGTGTCTGGTGAAGGCCTAATTCCTGATGCAGGTGGCTGTCTCCTCACTGTGCCCCACATCGTGGAAGTGATGGGGGCCACCTTTAGGGTCTTTTATAAGTCCACTAACCCCATCTATAGGGCTTCATCCTCATGATCTGATCACCTCCCAAAGGCCCCACCTCCTAATACCATCACACTGGTGGGCAGGATTTCAACATAAGAATTTTGGGGTGGTGGGACAAGCATCAGTCCATCGCAGGGGGCTGTGCTTGGGTGAGGCTCACGGAACTGTGTTTCTCTGTGTGGTTCAGGGATGTTCAGCTGGGGTTCTGGTTAGAAACGCAGGCCTCTAAGCCACACCCCAGGCCCAAGAGAAAGTCAGGTTTCTTGGTTGCAAACTGCAGAAAATGACTTAATTCAGTTTAAGACAAAGGGGATCCATGAAAAGATGTCAGGCAGCCCTCAATGCTTGAGGGCCACAGAGTTAGGTCCAGAGACTGAGCAGGCAGAACAAGGCCCAGACCCTGCTGGGTTTTTCCTGCCACCAGCAGTGCTCAGGTCTGGAGGCCCTAGGGGCCCCTCCTGGTGCCCCTAAAGCCAGAACCTTCTGCTACCTCCTTTACTAAAGGATGGTTTTTGCAAAGTGCGCATGTCCTCAGTTCACTGGCTTCAAAGTCTCTTGCAGGCGTTTCTGGTCACATGACCATCGCTCTCCACTGCTGGGGGACACGGATGATGGATGGGGCTGGGAGGCTGCCTATCTAGCACAGCAGGGCATTGGGCATATGGCTAACAGTCATAAACATCAAAGGAGGTAAATCTGCAGAAGGAAGAAGCAGATGGCTTTTGTAAGGTGCAGAGTACCTCCTCTGCTGCCCGGCTCTGGGGATGCAGACCTGGGAAAGTGGGCACTTAGCAGAGCTCGGAAGGAGGACACTCTCACTTAAGATGAGGATGGAGGTATTTCTAGAAAAATCACTAAAGCACTGTATCTGGAAATGTCTTGGCAACCGAATACATTTGAAAACATATTTGAAAAGCAGGAGGATTATACTATATGCCGTATTTTCTTGACAAGATATATCATTACATTTCATAATGGCAGTTTGGGAACAAGAAAGGAGCAGTACATCCATTCAGTGCACACACCGTAAGGTCCATCGGGGTAGGATGCTGCACGTGAGGGGGTGCGTGTCTCAGAACTGAGGACATTTGGTGATAGTGGCTGTAGGTTACAACATTAAAGGAGCTCGTCTGCTGATAGTCAGGGGCAAGGAAAAAGGTCTGGAAGAGTGTGAAGGGTGTGAGGCCTCCAGGGGTGGGCTGAAGGCTAAGCGGGTGGATTCCAAGGCCTTAACGGGAGGCTGTGGCTGGTCATTCAGAGGGAAGCAAGTAAAAACCATCAGGGGAGGAAATTGGGTGTTAGGAGTTGTACACCATGGCCAGGGTCAGGGGACAAGAACTCGGGCCACACGGGGGGCTGTAATTTTGGATCAGTCTCCGTGTGGGACACCTTCTGCACTAATGTCTGGAAGGCGTATTTTAGCTCCTAATGGAGCCATGCAATGGCAAGGCAGGTGGGCAGGAAGCAGAGAGAGAGAGGTGAGGTAAGATTGGACACACCAGCTCTGCCACTTCCACTCATTCACTCATTCATTGACTCATTCACACTCACACTCACACTCTTACACACTCACACACACACTCATTCATCCTGTGTCCAAGCATTGCACTCAGTACTAGGGATGCGGGACGAAAAACCGTTCTATGTTTAGAATACTCTTGATGTGGTCGCTTGAAGAGTATAGTTCAGTAAGAAATCGTGTGTGAACAGACGTCACAAAACTGCAGATGTAGAGAAGCCTAAGTAAAGCCCTGGGGGTGGGCCGTTTCTAAGTGTCAGCTGCAGAGGGGCCAGTGGGTGGCAGGCAGGTGCCTCCTGCACTGGCCAGGCTGGGAGCTGCCTTGGGCGGCAGCCCGGAAGACAAGGGAGGGAATGTGCTGTCTTACCCCAAACACCATCTCTGGCTTCGAAGAGGAATTCACCTGATGGGCTATTTCTAGGAAAAATTCAGGTCTTTCCCTGATGCTGTCATCAGATCTTTGGGTACATATTTTGAAACTGAGTGTAAAACAGTGGCAAAAACCACAGTATCCGGAATTAGGTGTTAAGACACCAAGAAACAGACATGGGCCCCAAACTGAATGAAGTGGTCTTTGAAAGCTGTTGATTTTTAGAGGAAATAATTCTCTAGCTGGAGATAATGGCACGCTGGGTTTACTTGAAATGTAAGACAAAATGTAAATATGGGTAATTCCTATGTACTGAATGTTAGCTTAAGACTGCCCGTGTCCTGTGGGGTTGAGGGACAATCTGCGGCAGCGGCAAGAAGCGCAGCGACCCCAGGCGGCGCCTCGGCAGGTCTGCGCCCAGGGAGCAGGGTGGCCCTGCTAGGCGGCCTCCCCCGCGGGTGGCCGGCCCTGCATGCTCCCCACTGCGCCGCCTGCCCAGGCACGTGGCCCCGGAGCCGAGCCGCCTCCCCTCCCAGCGCTCCCCTGCGGGGCGCCCCTTGGCGGCCGGACTGGCCGGACCACGGAGGAGATGCTGGGCCCCCGAGCTGCTTAGCTCGCCTGTTCAGAGCTGGACTCGGGCGCGTCTGCAGCCCTCACGTCCAGCCCAGACACCCAGGAGGGGCTTGCTTGGAGACTAACAGGAAAGCATGCCCCTCAGATTGAGGTCCGCCGGCCTGTCTGAGCTCTTGAGCCCTGACAGTTGGGCAGGGGATGCGCTGTGACAGCGGCCAAAGCGGTTCCGCCGCGAGAGGCCGAGGGGCCTGGTAGAGGCTGTCGCGGACTGTGTGCAGCCCCAGGACGTTCCTGGGGTACACGCTGCACCCACAGTGCCATCCTCCTCACCAGCTGTGCCGAGGAGCCAGGGCTCCTGTATCAAATGAAGACTATAGATTATGTCCTGCTAAACAGTGGGGTACAGGCCACCCACGGGTGAGCAGGGGGCCCCCTTGGCATCCAGCTTCCACTGCGGGTGCGAAGCCCATGCGGTCATTTGGATTGAGGGTGCAGTTTCAACACTGCTGCACAAAGGAAGCAGAGGCACAGGTTCTTCCTCGGGGACCCCAGAAGCGGGGGGCAGTGAGCCGGGGAGGGGCGTCCTGTCCCGGTGAGAGCCGGGGTGCGAGCACCGTATCTGTAAGGGCTTTGGGGCAGAGGGGCTTAACTCTAAGGTTATTTTACAAGGTACTCTGGGAAAAGCAAAAGCAGAGGGAACTTTATGGCGGGAATCCTGAACTCAAGTCTTATCTATGTGTCCAAACTCTGGGTTGGGCCTGGTTATCTGGTAAAACGCCTTGGCAGCAACGCAGAAAAATGAAGTTATTTTTCTCATCACACACCCCCTCCCTTGGCCCATAATCCTTCCTCCCCTCTGCCTCTCTGATCACTTATTTACTGTACCCTGTGGCAGTGCCTGTCCTGGAAGCCTGTCCCTGTGCCCTCCACCTGTACTGCCTACCCGCCTTGCCCCCCAACAGTGGTGTTGGTATTACCGTCGGTTGACTGACCCACTGGGTCGTCACTGGTTTCAGCCAGTGAATCAGTTTCATAGCAAAGAGCAGTAAGCGTGTGGGAAGTGTCGAGGGGCCCTGAGGGTGGAAGGGTGGGAGGCAGTCACTTTGGGGATCTGGGCAGCAGAGATAGTAAGTGGTGGACATGGGAGGCCCTGTTCATTGAGGAGAGAGGAGGCCTGCCTCTCCATCTGCCAGCACATGTGTGTTTTAGGTGAAAATTAAACTGCAAATGATGCTGGAGGAAACTGCTGACAGTGATGATTACAGCTGTTGAAGCAGTACAGCTGGAAAAAAGGCAAAAAATCTGGTTGAACAGTGCATGAAGAATACCAACTTTAGTTACTTATGCAAACTGATTATTAGTTAGACTAATTACTCTCTTTTTAGCAGTCATGCATAACACTAATGCATCAGATTCATCTGTGTGCTTTATTTGATCACAGTGCTGGGCCTGTGTTTATCAGCTGAGCCATGACAGTCCACTTTGGTCAACCTTACATTTGACTTATTATCCTTTCTCTGCAGGTTCGTGGGGTACTCCTTCCTTTAGGTAAATCTGACCTTCCCAACATGAGCTACTTTGCATATCTTGTTCCACTAAAGAGTGGGTATTCGGCTCTGAAAGGCCACAGACATCGTCAGGGGAACAGGCGGGCGCTAGAAGATGGCAGAGTTTTTTCCTATCTTACTCAGAAGCATGGGCATTTACATTTTACGAGACTCTGCTCAGTGCTTAGTGGAAGCTATGGATCTTCCTGCCTAGTTAGGATGAAGGGGGGTGGGAGGAGAGGTGGCTGAGAAGCCTTACAGAGGGCAGAACAGCAGGGAGGGAAAGCTCTCCTTGGGGCAGTAGCTGAGTGATCTCCCTGTGGGGTCATGGCCGCGGGGGCTCAGAAGACTGAAATGGGAGACGTCTAAACATGTGTTGGTTTGTATTTTACAGGATAAGGTTAGAAAGAACTAGTTCTACTACATTTTGGTTCTGTTTTTGAATGATTAGTGGGAATGGGTTTCCATCCAAGTCATTCCTATTTCAGCGGTATATATTAGAAAAACTATTAGCAAAACAGCTCCAAGTAATATCATGTATTTGTTAATTGGAAGAGTGAGCGCCTGGCAGACCAGGGACACCTCACAAGTCCATATGTTTTCAGTTTTGCAAATCAAGGGGATACATAGTAGGTACTCAAAATAAATTTGTTGAGTTGTGTTTGCAAATTTTCCTAAGAAATGTTGCTGAAGTTGAGGACAGAAGTAGTGCTAACATTTATTGAGAGTGTACCTTTGCCTTATTTCATCTAGCGAATACAGCTGTGTTGGGAGTTAGATATCCCCATTCCCATTTACAGGTAAGGAAACTGAGGCCCAGAAATGTTAAATAATTTCCCTAATACACAGAAGCTGGGATTGAATTCCCAATCTGTCTGCGTAATTAACTCTTACATATTGTGTTCTCATGTCCTCTATGTTGACTATGTTGAAATTTAAAACAGTTCTGACTTACCTAGTTGTTAAATTGCAATAATAAACTGTTGTAATAACATGCAGATGTTTCCCACAGAATATGAAAATATTCACTATATTACTCAAAGCAAAAAGTTTAAACACTTGGGTTTTCTTTGGCTGATTTACCAAAGATAATAGGGTGACCATATAATTTATCATCCAAACTAAAACTGAAAGGGGTGACATTAACAGTTATATGGGGCTAATAGGAATGAACCATACCATCATGGCAGCAAATTTATGCGACATCCTACTGATTGTTGTCTTACTTCATTTTAAACCAAATCTTTGCATTTTTTTACCTTCTAGGCGGATTCTTCAATGTCAATGTAAGTGAAATTAGTTTTGATGAAATTCATCAACTCTTCTCCAAGGATTTAGATATTGAGCCAGGAGGTCACTGGAGGCCTAAGGACTGTAAACCCAGATGGAAGGTGAGGTCACGTTTTGAAACGTTACGTGATTATTGCTGTGCATTTGAGGGAAAGCGTGCGTGACTCAGAAACATGGTGAAATATGTGGAGACTGTCACTGCGCCCAGCATATGCAGAATACATGCTCATGTGTTCAGACTCCTGGAGGCTCTGGAGTAAATTCCTCACTGGAGTGTGGCTCAGAAAGCAGGGTTTTTTCCCCTGTTGTATTCTGTCTGGAGAGAGGCTGTGATTTCTCTGCCTCCTGTAGCCATCCATAATGATTACTGACACCTGCAGGCGTCTGGGGCCTGGAACCAGTGATTTCCCCCTGGGTCTGGTAAGGGGCTCCTCATGGCCCCAGAATTCTAAAGTGGCTGCTCAGAGGTCACTGTGGGACATGGAAAGGAGAATTTTGCACTCTTCACCTATGTTTCAGAAGGCAGAACACCAGCTTTTTAAATCTTTTTGACATGTCAGAATTCAAATTAATGCTTTGTTTGAAAAGCTATAAACTAGAACTTGCTTCTGCTGCTTAAAAAATGGGTTAGGGTTGCTTTCAGTACTGTGACACTGGTTAATGAGTGTGCATTCATAATATGCTGTTATGTCTGAGTAGGAAAGAGCAGTTATGAAGTTCATGTGAAAATAGCATATGATAAAATCAAATGTTACATCCTGAAGGATTTTGATGTAGCCTTAATCTGGAAATGGTGTTCAGTTCCTCTTTTAAGAATTAGTATTTTACTAAGATACTTGTTTTTTGGTACCCCCCCAAAAGAATCCCTTCTGGGAAGGAGAATTACATGCTATTAAGCTTATGATAAGAGCCCGCTGACTTAGCTGGCCTTGAGCCATTTGTGTTGGGAAATGTGTGTTACTGCGATCTGCGTCCATAATGCAGAATGGAGTGTCTAGCAGGAGGTAAGCACCAACTCCAGTTTTGTTGAAGGAGTTTATGAGACAAATAAATAACCTTGTTACAGATTATTAAGTAAATTTTTTTCTCCTCAGACAAGTTGTAAAGCTGCTTAAATGGATCCCAGTACAAATTTTGGCAAAGCTTCTATTTCACAGTTGTCTTGTCTATTTCCAAGGTCAGATTCAGTTAAATGAATCCTTCCATTGATTTTCCTCCCCTTTATATGTAAAATATGGCCCAATTTACTTAATCCCACTCTTTAATGATGTCCTGGGCAAATAAATTATTTTTCTTACTTGGGTGATGAATAAGTATGTTGAACGCTAATGGAAGAGAAAGCATATTCAGTTAACTACCAAGGCCGTGGGGGTAGCATGGAGGTGGGTGCTTGGACTTGTATCCATGTGGGGTACCACATACCCCTCAGATGTGTGCTGTGTGGCGTAGTGGTGGAGTGATGTCAGATTGGAAGAATTAACCCTTGTCCTTTCTTCAGTGGTTTGCATCAGATGTTAGATCTAAGATGTTGTGGTGTGCTTTCTTCTCATTTTGCAGGAGAGGTGTATCCTGCATGAGCAGTTCCACCTTAGAGATTTTAGTTAGGCTCTAACCTCCCTGTGAATCAGTAGTTGGAAGTCTTGAGTGTTCCCCTTAGAACAGGCTCATTCAGAGACCTAAAGGTCAGCTCGTTTTGTAGGAACGGGGTGGTGATGTGGCTCTTGCTTCAGCTCTGCACAAACCTTCTCAGAATAGGTTCTAGTTCTGAGCCCTGCAGCTAAAAGTATGAGATGAATTTGAGAATCATTTGGGTGACCTGTATGTACCATATTTAATTATTTAATTCCTCCGCTACCCAGCCTGCTTGCATTCCAGTAATGTCCCGTTTTAGTCTTGGAACAGAGCTGAGAGAGAAGGAAAGAAGAGATAACTGGACTTTCATTAACTATAGGCCACCAAATTGCTTTTAATATTTGGGGTCTTTTGCTTTAGAAAAAGCAATGAGTTCATTGACAGCCAATTATTTGGAACTGAGATCTAAGACCGGTGATATCAGCAATCCCTAGTTACTTTGGACACTGCAGGCTCAAGGGGGAGATCCAGCAAGGTAGGATGCCTTACAGGGGCAAGCTTATTTCTGAAAGGGAGGCTGGAAAAGGTGAATGGCGAATGGCAATGCTTTCCAGGTCCCTAAAAGCGAAGTGCTCACCTGTGGCGTTGTCTGTCCACTCAGGGTTTGGGGGGAGGCCTGTACCGCTTCAGTCTAAAGGCGTAAGGAATGAGGCAGCTGCTTGATGTGGTTATCTGCTCAGCAACCTGAACTTCTAGTCCTGGTCCAAGTTGCTCAGACAGGTCTTAGCCACGTGCTTCAGAACTACCTGGGGTGTTTGGTAAAGATGAAAATTCTTGAACTCAGTCCTCAGATATTCGGGTTCTGTTGGTGGGAAGGGACGATAGCCTGCATTTTGTGTGAAGTGCCTCCTGTCGGCCCTGGGACTGAGGAGGAGGAAGAGGGACCAGGGCGTGCTGCAGGGGAGTGAGAGCTGGGTAGCTGTGTGTCAGGCAGAGGGCAAGCACACCCTGATGGGAGGTTAGCTTGAAGCATGTCACTTAGGGACGCGGGCTGCAGGTGGGCCCAGAACTTGGCAGGGGAAGTTTATGTAGTGAACAGTTTTCTTGCTAATCTCCTCTTGGTGAGTATGGGAGTAAATAAGCAAGGGAGAAAAATAGGTTCATAAATTCAGTAAGATTCATCGTTTTAAAGTGTGAGCAACCTGAATGGGATGACTTTGCTTGTATGAGAGGTAGTGAGGAGGGATTGATGAAGTGTTTTTTTAATAGGAGAGCAGCTCCATCAGCAAATGCGGGCCATGTCAGAAAGAATGTCCTTAAACAAAATGAATTATCACAGAATTATCACAGAAGACAGATCTTTTTCTAGACAATTAATTGTAAGCTGTTGAGAGTCATTTCACAGCCGTAAGGGGCATGCCAAATGAATTTTTAAGATATGATTTAGCTTAATTTTAGTAAAAACTTTGCTTTAGGCATATTCAAAGTCTTTGATAACTGTCTCATTAAAATGTGGACATTTATTTGCGATTGAAATGAGAGTTTGCTTATTTAAATTTGCCAAAACATTGGTAATTTCTTTCTCTTGTATTCTCAGTTTCCTTGTAAGTTTTAAGAAAAAATAACTCTGGATATTTTAAATGCTTCATTGAAGAAATCACTATGTTCGGGTCTGTGTCTTTGCGTATTCTTATGTTCGAGTCATTGCTCAGTCTAACTGTGTTTATTTTTTATTTTTTATTTTATTTTTTAATTTTTTTTAATTGAAGGGTAGTTGACACACAGTATTACTTTAGTTTCAGGTGTACAACACAGTGATTCAACATTTATGTACGTGATAATTCTAGCTACCAGCTATCACCATACAAAGTTGTTACAATATTTTGACTATATTCCTTATGCTATACATTACATCCTAGTTACTTATTTATTTTACAATTGGAGGTCTGTACTTTTGTTTTGTTTTGTTTTTTTGTTTTGTTTTTTGAGAGGGCATCTCTCATATTTATTGATCAAATGGTTGTTAACAACAATAAAATTCTGTATAGGGGAGTCAATGCTCAATGCACAATCATTACTCCACTCCAAGCCTAATTTTCATCAGTCTCCAATCTTCTGAAGTATAACGAACAAGTTCTTACATGGAGAACAAATTCTTACATTAACTGTGTTTATTAATATGGACTTTGCAGCTATTTAATAGTGCTTCTCCCCTTAAATATTTATAATTCAACTTCACTGCTCTTAAAGCCCATTTACATAATGTCACAAGTGGCCAGTTTGTGGCCAAATTCAAAACCAGGGAGGGTAAACATGACCCTTATTTTATTGGAAGTTATGGCACTGATAGACCTGAAGGGTGGGCTGGGGATCTGTGCTCACTGTTTCCCTCCTCTCCTTTGCTTTTCGAGCAGTTTCCTGGGCTGTGAGTACACCCAGGGCCCCTGAGCCGCACTGGGACTTGTTTGATTTGGGAATTCTGTGAAGGTGCAGCCATGGCTGCTGGGGCCCAGGAGCAGGTCCCGCGGTGGCCCGGGTGCGGGTGCGGGGGCCCCGCACAGGTGGGGTCAGACTGTTCTGGCTGCCCCGTGCGCCTCAGGTTCACAGCCACGGGGGCTTTGGGCGGCAAACAAAAGGGAATGGAGCCACAGTGAGGCCAGCAGAGGCCCCAGAACTCTGCCCCTACCGCTTACCAAATATAAAACAACGGGGACAGAAAGCGTCGTCCTCCTAGCCATTGTCTCTTTCCTTTCCCACCTCTCATCAGCATTAAGGGAGCTAGCGTGTTATTCCCAGGTTCGGCATCCTCAGTTTTTCTAAACCATCTTCTGTTCTCTCTTTAAATAAAGTTATTTTAATAATTTAAAAATTTCCCTCATGATCCTGGTGATATGAAATACGCAGGTAAATGTTTCTATTTTCTACTGCCAGCATCTAATGTTATATCATGATTTTACAAGTAGGACTAGGTCCTAAACCTACATGTATTCAATACTTTCATTTATTCATTCATGAGTAAAATTTATTTGGAATAGGTGAAAGTTTAATAAATCCAAGATTCAATGTTTTCACATAATTTTGTTACAACCAATTTAGACTGCATTTGAAAATGCAGAATATAGAGTGACATATAAATATTGGAAGTAGAAGTAGATATTTTTGACTGTTGCACTCTTTGAAAATCTAATTATTTTATAATTTATAAGCTATAGAGAAATATTTGTTTAAATTTCAGTTTTTATTAGAAAATTAACAATTCAAATAAAGCCAGCTTAAAGAGCACCATCCTCAGTACGGCCCCCAGAGCCTGTTTGTACGTCCTCAGGTGCACCAGATGGCAAGGGGCACGTGGTTGCATCTGCTCACTGCTGGGTCTCTGGTGAGAAAATTCCAAAGGGTGTAAACATTAAAGCCACCAGAAATTTTTAGGATTAATTTTGATCTGTCCCTCCAAGGCTAGTGGCTGTGTTTATTTACATATGTGGCTGTTTTGTTCTTTAAAGGTGGCCGTTCTCATTCCTTTCCGTAACCGCCACGAGCATCTTCCAATTTTCTTCTTACATCTGATTCCAATGCTCCAGAAACAGAGGCTGGAATTTGCCTTTTATGTCATTGAACAGGTGAGAATATTTCTTTAAATGTTAATTAAGTGGAACTTATAAATTCTTAGATATGGTGTGATTAAAAATTTTTTTATAAGGTTAATCCTTGGCTTTTCTCAAATATAAAGTATTTGGGTAAAATTCCATTTTGAATTGAGCATGTTCTATGTAGTACTTTTGGTAATCCATTTTATCAGTTCACATGTTCCTATTATTTTGAGTCATCCTATGTCTTACCTATTAAAGTGAAATATTTGTCTCTGATTATTCTTTATATTGTCAGCTGATTTTTCTCTGAAAATATTTTCCATATCTCAATATTCCATGTATACAATTTTCAGTCTTATGTGAGTGCTTTGGAGATGTATTTTCCATAGTTATATTTTTTTCCACATCTGTCACTACCGAGTTTTATACTTAAAGTATTGTCTGTGATTTCCTTCTTAGTTTTCCCCTACCCCACCTCCCACCTCCTAGGGTATTTGCTGAATTTATCACTGATTTCTGTGTAGCACTTCTAAAATGGTGCGTTTTGTTCATGTTTCAAATACATTGTAATTTGGGTACTTTTTGGTCTAAACACTGATGACCTCATTTTTTCCTGATAGTTCCTTCTTTTTTACTCACACTGAGCATGACTGAAAGTGTATTTCTCTATTTACCAGTAGACAGTAAGTGACCAGCTTATTGCCTCTGGGTTTTCTTTTTCTTTTTTTGGTAGAAAAATACACAAATTTTATTCCTAAGATAGTTATTTTTAATGTGTTTTCACAGCTCCTCCATGGCTTAGATCTTTTTTTTTTTTTTTTTTAATTTTTCACTCCTAGCTTTTTGCCTGTATTTTTTCCTCCTGGAAATACTTAGTAGTATTTATTATTACTTAAACTTCTCTGTATGTAATTCCCCCTTTTATGGTTAGTTCCCATGCTTATAATAATGTATATAGGGCATTTATACTTCCTAATGTAACAACTTATTTTATGAAAATTGACTACCTTTTTTTACCTGATAGCAAATCAAAATATTTTAACTACTTTCATGGCAGTCATATAAACTTCCAGGTCAGTTCCCTCTTTTGAAACTTCATGATGTGTTGGGAGATGAGATATCTGCCTCTGTGTTTAAAAGGTGTGTTCTCCTGAGCGTCCAGCACCATTGAATTATTTGTGTATGTGATGAAGAAATCTTTGCAAAGCAGCTAAGATCCGAATTTGATAAACCTGCTAAATCTGAATCTCAGCCTGAATCCATATTAATTCAGGCCCCTATGTTTGATAGTGTGTGGTTTTGAGCTGGTAACATCTTTACCACGTAAAAGAAGGGTCATCCATCTGCTGAACGGGTGCCCAGACGTGCTAAACAATTGAAGAGCAGCTCAGAACTCCTACTCAGATAACAGGAGTTTGTATACATATTTACCTCTTCTCCTTTCCAAACTCCTAAAATGAGTGTGAAAGAAAAGACTTTAAAGTCATTAAGCCACAAGGACAAAAGAGATGGCCATAGTTGAGAGATTTCATCATGCACTTGGAAGTTGGTCAGGAAGCAGCTGGGGCACAGAAATTCCCTTAGCATAGGATTTGAGCACAAACTCACGTGCTTCTGAGGGTGAGCATACCCAGAATGGAGTCCGTTTGCTGGACAGACCCCTGCGAATCTTGGCACTTGAAAGATGTCATGGAAGATGGACTGAAGCACTGGGGGAAAAGGGACTGTTTAAAAGTTGTGACTACAGACAGTCAGATCCCCGGTTCCTCCTCTGTGTGTGTCAGGTGATGGCTGTGTTGTGGAGGAGGAGAGGCTTACCCGCCAGAGAAAGCCCATCAGAGGAGGTCCTGAGTTGCCAGCACAGTGGAGCTGTGGGGCCTCAGAGCAGAGGGGCTGAGCCTGGGCACCTCAGGCTTTTTCCCTGCTGAGCATTTTGAAGCCAGCAGTTAGGTATGAATCTCCCCCAACCCTCTAGCTGAGGCCGAGCAAGAGTGGCATCTTCATTAGAGAAACAGATTAGCCCAGGAGCAAGATATGCCTGATCTAATATTTGGAAGTCCCTAAAGGGCAAGGCTAGTTCATCACTTTATTACCTCCATGAAGCCCACTTTTGTTCATTCATAAAGGGGAGACAGCAGTGAACAGACCAGGTACGGGCCCTCCTGTTCTCTTGAGGAGAGATGGGCAATAAATAGTTGTGTGCTATGTCTGGTGGGACCGGGGCTGAGAGACGTGGCAGACAGAGTGGTAAGGGGAGAGAGACATGCTCTTTTATACACAGTCTCTGGAGGCCTCCTGGGTCGGTGAGGTCAGAGTACCCCTGAATGACTGAGGCACAAGCCGTGCTGATGTCGGGGGATCTGCATTCCAGGCAAGGCAGGACGGTGTGTGTAAAAAGGTCAGTGTCACCGGAGCGATGAGTCGGGGAGGTTGTTAGGGAGGAAATCAGAGGCAGGTCAGAGCAGGTGACAAAGGACCTGCCAGGCCAGGGTGAAGACTTGGATTATCCCACGTGAGGTCGGACGGTGCTGGCGGGTTTTGAAACAAATGATGTGATCTAACTGATGGTTTGAAAAAGCGAGTGTGCGGAGACTGTGTGGACAAGGGCTAAAATGAGAGCAGTTGGAAAACTTTTTCGGAGGTCTGGGCAGGAGGAGGCAGGGTCGGGCTGCTGAGGAGGTGGACAAGGAGAGCAGGGAGGTGGTCTGGGCTACACTGGGTTCAGAAGCGGTGGTGTTTGCTGACTTGGATGTGCACTGTGAGCGCTGGCAGACGGACGACAGTGGCACCAGGGCTTCCGCCTTGAGCAAGGGCGTTGTCGCTTTCTGAGCTTTGGACACGCAGAACATGGGGAAGAATGAGGAGGTGTTTGTGTTTTCACTGAGTTTGCTTTGGGAATTTGCTTGTGCGCGTGTGCGCCGGGTGTATGTCGGGTGTACGTGTATGGACCAAGAGAGGTATTCTGCATGATCCTCGTGTACATATGTGGAGGTTCGGCCCAGCTTTTTAGAGCCTTATTCTCAAGCATGCTCTGGTCTCCTCCTCAAGTGAACAGGGTTGCCTTGTGTGGTCAGCTAGCCTGTGGGGTGGCAGAGTGTGGCTTCTGAGGCTTGGCGATGAGACGTGGCTGCTTCTGCTTCGGTCTCTCAGATCTACCTCCCCAGGAAGCCGCCTGCATGTCACAAGGACCCTCAGGCAACCCTTCGGGGAGGCACCGGCTTGCCAGCATCATCTTGCTAACTGTGTGAGCCCCCTTGGGAGTGGGCTGCCAGTGAGGCCATACATGGAGGAGCAGAGATGTGCGCTCGGATCTCGTAACCCAGATGCTGTGAACATAAGTGACTGTTGGTGTTTTAGCCACCAAGTTTTTACTGTGATTTGTTACAAGTCAGTAGATAATTAATATACTTACTAATCAAAAGTCTAGAAAAATACAGCAGACAAAATCGGGGGCTTATAGGAGTGGGAAAAAAATGACCAAATAAGAAAACTGCCCAGAAACAAAGACATGAGTCTTCAGATTAAAGGGCCTGTGTGTGCTCATGAATAAAATACAAATCTGCTATGAAGCATAATATTTTGAAATTTTAGAATACAAAGTTTAAAAAGTTATCAAAGAAACTGTAGGAAAATTACCAGTGGTTACGTATCAGAATCGTATGAACCTTCTCAGCAATGCTGATAGCTAGAAAATTGTGGTGCACACCTTTAAAATTCTAGGGGAAAGTGATTTTTTAACCTAGAATATTTTACCCAGCCAAAAAGTCGATCAAGTGTAAGGGGAGACTATCAGTTTCAATCATTCATTGACTAAAAAATTACCTTTGTATTGTTCCATGGACCTTTACTTAAGGAAGCTGCTTAAGGATGTGCCTGAGCAAATTGCAAGAGCCACATAGGAGATATGGATGAGGTGGGGAGAGAGAGAACTTCCAGGTGGCAGTCGGACCCGGTCAGACCAGGCCAGACTGGAGCAAGAATCAAGGGCAGTAGGAGCTGGTGCTGGGCTTGGTGGGTGGAGAAGGAATTGAAAGATGACTTGGTGTGTTTGATTAATAAGAATGTTAATTAGTAGAGGGCATCTCTATTGGGGCTTCTGTACAAAGGAATAAATAGTCATATGGAAAACTAAGGAAACAGAAGACATCTCAGTTTTCACTCAGCACTCAAGAAATAGTCATGCAGTCCTAATAATGCAAACACTGCCTGATACACCAAAAGATGTGACTGGGAGAATGGGTGGAGAGGCAATGGGTGTGGTAGTGTAAGTGCTTAATGACTGTGATAAGAAGCCAGTAGACAATGTCTAAAGTTAATGAGGCTGGAAATGCTGGAGCTAAGTACCAGAATAAACCTCTGGAAGAGCTAAAACATATCACTCTTGGAGGAAGAAGATGGGTCTGACATAGAGTTGCTTCTTTTTATTATAAGCCATGAAGTATGATGTCCACATGAGTAAAAACAATTTTTTAAAACCTCAAAGAAGGTGATGGCGATGTACCAGCAATGACATTATAATTTAGCTCCCTGTCCCTTTTATTCTCCCCATTTCATGGGTGAAGAATGAAGCTGTAAAAAGCGATTTCTATTATCTCAAGTTGGTGCAGGAGCCAGGATGGAAGATGAGCAGTTTTCCGCACTGGAGCCTGTGACCCTGTGGTGCCTACATAATATACCTCGTCTGCTTCTGTCAGAATCCTTTTCTGCTTTGTATTTTGGAAATGATTTTGAGAAGTATTTCTAAGGCATAGATAATTGCTCTTTGTCTTCAGACAGGAAATGAAAATTTTTGTTGCCAAAGCACCTTAGTATAATGTTCCTTGTAGGGAAGTGGTTAT
Source organism: Manis javanica (assembly GCF_040802235.1). Taxonomy (NCBI): domain Eukaryota; kingdom Metazoa; phylum Chordata; class Mammalia; order Pholidota; family Manidae; genus Manis; species Manis javanica. The sequence continues at coordinate 67,574,667 of NC_133164.1, read as the reverse complement.
AATATACAAAGTTGGGTTCTGTGTGGTAAGTTCCCATTTTTTTTCTCCCATTAAATGCTATTGGTCTTTATCAGAAGCAAGAGTAATAAGAACAGAAACTGTTTCACAGGCACTTTGTTGTATCTTCCCTAATAATAAAGGAAAATAGTTGCAATAAAGGAAGTTGAATTTTGTGTAACAAGTTCCATTGTTTTGTCTCTAAAAATGTCTTCATTACAAGCATTAATAAGACAAAATTTTCTCTCCATGACCTTGTTATATGAAAGAAGGATTATTGCCTATTGAGTCACTTTTAGCTTCCTGCTTCTCCTTAGTCTTGGCAGCATATGGAAGGATGCAATAAAACACAAGCTGCATTATTTTTAATGGCTTTATTTTTCTTTCCTGGTCATAAAGAACTAATATCCAGAAACACAAATTATATCATTATATGAATGTGATCTACCAATGTTCTAAGTAATAACAATGTTTTCTTGTATGTTACCCAAGTATAAAATAATGTAGTGCTTTTAAACAGTGTATTTGAAAATCCTGAAGTATGTTTATATTTTATCTATTTGATTTGGATGTATTTGTTGTTATTATTTTACCATGATTCCACAGATTAGAAAAATACAGAAAAAGGTTAGATGACCAGCCTGAGTACTTTTCTGTTTTTCTCTCTGTGGAGACTGGCACACAGCCTTTTAACCGTGCAATGCTCTTCAACGTGGGCTTCAAAGAGGCCATGAAAGACAGCGTGTGGGACTGTGTAATCTTCCACGATGTGGATCATCTACCTGAAAATGACCGAAACTATTACGGATGTGGAGAAATGCCGCGTCATTTCGCAGCAAAGCTGGATAAATACATGTATATGTAAGTGATGTGCAGTACTCCCGACGCTGTACAGTATGCCTGCAGATCTTAACACTGAAACGGCAGAAGTATCATGTGCCTGGGCCTGAGGGGGTCAGGAGACTACAGAGAACTGGCAGCTGCAGCTCGCCCTCCGAGGGGGCCGGGGGCGGCACCCAGCCTCCTTGCGTGAACGCCCTTAGAGGTTCAGTGTGCAGTGATGGAAAGAGAGCCTGGCTCCTGAGGTCAAGCAGACATGGAATGGACTTCGGGTTTCGTCTCCCAGTGGCAGGGCTTGGCTAGTGGCTGGTGTCCTCGGGGTGTCAGCGCTCCTGTGGTGCGGGGAGCGCCCCAGCCTGGCTGCCCCACCCGGGGCACAGCCCCCAGCCCCCTGGCCTCCACCCACACGGGGAGTCTCCATGCACGGAGGGCCCTGCCCTCTGCGGTGAACCTTCTTCCTAAGCCACGACTCTTGCCCTGCCTTTCACACAGAAGAAAGGTTTTCATTCCCGGCTAGAGGGGCCTCGAGAGGTAAACAGTGGTGGGCGGCCTGGCTGTGAGAGGGTCCGAGACCGTGCGGGAGCCTCAGGCCTAACCTGGGGGAGATGGGCGTTCCCGGCAGCGAGGCAGAGGGAAGAGACGGCTTGGAGCGGGGCCTCGCGGCCTCCGCCATGCACTGCCTGCTGCCCACCTGCAGAGCAGAGAGGCGGGAGGTCTGGTGACCTGACCCGGGGGGTCAGCGCTAAACAGGAAAAAGTCCCCTCATTATCGTTAGGAAGAAAGCCATGTCCTTATTACTGCAGAATATGAAGTACAAGTCTGGTGTCACCCTGGAGGAAGCCATTGAGAGTCAGGATCTGGTTCTTAGCACTTCTAGGAACTCAGTTTTGGCTGGCCCCCAAGGGTCCGATTAGAGGCAGGGGAATCGATTTTCACTAAAGAATATAAAGGTCATATAAACTAAGAATTCTAAATTTTTTTACTTGAAAATATAAATTGCTAATGAATAAAATGCTCCTTTTTGTCCAGACTGCTCCCGGGGCTCATAGAGTATCTTGGAAGTTTGAGTTGAAGTTACAGTGTGGCTTAAGGAAGCATGTCAGCAGCTCAGGGAGTGGTGGGCCAGATAGACCTCAGGCCATGGGGTGAGGCCGGATGGACATCCATGTGCCCCAGTGGTGCCCACAGGTGGTGGTGGCTGCTGACCAGCCAGCACAGGCCCCAGATGAGTGTCTCTCTCCCTTTGGACAGTGTAGGACAAACACCACTAGATTTTTGCTAGTTGAGCTTCCATTTTCCCTTCTTTAGTTTATTGTACCTTCATTTGACCTTTCCCCATGCTGGGTATATCTCACTTGATCATTTCTACTTAAGCACAATAAATGGAATTCATCTGCTCACCAGGTCATACATGTCAGTGAACTCACACACGCACATCTACCTCTCTGCTGATCTCACATTTCTCCCACACCACTAGCCTGGGCAAGAATAACCGAACTGGTGTTAACTTCCCAGGCGTAAACTTCCTAAGGTGACCAGGGACACTGTGGCTGCCTTTGGAGTCAGTGTCGCTCTTACACACTCAGGATTGCTGCCTCCTGCCACCTTGGAGGTCCACGTGGGAGCTGCCCCACCCGTGCTCTGCGGCTGCTCTAGGCCCTTCCCCTAGGGAAGGGGCGAGCATCCCCAGGAAAACCAAAGTCTCTCTCCCTTCCTCGGAGGCAGCTTTGCTCCGGCCCTGCGGGTTTCCCACAGCTCTGTTTCTGATGCTACAGCTGTATTTTTTCCCACTGGCCCCCCATCAGCCTGACCCATGGGGGTGCCCGCTCACTACTGCCCCATGGTACGTTTGAGAGAGCAGGCATTTATTCTGGACTGCAAGTCTGGGGCACTGCCTTGACACCAAACACCAGTCTGTAGCTAAATGAACAGCTTAGTTTGACAAAGTTCTTGGAGTAAGGGTTAGGGAAAGATAAAGAAGATAAAACCCAGATTAAAAAATACAGTCATTTCTCAGAGAAAGACATATGCTGTGTGATCTCACATGTGGAATCTAAAAGAAAAAACCTCATAGATAAAGAGAGCAGGCTGGTGGTTACCAGGGATGAGGGGTGTAGGGGTATGCAAAATAGGTGAAGGGGGTCAGGACTTCCAGTTGTAAGTCCTGGGGAGTGATGTACAGCGTGCGGACTGTAGTTGCTGTGCTGTACGTGTGAAAGTTGCTGAGAGAGTGAACCTTAAAAACTCCCATCACAAGAAAAAGAATTTTGTAACTAAGTATGGACAGATGTTAACTAGACTTACTGGGCTGGCCCTTTCACATTGTACACATATATCAAATCATGTTGTACACCTGAAACTAGTACAGTGTTACATGTCTATTGCAGTTTAATTAAAAAGTCTTTTCTCTAAATGTTAGTGCATTAAAAATAAATATGTTTGTGAATATCCACAAGTATTTTGAGAGTATAATCCAAACAGATATGATTATTACAGGAATAGGCTGCTAGTCATTTCAAACTTAAATGCTGGGGTTGTCTTTACAAATTTACATTTATCCTGGTCTGTGTAATAAATGGCACATTTATAATCAAGCTCAACTAATTTAGCAAATCATATGAGCTTAACCACATCTGACATTGTATAAACAGCTGTGGCATGTTTCATCAAGTTTACATTGGAGTGAAGATGTTGCACAGTTTTTGAGCTCTGAGTTTTAAGTCTTACAAAGTACTAATACTAAATATTAAATTACAGCTTTGTTTTGTATTTTACATAACACGTTTAGATGTACTTGTTCCACTGGAGTATAAAAATGTTTCTTTCCTGGTGCATATCATATTTCCCAGAATGTGATTTAATCAACACACTTGTCTGTGTGGAAAACACAGGTATACTTCGCAGAGTACATGAGAGACTGAAAACCTGACTGTGTGAGGCAGACTGTCTTGATTTCGGTTTTAGAATGCTGTGTTCTGCTTTCTTTATAGCCTTCCATATAAAGAGTTTTTTGGTGGTGTCAGTGGACTGACCGTGGAACAATTTAGAAAGATCAATGGTTTTCCTAACGCCTTCTGGGGATGGGGAGGAGAAGACGATGACCTTTGGAATAGGTATGTTGAGGTACAAATCGCTGAAGAATAGAATTTCTATAAATTTATATTCGGTAAATTGAACTTTGTTATTCCAAGAATAGATTCTTTGGGGTGGAAAATTTTTGAGGTTCCTAAATCCTATTTTGTGTTTTCTTCTTTCTTCATTAAGAGTGCCTTCTGAAATTACAGTTAGCATATACATTAAAGCCTTCTTTTTTATTTTAAATTGAACTTATGTAATCAATTTTTATGCCAAATTTAATTTTTTTATATTTTTATTTCCATAAATACTGTATTTGTAGAGTTCACTATGCTGGATTTAATGTCACAAGACCAGAGGGAGACTTGGGAAAATATAAGTCTATTCCTCATCACCATCGAGGTGAAGTCCAGTTTTTAGGACGGTAAGTGTAATATTGTCTTCAGATATAACAAGGTTTCAAAATAATGGATGAAAGAGTTTTTAAAAAGCATTGCACCATTGCACCCCCCAAAAAAGTCTTCTGAAGGGAATTTTCTGTTGATAGCATTTTCCTTTATAGAAGTGAAACATTTTTGTGCTTTTTAAAAGAGATAATACATGTACATATGTATTTGTGTTACATTAAAGAGGCATTCTTTATATAAAAAGTGCTTCCTTAACATAAAAATATTACTTTATAAAACAATAACGTAAAACATTTTATTTCTTAAGGATGTTTAAGTTGTAAGCATGCCAAATAATTTTTTCAGCTGGCATTTTAAGAGTAGCAAACTTGCTATTTTAAAATAATGGTTTAGGAAATTTTTAAATTTTGCATGAAAAACAAAAATTGTAAAGAGCTTTAAATACCTTAATTATAAGAATAACCTTGAGCATATTCCTCATCAGGTCTTCTTTTTGAACATGATCCTGTTACTTTTCCTTTTTTACTCTAACACTACAGGTATAAATTACTAAGATATTCAAAAGAACGTCAGTACATCGATGGGTTAAACAATTTAATATATACGCCAAAAATACTCATTGATAGGTTGTATACAAATATATCTGTACACCTCATGCCAGAGTTAGCCCTGATTGAAGACTATTAAAAGAAGCTGCTCTCTCGGCCTACGGACCACAATGCCGGGTCACGGATGGGAGCGTATTCTCTGCGGAGGCAGGAAGGGGTGTGCCCGGTGCCCTGCTCTGGGCAAAGAGCCAGCAGCCCGCAGTGTTGCCCGTGGGATTGTGTCCAGCCAGCCCTTTCCCACCCATCACCCATCCTCTGCCCTGAGACACACCCCATGATGAGCACTGCAGAGACTAGAGGTCACCGCTGAAGTTGGGAAGTTAAGAGAGCTCCTTGCAAAGAGAAAATTTTTATACTAAAGTCTAATTTAATTCAAGAGAATGCTTTATTTCTGTTTAAACATTTTGTACATATGTGATGTAAATTAATGTGTTCACATTGTTGAAAAATAAGATGTGTTGCAGTTTTGCATGTGATTGGTTATGCCTTTATTGGACTTTCACAGACCATTTTTTACTTGCACGGAAAAAAAAAGCACTGTACATTAATGTCCCTGAACAAAGGTTGACCTCTATGTGAAATGAAGAGACTGTCAATGACAGCTCACCCAGGAAACCCTTGTGCTCGTCTGCAGCTTTAGACCTTCAGCCTTTTGTGTGGAAGAAGCCACAGTTTTCTTAGGGTTTTAAAGCATAAGAAGGAAGGGCTTAAACAGCTTTTCTTCCTTCCAGGATTACCTGATTTTTTCCTTGCTTGTGGCCTCATCACATTCGCTAAATCACAACCACATTATTTATGCATATTGCATGAGTATTACCAGGAAAATCTTTAAAGTTGTGATGTGACATGATATAAAGGACCTCTTTATGTTAAAAGTCTTCACGTACTGCTGGTGTTATCAGGGATTTTGTGCCTCAAAAATGTCCCTGAGGTAGTATGTGTTTGTACACTGTAGTTTTTTTTTTTAGTCATAGTGAACAGCACTTTTGTTATTTCTATTTCAGAAGAGCCAAAAAAAATTTCCCTTTAAAAAAATCAAAACAGTTTTTGTAAAAAAGAATAAACTATGGAAAACCCATAAGTACTTAAAATATACAAATGAATTATACTGTTAGATAAGAAATGTTCTATTTTTATGATGATAAATGCTTAGTAGATAAAAACAGATTTTAAGTTTAATTCTCAGACTCAGACTTTCAAGTTTCAAAGGGAACCTTGAATGTTAGCCAGTTTTATTTGAACTGTATGTAATTTTTTTGCTTTTAAGAAATTACATCTCTGGTATTTACTTGAAAATTTTCCTCCCTAAAAGCATAATTGAATAGAACTAAATACATAATCAGTTATTTAAATGCATTGATGTTGTAAAACACTTCTTGGAAACAGGTCTTACCTGGCATCTGGCATATTTACTGTACCTTAAATTTGGATGGGGTTTTCATAGCAAAACAAAAAATATCCTTACTTTAAAACTTATCAATTATAGTTAGCCAAAGATTCCTTAAAGTATCTTGATATTTTCACAAATTTATTACAGAAAGTTACATATTATAAAGTGAATCTTCAACAGTAATGAGCACTAGAACTCTGTAGATGAGAGATGTTTGTATAATATTTGCCTCATGGGTTCTTCACCTGCATCAGGAATGTGGTTACTGGCCTCAGGTTACAGTTATAATTTTGAAGTGTTGTTTCTATGGCGATATTGGTAACACGGATGACCACAGACAAAATCATAAAGTAATTGAAATTCTTATACTTTGAGAAAACCGATAGCTCTCTCTCTCTATGAATACCAAGAAATTTTTTTTCACATTTATTTCTTAGAAGTACTCCCAAAATATCTATCTTTCGTTTTTTTTGGTGATACTCAAAATTATGAAAACAATTTTCCAAAAAGTAAGAAATTTGTTCTTAATTTGTGTATCTGTTCATTTTCTAAGTAATGTAGTTTTTTAATTTGATGAAGTGACATAGTTGGGAGCACTGACATTTGTTGAACACCAATGAGGTAGTAGGGGTGCAGGAGCACAACTGACCCAATAATACTTAAATATTTTAGTTGTGAGAAAATTAGGGCTGTTTCTGAATCTTATTAGGAAAACATTTTTTTTCTTTTTAATGTGAAGCTGCCCACATTTTGGAATCTTTTCATTTTGATTTAAATCTTACAGTTTCAAGAGAATTTGTTTCTACTAGTATCTGTCTTATTTTCCTAGACTGCGTCTAAGAGTGATGGTCTTAGGAATGGGCCATGATTTAAGTTTGGCAGCTTTATTAGAGAACATGTACCTATGGCTCACTCTGTGTCATGTGCGATGCCAGGTAGATACATGTACTGAAAAGTATTTAATTTCTATACAAATCTGGCTGAGCCAGTGAAACCTTTCTGAAGGTATGAACACATCCTCTGATAATGACCTGTTGTATCTCTTAGTTTCAAAGTCATACACACGTGGACATCAAGTATCAGGGGGTGCGGCACCCCGGGGAGCTTACACAGTGCCTTTCAGCCAGAGAAGGAAGGAAGGATTAACTGGCCTGTTCACAGGAAAGGACCGGCAGTGTACACAGCTTTGCCGTGGCGGCATGTCGGATTCACAGTGGAGATGGTCATTTACGTCTTTGCCAAAACTAGGGCTTAATGAATATTTTTTTAAATCTAAATTTAATTTTCTATTTGTATTTTTGTGAAAAATGTGTTCAATAAGAAAACATTTACAATATTATTTAAATACAAAATTATGTATTAAAAACTAGCTTAGACTCTTCTCCCAGCCAACACATTGATAGCCATTTTAAAACAAAAAGGAAAAATATCCGATACAATCTTCTCCTCTTTGGGGTTCCCTACAAGTGAGAGCAGGTCTTGTGTCATTTTTTGTGACCTTTGTTTGCATCTGTTATATTTCTTTCTGTGCTTTTCAGCCAGATACTGGTACTCTAAGATATATGGCCTTGTGTGTGCAAGCGTGGCACTGACAGGACTAGAATGGCCCCCCAGTGACGTTTGTCAGAACGAGGAAGGGCACCTAATGTCACTGGACTCACTGAGACCGGAGAGGCTTCTACACAAATGCACTGAAAATAAATGCTAGTGATTTCTTGTATTCTCTCTCTCTCTCTCTTTTTTTTTTTTGCTTCTCATGGAAATGTTTGTACTTTTTTATCATTATCTTTTATGAAATATAATGTTCTGAAGATTTTGTGTGACAATGTAATTGTTTTCTCTCAGAACCTTTTTTGGGGTTATCTGGGTTTCTTGGGTGTGTGTGTGTGTGTGTGTGTGTGTGTGTGTGTGTGTGTGTGTGTGTGTTTTCCTCAATCTCGGGAATCGCTGATGAACGCCACTAGGCTCTCAGCACAGCCATAAGCTGATCGCGGCGCCTGCCTTTCAGATGGTTTCAGTTAAGTCCATGTCGCAATCCCCTCATAGGTTTTACGTGAGAAGAGATACGGGAATATTTACATTTTTTCATCAAGACAGTTAGTAATTTACTTTGCTGAGGTGAATATTTAAGAAACCACTTTCAGCATAATATATTCCTGCACAGCTTCAGTAAACCAAGCTGGCATGTTGTGGTCCAACAGCCTCCCCAGTCCTCAGGTATCAAGTACTACTGAAGATCTTTAAGGCAAACGGTCAAATCTCAAAAACATCTCGGGACTCAATTTCTATTTGGGACTAGATTGTGAGATCATGACTTTTATTAACTTAAATTATTTGTGTAATGAACTCAAGTATTAATTTTTATTCATAGTATAAGCCCCCAGGATATTGTCACAAGTAAAGGACACCTCACAAATAAAGCCAGTCATTAAATCATAATCACCTAGTCATTTAAGTTGCACACAGCCATCTAGCTGCACTGGCTGAGTCTGCTTCCAGTTCCTACCTATGACACAAGCCAGCTCAGTTTAAAGATCTTGTATAGGTTTTTTTTTGTCCTGCCTTTAACTACATGGGTTTAAGGGTGTCGAGACATTCTGGACCAAAATGGTTTTATTAAGAGAGGCTGTTCCTAAGGAGCATGCACTCTATCGTCCATGGTTTAACTGACTTCAGAAAAGATGATGCTTTATCACTCAAAAGTATTACTACAATTAAAAGGAAAATAGATGGGTTGAAAAATAAAACACACGTTTCTTAACACATTGCTATAACATGTTCTGGCAGACCTGAATGCCATTGCTAATTTAATCTCTCCAATCCCATCAGGTGAAGTCTGTGCTCTGGAGGATCTCTGAGAGGCATCAGACACTGCTTGCCCCCAAGGAGCTTATCGTCTTCTGCGTGTAGGACTGCCACAGGGGGAACGACCGAAAACCCTCATGCGGTCAATGAGGTGCTCAGTGTCTCCGCAGACACTGGGTTTGCATTTCACTAAAGCAATATGAGGAACAGTTTTTCTGCAGGCCTTGCTATAAACGCTACCACTTCAGAAAGGTAGCTGAGATCATTGTTTTTCCGAAAGACACCTTGAAGATTTGCAGCTAACTGTGTAGACTGTGGTGGTTATAGGCAAAGACTCTAAAATCAAGCTTATCAGTTTGAATTCAGAGACCCCATATTATTGGCTCTGAAATTTTAACAAAATTATAAACTTCTGTGGCCCTCAGTTTCCTGATGTCACAGTTGATAGGAATTAAGTGGAGGATCATTGCAGAGAATAAATCAGCTCATTCTAATAGGGCACTTAGCCCTGTGCCAGACACTGAGCAAAAGTTGGCTTATATGAAGTCAGTTGTCAGCTTTAGAGTAACAAGCTTTCCATGCAAGTCGTTTTGGGTCTCTTTTAAGAATGACAATACATTCTTAAATTCTGCTAGGAAATGAAGTCAGTGATTACCTAGACATGTTAAATAGTAAAAATTAGTAAAACTGTTAAAGTGAATAATTAAAATTTGGCAGAAATGGGCATGAGAAGGAATGGAGCCAGTGGGAATCAGGCCCCTTTTCCTCAGGGTTGTGTGGTTTAGATGACATGGAAAGCACCTCTTACATATTTACTTCCCAGAAGGCCTCTCAGCATCATAGCAGAGGGAGTCAGCCTCGGCCCTGGGGCCTGCTTCTCTGCCTGTCCTCTCAGTCTCCCTGGCAGACTTGCTTCCTCTGCCTTCCGTTCTGCCTGCCTTCTCTGATCAAGGACTCAGTTCCTCGGACCACTTCCTAGCACTCCTGTGGAATGTTCCCTGATGGTGAAATGTTCTGGCTGCTGCCAGGTATGGGGCTCAACACCCACAAGTGGCTGGTAAACACCTGAAATGGGACCAGTGTGACTAAGGAGCTGGAGTTTTAATTTCATTGAATTTTAAATAACATATTTAGGCACATACAGCAGGTGATCTCTCGCTCCTGCAAAGCTCAACTGCACGTTCTCCTGCGTAGATGCAGCAGACTCCCAAGCCATATCTCTAGCTCCGAATTCTTAGATTCTGACCCACATAATCAGCTTACTAGTTATTTCCACATGCTTGTTCACAGAGACTTAAAACTCAGCATGTCTGAAGCTGAATATCTCGTATCCCCCTTCAGAACCTAGTCCTCCTCCGATATTACCACCCACTTAGTAACTCAGGGACCAGTCTGTGAGTCGCCTTCCCTTTCTCCTCTGTGTGGTCAGCATTAACTGCCTCTTAGTCTCTCTCCAGTCCATATGGTCTTTTGTTTCCACAACTGCCCGATCCTCCCCAGTCTTGTCTTACTGTGAAGGTTTGTCATCTTTGAATCCATCTTTCATATTGCCACAGAAATTGTATCTTTTGTAAACTATCTTGCTTAAAATCTTTCAGTGGCTCCCTGTTGGCTATGGGATAAGGTCCGCGTGTTCTGCTTCTCGCTCCAACTCCGTGATGATTGGACTTATTGCTTCTCCAGGACCAGAACTTCACTGCTTGTCCCTACTGGGCCCTTTCATTCCAGCTGCCTGTGACCTGCTCCCAGGGGCTTCCATCATGCCCCTTTGCCCCTGCAAACCATCTTTCTTACCCTCATCCACTGAGGACCTGCTGTTTATCTCCTAGGACTCCAGAAGCTTTGCTGAAGCCCTCGGGCCAACCCGAGTGAAATTGGCCACTCCCTCCCCTGCACTCCTGCCCTGCAGTCCACAGTTTAGAGCATGCCTTACACTATTACATTTGCTTGTTTGCATATTTTCTTTTTCTCTCAGAGACTATTGGTTCTTGAAGAGCAGTGGTCTGTACTCCCGGCATCTAGCACGGAGTTCAGTGAGTGGATGGTTCTGTCATGGGAACAGTATTTGCTGCCTAACAGGGCAGAGCACTCTAAGTTACTGTCCCATTAATGCACATGTCATATCCACTTACTGAACTGCGTCAAGTAAGACCAGTGCCTTAATTATGACTCTAATGGGCCATCATAAGCATTTGACCTGCTTACAAATACATCTGAATAGAGTCAGGCTTGTCTTTTTACTCAACGTATTTTTAAAATTTACTGAGCTTTAAAATTTTAATATAGATGTGTCTGTAAAAGAAAACCAGAAGTATTCACCATTGAGAAAATTTGTGTTAAAAAAGAAATCAAACATGGCAAGTGAAAGTCATCCTAAATGGCACAAGATGTGCTTAGCGTCTAAGAGGCCGTGCCTGTCGGACGCCTGTTTACTGACCAAAGCGAAGATGTTCCTTTTCCTCTAGAATAGTTTCCATCTGAGGTAGTTAAAAAACACATTCAGTTCATTTCCAAGGCTTCTGACTTTCTTTTGTGCACCTCCCTCCCCTTCCTCCCTCCCAACCCCCTCTTTTCCTTCTCTGTTCTTCGCTTCCACCACCGCTGTTAGACTCAGGAAAAATCATGTGGCTTTACTTTTCCTGGCATCTTTATGAAATCCTGTGAGAGTGATTGTTCAGGCAAAACAGGGTTGCTATGGCAATCAGGCTTGGCCTTCATTATCCTTTTGTCCCTTGGCCTTGCATAAATGTCACTTAGTATTGGGTAATGATACAGGCTTTTAACTTTTCCAGCACCTTCTGGCAGCCTTGTTGCTAGTCTCTCCTGCTTGGGTATCTTGGGCTTTTCTTAAGCACCTGCTGTGTCCCAGGCCCTGTGCTGCTCAAGGGTGCTGAGCATGAGTAAGGTGCAGTTCCTTCCCCAGGTGAGCTACACCCTGGTGAGGGCGATGCTCGCCAAGGGCTTCCCAGGGGCCAGACCCCTTTTCCTGCAAATCCGGAGCCCACTTGGAAACCCAAGAAGAAGCTGGGTGAGTCTCAGGCCGCCTGGAAGGGGGGGCAGCCCCCCAGGCTCTGGGGACAGCGGGCCTTCACTTCACCTCTTGGATCTTGGTCGGGTGTGTTCATGGCTGTGGTCTGGCGGTCCATGAGGGAACAGGCCAGAAAGCGTGTATCCCATATTGTCCAACTCTCAGAAAAAGAAAGGGAATGTTCTGTCTGTTGACTGACTGATGTCAGTATAGCGGCCGTGACATTGCCTCTGACTTCAGCATGGGGACGAGGACCGGGTGCACGGGGCACAGGGCTCTCTTTGTGTCACAGCTGCACACGAGTCTACAATTTCCTCAAAATAAAAAACTTTATTAGAAAAGAGGTCCTATCTGGAAGATGATCAACTCCACTCACAAAAAGAGAGAAGCAAATTAAAAGAATATTGAAACACCAATTCTGACCTATCAGATTGGCAGAAATCCCAGTGTTTCGCCAACACTATTAATGAGACTGTGGGAGCCAGGTGCACTCATACAGAGGGCAGCAAAATGTCACCACCCCTAGGAGGGGAATTTAGCAATGGCCAACAGACTCATTAAGGCTTTCACCCTTTGTCTCAGAATTCTTTTCTGTAGGCATCTACCCTTAAGACACATGTCTACAGAGGCTAAACAACATGCTCCTAAATAATCAACAGATCAATGAACAAAATAAAACAAATCAAGCAATACATGGAGACAAATTAAAATGAAAATTCAACCATTCAAAATATGTGGCATGCCACAAAAGCGGTTCTAAGAGGGAAGTACATAGCAAGACAGGCCTGCCTCAAGAAACAAGAACCATCCCAAATAAAGTCTAATCTCACAATTAAAGAAACCAGAAAAAGAGCAAATGAAGCCCAACGGTAGAAGGAGGGACATAATAAAGATCAGAGCAGAAATAAGTAAAATAGAGAAGAATAAAACAATAGAAATAATCAGCAAAACCAAGAGCTGGTGCTTTGAGAAAATAAGTGAAATAGATAACCCCCTAGCCAGACTTACCAAGAAAAAGAGAGAAAAAAAGACACATTTCTACAGTTATAAAACAACATAGTACAAGTTTTTTTGCAGAGGTGGTATTCAGGGTAGGAAAAGACAAAGCACATGGATGTCTATGCAGAGGCAGCTGGTTAAACAGGCTCTGGCGCCCCCCTCTGCACCCCTGACCCGATGGAGCACTTTGCAGCCATGTAAAAGAGGGGCATGTACTCATATGCACTGGTGTCCAGGCTAATAATGCCCTGTGGGGAAAATAAGGTCAATACACTATATAAAATGCTGCCTTTTGTGAATGAAAGAGAGGGAATAAAACTATGTGTGTATTTGGTTATTTTTTTTACAAAAAAGTGGCTGGCAGTGAAAAAATTTTCAGAGCAAACTCTAAAATTGAAACATTTAAAAAAGTTTGTAAACAAAGAATGAGAGTTGTTTAGGAGTTTGTTCTTTCATTAACTAATGATGGACCTTAGCAAGTGTAGGGTAGATGATTCCTGTTCAGTCCTGGTGATGCCGGGATTCTTGTTCACGAAGCCGAAGAATGAACTTCACAAACAGTCAAGGTAGGAGAGCAAGGTACAGTCTTTTATTTAGAGATAAGGTGAAAAGAAAGAGCTCCTGGCTCATGCCAGGAGGGGACAAGAGAGTCCGTGGTGGTGCGTTGCCTAGGGGGTTTTATAGGCAGTTAAGGATATTTGGGAACGTGAAAAAGTATTTAGGGGTGTGGACTTGTTAAGTGGTCTCTGAATATTAAAAATTAACATAAGGAATTTCCTGCCTTGATTTCTCTCTGGGACACCTGTTCCTTGGTCCGGAATCACATCAAAAGGCTGCCTGCCCAGCCCCTAAGGTGGGCTGAGGTATTGTCTACTTGCTAAAGAATCTTCCCTCTTGAACTTCCTGGGTGTTAAAATGCAATCTTCTACAAAGCCATAGTAATCAAGACAATTTGGTACTGGCACAAGAACAGAGCCACAGACCAGTGGAACAGAATAGACTCCAGACATTAACCCAAACATATATGGTCAATTAATATACGATAAAGGAGCCATGGACATACAATGGGGAAATGACAGTCTCTTCAACAGATGGTGCTGGCAAAACTGGACAGCTACATGTAAGAGAATGAAACTGGATCACTGTCTAACCCCATACACAAAAGTAAATTCGAAATGGATCAAAGACCTGAATGTAAGTCATGAAACCATGAAACTCTTAGAAAAAAATATAGGCAAAAATCTCTTGGACATAAACATGAGTGACTTCTTCATGAACGTATCTCCTTGAGCAAGGAAAACAAAAGCAAAAGTGAACAAGTAGGACTACATCAAGCTAAAAAGCTTCTGTACAGCAAAGGACACCATCAATAGAACAAAAAGGTACCCTACAGTATGGGAGAATATATTCATAAATGACAGATCTGATAAAGGCTTGACATCCAAAATATATAAAGAGCTCACACACCTCAACAAACCAAAAGCAAATAATCCGATTAAAAAATGGGCAGAGATGCTGAACAGACACTTCTCCAAAGAAGAAATTCAGATGGCCAACAGACACATGAAAAGATGCTCCACATCACTAGTTATCAGAGAAATTCAAATTAAAACCACAATGAGATATCACCTCACTCCAGTAAGGATGGCTACCATTCAAAAGTCAAACAACAACAAATGTTGGCAAGGTTGTGGAGAAAGGGGAACCCTCCTACACTGCTGGTGGGAATGTAAATTAGTTCAACCATTGTGGAAAGCAGTATGGAGGTTCCTTGAAATGCTCAAACTAGAAATACCATTTGACCCAGCAGTTCCATTCATAGGAATTTACCCTAACAATGTAGCAGCCAGTTTTAAAAAGACATACGCACCCTTATGTTTTTCGCAGCACTATTTACAATAACCAAGAAATGGAAGCAACCTAAGTGTCCAAAAGTAGATGAATGGTTAAAGAAAATGTGGTACATATACACAATGGAATATTATTCAGCCATAAGAAGAAAACAAATCCTACCATTTGCACAACATGGATGGAGCTAGAGGGTATTATGCTAAGTGAAATAAGCCAGGTGGAGAAAGACAAGTACCAAATGATTTCACTCATCTGTGGAGTATAAGAACAAAAACTGAAGGAACAAAACAGCAGCAGAATCACAGAACCCACCAATGGACTAACAGTTACCAAATGGAATGGGACTGGGGATGATGGGAGGGAAGGGAGGGATATGGGTGGGGAAGAAGGAAGGGGTATTACGATCAGCATGTATAATGTGGTGGTGGTGGGGAATGGGGAGGGCTGTGCAACACAGAGAAGACAAGTCGTGATTCTATAACATCTTACTAGGCTGATGGACAGTGACTGTAATGGGGTATATAGGGGGGGACTTGGTGAAGGGGGAACCCTAGTAAATATAATGTTCTTCATGTAATTGTAGATTAATGATAACAAAATTTAAAAAATGCAATCTTATGTTTCAGATGGAATTCTTCCTGCCTTTTACCATGCCGTCTACAGCTGGGTCTGCATGCTAAGTTAGTTGCTCAGTTTGCAAAATCACCTTGTCATATCTGAAGGAGGAAAGACAGCACATAGGCCTGGGCATTTTAGCATGCTAAAGTGAATCTTACACATGGTTACAAATGATTAGCATAATAAAATATGTGCTACTCTTCTTTATCTGGAGAACATTAACTGATCTCACTGAAGAATGATTCTAGAGCTCAATGTTTAACATAGAGTTTTAGTAGGGGGGTTTCCTTGCATGTAGTTACATTGCTCTGACTGCAGATATCCCGCCCTGCCCCTTCCAGAGGCCCTCACCCTACTCTGACTACATCCACGGTCCCTGTCTCACTGGCTCCTCCTGCTCTACATGAACATCCCTAATACTGTGTTTGCATGTTTTACATGGTCTTCTTTCCTTCCTGCTTTTACTGTGCATTTTATTTTTGCACACAGTTAACTTTGTATGATCCACATACCAAAGGAAATAACTACCCTTTTGTGGCCATTTCTGTAGGCTTGGCCGCCCTTCCCATGGGCATTGCCCAGAGAACCTGCCGTAACCCCCTCCTCAGAGGAGGGGGCCTGGACACCCTGTGCCTTTCCCAGCTGCAGCCCGCTGTGCCAGGGCTGGAGGCTGGCCCAGAGAGAGCGCTAGGTCAGCAAGGCCAACCAGAGTCTCAGGCATTTGCAGGTGCACAGGGACCCAGGTAGTTTATTTGCAGGTGGGGTGGGGTTGAGCCCAAACATCTTTCCATGTGGCTAAGTGAGCAGAGAAGCTGGTCTGCAGAGAGAATGAAGACCCTCTTGGGAATCATGCAGGCCAGACACAAGAGGAGGGGGTGGTGACTCCCGTTCCTGATGGCTTTCTGGACCCGGGCACTGGGAGGCCCGTTCCGTCCCACTAGTGTTTGATGAAGGGTCTGTGAATCCCAAATAAATCCCTTGCCATTCAAGTCAGCTGGTGCTCCTAGTTCAGTAAGTACTTGACAAATGAAACTTTCAGCTGTATCCTTTTGAGTTTTTAAACTTTCTCTAAAACAACCAAATGTAGACTGGGGTGGGGTGGGCACAGCCTCAGTCTGAGTTGGACTGGAGGTGTTGTGGGCAGCCAGGAACAGTGCCGCAGGGCGCGGGCCCTCAGCAGGGCTTCTCTGGGAAGCTGACTCAGGCTCTGCAGGGTGAGGACATGTTTAATGAGATGATGCTCTTAGCTGGCAGGTTTCCATGCTGGCTGACATTATAATTACTTGGGGAGCTTTTTCTAAACTGTAGTTACTTGGGCACCACCTGCAGGGAACTGATTCAGTCTGGGTTGGGGTCCACGTACAAATATTCTTCAAAATATTCCCAAATGACTCTACAGTGCACCTGAGACTAAAAACGGCGGCAGACACTAAATCATTGGTGTGGCCTTGTGGCTGATGCGAAGTCACACCCGTGGTGACCTTGTCCAGCCCAAGAGACTGACATTCGAGAAGCTGTGCTTGCAGCCACAACAGCCTCAGGGGGACCTGCGGAGCTTATCTCGTGCATGTCCCTCCCCTTCCCCTAGCTGGGTCATGAACTGTGATTGTTTCAGAGAAGAGGGTTCTGGAGACTCCTAACACGACAGTTATCCTGAAAGGTTATTGAACATTTCATAGGCTAATGTGTCAGTTTATAAAAAGCTGCCCATTGATGATAATCTTCCACATACTACACGCCTCCAGTGAGCCAGGTACTTTGTGAGCGTGTCCCACGTAACCAGTCATACTGGTGCAGCAAGGGTCGGTCAAGAAGCCATAGGAAAGAGGCCCAGTGGCAGGAGAGAGAGTTAAATGCTGTCCATTCAAGGGAAGTCAGAAAATGGAAGTGGCTGAGGGGGGTTTGAGGACCTACGGAAGTGGGATAAGAAACAGGGTGTGGGTGGGAAATTGTACAAACACCAGAAATTCACAGGCTTTGTAAAAAACTTTCTAGAAACAAATTCCTGACTCCAGACTTTAACCTCAAAGTCCAACAATTTATTAAAATTAAGAAAAAAACCTCAGCAACAAACAAACATGAATCAATCTTCCAAGTGTGTGGTCTTGATGCCGGGGTTCTTGTTTATGAAGCCGAAGAATGAGCTTCACAAACACTCAAGGTAGGAGAGCAAGGTACAGGCTTTTATTTAGAAATAAAGTGAGAGAATAGAGCTCAATAGAGTCTGTGGTGATGCAGTTGAGGATTTTTTGAGAGAGAGCATGGAAAAAACAGGGGTGTGGACCTGTTAAGTGGTCCCTGAATATTTAGAATTAACACCAGCAACTTCCTCCTATGATTTCTCCGTGAGATACCAGCATCTTGGTCTGGGGGCATATTAAACAAAGCCACCTGTTCAGCCCCCAAGGTGGGCTGAGGTATTGTTTGCTAAAGAGTAAGTTAAAAATTTCTAATGTCTTAACTTCTTGGGTATTAAAATGCAATCTTATCTTTAAGATGGAATCCTTCCTGCCTTTTATTGTGTTGTTTATGCCTGGGCTTATTTGCTAAATTAGTTGCCCAGTTTGCAAAATTACCTCCTCAGATCTGAAGGAGGAAGGACAGCACATAGGCCTGGGCCTTTTAGTATGCGAAAGCGAATATTACACATGATTATAAATGGTTAGCATAATAAAACATTGCTACTCTTCTTTATCTGGGAAACATTAACTGATCTCACTGAAGAATGATTCTAGAGCTTGATGTTTAACATAGAGTTTTAGTAGGGGGGTTTCCTTGCATGTAGTTACATTGCTCTGACTGCAAATAACCTGTCCTGCCCCCTCCAGAGGCCCTCACACTACTCTGACTACATCCATGGTCCCTGTCTCAGTCTGAGGGGCGGTGGCTCCTGGTACAAAGGGTTGGGCAAGGCTTTCTGAAAGGAAAGGAGCAACACATAGCAGCAATTCACCGGAGAAATCCGCTTTATTAGGGAAAGGTGCTAGGTTATATAGGAAGGGGCATGGGGTGATTGTGGTGTTACTTCTATGGGGCTGGTGGCTATTGGCTAGGTGCTGGGATTGGGAGGGGGGAGAGAGGTGATTGGGCTTCAGGTGGCGCTGGCAGGAACCGAGGACCCGGAAGAGAAGCTGGAAGTTTGCCATCTTATGGGTGGGGGCCCTTCATTCCCCCCTTTCTTCTCTATGGGGTTGTGGACGTTGCTTTCTCTCTGACTGCTTCCTGCTGAACGGGGGCGGAGAACGGAGTGAGGGCTTGAGGATTGGGAGGAAAGGGTTGATAGGACTCCCCACAGTAAGGACGAGTAGATGTGGACTTCTTCAGGTTGGAAATCAATGAAGGTTCCCTGTAACCATAAGTTGAGAACTTGTTGATTCCAATGGTGCCAAGAGAATATGGGTGCCAGAAGCCAGGCGTCTGCGGCCATTGTTTCTAGGAACAGTTTCCAGTGGAGAGAGGGGTCCATCTCAGAGTGTGGTGAGGAGGTCATGTGAGGGTGAGGGATCTTCTGTGGCCAGAAGCTGATAGTTCCTGAGTAAAAGCTGGTTGAAAGTTTGATTAGAGATTTTTCCGACTTGGGATTTGATAAACTTTATTATACAGGGTAAGAAGAGACAGGCGAGAAGAATGATTATTATGGGGCCTGCAATGGGCCAGAGCCAGGTGAGGAGGGGGTTTGTTAGTATTGAAGAGAATGGGTTGGAATTGGAAGCAGAGTGGAGGCTGGAGGCAAGGTCGGTGAGTTTGGCAATGTCAGTATCTACAATCCTGGATTCGTTGATGTAATAGTACCACTCCTCTTGAAGGAAGATACAGGTGCCGCCCTTTTCGGCTGTAAGCAGATCTAAGGCCCGCCGGTTTTGAAGGGTGACCTTGGCTAGCGAAGTGACTGTCTTTGGAGAGAGGCCAGGGAATTGGCAGTGGATGTCAGGGCTTCCTCAAGTTTGGTGTTGAGATCTCTAATTGCCCATAGAGAGTGACCCAAGGATCCTCTCAAAAACCCTGCTTCAATGGCTGAGGTGATCAAAGAGATACCCACCATGATGGGAAGGAAAGCAGCCCTTTTTGTGCGGGAGGGCAAGGGAGGTTGGAGCTCAAGAAATTCTACCATGCTGTAAAGTGTAAGCTGTGAGATTAGGGTGATGAGAATGCAGGGTATATTGGAGTTGGGAGGCAGTGAGTTGAAAAGACTGCCATTACACCAAAAGAAGTGTCCCGGTAGCGTAAAAGTCTTAGAGCCGGAGGTAGGGGTGTAGATAGAGAGGCAGTGAAGTGCACTGGAGGGGGGTGGAGTTGGGCCTACACAGTCGTGGATGGTGAGATTATCTGTGTATTCTGGTTCCCATAGGGGTATGTCTGCCAGGGGGCGGAGGGGTTGTCCTTCTGCATGGAAGTAGTTGGAAATATTAAGGGGCACGGTGGCCAGCAGTGGGCGCTGTAGCGATGCACACAAGAAACAATTGGTGGTGTTGAGGGTGTGGTTGAGAAAGATGGTGGTATCTTGAATGAGCTGTAACCAAGAGTAGGAGGAATAAGATGAAGAGGCGCCGTCAAGAGTTTGGATAATGACTTTTTCCGAATGTCCGATATCTGATGCAACTTGAGAGATCTGGGAGTGAGAGGGAACATAATCTCAAGAGATATGAAGGGTACCATGGGGGGTCAAGGACCCCCCATAGTAAACT
Organism: Manis javanica; assembly: GCF_040802235.1. Lineage (NCBI taxonomy): Eukaryota > Metazoa > Chordata > Mammalia > Pholidota > Manidae > Manis > Manis javanica. The sequence continues at coordinate 67,554,364 of NC_133164.1, read as the reverse complement.
GAGGCTGTGTCTCCGGCAGCCCATTGAGAGTCCCAGGGATCTGGGATTGATAAGGAGAATGAGCCATTGGGATATTTCATGAAGCGGTTGGAGGAGTAATACTGTGGGTACTGGGAGTTACCCATGTAGTGAATGGTGCAAGACCAGTAGGGACATCCCCCGTAAGTGTCTTGCCATCGCCTGCAATAGGCTTGTCTTTGGTCATAGAGGAAGCAGAGGTAGGGAGAATAAAGTAGCTGTTAGTGAACACTTCGGTGGAGGGAGGAAAGTGGAGGTATAAAGGCTCAGAGCAGCCTTTCAGAGGGCAGTCTGATGTGGCAATGAGGGCAGTAACTTTTGTTTGATGCTGTGTGTAAGTCTGTCTGACTCTGAATCGCCATACAAAGGAGGCTGGGGTGGTGGGGAAGACAATAGGAATGAGGAAGAACAGCAAGAGAGCAGTAAAGGAAGAAAAAAAGTCATGATTTGGGTATAGATTGCAAAGGGGGTGAACGGGAGATGCGGAGTTTCAAGGGATCAGAGGGATGAGGCGTGGTAGAGTAGACAGCATCTTGGGCTGTATCCGAAGGACTCTGGATTGTGACTGATGGGTCTTGGGTGTCCAGAGAAGGTGGGTCCTGGGTATTTGGTTTCAACCTGGAGATATGAATCCAAGGGATGACAGAGTTATCAGGCAGTGAGAGCTTGGCGGCCGAGGGGGTGCAGAGAATAACTGGGTGTGGACCTTCCCATTTCGGGGTGAGAGAGGGCTGATCCTCTGGCGGCTTATAAAACACTAGTTGGATGGGGGGCAGAGCCAACATGGCGGTGTGAGTAGGACAGTGGGAATCTCCTCCCAAAAACATATATATTTTTGAAAATACAACAAATACAACTAATCCTAAAAGAGAGACCAGAAGACACAGGACAACAGCCTGACTACATCGACACATGCGAGAGCCCAGCGCCTGGCAAAAGGGGTAAGATACAAGCCCCGGCCAGCGGGACCCCAGAACACCTCCCCCCAGCTCCCGGAGGGAGGGAGAGGGAGCCCAGGACTGCTAAACACCCAGCCCCAGCCACCCACACCAGAGTGCAGACACACTGCATACGTGGAGGGCTGGAAACTAGGGAAATAGGGCAGCAAGACCTCTGAGAGGGTGCCGAAGCTGATGCCCCTGTGACAAAGAAAAGCCAGTGCTCTTTGAAAGTCTTAAAGGGACAGGGAGTTAATAGCTAGATGGAAACAACACAGGTCACAGCCCAGTGGCTAGAAATTATAGGGAAAACTGGGCGCACTAACCCCCTGGGCAACAGCTCTGAGACCCCTCATGAAGGTAAACAGCCAAATAGCCACCCCCCCCCCCAGTCCATTACCCCTCCCGGTGCTGCAAAAGCAGAGAAACAGCCTAAGGCAAAACATGCCCACAGAAAGGCAGAAAGGAAAATTCCTACACTTCGGCCGGGCAAGACACAAAGACCCAGCCTACACACAATTACCCAACAAAAGCCACTAGGGGACGCAGTTGTCCCAGTAGAGAAAGGCCAGTAGCAAGTGACAAGTTTGGCCCTCCCAGCTGACAGTCAATAGCACCTGTCAACATGAAAAGGCAAACAATTATGATCCAGACAAGACTAACGCAGACAGCTTCGGCATCTGCTACATCTTCCCCTGAGAAGGAACCTGGGGAGATAAATTTAGCTAGTCTTCCTGAAAAAGAATTCAAAACAAAAGTCATAACCATGCTGATGGACTTGCAGAGAAATATGCAAGAACTAAGGAAGGAGAATACAGAAATAAAACAAGCTCTGGAAGGACTTCAAAACAGAATGGACGAAATGCAAGAGACTATTAATGGTCTAGAAAACAGAGAACAGGAACGCAGAGAAGCTGATTCAGAGAGAGACAAAAGGATCTCCAGGAATGAAAGAATTCTAAGAGAGCTGAGTGACCAAACAAAAAGGAACAATATACACATTATAGGAATAACAGAAGAAGAAGAAGAGAGAAAAAGGGATAGAAAGTGTCTTTGAAGAAATAATTGCCAAAAACTTCCCCAAACTAGGGGAAGAAATGGCCTCTCAGACCACAGAGGTACACAGAACTCCCATGACAAGGTATCCAAGGAGGGCAACACAAAGACACATAATAATTAAAATGGCAAAGATCAAAGACAACGACAAAGTATTAAAGGCAGCCAGAGAGAAAAAAAAGGTTACCTACAAAGGAAAACCCATCAGTCTATCATCAGACTTCTCAACAGAAACCCTACAGGCCAGAAGAGAATGGCATGATATACTTAATGCAGTGAAACAGATACAGACTACTGTATGCAGCACGAATATCAATCAAATATGAAGGAGGGATTAAACAATTCCCAGACAAGCAAAAGTTGAGGGAATTTGCCTCCCACACACCACCTCTTCAGGGCACCTTATAGGGACTGCGCTATATGGGAGAACTCCTAAAAAGAGGACAGAACAAAACACCCAACATATGAAGAAGGGAGGAGGAGGAATAAGAAGGGAGAGAAAGAAAGAATCATCAAACCGCGTGTATAATAGCTCAACAAGCGAGTTAAGTTAGACGGTAAAATAGTAAAGAAGCAAACCCTGAACCTTTGGTAACCACAAACTTAAAGCCTGCAATGGCAATAAGTTCATACCTTTCAATAATCACCCTAAATGTAAATGAACTGAATGCACCAATCAAAAAACACAGAGTAATAGAATGGATAAAAAAGCAAGACCCATCCATATGCTGCTTACAAGAGACTCACCTCAAACCCAAAGACATGCACAGACTTAAAGTCAAGGGATGGAAAAAGATATTTCAGGCAAACAACAAAGAGAAGAAAGCAGGTGTTGCAATTCTGGCATCAGACAAGACAGACTTCAAAATAAAGAAACTAACAAAAGACAAAGAAGGACATTACATAATGATAAAGGGCTCAGTCCAACAAGAGGATATAACCATTATAAATATATATGCACCCAATACAGGAGCACTAACATACCTGAAACAAATATTAACAGACCTAAAGGAGGAAATAGAATGCAATGCATTCATTCTAGGAGACTTCAACACACCACTCACTCCAAAGGACAGATCCACCAGACAGAAAGTAAGTAAGGACACAGAGGCACTGAACAACACACTAGAACAGATGGACCTAATAGACATCTACAGAACTCTACATCCAAAAGCAACAGAATACACATTCTTCTCAAGTGCACATGGAACATTCTCCAGAATAGATCACATACTAGGCCACAAAAAGAGCCTCAGTAAATTCCAAAAGGTTGAAATCCTACCAACCAACTTTTCAGACCACAAAGGCATAAAACTAGAAATAAACTGTACAAAGAAAGCAAAAAGGCTCACAAACATATGGAGGCTTAACAACACACTCTTAAACAATCAGTGGATCAATGACCAAATCGAAATGGAGATCCAGCAATATATGGAAACAAATGACAACAACACTAAGCCCCAACTTCTGTGGGACACAGCAAAAGCAGTCTTAAGAGGAAAGTATATACCAATCCAAACATATTTAAAAAAGGAAGAACAATCCCAAATGAAAGGTCTAATGTCACAATTATCAAAATTGGAAAAAGGAGAACAAATGAGGCCTAAGGTCAGCAGAAGGAGGGACATAAGAAAGATCAGAGAAGAAATAAATAAAATTGAGAAGAATAAAACAATAGCAAAAATCAATGAAACCAAGAGCTGGTTCTTCGAGAAAATAAACAAAATAGACAAGCCTCTAGCCAGACTTATTAAGAGGAAAAGAGGGTCAACACAAATCAACAGTATCAGAAACGAGAAAGGAAAAATCACGACGGAACCCACAGAAATACAAAGAATTATTAGAGAGTACTATGAAAACCTATATGCTAACAAGCTGGGAAACCTAGGAGAAATGGACAACTTCCTAGAAAAATACAACCTTCCAAGACTGACCCAGAAAGAAACAGAAAATCTAAACAGACCAATTACCAGCAACAAAATTGAAGCGGTAATCAAAAAACTACCAAAGAACAAAACCCCCGGGCCAGATGGATTTACCTCAGAATTTTATCAGACATACAGGGAAGACATAATACCCATTCTCCTTAAAGTTTTCCAAAAAATAGAAGAGGAGGGGATACTCCCAAACTCATTCTATGAAGCTAACATCACCCTAATACCAAAACCAGGCAACGACTCCACCAAAACAGAAAACTACAGACCAATATCCCTGATGAACGTAGATGCAAAAATACTCCACAAAATATTAGCAAACCGAATTTAAAAATACATCAAAAAGATCGTACACCATGACCAAGTAGGATTCATCCCAGGGATGCAAGGATGGCACAAAATTCGAAAGTCCATCAACATCATCCACCACATCAACAAAAAGAAAGACAAAAACCACATGATCATCTCCATAGATGCTGAAAAAACATTTGACAAAGTTCAACATCCATTCATGATAAAAACTCTCAGCAAAATGGGAATAGAGGGAAAGTACCTCAACATAATAAAGGCCATTTATGAAAAACCCACAGCCAACATTATATTGAACAGCGAGAAGCTGAAAGCTTTTCCTCTGAGATCGGAAACTAGACAGGGATGCCCACTCTCCCCACTGTTATTTAACATAGTACTGGAGGTCCTAGCCATGGCAATCAGAGAAAACAAAAAAATACAAGGAATCCAGATTGGTAAAGAAGAAGTCAAACTGTCACTATTTGCAGATGACATGATACTGTACATTAAAAACCCTAAAGACTCCACCCCAAAACTACTAGAACTGATATCAGAATACAGCAAAGTTGCAGGATACAAAATCAACACACAGAAATCTGTGGCTTTCCTATACAGTAACAATGAACCAACAGAAAGAGAAATCAGGAAAACAACTCCATTCACAATTGCATCCAAAAAAATAAAATGCATAGGAATAAACCTAACCAAAGAAGTGAAAGACTTATACTCCGAAAACTACAAGTCACTCTTACGACAAATTAAAGGGGACACTAACAGATGGAAACGCATCCCATACTCATGGCTTGGAAGAATTAATATCGTCAAAATGGCCATCCTGCCCAAAGTAATATACAGATTTGATGCAATCCCTATGAAACTACCAGCAACATTCTTCAATGAACTGGAACAAATAATTCAAAAATTCATATGGAACCACCAAAGACCCCGAATAGCCAGAGCAATCCTGAGAAAGAAAAATAAAGTAGGGGGGATCTCACTCCCCAACTTCAAGCTCTATCATAAAGCCATATTAATCAAGACAATTTGGTACTGGCACAAGAACAGAGCCACAGACCAATGGAACAGACTAGAGAATCCAGACATTAACCCAGACATATATGGTCAATTAATATTTGATAAAGGAGCCATGGACATACAATGGCAAAATGACAGTCTCTTCAACAAATGGTGCTGGCAAAACTGGACAGCTACATGTAGGAGAATGAAACTGGACCATTGTCTAACCCCATATACAAAAGTAAACTCAAAATGGATCAAAGACCTGAATGTAAGTCATGAAACCATTAAAGTCTTGAAAAAAACATAGGCAAAAACCTCTTAGACATAAACATGAGTGACCTCTTCTTGAACATATCTCCCCGGGCAAGGAAAACAAAAGCAAAAATGAACAAGTGGGACTATATTAAGCTGAAAATCTTCTGTACAGCAAACTACACCATCAATAGAACAAAAAGGAACCCTACAGTATGGGAGAATATATTTGAAAATGACACATCCGATAAAGGCTTGACATCCAGAATATATAAAGATCTCACACGCCTCAACAAACAAAAAACAAATAACCCAATTAAAAAATGGGCAGAGGATCTGAACAGACGGTTCTCCAAAAAAGAAATACAGATGGCCAACAGACACATGAAAAGATGCTCCACATCGCTAATTATCAGAGAAATGCAAATTAAAACTACAATGAGGTATCACCTCACACCAGTAAGGATGGCTGCCATCCAAAAGACAAACAACAACAAATGTTGGCGAGGCTGTGGAGAAAGGGGAACCCTCCTACACTGCTGGTGGGAATGTAAATTAGTTCAACCATTGTGGAAAGCAGCTTGGAGGTACATCACAGTGCTCAAAATAGACTTACCATTTGACCCAGGAGTTCCACTCCTAGGAATTTACCCTTAGAATGCAGCAATCAAGTTTGAGAAAGACAGATGCACCCCTATGTTTATCGTAGCACTATTTACAATATCCAAGAATTGGAAGCAACCTAAATGTCCGTTGGTAGATGAATGGATAAAGAAGATGTGGTACATATACACAATGGAATACTTCTCAGCCATAAGAAAAGGGCAAATCCTACCATTTGCAGCAGCATGGATGGAGCTGGAGGGTATTATGCTCAGTGAAACAAGGCAAGCGGAGAAAGAGAAATACCAAATGATTTCACTCATCTGTGGAGTATAAGAACAAAAGAAAAACTGAAGGAACAAAATAGCAGCAGAATCACAGAACTCAAGAATGGACTAACAGATACTAAAGGGAAAGGGACTGGGGAGGATGGGTGGGTAGGGAGGGATAAGGGAGGGGGAGAAAAAGGGGGTATTAAGATTAGCATGCATGGGGGGTGGGAGAAAGGGGAGGGCTGTACAACACAGAGAAGACAAATAGTGATTCTACAATATTTTGCTATGCTGATGGATAGTGACTGTAAAGGGGTATATGGGGGCACCTGGTATAGGGGAGAGCCTAGTAAACAAAATATTCATCATGTAAGTGTAGATCAATGATAAAAAAAAAAAGCAGTTCCTGTGTGGTGACCTCCAATGAGTTCTACACAATGATATAAAGGGCATATAAAAGTGTAGGTATAGGGTCTGTTTGTGTTTATACAGAGGATCAAAGCCTAATTTGGCTACCCCAAAAATGAACTAAGATATGATATGAAAAAGAACTTCCAACATCAGCACTCTCGGGAAGACTCATGCCAGAAGATGACCATCAAAAAACCCCAACAAAGATCCATGCACTGCTACAGGTGTAGATGCACTCATTCCACCAATTCCTGGACTTGCCATGGGAATGAAGAAGGAGATATCTAAGCTGACCTGTGCATACAGCAAAACAAATTTGACTGGATCTAAACTGTTGGAACTCAACCAAGAATTAGGAGAAGTGCAAATTGTAGCACTCCAAAATCTTACAACTACAGACTATCTACTGTTAAAAGAACATATGGGATGTGAACAGTCCCCAGGAATGGGGTGTTTTAATTTGTCTGATTTTTCTCAGACTATTCAAGTTCAGTTGGATAATATTCACTGTATTATAGATAAGTTCTCACAAATGCCTAAGGTCCCTAACTGGTTTTCTTGGTTTCACTGGAGATGGCTGGTAATTACAAGTATGCTTTGGTTATGTAACTGTACTCCTATTATGTTAATGTGTGTGCGCAGTTTAATTAGTAGTTTAAAACCTTTACATGCTTATGTTACTCTACAAGAAGATATGTCAAAGAAATAATCAATCTTCCCATGTTTTCTTCCACCTGCTACCTCTATAGCTTTTCTTCTTCCTTCCTAATTACAACCCTTAAATAGAATTTGTGCCTCATATTGAATTTACCGAGTATCATAATTCTTCCAAGTGGTAAAGACACCTCAAGACAAATGCTGAGCATAGAAGCCACAGGGCATAAAACATGCAAAGAAGTAAAAAGCTAACCTTTTCAAACAATAAGGCTTCTCTCTCACTTACCAACTAAACATTTCCCTGTATGGCCCTGGAAGATGACTGGTTAGCCAGAGATGGGTAAGATTCCTCAACGGAGGAACAACCTAAGACAGGCACAGTTGCAGGGGGGCCATCAGGTGAGAAAATGGGGATCAACAGAGGTGAGGCTTAGAACATAACCCCCCTCCCCGTTCTGAGAGAAATATTCTGCATACGTGGATGTTTTATTGCCCTTGTCTAGCGTGGATTAACACATAGTCTACAGGCACACACCTGATCATCTACATTTGCTCTCTTACAACAGTAAGCTATGTTTTCTACCTTTATCTTGTATCTACCTACCACTTCAGCATTTTATTAAAAATAATAATAATAAAGAGAGAAATGTGGTATCCACATATAAATCAAGTATAAAAATCAAATGAATATTCATATTTGAACTGACTGTTTATAGTTCATAATGCATGATCAAAATTGAAAGTTTCTGTGATGACTGCCTTTGTACTGTTCACCATGTAACTTATTCACTATGTAAGAATTTGTTCTCCATGTAAGAAATTGTTCGTTTTGCTTCAGAAGATTGGAGACTGACGAAAATTAGGCTTGGGGTTGATTAATGAATGTGCATTGAGCATTGACCGCCCTATACAGAATTTTATTATTGTTAACAACCATTTGATCAATAAATAGGAGAGATACCCTCACCAAAAAACAAAAAAAAAATACACACTTCCAATTGTAAAATAAATAAGTAACTGGGATGTAATGTATAGCATAAAGAATATAGTCAAAATATTGTAACAACTTGGTATGGTGATAGCTAGTACCTAGAATTATCATGTATATAAATGTTAAATCACTGTGTTGTACACCTGAAACTAATGTAATACTGTGTGTCAACTACCCTTCGATAAAAAACAAAAAAACAAAAAAACGCTAGTTGGCCGGGCTGTAAGACAGGAGGATTTTGGGAGGTGGATGGATCAGGAAAGCGCCAATCCTGATATTTCCACAATTCAGTGCGAAGGAGAGAGAGCAGGAGAAGGGCCATATTGGGAGGAATCGGTCCTTTGTGGGAAGGGAGCCCCGGGGGTAGAATCAGGCAGCCGTACATGATCTCAAAGGGCGACAAGAAGGAAGGTTTCTTTGGGAGGGCCCGAATGCAGAGTAGAGCTAAGGGAAGTAAGCAAACCCAGTCAAGGTATAGTTCTAGAGATAGTTTGGTCAGGATGTCCTCTAGAGTCCTATTGGTTCTTTCTACTTTTCCAGAAGCCTGTGGTTGATAAGGACAATGTAAATGCCAGGGGAGCGAGAGCAACTTGGAGAGGTTCTGGATAATTTGGGCAGTGAACTCAGGGTCGTTATCTGATTGGAGGGAAGTGGGCATCCCGAACCTAGGAAAGATCTGGGTGAGGAGGATAGAGGCAACCACAGACGCTCGTTTGTTAGTGGTGGGGAAAGCTTCGACCCATCCTGAAAATGTATCTACTAACACGAGTAGGTATCTGGTACGCCGTACAGGGGGCATGTTAGTGAAGTCTATTTGCCAATCTGCGGCAGGGACATTGCCCCTTGCTTGATGAGCTGGGAAGGGTCAGGCCTTGAGGGGGGTATTTGGGTTAGTGTGTTGGCAGATGGTGCACCTGCAGGTGATTTGGTTAAGTAGGGTTTTATCTTCAGGAGAGAGAGAAAAAAAGGATTGTAAGAAATGGATCAAGGATTGGGGGCTAGGATGGAACAGATCATGTAAGAAGCGGAAGAGAGACTCTTTGTCCTGGGAACAGAGGGTGTCTTGTGATAAGGCTAAAACCGCAAGGGCAGACGGATTGTTGTCTGGTATGTCTTCTGATAGGGCAACTGACCGGGTTATTCTGTCGGCTTTGTTGTTACCTCTTGCAATGGGGGAGTCATCCTTTTGATGTGATTTGCAGTGGACTATGCTTAGTCGGTGTGGGAGTTGTGAAGCCTCTAGAAGTTTAGTAAGTAAGGCTGAATTAGTTATGGAATTTCCTTTTGTGGTGAGAAGGCCTCATTCTTTCCATACTGCCACGTGAGAGAAGAGAATGTGGAATAAGTATTTGGAGTCAGTGTAGGGTGTGAGAGATGTGTCCTGGGCCAGAGTGCAAGCTCTGGTGGCTGCAATGAGTTCGGCCTGTTGATTGGTTGTACCAGGGGGTAGGGCTTGTGCCTCAATGATGTCTTCGAGGGAGACTACTGCATATCCTGCGTAGTGGGTGCCCTCATGTTTAAAGGAGGAACCATCAGTAAACCAGATGAGGTTGGAGTGTGAGAGGGCTCCTTCGGAGATTGTGGAGTGGCACAGAAGGAAGTTGTGAAGGGCTTCTAGGCAATCATGTGAGGGAGTATGAGGAGAGTAGGGTAGAGGAAGAAGAGTAGCCGGATTCAGGGGCTGGCAGGGGAGGAAAGAAATGTCTGGATTTTGGAGGAAAGAGGACAGTAAGGTCAGGAGTCTGGAGGGAGGGAGAGTCTGTAAACTTTTGTAGGTTAAGAGATCTTTTAGGTGATGTGGGGACAGAATGGTAAGGGGCGTCCTGAATGTTAGTTTATGAGCTTCTTTCTGCAAGAGCTGCCCAGCAGCTAATGCCTGTAGGCAGGGGGCCCACCCCCGAACTTTTGGGTCTAATTGCTTGAAGAGATAAGCTACTGGGGCAAAGGATGGGCCATAATATTGGCCTAGGACTCCTAGAGGTTGACTGGGCCTCTCATGAATGTATAATGAGAAGGCCTTCGACAAATCAGGAAGATGGAGAGCTGGGGCTTCCACAAGGGCTTGATGGAGCTTAATGAAGGAGTGTTGGGGTGAGGAGGATAATGGTTCTTCAGGGGGGCCCTTGCTGACGTCATATAGGGGTCTTGCCAACAGGGAGAAGTTAGGGATCCATGCTTAAAATACCCAGCCAGGCCTAGAAAAGAAAGGATTTCTGTCTTGGTTTTGGGAACGGGCAGGTCAGAGAGGAGTTGTTTTCTGTGTAAGGTAATGGGCTTTCTTTGTTGAGACAGAAGGAATTGGAGGTATGTGACAGAAGGGGAAGAGATTGAGCTTTGACGGGGGATACCCAGTAACCTCTGGAAGCTAGAAGGTTAAGTAGGGAGGCAGTGACAAGTTGAGACTGTTCTCACGAGGGACTGCAGAGTAGAAGATCATCTACGTGTTGTAATAAAGTGGACTCAGAGTGATCATGATGAAACTGTTTGAGGTCCTAAGCTAGGACCTGTCCAAAAATATGGGGACTATCTCGGAGGCCTTGTGGCAAAACTGTCCAAGTGAGTTGTTCAGAATGTCTTGTGTATGAGTCCGTCCAGGTGAAGGCGAAAAAATCTTGGGAGGAGGGGTCCAGAGGGATAGAAAAAAATGTGTCTTTGAGTTCTAGGACTGAGAAGTGGGATGCCGAGGCAGGGATCTGCGATAAAAGGGTGTATGGATTTGGAACTAAGGGATGGCTAGGGACAACAGCCATGTTGATGAGGTGAAGGTCTTGGACAAGGCAGAAAGATCTGTTGGTTTTTTTAACAGCTAATATGGGGGTATTAAATGGGGAGTGAGTGGGTCTGAGATAATTTTTGTTTAAGAGATCTTGAATGATGGGTTGGAGGCCTATGAGGGCTGAAGTGGTTAGGAGGTATTGGGCCTGACAGATACACTGAGAGGGGTCACGTAATTTGATAGAGGCAGGAGGACATAGAGCAACAGAGGGGCTTGTAATGTGCCAACCTTTGGGATTTACAGGATGTATGAGGGCGGAACCGGAGCTTTCACTGGGTAGAGGGGGTCGTCGACTGCGATGGTCATCAGAAAGGGAGTACTGGGGGCTGTAGGAGTGGATATAGTTATGGAAACATGGAGGAGAGAAAGGATGTCCCATCCTAGTGAAGGGATGGGACACTGGGGCATAACCAGGAAGGAGTGGGAGAAAGGTATGGGATTGTCTTGGATTCTGCATAAAAGGGAGGGTGTTTAATGGGAAAATCTGTTTACCTCCTACCCCAACTATAGGAGTGATGGCAGGTGTGGTAGGGCCCCGGTATTCTCGCAAGACTGAGAAGGTGGCTCCTGTATTTAGAAGGAGATGGGGTGACCGTCTACTGTTAAAGTAACCCTGGGCTCCTGTTTGGTGATGGAAATGGTCAGGCAAGAAGCCCTGGGCCCCATCAATCTTCTTCTGCCTGCCCCACTATGGTAGGCTTAGGATGGGGGTTGTTCGTCCAGCCTCCCATTCGGGTGGTTCGGCAATGAGACCCCCAGTGGCCCTTTTTGTGGCTTCTGGGGCATGGGGTGGTAGGAGATCTGGGGGAGGGTCACGCCCTTGATCAATGTCCCTCTTTTCCGCACTTGAAACAAGCTCCTGGGGGGGGGGGCTTGTTTGTACAGGGGTGCCCAGGTTTTGATTTTATCAGCTGGGCCAACATTTGGAAATTGGCCTGATCAGCCTTTTGTTTACAGTGTTCTTTCTCCTCCTCCTGGTTATGGAAGACTTTAAAGGCCACTGTTAGGATCTCAGTCTGTGGGGTAGCGGGGCCCTGTTCTAACTTTTTGAGTTTAGCTTTAATGTCGGGGTAGCTTTGAGCTAGGAAGTATGTCATAAGGACATGTCTTCCATCAGGAGTTTCTGGGTCCAGGCTGATATACTGTAATAGGGCTTGAGTGAGTCTGTCTCAGAACTCGGAGGGAGTTTTGCCCCTCTTTTGAATTATGTCTTGGAGGTTTTGAAAATTGACTACTTTAGGAGCTGCCTTTTTCAGACCTGCTATTAAGTAGGAGGCAAAATATCTTGAGAGCGGAGACCCATGGCGGTGTTATAATCCCAGTGTGGGTCTTGTTGGGGGACAGCGGTGGGTCCAGGGGGATAGGTGGGGTCAGTCCTGTGGGTTTCAGTAGCATGTGCTTGGGCAAAGTCCCAAACTCATCTATGCTCTTCAGGGAGGAGAGTATTGGCCAGGAACATGAAAATGTCATGATGTGTGAGGCTGTAAGACTGGAGGTTCCATTGAAACTCCCTGATGTATATCATGGGGTCAGTGGAAAAGGAACCTAGGTGTTTCTCAAGTTGGGCTAAATCTCCTAAGAAGAATGGGACGTGAACGCGCTAGATGCCTTTGTATACTGCTACCTCCCAGAGGGGGGTGATAATTTTGGGAGGCCCTCGGGACCGAGTCTGAGGGGGACTGAAGGGTTCTGGCTCAGTCTGTGGGGGGGACACAGGTGATGGGGGCAAAGACGCCATAATTTTCGGAGGCCCTTGGGACCGAGTCTGAGGGGGTAAAGATGGAGGAGTCTCCTGGGACTTAGTTAGAGGGGGGCTGATAGGCTCTGGCTCAATCTGCAGGAGGGGGGAAGGTGAGGGGGATGGAGGCAGAGGGGATGAGGTGGGGGAGGAGATGGTGGTGGAGGAAGGAGAGGATGGGAGGCTTCTGCAGGGACGGAGGCAGCAGCAACGACGGTGGTGGAGGAAGGGTGAGGGGCTGTTGTAGGAGAGGAGGGGGAAGGGAGAGGGCGGGATGCTTCTGCGGGTGTGGAGGCAGCTGGGGCATTGGAGGGTGGAGGGGTTGTAGGGGGAGGGGCTGAAGGGGGAAGTCTGTATGGCAGAGGTTAGTCAGCTGGGTCAAAGGTAATCGAAGAGGGACTGGGAGTTTGGGGAGAGGAGGGAGACAGCTTGCAGGCTAGGAGAACTTCGGGCAGGGAAGAGGTGGTGCAGAGGCTGGGATTTTGAGCTAGGAGGCGAAAAGCTTCGATATAGGGAATCTCCTTCCATTTTTTCAGGCACTGGCAGTAGTCAAAAAGATTGCGAGTGGTGTTAGGATCAGAGTTCCCCCTGTGGGCCATTGGTTGTTATTGTCTAGGGGGTATGTCGGCCAATCTTGGGAGCAGTATTTACAAAGAAGTTTTGGTTTTATATCAGGTGTCAGGGAGAGGGTAGTTAGATGCTTGAGCAGGGATTCAAGAGGTGAACTTTCAGGGAGGGATGAGGAAGCTCCCATGGCTAAAGGACAGAGAAGGAGACAAACAGGGGAAGATGAACGGAGATCCTCGGACTGGAAGCAGACCGCAAGGAGACAAAGGGCATCTCCGATGATCCTTGGTGGTCTGTGGAAACTTGTATAGGAGTCAGAATTTCTTAGGAAGTGTGGGTCGTCACCCAGACTTCTCTAAGAAGGCAGAGTGCCAGAGTCACGAGGTATCTAGTACTAGGAATTTTCTGCGGACGGAACGGATTTCGGCAGACGGAATGGAAGGAGGAGGGAGGGAAAAGGGAGCGTTCTCATCTGCAAAGGAGTCACCTCGTTTATGGCTGTTGGAGGAGGGGCCTGAGGGTCCGCCACAGCCGTGAAGGCCTGAGGCGGGGAGAGTTCCCTCCTCATCCCCGAGCGTCAGGGCCTTGTCGGACGATCATGGTCAATGGCATTGCGATAGCTTGGGGGAGAGTGGCCCACCCCGGGGATATTTTGCCTAAAAAGTTTCGGCACTGATGGAAGGAGCGGTGAATGCGTTTATGACTGTTGGAGGAGGAGCCTGAGGGTCCACCACAGCAGTGAAGGCCTGAGGCGGGGAGAGTTCCCTCCTCGCCCCCGAGCGTCAGGACCTTGCCGGACGATCATTGTCAATGGCACTGCGATAGCTCGGGGAAGAGTGACCCACTCCGGGGGAAAACTTACCTGAAGGTCAGAGAGGAGTGGTGAGTGTGATGAGCCAGCGCCGGAAAAAGAGGATGAGGGCATGCTGCTCCTGGTGTCGGGGGCAAGACGGGGCCCAGTTTGGGTGTCCCGTCTCCTGGGTTTCGGCACCAATGAAAGGAAAGGAGCGACACACAGCAGCAATTCACCGGAGAAATCCACTTTATTAGGGAAAGGTGCTGGGTTATATGGGAAGGGGCATGGGGTGATTGTGGTGTTACTTCTACAGGGCTGGTGGCTATTGACTAGGTGCTGGGATTGGGAGTGGGGAGAGAGGTGATTGGTCTTCAGGTGCCGCCATCGGGAATGAGGACCCGGAAGAGAAGCTGGAAGTTCGCCATCTTATGGGTGAGGGCACTTCAGTTTCCTACTGCATTTTTGTAAGGAAACAGTCTATCCAAAGGCTTTCTAGTATTCGTTGGAGGAAATAATTGACTAAACTTTAATAATCATTTCTAGTAGCTGCTTATCTAAAAACTTCTGTAAGTCATTTCCAGAGGGTTAATATAATTTTTTACTCCAGGCCTAGGAGCTGAAGAATTACAATTACCAATCCCCAAGGTGAAAAGGCATCATGGCACCTCCGGGTTTTTAGATGAGGAGGGGAAGTTTACAACTATCTTGTTCATTTCCTTTTCTTTCCATTTGTTTTATCAGATATCAATTGTAAGATAAATTCTAGCCAAAATAAGCAGGCGACAAGAGGCAACAATGGGCCAGGCAGTTTATTTGAGTGTAATTCCCGGGTGAGGTTCACCAGTCTGAAACACAGACTGGGGAAGTCGTGCCCAGGAGGGGAGGTGGGGAGTTTTTAAGAAAACAGGGAAGGGATCGGGAAGTGGGCCCTAGGTGTATGTGGGGAATTTTTATTGGTCCAGGGTCTGGTGATGGACAGCCAGAGGTCTCCTCCTTTTGGATGGAGGGGGTCTGCATCCGGGGTTTGTCAGCAGGTCACGGGACTGGAATCCCTGAAGAGCTGTCCTTCCTTCCTTGTATGGCACAGAGCTACTTGGTGCTTTGTTCCGTTTGCACTGTCCTTGCTTTCCTCCCTCTGGTACCTCCAGCCTTACATCAATTAAAATGAAAAGAAATATAAATGGAATTTACCACCCCTTCCCTGGACAGCTTTCAGTGAGCAGCCTTGAGGTTCCCCAGCCACAAGTTGGGGCTTAAAACCTTCCCCATCATTTTGCTGCTTCCCCGTGACCCATGTGCTCCTCCACCCCTTAGCGTCAGCCTCCTGCTGCTGGATATGAAATACCGGCTTCTAACTAAACCCAGTCACTTGCCTTCACTGAACAGTTGACGTAAGCTCGAGACTGAGGGCCTTTGCAGTTTGCCTGGTGCCTCCTGCTTTGCTCCTGAGAAGCTCTTCTGTGCCCTGTCAGGCCTGCAGCCCCCAGCAAGCAGCACAACCTTTTCTGTTCTGTTATGCTGGCACTGGGAATGTTTTTACCTCAGTGCCAGCTTGCTTTTCTTCCCCTCCTCTGTCTTCCTCCCTCCCTCTTCCTTTTTTCCATCTTCCTCACTTCCTTTCTTGCTTTCCAGCACCTGGTGCAGGTGCTCAGCAGGCATGAGCTGAATAACTCCATCCCTGTGTGCTGTAGCTGGAACAATGCCCCTGCCCGCAAAGGTGTCCACGGGGTAATTCCTGTAACCAGAACAAGGCACTTTGCAGCTGCAATTAATTTAGGGATATCGGGATACAGAAATTATCCTGTATTATTTGAGTAACCCAATGTAATCACAGGGTCCATAGAAGAAGTGGCCTCTAGAAGCTTAAAAAGGCAGAGAGGGCACCTGGGGCCAGGTATCCAGAGGGAACTCAGCTCCATCAACACCTTGATTTTAGATTTCTGGCCTCTAAGAGTAAATTTGGGTTGTTTTCAGCCACAGAATTTGTGGTAACTTGTTATTACAGGAATGATACTAAGCTAATACACATGCCTATATGAATTGTCATGGACCATTAGACTACTAGACAGACTTTAAAAATTATTAAAGACAATAGACAATACACATTAAAAAATAAAGTACAGAAGAAATGTTCATTCATAGTAACCACAGAAATAAAATTAAAGCAATCATGTGATACAATGATATATCTGTTAAAGTGGCAAGATAGTTTAATAAGCAGAACAAGGAAGGCATCGTGTTACCAAATTTATTACATTCATGTGCTCATACTCTAATATTACTCCAAATAATAATACAGTTCTTGAGAACTTGCTATGTACTGGTGCATTATGGCGACTAGTCTTTGAAATAACCCTCTGGAGGTGGTGGTATGATTATTCCCATTTTACAATAAAAAAAAAAAAAAAGACCAAGAAAGCATATGATATCTGTCCAAGATCAAACAGCTCGGTAATGTTGGATCCAGGTTTCCTTCCCAGGCAGTGGGAGCCCAAGGCCCCGCCCCACTCAGCGCAGGAGTCATGTATTCCTAGAAGTGTTAGGCCACTTGCTTCATGCAACAGAAGCAAAAAGTCATTTGCTTCACCACGACGTCATTGCAGCCCTAACTCCAAGTACAAAAAGTTGAGACTAAGTATATCATGTTATGAAGGAAGTATAATTAAATTTATTACTTAAGATAGTTAACTTAAAAAAAATAAACATTACAAAGATTACATAGAAGTATGAGAAATTGTTCATGATAAAATAAGGCATGAAAACAATTTCATATTGTGGCAACTTTCTATAAATATGTTTATGGTATTCTACTAATAAAAATGTTCTCTTGGGGTACAACTAAGGGTTACTATAATTTTAGTTTCTGGAACATTAGTAATTTCTTCCAATGAAAGTTTAATAAAATAATTACCTATAAAAAAACCACCAGTTTTATTCTCCACAGTTCAGGAGATTGAACCTTCCAATTTAGTAGCATGCATGAGAGAGCCTGTCTCAGAGCTGTTACTGGATTTTTGTAGTGAGCTTTGTTAGGGTACAGGATTCCGGGGTTTCCCAGAGAACAAGACACACAGACACGGAGATGAAAATCCAAGCAAAGTCTTTATTCAGCCAGCAAGCTGGGGTCGACAGCACCTCCCCTGACACGCAGGCCGAGTCCGAGCTGCCGACCCCCAAGCAACTTTAGGTACGGTTTATATGGGATTTCTACAGTCATTGCACCAGAGCCTGCACATTACCCCAACCAGTGAATTTGAGACACATTCTATACTTTGGCCAATAAAATTGGAACAGGGATACACCAGGTGCCTGACCTTTGCACAAGCATTCCTATGTGACTTATCACGAGTTTTGACCCCAGGGGGGTCGTTTACTTCTAGTTATCTAACTTAGAGTAGGGTCCAGGAATGTTAGCCTCACGTAGTTTCTACGAAAACTGGGTGGCTCAGCCCTGTTCCCTGCACTCCTCTACAAGCTTCCCCCGGGGAGATGTACAGTCCTCTGGCTGTGTCTTTGAGACATTCTAGGTTGCAAGTAGCAAAGTAACCAAAGCAATAAATCTAGTTTAATTTTAATTCTAAAATTTAAAGTTTATTTTAAAGAACTTTAAAAACATATATGTAATTTTAAAAAAGTCATTGTTCTAAATTGTTCATTTTCTAAAGGAAAATTGATTTTTAAAAAATCTGACACTCACATAAAAAATAGGAAACTTGGTCAGTGCCAGTGAAGATTGGAAAAATACTGTGCTTCAGCTGCTTAGCATTGTTACCCAGAGCCGCCCTCACCAAACGGCTGCTGTTGGGGGGAGGCACTGTGTATTTTCCTCGGTTCTTGTCCCCGCGGCAAAGAATTGAAGGGCAGAGACACAGTAGTGAAGCAGAGTAAGTTTTATTTAAAGTTACTTAGAAAGTGCAGGTGACCTCAGAGAGAGGAGGGCTTGGAAAGGTTGGGGGTTCCCCCTTTTAAGAATTTTTCAGGAATGTGACAAAAAGCTAGGGGTGTGGACTTGTTAAGTGGTCTCAAGTGTCTGATGAGACAAATTTCTTATCAGTCCTCCAGGTAATTCTGCAAAATTAGCTTAACACAAGAAATGCATTGCTCTGGTCCCCTCCCAGGATAGCTTCCTGGTTTGGGAGCATATGAATCAAGACTGTCTGCCCTTCCTTCAAGGTGGGCAGAGTTATTTGTTTGCTAAAGAATATGTTAAGAATCTTTCTTAAGCTTACTAGGTTTTTTTTTTTCAAAATGCAATTTTGGCTCTAAGGTGGGATCTCCCAGTGTTTATTATGCTGTTTATAGGTGGGCCTTTTAGCAGGCTAGAGTAAATCTTACAATGATCTAATTGACACAGTGAAGACATGGGCTGTGCTCAGATACTTCTCTATATCTGGGGAATATTCATACATTCAAGGCCACATTGCTCTTGACCTTTTGAGCTTTAACTCATTAACTCTGAGTCATTTCTGGCTTCCTAGTTTTAACTGGTTAAATGAGTCCTTTCTAGGGGGCTTTGCTGACCTTGTTCTCTTTCCACCCCGCTCATACCTGTTTTCCTGCCTAACAGCTGCCAGGACTCCTCAGGGCTGCATCCTCCAGGGAGGCACCACATCTTTGCCCTGCATGAGAAGCACTGGGTTTCTCTTTGGGCCATTTCAGGTCCCCGTGCATGCCTGACTGAACACCCTGGCAAAGGTAAGGAGGACGGAATGGATGCTGACGCTGTAGCCAGACTGTTCGTTACAGAGCATTCATGGATTTATTTTCCTGGGTATGAATCCCAAGCAGGCAGGGCCTTGACTCCTGAGGGTGGCCATTCTCTTCCCACTCAGGAGGCTGACCCTGCAGAGCCCACCCGGGACAGCCTCCCTCCCAGGAGGCTTCTCTGGTTGGGGGCCTGGGAGGGGCCCTGCTTTGCCAGAGGCTGAAGCCACCCTTTTGTTCTTTTGGCCTTGGCCCTAGGCAGAAAGAACTTTGAATAGATTGTTTCCATTTTTAAACATTTTCAGTGACTAAGTTCTTGGAAGCCATCCAGAATGCGGCACCTGGCTCTCAGAGTTTGAACTAGTTACTCCCAGGAGCTGTCTTTCAGTGTTTCCTCCAAAATTGGTTGCTTCTTGGAGATTGGCAGGTCACGGTGAGACAGGGGACCATGGGTGTAGTCAGAGCAGGGTGAGGGCCTCCGGGAAAAGCGAGGCAGAGTATTTATAGTCAGAACAATGTAACAATGTGCAAAGAAGTCCCTATCTAAACTCTGTGTTACGCATTATGCAAAGTCAAGGTCTAGGGTAAAGATACAGACTAGGAATATAGACATCTTCAGTGAGATCAGTTAAAGCTCAAAAGGCCAGGAGCAACTTGGCCTGGAATTTTGAGTGTTCCCTAAATAAAGAAGGTTATCTCAGCATAACCCGTGACTTCACTGTAAACAGCCCTAGCAAACAGACAACTAAGCCCACCTTGGGGGAAGAACAGGTGGTACAAGTCCATGCCCTAAGCCCTTTATCAGTTCCCAAAAATTCTCAATTGCCTATAAATCCCCTAGACAACGCACCACCCCGGGCTCTCTTGTCCCCTCCTGACACAGGCCAGGAGCTCTGTCCTCACTGTATCTCTAAATAGAAGCCTCTCCCTGGCTCTCTACTTTGGATGTTTGTGAAGTTCATTCTCTGACTCCACAAACAAGAACCCCAGCATCAATGGTGTCCTTTCTCACATGCCTGTAGGGGAGCTAAAAACAGCCTGGTAAGCCCCAAGGGGCTTGTGAGGGCTCAGATGAGAACTGTTTTCCCCCCACTCCCCCGGAGCCAAGCCTTTCATTTATCCCTTCAGCAGCTACGGAGTGAGCCCTGACTCTGTGCTCAGGACTGTTCTGCAGGTACTCTGAAATACATTCCAGCACATTTTCTGAACACACCTTCCCGGGGAGGCTGTGGAGGTGGGCTCCTTCGGCTCAGCACAAGTCTTCATCTAGGTGGCACTGGGGCCCCGGGGCCAGCCGCAGGGTTCCCTCCCGTCATGACTGAAGGGCCCCCACCAGTAAGATGGCGAGCTTACGGCTTCTCTTCGGGGTCCTCGGTTCCCGCCGGCACCACCTGAAGCCCAATCACCTCTCGCCCCCCTCCCAATCCCAGCACCTAGCCAATAGCCACCAGCCCCGTACAAGTAACACCACAATCACCCCATACCCCTTCCTATATAACCCAGCACCTTTCCCTAATAAAGCGGAATTCTCCCGTGAATTGCTGCTGTGTGTCGCTCCTTTCCTTTCATTGGTGCCGAAACACGGGAGACGGGACACCCAACTGGGCCCCATCTTCCCCCCGACACCAGCAGCAGCTTGCCCTCGTCCTCTTTTTCCGGCACTGGCTCATCACACTCACCACTCCTCTCTGGCCTTTAGGTAAGTTTTCCCCCTGGAGTGGGCCACTCTTCCCCGAGCTATCACAGTGCCATTGACCGTGATCGTCCGGCAAGGCCCTGATGCTAGGGGACGAGGAGGGAACTCTCCCTGCCTCAGGCCTTCACGGCTGAGGCGGACCCTCAGGCCCCTCCTCCGACAGTCATAAACGCACTCACAGTCCCTTCCATCAGTGCTGAAACTTTTTTTTTTTTTTTTTTGAGAGGGCATCTCTCATTGATCAAATGGTTGTTAACAACAATAAAATTCAGTGCTGAAACTTTTTAAGCAAAATTTCCCCGAGATGGGCCACTCTCCCCCAAGCTATCGCAGTGCCATTGACCATGATCGTCCGGCAAGGTCCTGATGCTCAGGGACGAGGAGGGAACTCTCCCCGCCTCAGGCCTTCACTGCTGCGGTGGACCCTCAGGCCCCTCCTTCAACAGTCATAAACGCATTCACCGCTCCTTCCACCAGTGCCAAAACTTTTTAGGCAAAATTGCCCCGGGGTGGGCCACTCTCCCCCGAGCTATCGCAATGTCATTGACTGTGATCGTCCTGCAAGGCCCTGACGCTCGGGGATGAGGAGGGAACTCTCCCCGCCTCAGGCCTTTCATGGATGCGGCGGACCCTCAGGCCCCCCCTCCGACAGCCATAAACGAGGTGACTCCTTTGCAGATGAGAACGCTCCCTTTTCCCTCCCTCCTCCTTCCGTTCTGCCTGCCGAAATCCGTTCTGTCTGCCAAAAATTCCTAGTGCTAGGTACCTCGTGACTCCGGCACTCTGCCTTCTTAGGGAAGTCTGGGTGACAACCCACACTTCCTAAGAAATTCTGACTCGTATACGAGTTTCCGCAGACCACCAAGGATCATCAGGGACGCCCTTTGTCTCCTTGTGGTCTGCTTCCAGTCTGAGGATCTCCGTTCGTCTTCCCCTGTTTGTCTCCTTCTCTGTCCTTTAGCCATGGGAGCCTCCTCATCCCTCCCTGAAAATTCACCTCTTGAATGCCTGCTTAAGCATCTGGCTACCCTCTCCCTGACGCCTAATATAAAACCAAAACTTCTCCGTAAATATTCCTCCCAAGATTGGCTGACATACCTCCGAGACAATTAACAACCAATGGCCCGCAGGGGGAACTCTTGATCCTAACATCACTCACAATCTCTTTACTGCCAGTGCGTGAAAAAATGGAAGGAGATTCCCTATATCGAAGCTTTCCGCCTCCTCCTCCCCCCGCCCCCTCCCAAGTTCTCCTAGACTGCAAGCCCCCACAGAAGCCTCCCATTCACTCCCTTCCCCTTCTTCTCCTACAACAGCCCTTCTCCCTTCCTCTCCCACCATCTCCTCCCCCATCTCACCTCCTCCGCCTTCGTCCCCTGCAGATTAAGCCTGAGCCTTTCAGCCCCCACCCTTGAACTAGGTCCTGGGGGCCTCCTCCGTCTTTGCCCTCATCACCTGTTTCTCCCCTGTTAGGGACCGCCTTTGTCTTCTCACATGTTTGTAGGGAGAATGGGAAAACACCTTCCCCCATGTCTGAATGCAGCATGGGAAAGCACAAGCTAGAGAACAACCAGTGCAGTCCTTGGAAGTTATCTGTCCACAAAAACATATCTTATCCTCGAAGATGAGCCAAGACTCCACACTCTGAAAATAGGGAGACCTTGAAGATGTGTAGAAACACCGCCCCTGCTTCTAAATATGCCCTTCCCCCACTTGCTGATGTGGCAAGAATGGAGTACAAAGAACATTCTGTTTATGCAGTCCATAAGCAATTAACTGGAGCCCTGCTGTAGCTCAGTTAGTAGAGCATGGGACTCTTAACCTTAGAGTCATGAGTTCAAGCCCAACTAGAGCGGCAGAGGCAAGCAGCTGGGCTGCTGGCTGGTGACACATGGGTCTGATTCTATCTTTCTTTATTTTCTTTGACCCCCTTCTGCACTTCAGGACATGCTCGACTAGGTGCAGCTAGACCGCCTCACTCCTCCACAGACTGAGCCAGAGAACCCTGCAGTCCCCCTCAGACTCAGTCCTGAGGGCCTCCCAAAATTATCGCCCCCCTCCGGGAGGTAGCACTATCTGAAGGCATCATGCGCATTCACGTCTCTTTCTCCTTAGGAGATTTAGCCAAACTAGAGAAATGCCTAGGTTCCTTTTCCACTGATCCCACGACATACATCAGGGAGTTTCAATGGACCCTCCAGTCTTACAGCCTCACACATCATGACATTTTCATGCTCCTGGCCAATACTCTACTCCCTGAAGAGCATAGACGATTTTGGGACTTTGCCCAAATGCACGCTACCGAAACCCACTTGACTGACCCCACCAATCCCCCTGGCCCCACTGCTGTCCCCGAACAAGACCCACACTGGGATTATAACACTGCCGTGGGTCTCTGCTCTTGAGATATTTTTGCCTCCTGCTTAATAGCAGGTCTGAAAAAGGCAGCTCCTAAAGTAGTCAATTTTCAAAAGCTCCAGGACATAATTCAAAAGAGAGACGAAACCCCCTCTGAGTTCTTAGACTCACTCAAGCCCTATTACAGTATACCAGCCTAGACCTAGAAACACCTGAAAGAAGACATGTCCCTATGACATACTTCCTAGCTCAAAGCTACCCCGACATTAAAGCTAAACTCAAAAAGTTAGAACAGGGCCCCGCTACCCCACAGACTGAGATCCTAACAGTGGCCTTTAAAGTCTTCATAACCCGGAGGAGGAGAAAGAACACCGTAAACAAAAGGCTGATCAGGCCAATTTCCAAATGTTGGCCCAGCTGATAAAATCACAACCTGGGCACCCCTGTACAAACAAGCCCCCCCCGCCCCAGGAGCTTGTTTTAAGTGCGGAAAAGAGGGACATTGGTCAAGGACGTGACCCTCCCCCAGATCTCCTACCACCCCATGCCCCAGATGCCACAAAAAGGGCCACTGGGGGTCTCATTGCCCAACCACCCGAACAGGTGGCTGGACGAACAACCCCCATCCTAAGCCCACCGTAGTGGGGCTGGCAGAAGAAGATTGACGGGGCCTGGGGCTTCTCGCCCGACCATTTCCATCACCAAACAGGAGCCCAGGGTTACTTTAACAGTAGACGGTCACCCCATCTCCTTCCTCCTAGATACAGGAGCCACCTTCTCAGTCTTGCGAGAATACCGGGGCCCTACCACACCTGCCATTACCCCTGTAGTCGGGGTAGGAAGTAAACAGATTTTCCCATTAAAACCCCCCCCCTTTTATGCACAATCCAAGACAATCCCATACCTTTCTCCCACTCCTTCCTGGTTATGCCCCAGTGTCCCATCCCTTTACTAAGATGGACATCCTTTCCCTCCTCCACATTTCCATAACTATATCCACTCCCACAGTCCCCAGTACTCCCTTTTTGATGGCCCTCATAGCCGATGACCCCCTCTACCCAATGAAAGCTCCGGTTCTGCCCTCATACACCCTGTAAATCCCAAAGTTTGGAACATTACAAGCCCCTCTGTGGCCCTATGTCCTCCTGCCTCTATCAAATTATGTGACCCCTCTCAGTATATCTGTCAGGCCCAATACCCCCTAACCACTTCAGCCCTCATAGGCCTCCAACCCATCATTCAAGATCTCTTAAACAAAAATTACCTCAGACCCACTCACTCCCCATTTAATACCCCCATATTAGCTGTTAAAAAAACCAACAGATCTTTCTGCCTTGTCCAAGACCTTCACCTCATCAACATGGCTGTTGTCCCTAGCCATCCCTTAGTTCCAAATCCATACACCCTTTTATCGCAGATCCCTGCCTCGGCATCCCACTTCTCAGTCCTAGATCTCAAAGACGCATTTTTTTCTATCCCTCTGGACCCCTCCTCCCAAGATTTTTTACCTCACCTGGACAGACCCATGCACAAGACATTCTGAACAACTTACTTAGATAGTTTTGCCACAAAGCTTCCGAGATAGTCCCCATATTTTTGGACAGGTCCTAGCTCAAGGCCTCAAACAGTTTCATCATGATCACTCTGAGTCCACTTTATTACAATACGTAGATGATCTTCTACTCTGCAGTCCCTCGTGAGAACAGTCTCAACTTGTCACTGCCTCCCTACTTAACCTTCTAGCTTCCAGAGGTTACCAAGTATCCCCCATCAAAGCTCAAATCTCTTCCCCTCCTGTCACTTACCTCAGATTCCTTCTATCTCAACAAAGAAAGTCCATTACCTTAGACAGAAAACGGCTCCTCTCTGACCTGCCCGTTCCCAAAACCAAGACAGAAATCCTTTCCTTTCTAGGCCTGGCTAGGTATTTTAGAGCGTGAATCCCTAACTTCTCCCTGTTGGCAAGACCCCTATACAACCTCAGCAAGGGCCCCCCTGAAGAACCATTATCCTCCTCACCCCGACACTCCTTCATTAAGCTCCATCAAGCCCTTGTGGAAGCCCCAGCTCTCCATCTTCCTGATTTGTCGAAGGCCTTCTCATTATACATTCATGAGAGGTCCAGTCAAGCTCTAGGAGTCCTAGGCCAATATTATGACCCATCCTTTGCCCCAGTAGCTTATCTCTCCAAGCAATTAGACCTCACAGTTCGGGTATTGGCCCCCTGCCTACAAGCATTAGCTGCTAGACAGCTCTTGCAGAAGGAAGCTCATAAACTGACATTCAGGGGGCCCCTAACCATTCTGTCCCCACATCACCTAAAAGATCTCTCCCTCCCTCCAGACTCATGACCTTACTGTCCTCTTTACTCCAAAATCCCGTTACCCCCTTCATCATCCATACCCAAATCATGACTTTTTCCTCCTTTACTGCTCTCTCGCTTTTTTTCCTCTTTCCTATTGTCTTCCCCACCACCCCACCCTCCTTTGTATGGCGATTCAAAGTCAGACAAACTTACACACAGCATCAAACAAAAGTTACTGCCCTCATTGCCACATCAGACTGCCCTCTGGAAGGCTGCTCTGAGCCTTTATAACTCCACCTTCCTCCCTCCACCGAAGTGTTCACTAGCAGCTACCTTTATTCTCCCTACCTCTGCTTCCTCTATGACCAAAGACAAGCCTATTGCAGGCGATGGCAAGACACTTACGGGGGATGTCCCTACTGGTCTTGCACCATTCACTACATGGGTAACTCCCAGTACCCACAGTATTACTCCTCCAACCTCTTCATGAAATATCCCAACGGCTCATTCTCCTTATCAATCCCAGATCTCTGGGACTCTTGATGAGCCGCCGGAGTCACAGCCTCAGTTTACTACGGGGGGTCCTTGACCCCCCACGGTACCCTTCATATCTCTCGAGAGTATGTTCCCTCTCACTCCCAGATCTCTCAAGTTGCATCAGTTATTGGACATTCCTAAAAAGTCATTATCCAAACTCTTGACGGCGCCTATTCCTCTTACTCTTAGTTACTGCTCATTCAAGACACCATCTTTCTCAACCACACCCTCAACATCGCCAATTGTTTCTTGTGTGCATCACTACAGCGCCCACTGCTGGCCGCCGTGCCCTTTAATATTTCCAACTACTCCTTCCATGCAGAAGGACAACCCCTCCACCCCCTGGCAGACATACCCCTATGGGAACCAGAATACGCAGATAATCTCACCATCCACCACTGTGTAGGCCCAACTCCACCCCCCTCCAGTGCACTTCACTGCCTCTCTATCTACACCCCTACCTCCGGCTCTAAGACTTTTACGCTACCGGGACACTTCTTTTGGTGTAATGGCAGTCTTTTCAACTCACTGCCTCCCAACTCCGATACACCCTGCATTCTCGTCACCCTAATCCCACAGCTTACACTTTACAGCATGGCAGAATTTCTTGAGCTCCAACCTCCCTTGTCCTTGTGCACAAAAAGGGCTGCTTTCCTTCCCATCATGGTCGGTATCTCTTTGATCACCTCAACCACTGGGGCAGGGTTTTCGGGAGAAGCCTTGGGTCACTCTCTATGGGCAATTAAAGATCTCAACACCAAACTTGAGGGAGCCCTGACATCCACTGCCGATTCCCTGGCCTCTCTCCAAAGACAGTCACTTCGCTAGCTAAAGTCACCCTTCAAAACCGGCGGGCCTTAGATCTGCTTACAGTGGAGAAGGGCGGCACCTGCATCTTCCTTCAAGAGGAGTGGTGCTATTACATCAACAAATCCAGCATTGTAGAAACGGACATTACCAAACTCACTGACCTTGCCTCCAGCCTCCACTCTGCTTCCAATTCCAACCCATTCTCTTCAATACTAACAAACCTCCTCCTCACCTGGCTCTGGCCCATTGCAGGCCCCATAATAATCATTCTTCTCGCCTGTCTCTTCTTACCCTGTATAATAAAGTTCATCAAATCCCAAGTCAGAAAAAATCCCTAATCAAGCTTTCCACCAGCTTTTACTCAGGAACTACCAGCTTCTGGCCACAGAAGATCCCTCACCCTCACGTGACCTCCTCACCACACTCTGAGATGGACCCCTCTCTCCACTGGAAACTGTTCCTAGAAACAATGGCCGCAGACGCCTGGCTCCTGACATTCATATCCTCTTGGCACCATTGGAATCAACAGGTCCTCGACCTATGGTTACAGGGAACCTTCATTGATTTCCAAACCTGAAGAAGTCCACATCTACTCATCCTTACTGTGGGGAGTCCTATCAACCCTTTCCTCCCAATCCTCAAGCCCTCACTCCGTTCTCCGCCCCCGTTCAGCAGGAAGCAGTCAGAGAGAAAGCAACGTCCACAACCCCATAGAGGAGAAAGGGGGGAATGAAGGGCCTCCACCGGTAAGATGGCGAGCTTCGAGCTTCTTTTGGGGGGGGAGAGAGGGGGGATCCTCGGTTCCCGCCGGCGCCACCTGTAGCCCAATCACCTCTCTCCCCCCTCCCAATCCCAGCACCTAGCCAATAGCCACCAGCCCCGTAGAAGTAACACCACAATCACCCCATGCCCCTTCCTATATGACCCAGCACCTTTCCCTAATAAAGCGGAATTCTCCGGTGAATTGCTGCTGTGTGTCACTCCTTTCCTTTCAGTGCCGACCCCGGGTCACACCTGCGGCCTCCTGGGGTGACGGCAGCGCAGCCAGGACAGGGGCGCAGGGGTGACTGTGGAGCCCCGAGGAGGCGCCACATCGCAGGGCTCATTTGAGCAGGCTGCCGCCACCCTCTCTCCTCGCTAGCTGACAGCGGTTCCAGGACAGACCTCAGCGTTTGCGCTGACTGCCAAGGATGAATTACCACCTGCTTTGGCTTTAAATTAACTGGGGGAGTTCTAGCCCACAGAGAATGGGGAGCAAGGGAAATGGAATTGCTTCTGAGTTCATTTCCATTCTGAGCGGCAGGAAGAACAAGGAACGGGGTTCGGAGATGGGGTACCCTATCAACAGTGAAATGGAAGTGAAGAGGAGGGGTGGCTGGAAAACCGAGGGTCTAGGGGAGAAGTCTGGGGGAAATCCCTGAGAGGCGCTGCTCAGAGGACAATGCAGTTGAAGCATAAATGGTCTGAGCCCTTACCTGAGGGGCCATCCAAATGCTCCGGGGGTGTTTTAACAGTGGTGCTGTTTTCTATGTGTGTGCACTCAATGCCACTCTCCAAGGTACGAGATGAAAAGCTGGTTTGATTGCTTCAAGCTCAGCATGGCCAACACTGAGCGCACCATCGCTGACCACAGATCTGCGCCTCTGCGCGTATTTCCGAGCTCAGTTGCTGGCCGGCCCACTCGGTCTGCTGGCCGGGATGGATGCCCCAGGCTCGTGAGTCCCTCTAATTCTTGTCTCCCCGCAACAAAGCTAGCCCCAGTATCTGCTGGCCTGCAATCCTAAACACGGGGAAAGGCGGCAGCGGGGAAGCTTCTCCGGCCGCGAGGGATGGGTTCCACCTTACAACGGGCTCCAGCTGGGCTGGGCTGTCCCTGGGGCACGACACCCCCACGGAACTTCAGTGCCAAACAGGGTTGCTCTGCGACCGTGACAAAGTGATATGAAAACAAAATCGCAGGGACGTCCATGAAATACCAGACCTCCCCTTGCACTGACAGGAGCGCCAGCTTCTGCTTTACCAGCTACAGCTCTTTCTCGGCACTGCTCTGTCCCCGATGCAGGTAAACCATGGAGACAGTGAATCATAAACTTGTCCCTGTTTTCTGCCAGTGTCAATCTAGACCAAGTTCCCCTTCCTTAGACTCTCCCCTATATCTCTCTACTAGAGGCCCAAACCCTATGGCAGTTTCTCTAGCACACCCTAAGGGAGACCCCGCGCCTCACGCACCATTCTCCGTGCTGTGTTCTCTCTCGCTGGAAAGAGCGATAAACCCACTGGTTCAGCGACACAGCTGTCTTCTGGGTGGATTTTGGCTGGACAGTATTGACGCCGTTCTCGCTGCATTTCTGGTCGAATCCTGGCCTTTACCAGCACCACCAGCCGCGTCACGCGCGCTCTCCTTGTGCACAGGCTGCAAGACTGCCTCTCCACCCCACCAGCACGTTGGGTGAGACTTTCTGTTCATCAAACGGGGCAAAGAATATGCCACATTGATGACACAAACTGCTGGAAGGATGTGGCATCATTTCCGCAGTTTCCTTATGAAAAATGCATAACCTCATTCCAATCCTGAAAAAATGTCAGGTCAACCCAAATTGAGTGTCATTCTAACAAAAAAACCGATAAGCCTCTTCAAAAGTGTTCAGGTCACAAAAGCAAGTGATATGGGTTGAAAGTGCTTGCTGCAAAAACCTATGTTTAAGTCTTGACTTGCAGGACCCAGAATGTGCCTTTATTTGGAAATAGGGTCATTTGGATGCAATTAGTTAAGATGGGATCACGCTTGTCATGAAAAGACAAATATTGTGTGATTCTACTTATATGAGGATCCACAGAACCACATGCATAGAGGAAGTGGAACAGTGGTTGCCAGGGTGCTGTGATGAGGGGGAAAGGAAAGTTTTATTTAATGGATAAGCAGTTTCAGGTTTGCATGAGGAAAATTTTCTGGAGATCTGTTTCACGACAATGTGAGTATGCTTAACACATCAAAGGTACACTCGAAAATGGTGAAGATGGTAAAATCTGTTACGTGTTGTGTCCACTGTCCAGCCTGCTGGTCCTGCTCTGCCCCGTGCTCTCCAGCCATGCTGAGCACACATGCTCACGTCCAGGCCTCCCCTTCCACAGTGGGGATTTACATGACTCCATTCATTCCTTGTGTCTTCCCTGCTGCTTTCCTTCTAGTCCTCAGTGCCAGCCCCTGCCTCCTCGAATCCCAAAGTGCCGTCTGGGCCCTGAGAGGAGAGGAGAGGAGAGGAGAGGATAGCTAGAGAGATAAAACCACTTTTAGACATAGTCCAGCAGCACTGCATTCTTTCTAGTCTTTAAGTCAAGCACTATGAGTACAATATTCCCATCTCCAACATTTCTTCCATTTCTTCTCTCATGTGTCCCCAAAGTGCTGAATGGCTGGTGTTAGACCTCAGAAATTATTCTTTTGGTTTTAGTGATGTAACATCTTGAAATATCAGGGAAGTTGAATGGGAAAAAAAGTACTAGTCAATTCATCTATATGCAATCAGACTGATAATTTTATGTGAATTCTAGTTTATATCTCAAGACATCCCACTGATGGTGATCTCTGGTTCCTGATAGTATAATACATGGCAAAGGAGAAACTTTAAACAAAGGTAATCCTGAAATAGTTTCTGTCATATAAATGCATATAGGTTCATAAATGTATAATCTTGAAATAGGTTCTTGCATGTAAATGTCTCATTCAAATATTATGTTTACTTGAATATTTTTTATTTAGACACTGTCTCCATATATGAGAGACTTATTTTAGAGAGAGGAAGATGTATTTTAAGGAATTGGCTCAGGTGATTGAGGGAGCTGACGACTCTGAAATTTGCAGGAGACCCAGAGAAGAGTTAAGGGCTCAGTTTTGTGTCTGAAGGCAGAATGCTTCCTTCTTCTGGCTGCGTCAGTCTTTTCTGTTAAGGACATCAACGATTGGGTGAGGCCAGCCCATAACATGGAGGGCAATATGCATACTCGAAGTCCACTGATGTAAACTTAATCATGTCTAAGATGATCAAAGAACACACATTTTCAGTTATAAGATGAATACATACTGGGGGTGGAATGTACAGCATGGTGGCCACAGTTAACAATACAGTATTGTACACTTGAAAGTGGCTAAGAGCATAAATCTTAAAAGTTCTCATCACACGCACACACACACAGGTAACTGTGAGGTGGTGACTGTGTTAACTAACCTTATTGAGCATGTGTATCTGTATGCATATAGATATGTATGTAAATAGATAAATAATCCTGTTTTACCTTAAACATACACAATGTCATGTGTCAGCTATGTCTCAGTAAAGCTGGAGAAAAAATGTTAATCATGTCTAAAAATAATGTTCACACAAAAAATGCCCCCAGAGCAACATGGACTAAACCTGGACACCAAGACCAACCTAGCCAACACATTGAATCCATCACCACCACACTGCTCTTCCTAAAATTACTCATCTCAAGGTCAAATCTTGGGCCACGTCCTCCTTCCTGACATCACTAGGAAACTGATAAACATGATGAACACCCTCTTCTTTAGGAAAGTACAAAATGCTGTGTTTCTCATTAGTGAGGAAGGCATGCGTGGAATTAACACACTGTTTTCTCTCTTGGGTGTCCTGACGAGAAGGAGAGGGCAGCAGCCCAGAGGCCACCGAGGCTGGTGCGTGAGAAGCACCATTTCTGTGTTTGCGGCTCATGGGCAGGATTTTCTTACCGGCATTCCTGGCTATCTTAAGGCTTTGGGTGAGCAGCTTCTCACCACCTAAATTAACTGGGAACTGGAGGCCTTCTGGCCAATAATCTGTTTCTTGGCCTTTCAGGGCTTTCCAAAGCTCCCTGCATGGCCGTGAGCAAATTACTAAGCCTTTTGCATCTCAGCTTTGCTATCCCAAAAAAGCTTGAAAAGTCTGGCCTCAGGGACTTTGTGGCCTGCTCCTAACCCACCGATTCCTTGTTACTGGGATGGGCCACCCCATTCCCACCCTCCTCTTTGTGAAGATCAAGGTCTCTTGGCTGCTGGGCTTTTCTACAGCTTGGCCAACCATTCCTGTCTGTGTCACATCTACTTTTCAAGTACAACCTGTAATATCTTTAGTACACAGAGGGTTTCATCCATCAGTGTCACATTGGTGGGCCCCCCACATGACACGTCTGTGGTGTGGACACACACTTCACAAAGGTGGTTCACATGGCCAGTAAACAGAAAATAATATGTCCAGTCTCACTAAGTAAAAAAAGAAATTGAAACTAATATTTAATGTGAATTTTGACTGCCAGAATGGCAAAGATTTCAATAAGTAAAAATCCAGGGTAAAATCTGGAAGAATCCGACAGGTTCTATCACCTCCCCAGTGTTGCCATGACAAAGCACCACAAGTCAGGGGACTTCAAACCACAGAAATTTACTGCCTCACAGTTCTGGAGGTTAGAAGCCCAAAACCCAGGTGGCAGCAGGGCCACATTCCTTGTGATGGGGGAGAGCCTGTTGCTGGCAGTTGTCCCCAGCCTGCACTGCACTCCTGTCCATCAGCCCAGGGCGTCCCCCTGTGTGTCTGCATCTGAATTTTCCCTTTGTAAGGACACCAGTCATGTGGGTTAGAGCCCACCCGAGTGACCTCATCTTTACTGATCACATCTGAAGAGACTATTTCCCAATAATGTCATAATCATGGGTTCTAGGGTTAGGACTCCAGCATATCTTTTTAGGGGACACAGTTTAGCCCATAACAGTGGTCATGAAAGCACATAAGCCAAGACATTAACACCAAATGACCAAGAGAAAAGGAGAAAAGGATCATTTCAGTGGAAACAGCATGAACAGAGGACTCTGAGGGACCAGACAATGCATTACACCTTATGCAGAGATGCTACAAGAGCTTCCAGAAGGCAGATGGAATCCAGAAAGAGAAGGTGGGATTAAAGCGGAGGTCAGGCTGAGCTGAATTCAGTGGACAAGATCAAGTTTGCTGACACCAAGAGGAAATGGAGGCAGGAAAATTCAATTCAACTCAGATATATATGCATATACATACGTATACATATGGGAGATTCATATTTTCAAACTGCTTGGGTTACAAAAACCCATAGCTATTTAATAGCAGCCAAATGGAAATGTAGCATTCTGTAAATAGGTCAGTGATCAATATAATCACTGTATTAGATTGAATCTTATGAAATTACCAATATTTGACCATTGGTTGTACAAAAATGGCAATTTGACCTGGATTAACTTGATATACATGGAGGAAGGATTTGCTAACTCATTGAATAAAATCAAACATCATCTATGTGTTTGTGGGAAAACTCAGTACATGTTAAGTAGTCCAAACCTACATTCCCCTCCTCAAATTTCATACTCCCTCTATGCAGCCCCCTGACCTTGGAGATGTGACCATGGAGAAAAATGGGAAGTCTGCTTCATTATTCCTGGGCCTGGGCGTTAGGTCTGACCCAGGTTTTCCTGGAAAATCCCAGTTGGAAATTACACACGGGAAGTGACCCGCCCACCCCAGATCCCCGGGTCTCCATCAGTGGATCCATGCTCTCTGTGATAAATTTGCGGCTCTAACAAGAGCCTTTCATCAGGCTTCTCTCCAGCCCCGGTTCCCTCTGCTCCCAACCTGCCGAAGTGTGGCAGAGATGCTCACTGCCCCCCTGGAGGGATGCTTTTTCAGAATGTAGAGCTGTTGTGGGGGACGACACCCAGCTGGGAGCCACATTGTGCAGAGCACCTGAGTGGGACCGTGAGCTGGTCCAGCAGGCAGGGTGTCAGTGGGAGTCTGTGGGACAGTCCAGACCTTCCTCCCTTCCTGTAGCCTGTGACTAGGTGCTCCTTGAATCTACAGAGTAAATCGAACTGGGGCCTGAGTCGACACCTGGAGGACATCTTTGAGAGCCCCCAGACCGAGAACATCTGCCTCAGATTTGGCAGGAGTTCAGGGGAACTTTGCTGAAGCCCGGAGTTAGGGGCTGCTAATCAGTCCCACTCAACAGCCCTTGGATTTCACGGGTTCCAAGGTGCTTTCTGTTCCTGCCCCCAGCCGAGCTGTGTCACTCGGCCTGGCCTTGCTGTCCTTGCTCTCTACCTCGGACACCGTTCCCCTTTTTTACCTGACAACCAACCAACATTCAGGTTGTGAGACTTCTTCTGATTTCCCATACACGTGGGAGGCTCATATATATTCTCCAGGCTATTTGCTGCTTTGTCTTTCCTACCCTGGCTGTGCCTTGTACCAGAGCCTCTGTCAAATCACATGGACAGTTATCGACTCGAAAGAATGTAAGCTTTCAGTGCAGACACTGGACCTATGCTGTGTAATCAGAGCACCTAAACCAGTGCTTGGCATATAAGACAGTCTCTCAGTACATGAACTCTGGGTTAGTGTGAGCTGAGGGTGTGTGGCCTCTCAGCTGGCGGTGGGCGTAACAGGTTTGACCTGGACTAGTGGGCCTGAGTCTCTGCAGGTCTGTCCCAGAAGAGCTGTGCTGCTCTTGAAATTGTACAGAAATCGAGGGGAATGCGCAGAGTAAAGGGGGGAGCCCTTACAATTTGTCTTGTTATCCACTGGAGGCTGGAGGAAAATAAAGCCCTCTCATTTTCAGAATGTGCGTTTTCAATGGCTGTGGGCTATATTGAATGTCTGTTTAGCCTAAAAGACTTTGGAAATTTCCATTTCCAAGTTCAACCAGAGACTTTTTAAAGTTCCCTTGCTTCTTGGTAAAATCTGGATATTTTTTTTTGAGAGTTCAAGAAGGGAATAAAAAAGCAAGTTCAGATGAAATGGGAAGTGCCTTAATAGGAATGTTTTATTGTTTCTGCCACGTTTCTACTGTAGCTTACAAAGTGAAAGCTTTATAAATTTTAATAAAAGTCTAATAACAATGGAATCCTAGTGGTCACACGGCATCCTGTCGGCCGTCCTTCCGGTGCCCGGAGGCTGCTCCTCAGCTCTGGGGGCTGCTGACGAGGGCTGTGGTGGAGTAGGAGTAGGGGCTGAGCACGGCAGCGATGGTGTAGTGGCGGCGGCCGGAGTCGTTTGCCGTGAACACCACCTGGGAGAGAACAGAGACAGGACCCATTTCTAATGAGCCCCCGAACGTGAGTCACAGAGACACCACTGGGAGTCCTGTGCCAAATCATTTATTTTTATTTTATGATTTCATGTTCTGGAGCAGTTTGTGCAAAAGGCAGAAATCAAATATGCTAGTGAGTTAAGCTGCTGGAGTCTCATGTTGTCGTTCATTGCTGCCTGGATAATCAGGGCTCTTTTTTTTTTTTTTTGCAAATTCACATTGCAAATCAGGATGGCCCCTGCCTGACTGAGGGAAGTCAGAGAGCCTGTCTCCTTGCTTGCTCTCATTCCCTGTGGCCATTCAGGCTCCCTTCCTAGCTGGGCTCACGGCCCTGCCGGGTATGTCCTGCACCAGTCCCATCGCTTCTACGCCCAGGAAAGGATGTGTTTTCACTTATGAATCTCTAGCATCCAGCAAAATGTTTAACACATCAAAGTTTTTATTTCCAAAATGTTTGTTGAATGAATGTTCAAGGAATGACTGCCCAGCAAGGAGGCTAACATCTAACGAAGAGGACTGGTTTCTAATGGCCAGGGGGACAGGAATCGTCTCAGGTGGTCTCATCAGGTTGAGACCCAGGGCGGGCAGGGCTCCAGGGAGGTTCTAGGGACGGAAGAGAGGCAGATGTCCTCTGGTGGGCACCATCTAAACCCTGCCCCTGCCCCTACCCCTGACCGGGCGCTGTGTCTTGCTGCCTGGCCGAGGAGCAGCCAGAGGCCTGCTCCTTGGTGAATGGGACTCCCTCGGTGATTTGTGGGCCCTGGAAGTCAAACAGGCCCCTCTCGTTCCCCTGGCAACACTGTGTGACAAGTAACCATTGTATGTCATTGATGGACTCATCTATGACTAAGCCAGAGAGACTGGTCCCCTCTCATGCCAAGCTATTTTTGAAGTGATTAGCTGATCTTTAACTCCAACCAACATGTCTGGATTCTATTTCCATGACAATCATCTGTTTTGAATGACTTAAGGAATTCCAGACAAGGAGGAGGCAGGGAGATTGGGCCCATGTATACCTGAGGTTCCTACTGCCACATACGCAGAGGATGGGAGTGTGAGCCAGGGGTTACAAGTGGGGTTTTGCTATTATGATTTTAGCTTGGCTTCTTATAAGAAGAAGTGTCAGGCTACATCCAGCCTGGGCCCTGTTGGCTAATTTTCCTGCTCCTCTCCTTACTAGCCCTGTGACTTTTAGCAAGATATTTAACTTCCCTATGCTTTACTTCTTCATCTATAAAATGGGGATACTAATTAGATCAATGCAATAGGTTGTTTATGAGGGTTAAACAGGTTAAGTAGAAAAACAACAGTGTCTGGTACTTGGTTTATGCTTGATAAATGTTATCTATTGTGTTGCCATTATTATTTTGAATTCACTGTCTCTATATGAATTGCCCAAAATTACTTATCCAAGCCTCTGGGGGCCAGATGTGTTTTGGAATGAAGAATTTTCAGATTTCAGAAAAGTAAAATGATGCATGTACCTTTTGATACATAACCCCCTTAGTGGGTTGTAAGCAAACAAATATTCCACAGCCTGGGTCCTTTTGGCAAACATCCCCGTTACTCCCTTTACCAGCCCTGTGCCATGCGGACACACAGCGGAATGAATGAAGACCATCAAGAGCGCATTACGTAGGTTCAGGCCACGTTACTAAATGAGTTTTCATTAAACCTAGAAAAATACTTGCTTTTTAGCTTTGCACATGTCTGACTGTAGCAATGGGAAGGGAACCGCTCAGGGTCACTACTTCCTTAAGACGTTTCCATGGCACGCGAGTGCAAACAGCTCATTTCCTGGGACTGGAAACAGAGGGAAAAACCTGCTTCCATGCTATGCGCTCACCTCTGCATATTCATGGAATGGGGAAATGCCAAGTGCCTTCCAGTAGGATTTAGTGTCTAGCTCCACTTTGTATATCCCCTCCACAAATTTCTCATCGGTTGTGAGCCCATGGAGTTCTCCTAATTCATTGGTTTTCCTAGAAGGTACAAAAATCCAGATTAAATCAGGCATTAAGGGAATAATGCTGTCACACCATGCGCCCACACATGCACACACGCACACACACACACAGTTTATGTATATGAAAAAAAACTATCTATCTATCTATCTATCTATCTATCTATCTATCTATCTATCTATCTATCTATCTATCTATCTATTTATCTATCATCTATTTATATATATTTCTCAACCAGGTCAAGAAAGGGAAAATTCTAATAACTGTCTGAATTAATGAACAAGACATTTGTAGAAACGTTTCAAAAGCGCGTTGGAGGTTTTTTTTCTTATGAGAATAAGATACAGAGCAAGATAATGTTTCACTTCTAAGAGAGTCATTGCGATTCCTGGCTGGTGTTCGGCTGAATGCCCCTGGAAGCGGCCTGATGGCAGCTCCCATAGCCCCGGGTCTCACTCTTCTCCCCTATGGTGTGAGGGTATCTCTCAGGGGACCCCAAAGCACAAAGAGGAAGCCAGCCATTCCTGACCCTTTCCTCATCTATACACGTGACCTCCTGGGTGACTGCCGACCACAAATACAAGGATTTAACAGGCGACGTTATTTCCATACAAGTACCAGCTCAAGGCTGACGTTGGAAATTGCTCTCCACTAACCACAAAATCTAAGACAGATAAAAATGGAGTTGTTTTTACTGACTCAGACCAACACACTTCAACTTTTCTTCTTTTACAGAAAGAAACTATTGAATTGCCATGTATTGTTGTATGCCCTTCCTCCCTGAGTGCCACAGCCCCAGCCCCACATGGCCTGTCAGGGGCCCTGCATTCCGCGATGCACATGAATCCCAGACAGAGGCCCCGTCAGCGCCACCCTGCAGTCCCTTTCCCTTCATGAATGAATGAACACGAATTGTACGCCTTCCCTAAGTTTCAGCTCGAGTGCTATGCAAGGGCACCAGGGAATCTGTGACGCCCCTGGAATTACAGCTGCATGTGTGTGTGCTTGTGTGTACATGAGTGTGCATGCATGTTGTAAGTGCGTATGTGTGTTTATGTGTATGTGTGTGTGTGACTTTGTAACTGTGTGTGTGTCTGTGTGTATTCGGTGTGTGACTGTATATGTATGTGTGTGAGTGTATGTGAGTGGGTGTATGTGTATGCACTGTGTGGCTGTATGTGTGTGAATGTGTGTGTGACTGTGTATGCGTGTGCATGTATTTGTGTATGCATGTGTGTGACTGTGCATGTGACTGTGTGTATGCATATGTGTGACTGTGTGTATGTGTGTGACTGTGTATGTGCATGTGTGTTTGTGTATGTGTGTGTGTGCATACGTTGTATGTGTGAGACTGTGTATGTATGTGCATGTATATGTGCGCGCCTGCTTATTTCTCAGGGCGCGGAGTCCAGTTTCCACAATGTGAAGTGGTGTGGGGCCCACACTGGCGGCGCACCCCGGGGGCAGAGGCTCCTCTCCCTGCTGCATGCCGTCCTGCCCTCAGGGTCCCCGTGGCCCTGCCTGTTTGCGGCCCACTGGTGACGGGCGTGCCCCTTACCCCGTGGCAAACGGCTCCCAGCTGTGGTCGGCTGCCTGCTGGAACACGCGCACAGCCACTCCGACTGCCGGGCTGCCTCGCACGGCATCCACAGCTTTGACCATCAGTGGACACTTGGACTCACCGGCGCCCTGGGTGTAGAGAGGACCAGGGAAAAGTCAGCAAGGCTGATCAGAGCCAAAGGGTCTCCTGTTCGTGGTGCTGGGAATCAGGACCAAGGCAGGAAGTCTGTGCCTGTCTCGTTTTCAGCAACACAAGCACCACAGTGAATGAGCTTCCCTGCCCTGCACAGCACAGACCTGATTGTTCCCAAAGTCTGGGCAGCTGTAATCCTCTGGGGCCTTGCGTGGTGAACGTTAGCGGAGCAGAGCCCCAGGGGCAGTTGCCACCGAGCAGAGTCCCTGCAAGTACCTGATGTGCAAGAGGGTCACACCGTTTTTCCTGAGAATGTCTCAGTCGGTTGTGGCTGTAGCCCTTCCCTCTTACTTGTCGTCCTAAAATAATGTCAGGCAACTTTATCACCTATTTAATTGTATTAGCTTATTCTTCCAGAACGCTTAAGAATTAGGTACCTGACCTGAATATTGTCTGCCAAGCCTTTCAAAGATGAAACAACAAATACATTTTGATTAGCTAAAGGGAAACAAACTTGGTAAAAGGATGTGTTTCTGAAGAGTTAACCTAAATCACTTCATGAACATTGTATCTTCCTTTTTACCTTCCCGTGGGGCAGTGCTGGGGAGGTGCCAGGCCCGCAGCCCCAGAGCAGCAGGGCCATTGGGGGTACCAACGCCTGAGCCCCCAGCCTGAATGGCTGTTGTCTGACAGCTGCCGGGTACCCTGTCCTAGGAACCAGGCCGGCGAGCATGGCTGGGATTCACTTCTGTATCTAGTGTGCATGGGAGACACACAAAAGGATTTCATGGAATCGAATACTCACCACCAGGCCAGCCTCAGACACAAACACCAGTCCAGCAAGGCAAAGGAGCTGCAGGCCCGCGGAAGCCATCCTGCTGAGAGCTGGGGGCCTCTGGGAGGGCGCCCCAGCCTGGGGCTTTTATGCACACTTGTCCCAAGCCAGGCTGCGGACTCCTGCCAGCGGGATGCCAAACCTGCTGATTCCGATTATTGACTTAGTCAACAAAGGGAGAATAAGTAACCCATACAAATATGAACCTTGCCTAGAGAGATTAGAGCAACGGAACATTAGCTCTATGAAATAATTCTTATTCTTAACAGGTCACTTGACCAGCGAGGTCACCAAAACAAAACAAATCAGACAAACAAAACTAAGTAGAAATTATTCTTAGCTGGATTCTTGGGATCCAGCAACATTCTTGGGATTTTATTTTCCCTCCCTTTCTGATTTTTATCCATGTTTTCCATTTTCTATACATTTTGTCTTTCATTTTAGATGACAGATTCACATCATAGTAATTTATTTCATACTGAATGACACTTAGCTGCACAGGGTTAAATACAGTGCATCTGCATTAGAAAACACCACTGCCCTGATACATGTCCGTGAGTCACCAGGAAGCACCCTTTGCAGGGCTTACATTTTAAAAAGGCTGTTTTAGCCAAACTGAGTTGTTTGGAAGCTTTGCTTAGTTAGCAGTTTCTCAACAATTTTTGTATTCTTCCCAGACAAGGTTCATCTCAACCCAAGGAATGATGACATATTTCAAACTGACATCAAAAAGCCTGAAATTCAGAGGACCATATATTTTTTACCGACCCTTCTGTATTGGCTGTGCAAAAACTAGGCTACCTGGCTGGGTTTTAAATCTCAGTGAGAATCAAAATTTCTGGAAGGAAATGGAGATGACTTTGAAAATCAGAAGCCCCCCTTGACAGCAGATTCTCTTCCTCCTGGCGGCTTACAAGTCTGGGAATTACAGTCATTTGATGACTTACTGATCAAGTACCAACTCCTGTGTGTATATGTGTGCACATATGTGTATGTGGTTTTGTCCATGGATTAATTAAGACATGTTTTCTCCTTACAGAGACAAATATGTAGAAGACATAGAGAAGACAGGCAAAAATTCTGGACAAATCATGTCAAGGGTGAGTCCGGTTTGGAGCATGGAGGGCTGAGGAACATTCCATAGCTGACAAAGTCAGTCTGGAAGAAACAAGATATCATGATGGATAAGAGCTTGCAGGGTGTAGCGGAAAGACCGGAAGGTGTTCCAGCAACCTGGGAATGTGTAGGCGAAGACTTGGGTAGAGTGAGTTGACCACAGGAAAGCAACAGTGAGCAAATCCAGTTGACAGCACAGCTCAGAATGGACTCTGTGTGCCTTGGTGTCTGGCTCCGGAGTAGGCCTGGAAGGAGTGTTGAATTTGGAGCTAGATGGACCAGTCGTCTAATTCCCAGTTCTGCTGCCCAGGTCCTGGGATGACCTTCTCTGAGTTATATTTAATATCTCAGATACTTAGCTTATGCATGTGTAAAACATAAATACCTATGTCTCTACTTCAAAGGACTATGCTAATAACTTTTAATATGAGATGATACAAAAGCCCTTTGGAAATGGTAATTCACTCTCCTGGTATAAAGTATAACACGATTTGGCTCATCATCTCTGCTAGGGAGAAAACCTCTTCTCTAACATCTCTGATATACTGCCATGCAGTTTTCTCCGGACTATTGCCCATTGCTCAGAACTTGGGTGGGGAATCTGTTTTCTGACTATGAATTCTAAACATTTAAAAATTCTCTCATATCCCAAGCAAATCTTCCGTCCATGCATCTTAGCGCTGTTGAAGCCTAGAAATATCTCCTGTAACATCGAGAACCAGCAATCCCAGGCTGCCGCTGGCCCTCGGACGTAGTATATTTGGCCTGTGGAATAGTTCTTGGAAAAATCTGAAATAGTTGCCAAAATTAAAAATTGAGACACATTGTGTAAATACTTGGGTTCCCGGCTCCTCTCGAGAAATTAGGACAGACGGCAGCCTTGGGCCTAGATGCACAACGACAAGCAGGGGGTTCTTGCCCTCAGGCGCCAGACTCCCAGGGCCAGTCTGAGCGGAGGCCGGGAAGCGTGTCCCGCCGCACCGCCAGCCGCCAGCTGCACTTGTGTACCGCAGGCCCTCTTTCCCCCCGTAGGTGCTCCTCCCTGGCTCCTTGGAAGCTTGAGTCTGCGATCGCTCATCTTCGGACAGTCGCTGAAATAGCGAGGGGTGGCCCACGCTCTTTTTGCCAAATAGTCTCGCTTTGAATGAGTCCTCTTCACACACAGTTCCTGGAACCCTGACCACTCAGAACCTCTGCATCTGACATGTTCCCACTGGCCAGCATTTCTCCCCAAAGAGGGTGGTCAGGACACGTGACCGGATGGACTTGGGCCAGACGCGGAGCCTTAGTCCTTGGGAAAGCCCTCCACTGCCCGCGCGTTTGGACTCTGCTCCTGGGGCCGCCCCCTCACCGTGACGTGACCCACTCCGACCTGAAGCCACCATATTGTGTCGCCATATAGTCACCAGCTTATGCTGTATCATTCATGAAGTTTGTTTTTTTCGGCTTCATTAAGGTTTACTTGACAAAGTTGCACGATATGTAAAGTGTGCACTGTGGTGATACGATGTATGTGCACATTGTGAAAAGATTCCAGCCATATAGTTAATCAGCACATCCTTTACCCCACATATTTATGTACGTTGTGGGTGTGTGTGTGCGCGCGCGCAGGTGCGTACGTTTAAGCTCTGCTGATACAGCAAATTTCAGTTACATGGTCAGTGTTAACAACTATAGTCAATTGCTTGCAGTAGATCTTCAGTCCTTACTCATCTCATGACTGAAGGTCTGTACCCTTCAATTCCTCTCCCTGTGTGCCCCAGCCCTGGCAATCACTTTTCTACTCCCTGTTTCTGAGTTTTGCTTTTTTTTAATTCTACACATGAGTGGCATCATGTGGTATTTGTCTTTCTCTCTGGAGCTCATCTCACCCAGCATGATGCCCTCAGGGCCCACCCACGCTGTTGCAGTGACAGGATCTTCTTTCTCATGGCTGAATAATATTCCATTGTATTTATATGGTATGTTTCTATTTATGTGGTATAAATATTTATATTTATTGTTTCTGTATCTTGTCTGTGGGGAATAAGGTTGCAGGGAACATGGGAAAGCAGATATCTGTTTGATGTCCTGTTTTCACTTCCTTTGGCTATTTGCCCAGAAGTAAGATTGCTGGATCAAGTGACGGTTGAAGTTTTAATGTTTTGAGGAACTTCCATCCTGTTCTCCCAGGGGATGCACCAACTTACAGTCCCACCAGCTGTGCACGCCGGCTCCCTTCTCCACATCCTTGCCAACACTTACCTCTTTTCTTTTTGATGAGAGCCATTATAACAGGTGTGAGGTGATAATTCATTGTGATTATCATTTATGAATGGTAACCAAACATGGGAACCCAGCAGACATTTGATCATCTCATCCTATGAGCTCCACCCTGCCTCTCCATCCTATTGACAACATTTGATACTTATTCTTTTATTAGTCCTGTATTAGGGTGCCCTCCAAGCCCTTGGCCACCTTGACTTGTTTGCCTTCTGAACTGTCATTGATCTGGAAATTATTAATAGAGTTTGAATTTAAATAACACAAGAGAAACACTTTGGCAGAGACATGAAGATCAAATGCAGAGAGTGTGAAGTTAAAGCAGGAAAGTTCCAGGAGAAGAAGCTTACAGTGTTTAGGTGAGAGAAGAGCAAGCCTAAGGTAGAGGGGAAAAGCAAAAAAAGGGAGTGGGAAGGCATTCTTGGTCGAAGGCACGGTTGTATGAACACAAGAAACGTCCACTGTCATCTGCCTGAGAGGCAGTTTATGAAGAGAGAGGTTTATATGGATAAGCATATCCATGCAAAGATAAGAGGGTCTGCCTTTCTTTTGTTTATCTGAGTTGTGAAAGCTCTTTTAGGAAGACGTTTACAGGGCATCAGCCTCGAGGGATGCATGGAGGTCACAGGTCACCACATTCCTGGAGTCCTGAGTGGTTGCTGGGGCACCTGTACTCCATGTAATGGTAAAAGGATGTAATGGTAAAAACGGAACCACTCCAAGTCACCTTAGTAGGGATTCTTAACCTGGGGTCTACAAACGGTTGGCATCTGTGGGTAAAATTCAGGGAGGCTGAAACCCATGGGAAAAAATTACATCCTTATGTACACAAATACCTGGCAGCAATTTAGCATTTCCTTATACTGTGCATGTCGATGGCAAAGCACATAGTTATTAGCAGTAGCTGGGAGTTTGTCACCAGTGTAGTTCCTTATGAACCAGCAGCCACAGTAGCCAGAAAACAAAATGTGCATTAGTGAAGCATTCACGCTATCTGTTTATGTCTTTTCTTAGTTATGTGCTGTTTTTCTTCACAGTCTGGCCATCAGGCTATTGCCTAGATGTTTAATTTGGATTAAAAAAAGGCAACTTTGGTGGTGATGCGCCTCCTCCTTCTCCAGAATGTGCGGTGGCTAATGGACAACTTAAGCCTGCTTTTAGTTTAAGGATCTTTTGCCCTCTCCCTTGTAATTGCCAGGTTTATTTATTAATTTTAAAAAATATCATAGATAAACTCTCCTTCACTTACTTGTGGAGGGTGCATGTCAACTGCTAACCAATGACCTACTGACCCTGAAATGCCCACTAATGGTATTGCAGGTAAGCTGGTCAGCCAGAGTGGAGAGTGGGCTGGCTGAGTGCTTGGACTGGGGGCTGGAGGTGGGGGGTGACCGTATTTTGGGGCTCTGGATCTTTGCAGGCTAAAAAATTCCATTTTGTTAGTGCCCTTGAGGTGAATAAGCCCTAGAGGTTTGATTAATGGTAAGCAAATCATAAAAGACTAATTTTAAAACCATAATACCAATTTAATTAATAGTCCATGGTTGCTGAGCAAGCAAGGAATTAGAGCAAAGGGACTTGGCTAATTTTCTGAGATGCTTTCAGTCAGACTGTAGGAGAACCTGGGAAGCCTTCTTCCTTCCTCCCAGAGCCTCTTCCTCCACCTCGGATGTGAGCAGCAAGCATCCTGTGGGGCGTGGAATGGAGGAAAACCTGAAACCCACAGTTAGGAACCAAGTATAAAATCTCACAGAAGCGTCACTTTTAAAGGCTAGAAAAAGAGGTTAAGACCAGGAATGAGGCAATAGGCGCGTAGTGGAGACGGCAGAGTGAGCAGGTCCGGAGGAATTCCAGAGCCTGAGGTCTGATGCATGTGGACCTGAGAGGGTCCTGGATGCTTCCCC
This sequence comes from Manis javanica, assembly GCF_040802235.1. Taxonomy (NCBI): domain Eukaryota; kingdom Metazoa; phylum Chordata; class Mammalia; order Pholidota; family Manidae; genus Manis; species Manis javanica. The sequence continues at coordinate 67,509,757 of NC_133164.1, read as the reverse complement.
AGATCTCCTGCACGTACAGGAATGATGCGTGATCTGCCTCACGGGGTCAGTGAGCCCAATGCCACTAGGGTGTCCTTGGGAAAGCTCACTGGCATGGGTCAGAAATCCTGGGGACGGGGCTCCAAAGTGGACTGGGGATGGAAATTCGTCACCTTCAAATCTCCCTCCACTAAAAAATCAGTATAAAGGGTTTAGTGAGAGTTCTGGGTGATAGAGTGGCAGGATGGAAACTGTGAAGATTGAGTGGGAAAAAGATGCCATCTGGAGGAGGAAAATCTGCAGGCTGAGGGGCCATTTAAGAAGCTAGTGATATGGCTGTCTGGTCTCCAGCGTCCAGGCCAATGTCACCTGCACCCCCGTCCTGGAGTCATGGAGGATCCTTGAGTCTCTGTGCACAGCTGTAGTTCCTTATGAACAGCTAGGAAAAATACGATTTCAGTTATGTCAAGGTCGCATATATTTTTTCATGGTTTTAAAAGATATACTGCAGTATCCTTTACAGAGAGAAAAATTCTTTTTTAAGTGTCCAGTTTCATGAATCTTGACAAAAATACACAACTACCCAGAATCCAGAGTTGGTCACCCTCTTTTGCAGTGACTTTCCTCCCCTGACCCCCACCGCTGGAAGCCACTGATCTGCTTTCTGTCCCTGGAGTTCAGCCTGCCCTATAATGTCATATGAATGGAATCACACACTATTTTTTTGATTCTGGCTTCTTTCAGTTGACAGAATTCTTTTGAAATTCACCCGTGCTGTTGCATGTTTTATTAGTTGTTTCATTTTAATTTTTGAATGGTATTCATTTGAATGGCTATCCCACCATTTATTTATCCATTCAGCCCTCTGGTGGAGCCCTCATTTGGCTCCAGGTTTTGGTGATGATCTCCTCTATTTTAAATGTAAGAAACAATGTTCTTGAGAGGATAGAGACCATGCCTTATAATCTGTGGATGGACTAGAAAGAGTTGTGCAAGAACTTAGAAACTGCAATGTGAGAAACACACTATGAAATCAGGATGTAATGGTAAAAACGGAACCACTCCAAGTCACCTTAGTAGGGATTCTTAACCTGGGGTCTACAAACGGTTGGCATCTGTGGGTAAAATTCAGGGAGGCTGAAACCCATGGGAAAAAATTACATCCTTATGTACACAAATACCTGGCAGCAATTTAGCATTTCCTTATACTGTGCATGTCGATGGCAAAGCACATAGTTATTAGCAGTAGCTGGGAGTTTGTCACCAGTGGAAACACAGATATTTTCATGTCGTATCTAGTTTTGTATCACATCTAGGATAAAATATCCTTTATGCTCATCATTATTTTGAAATTAAGGTAGTTATTAATGGTATAATTAATAAGGATGCACACATATTACTATATCACAATTTGAAAAATATTTTAATAGTATCATTTTCATGTCATTGATTTCCTTGGTAATCGTCTATGTTTAATTTTGTGCACAATGAGACTAAGAACTTGGGCAGAGACAGAATGGCCTCTACTCCATCATGGCCTGGCTGTCATCTAGTGGAACCGACTAGCGTATCTAAGGGAGAGGTTGGCAGACATCCTTGGGAATGGTTATTAGCAGAAGGAAATAAAGAGGAAGTTGCAGGGTTGGCTGTTTATAGTTCTATGGACAGGACTTTCACTGGGGTAGGAAAGAGCGTTGCAAAGACTTCCCCTGGAGATAGAGAACAAGTTAGTTATTCTAAACTCTGTGACTATTGGTTTTCTTATGAACTATTACCTGCACTGAAATTCTTATTTATACTTCAGAGTTTGTAAGCCTGGCTAGCCAGAGTCCATCTCTGAAATTTCAGATGAAACGGCGGCTCCACAGTTGACTTTGGACCTTGGTCAAAATGTGAACTGGTGAATTCACCCAGGAAAAGCCCCCCAGGGAGAGGGCCAGCAGGGCAAGACCTGGAGAACCGACCTCAGCAAAAGGCCCTCCTGCAATGCCAGCAGGCGGCTCTGGTTTAGAAGGAAGGGACTAGCTCAACAGACAGTGCTAAGCAGGTGATGCCAGAGGCACAGGGTGCCAAGGACCATGGGCGAGTAAACATGATTCTCCATCTGAGAACCTAAGATGGGAGAGGGTCTCAGACAGAGACATAAGGCAGTGAATCAAAACAGTAGCTCAGTAAGCGGAAGGTCTCAGTTTTGGAATGGGTAATATTTGAATGATTAAGGACAGATACTAAGGAGACCAAGCAGGTTCCACTCCAGTCAGACATCCCTGCAGCAGCCACGCTTTCCTAAAACAAGGCCCTTAGTGTCCTCGAGGAGGCCATTCTAGATGGGGGGACCATGAGGTGTGACACTGGGGGCCTTCTTAGGTTGATCTGCTTCATTGCTCAGAGATGGGGATGACTGATAGACTTCTCAAGCTGGCAGGACCTGGAGACCTAGTCGTTGAACCGAAGGGGTTAAGCTGCATATCAGTCCTGCTCCCTGCAACCCCGCGGATGCAACTCCTCTGTGTCTTCTCACTTTCCAGCCTTTGTGTTCCCTGGGCTCACTGCTGTGTAGGTCACTCCTCTGCCCATTACATCCCCTGAGTCCCAGAAAACTCCAGTCCTGTGAAGCCCACACTCCCTTGTGTCTGTAACTGGCGCCCCACGTGGCCCGTCTACTCTCCATCTTAGCTGAAACCTGCCTTCTCCCCAGAGCAGCAGGAATCCCGGGAGCCCTGGCCACATGCCCTCGGCTCCCTTGCCTTCCTCCCAGCCTGCGCTTCTCCCGGGCGTGGTCCTGTCTGTGTCCCCCTCATCGGCACCTGGAAGCCTCATCTCCTAGATCCTCTGCCATTTCCCCATGCTGGCTGCCCCCCACCATCTGGCTGGAGAACACCCGGGAGAGGTTCTGAGCTTGCCCAAGGGAAAAGTGACCAAATACCTTGATCGCACTCTTGAAAGAATTCATTTAATTCCGTGTCACCTTCATTACAGCCTGGTAACCCTTATACGCCTACCTGTGCCTGACAGCTCCTTGCTGCCCTTCCTACTTATTTTCAAAGATGGAATAAACACTCAGTCTTCCGTTCTTCCGTGAGTTGGTTCTTGACTCTCCTTTTGCTTCAGAAAGAGCTTAGTATTTCGTTGGAGTCACCCCTCCCCCTTCATTCCTCTTTCCAGACTAATGCTCTTGCTCAGATGCTGGTCTCCACTTATTTTCCTTCTCCTGGGATCACCCATGATCTGCTCTTTATTTCAGTTTCACCACTGTCTCCCACCTCTTTCTTTCCTTTATGCCTGAAAATCAGCTCATGTCACTCGAGGTGACAGGTCTCCCCCATCCTTGGGCTGATTCCACCTTACTCGTTCCCGTGGCTGCTGCAGAGTCCACACCACCACTGTGGCTCCTTGCGTGGCACGGTGGTGACGGCCTAGTCTCCCTGCCACTTCCCTCTCACAGGGCCCTTGGTGACCACGGGTGCTGCTGTTCTATCAGCACGAAAGCCAAAGTATTCTGCCAGCCTTCCATGGAGGCCGTTTCCTCCTCAGCTGCTCGGGCACCTCTGTGTAGGGGCACCTCCGTGTAGGGGCACCCTCCTCCCACCCTTCTGCCCAACTCGCCCCTGACCCGGTGACTCCCTTGGCACCCCAGCAGTGCCTCATGCTCGACGTGCCCAAATCTGAACTCTGCACTTACTGCCACCCCTGACCATCTCTCTGTAACCCGTCATTTTCTCCAAGCGGCCTCATGCTCTCCTAGGGAGTCAGGGCTAGAACCACAGGAGCTAGGCTTAAATTCTCCCTGTTTTTGGCACGTATTTAAAAAGTAATCTCAATTCTATTTCCAAAATATTTCCACCATCTCTTGCTTTCAGTTTCCACAGCTGCCAACCGAGTTCAAACCTTGCTTGCTGATGGTGTAGCTTTTTGCAAGTGTGTCCTGGTTGGCCTCCTGACTGCTAATCAATCTTCCATATAATCTCTTCAATAAGCCATTGCCAAAGTAAACTTCTTAATGCACACAACTGATGACACCACGTCTTTCAAAAGCTTTCTCTCACTCCTGGTGGCCAGCCAAATAAAGTCAATGTCCTTTGCCTGATGTTTAGAGATGGCCAAGCTGTGCTCCTTCTCCACCTTCATCTATTGCTGTGGTCCTCCAACCAGCAGTGGAACCTTGCACAGATCCCATGGCATGCCACCCCCGTGCCCTTCCACCCCTTCCTCATCCGTTCCCCATACAGCCAACTGTCTAATGGGTGAGCAAAGCCTCCCAGAGGCCCTTTATCGTGTGAAAGAGAGTCTTCCTTGGAGGGTAGCCTTACGGCAGTTTCAGAGAGGAGCGAAGAGCCCCACAATGCAATTATTTTAGCCCCGGGCGGCTGTTCAGATGATAAAATCATTCGCACGCACAGTTAGAATGAAAGAAAATGGACCTAGGTTTGGGCATGTTGAGGCCAAGGGGCTGAGAGGCAGGCATCTGTGCCCAGATGGCCTTTGGGGATCGGTGGGAGGTGAAGCTTGCGAGGAACCAGCCGGAGACCGAGACTCGGAGTGCTGAGCCCACAGCCTGGATCCCAGCATTTGGAGGCCATGGACACAGAGTAACGACACAAAGCCGGGCTGGAGCTCTGGGGCAAACCAACAGCTCGCTGCCGAGGAAAGCAGAACGGGCTGGAAGCAGAGGCTTCTCCCAGGCAGAAGCTTCTCCTTTGTGCTTCTTCTAAACACCTACGGCATCCCTCAGAGCTGTTGGTATTCACGGTTTCTTTTCCTGGGGCGCTAGTGCCTTGAGAGCAGAGGTAATGCCATCTTATTCTCACCCCCGGCGCCCAGAGCTGGGCCCAGTGGTAGGAAGTGTCCCTAACAGCTCATGGAGCCAGTCAGTAGATGAATATGCAGTCACCTCTTTGCACCTGGTTGAAGCGAGGCTTTGCCTTCTCAGTGAATCAACACTCACATTGTCCTCTGGGCTAACTTCTGGCGTTTCTTCGCATAACTCAGCCATCTGCCATTTCCTATGCTCTCTATTGCACAGCTCGAGCCCAGCTGCACCTGAGCTCTGATCTCTGGGTCCAGCCCCCTGACAGGTACCCTTGTTTCGGCCTGCTCCCCTGTGCCCACTCTCACCCTCACCCGGGTTACTCTCCATGGGCATCTATCCGGCATGAATTTGCTCGAAGAGTCATTTCTTCATCTTTGACTACAGACTCAAACCCCAAATTCCTTCACACGTGGTCAGCATGATGAATAGAAGCCTTTCCTCTGGATATTTACTTGCTTTTAGAACACTCATCCTAGAGGATTATGTCACCTAACTTACTTAGTCCAGAACCAATTTGAAAACTGGAACAAACTGCTTTATTCTGAGTTTTTAGATGAATATTTTGTGTTTTGGGGCTCAGAGGAGCAATGTCTTCTGTACCAAACATCCGAGCTCAGTGGTTCTTGATGTGCTGGTCCCCGACCAAGAGCATCCACATTTCCTGGGAGTTTGTGAGAAATGTATGGTTCTGAGACCCACACCAGATGTGCTGAACCTGGAACCCTATGTGTGTGTGTGGTGGGGTATCCAGCGGTCTGCTGTAATAAGCTCACCAGGGGTTCTGATGTGCTCTGGAGTTTGAAAACCATTGTCTTAGATACAACTCATGCTCAGGAGAGGGGTCAGACCATGAAGCCCACTGTCTGGTTTCTTTAACAGCTCTGCCACTTCCTAGCTGGGTGACCTTGCTTGGCCAAGCTACTTAACCACACTGGCCCTTAGTTTTTTTCCCTCTAAGATAAACTCTTCAATCAGTTGATCACACATGGGGTCAGAGCATTCTCAGGCCCCGTGAGCACCTGCAAAGATGATACAAATCCCCATGGCATCAGCGAGCAGGGCTGAGCTTTTGGGCTGTGCAGGCTGGCTAGCGACCAGGCGCATGGCTACCACTAGTGCCCCCCTTGCTCAGGAACATGTCCACTTGGCCAGGTGCCTGTGAGGCACAAGAGACCTCTTTGCTCTTTGCCAAATTCTGTGTTGAGAGAGGCTAAGCAAATGACCCGACATATGAGTTCTGTTGAGTCAGTGTCTCTTTAACCAGTATAGAAAGAACTACCTGCAGATATGAATAGCTTAGGAAGACTGGTGCATGAACAATGATCAACCCAGATTTCAACAGGCGGAAGAATGAGCCAGGCAGTGGCTTGGTGGACAGACAGTCACTTAGGGATTCAGGAGCTCATTCGCGCATTGTGCTCCCAGTGTAAGGAATTTAAATGACAAGGCCGCTCTGAGAACAGGAGCCTGTTCCTAGAGAAGTAAACCATGCCCCTCGCTGCCTGCAGAGCCCAAGTTGTTCTCTTGGAACACAACTGAGCTTCTATTCTTTAAACGCACATTCATGCCAATACTACAATTCTTTGGTTGGGACAAACATCTGCATAAAAAAATAAATAAATATGCCCATAGCTTTTTTGAGTCATGAATAACCCCCCTTGGCCTCCTCCCTGTGGTTTAGTCCTGAGAACTGCTTGGAAGTAGCCCTGATGGTGAGACCTGCTCAGCTGCCTGGGGTTTGCAGCTTCCTAACGGCACCGCTGCTGTCAGCCCACAGCGTTTGCAATCTCTTACTGCATTCTGTGGCTGCTGCGGGACAGAAGTCAGCTCCCGAGACAGGCAAGCGGTCCCCTCTTGTATCAGGCCCAGCCCCCAGGGCCCTTCCCTGACAGCCACCACCCAGACATTCGAGCAGCTAGAAACAGCCTCTGCACTCGGAGCTCTGGACTGGTGACTCACTGACCATTTCTCAATCAGGTTATAAATATAAGCAGGTGGGACATTTCTACTCATATTTGGCTTTTGAAATCTCTGTCTTAGCCAGGCAGGTTGAGAGACTATTGATTTAAAACCTAGGCTGGGTCTCTTGTGTGAAGGAGGCGGTTTGAATTTTTGGTACCACTACTTTTTAACCCTTCCAAGCATCTCGCTGCCATCTTAAACAAGGGCCATACCCAGATATGTCCACACCCACCTGGCTGTGAGGGCTGCTGGGCAAGAAGTCATATTTCTCTTGAGAGGCGGTGACAAAGAGTAGTAAAACGTGCATGGGCTCGCAGTCCAGAAAGCTTGGTCTGCCTCTCACTTGGCCACACGTGAAATGTTTTACCTGGGTTTTCTTACACAACCTGTGAGGTTTCATGGCCTTCTCTGCTGAGCAGCGATAAGAGCAGCATCTGCCTGTGAGGGGGAACCCCCGCGGTGAGGGGCAAGAAGCACAGGATGCTCACTGGCACAGAGCAGTTCCTAGACCTTGTCAGTGGAGGTGGATGGGGAGGTTGGCAGACTGCTAATTTTTGTTGAAGAAATTTAATCTTTGGCTCTGCTTGTTGCTGATATTCTTCAGAGAGATTGCAAGCGCATGGCTGTCTGTTCCCAGGCCTCAGACTTGGAGGTGAGAATCACTAGGTCACAACACAACTTAAGACCCACTTCATGTTTGCCCAGAATGTAGACACTGACATCATAAAATCTGAAAGTGCTGTCAGAATTTGGACATTTATTAATTTGGTAGCTGCCTCTTTATTATGAAGCATGTGGAAATGTAATTCTCAGGACATTCAAGTGATGCCCATTTATTTCCGTGGGCCTCACTCTGCTGGGTGGCAACCTTGCCAGATAGTCAGTAGAAATAAAGGCAGTGAATTAGGTCAAGGAGGGAGAGGAGCCTGTTGTTTCTGTTAGTGCTGGGAGACACGGCGGAGCTGTGGGCTCCCTCCCCTAGTCTCGCAAGGATGGGATGGGTGGTCTGCCCTGGGAAGTGGGCAGGACTGGAACTTGTTGCTCCTTGTCGGCTAAGTAGAACATTTTAAATCACAGCTCTAGACTATGTGATTGCAGCTCCCAGTGAATAGGTCAAGGGTGACAGTTGCATCAGCAGCATTTAAACTTTGTCCTAAGCAAGCTCAAAAAATACCTGTTTAAAGGAACTAACTCTGCGGCAGGTTGAGTCTACATCTAGGGCATCTGGACCCTAGGCCCCAGTGAGCAGCTTGTTGTTTGGTGAATTGCAGGGTGGAGGAGGGACTCTTTGGCATGTGCTGTATGGCTCAGTGGTTCCAGCCCTTTCTAATAGACATAGGAATTTTTTTTTCAATGTAAAAATATTTCCTGGATCTGTACTTCTAATATCTACCTATTTAGAAAAAAATTTATGAAGAGAAGTTAATAAAAAGTCAAAAAAGTCAGCGATGCCATGAAATAACTTTGTATTTTATGAATCAAATGTGTGTGTGCATGTTTGAAAAATAGTAACCCCTTGTCTGGGTGAAGTGTCACCTTCAATGGCTGGGTTGAGGAGCAGGCCCTGTGCCATGTGTACAAGGTCCCTGGGGTCACAGACTTGGTCCTGAAGGGGCAGCTCTCGTGAATCCAGCCAGAGCCTCAATGCCTGCATCTGTGACGGGTGTGCTGGGTGGGGTGCATGCTGGGTGGGGTGCATGCTGGGTGGGGTGCATGCTGGGTGGGGGCGGGGGGCATCCAGCACCCAGTCAGTGCATGTCTTGTGGTAAAGTACAGTACCAGGTCTCAGCTACAAGGGAAACTTCAAGCCTAATTTTGTCCTTGAGCAGCTAAAACCCCTTGTTAGGAATGAGGTTTATGCACCTGGAACGGGAGGCGTGGAATGTAGAGCCTGGCAGGCAGTTCACACCGAGGTCACCCAATGCGCGTGGGCAGAGGAGTGGCACCAGTGTGGGGCTGCAGCACTACAAGGAAGGCTTTGTGGGGGAAAGAGTTTAATGGGGCTAGAGTAACACGTAAGAGCTGAAGACCCAGGGAAAGGAGGAGAGGAAGGAAGATGGGCTCTCAGTCCTGACATTTCCAGGCCTCACGGCCCATCCAGAGCCTGCCTTTGCAGGCTCAGCTCCCCACTCCCTCTTCCCATCCCCTCAGCTGGTCCCACTGGCTTGGTGTCTGTCTTGTGGCTTGTGACCACCACTAGCAGAGAACGAGGGGGGCCTAGAGCAGGCGACTTCCACAGAGGGTATACTGAGTCAGCTGCAATGCGCCCCTGCCTTAGCGGAGAGACTGGAGTGAGGTGGGATCTGGAAGAGGGGTCCTAAGGGCTGCCTGGGGCTGGAAGCCCACAGGCTCGCTGTTCGGCACGCAGGACCCTCAGGGGCAAGGGCTCTGGAACACACCTGAGCTCGCTCTTAGTAATTACACCCTGGCTTTGCCCTGTGGTTATTGCCTTGGACACTTTTCCTGAGCAGCTTTTGGAGCCAAGCCAGAGATTAATTCCCAAAGTTGGAGGCAGCTGGCCTGCTGAGGCCCTGGGGGCTCCCGGAGGGGCTGCACAATGTTGCTGCCCTGGTGTTTTCTCCAGCCCAGGCATGGCCTCCCTGCTTCTTTGGGGGCCTAATGCTAAGGCCGCACCTGTCAGGAAGGGGAGCGGGCGTGAGAGCACAGGGACCCTGTGTGCTCAGCTTCTTGGCTGAGATGTGACATTCAAAGCCACCAACAACTTTGCTTTGCCGGTGCTCTGCACTTAGAGATCAGACTTTCTGGGAAAGCCACAGTAAAAATGGTGTGAATCAGGTTGGAGGATTATCCCAGAGTCTTAGCAATGTGTAAGGGTTGCAATTTCAATCCTTACACTGTGGGAGCCACGCTGGGTGAGTGAAAGCCAGTGAGCAGGAGGAAATGATGTATACACAACAGGAGCCGTGTCTCACCATTAAAGCTGAGGACATCACTCTTCCCATCCTGGCTTCCCATTCCCTCTAGGATGGGAGCTGCAGGATCAGCAGGGAATTGGGGAGTGAGAGGTGCTAGAAAACACTCCTCTTTTAAAAAAAGACAGAACGGAGTCACATTCTGTGGCTCTCTTGCTGTGGCATCATTGTGACTGTGAACCCTTTTGCATATTCGAGTACCTCTGGTATTTCTCTCCTTCATTAGCAGGATGCACTGTGCTCTGTTCTTGCAGAGAACATCTCTGTAGGTAGTCACATCACATTGTTAAATTGTTCCCAGTATTTCTATGCTTCCCCTGTCCCAAGTGGACCAGCCATGGCCTTGCAGAGGTGGAAAGGGTAGCATGGAGTAAAGGAAAGGACTTGGCGGTGGGCCAGACACCTGTGTTCAGATACTGCTCTCCCACCCTCCGGGCAGAGGAGTTTCCCATCCCTCTTGAGTAGAAGAGACAATAGCACCTTCATCCCAGGGATTGGTACGGATCAGAGAAAACAGGTTGGGAAAGCGCTGGCTTCAGGAAGGATCTGCTCTCAGGAAATGGCTCCGTCCCAGCATCTCTTAACACCTAGTTTCAATGCTCAGCCCTCCTTCAGCCAGACCTTGTTCTCCAGTTGCCGAGTTACAGAAACCTAGGGTGCCTGGCCTGGATGGCACCTCGGCAGGTGTCAGGACGGCCTCCCAGATCACAGACTGAAGAACCGCAGACAGCAGCTTGTGGAGAGTAACGACCAGCAGCATCTACGGAGGGCACATCAGGTCCGGGCACTGAACGTTTAACCCTGACAACAGCCTTGTGAGATAGTGGCTCTTCTTGTCTACATCTTAAAGATGCAAAATGGAGGAAGACTCGGGCAGGGAACCCACACTATCCCACTTACATCATCGGCGAGGAAACCAGGGTGCGTCGAAGAGACTCTCCAGGCGCCTTTTGCGGCTCAAAGATGCCTTTCCAACACCCTCTGGGGGACAAGGATTTATGTGTTCCTTGAGGTCAAGAAAGGTCCTTAACTAAACCCATGACAAACAGCCACGGAGAAACATCTGGGAATGGTTTTTTAGAAAATGTTTAAAAAAGTTAATACACTTCATTTTTAGAGTGTTTTTAGGTTTACCGAGAAAGGAATGGGAAGTACAGAGAATTCCCATACACACCCTTAAATTCCCTACCTACCTAATGCTTCCCCTGTGTGAACATTATGCATTAGCGGGGTTACGTTTGTTACAAGGGAGAAGCCAACCCTGATATATTACTGCTAACTGAAGTCCACAGCTTACATCCGGTTCACTCTTTGTGTTATGTCTTCTGTGTGTTTTGACACTGTATATATGTCTACACTTTATGTGTTTTGACAATGCATACTCACACGTATCTGCCCTGTGGCATCACAGACTAGATTTACTGTCCTAAAGATACTCTGCTCTGCCTATTCACCCCTCTCTCCCTCGGCCTCTAGCAACATTGATCCTTTTCCTGTCTCCATAGTTTTGTCTTTTCTGGGAGGCCACTGGGTCAGAATCATCTAATATGCAGCTTTCTCAGACGGAGTTCTTTCACTTAGCGATATGCATTTAAAATTCCTCCGTGTCTTTCTGGGACATGATAACTCATTTCTTTTCAGCTGAATGATATTCCAATGTCTGGAGTTTGCATCCATTCACTTGCTGATGGACACCTTGGTTACTTCCAGGTCCCCGTGAGCAGGTTTTTGTGCGGTAGAGACAGGCTTTCGTTGGCAGCTAGGATGGCTGGGCTTGCTTAGAGACTGATCTCAATGTCTCCAGTTACATTTGTTTACTTCAATCTGGTCTGCTTCACCTGTCGCACAAGGGGATTCCTCGTTTCCTCGAGCACATGTTCCTTTACTTTTAAAGAGGAGCAACCAATACCATAAACTGGCAGAACTGGGGCTTGGGACCTCTCAGGTCTAAGTTCAGACAACATGCCCTTGGGCCCCCAGACCTGATGTGACGTAGGGGAACTTACACTCTCAGGAACAATCAGCCACCTGAGAGCCTTAACCCCAAGAAAGGTCTCATGTGGAGGATTATAGAACTTGTACACCATTCTTAGTGACTTTCAATCCCATTACTCTTCTCCTAAAGTTGGCTCAGGAATGAACAGTTTTTCAACAGCTAATGTTTTCCAGGGCACAGCTCCCATTTAGGAGAGTAAATGTGAGACTCTTAGGAAAGACTGAGTGCACTGCTATGGTTGTGTGTGTGTATGGTGTGTGTGCATGTGTGTATACATGGTGTGTGTGCATGTGTCTATGCAGTGTGTGTATATGATGTGCATGTATGTGTATCTGGTAGGGGTGAGGCACAGGGGACAAACCCCACATGTGAATCAAAAGGGAATATTAATGAATTTAATGTCCCACCACGAGGAGGCTGTGGGATCTGACCATGTTTTCCAGGCCCCCATGGCTCAGTCCCGTCCCTGTCTTTTCCTTGAAGGCTGAGACTTGCAGAGGCCCATGTTCTCTTTGCTTCTGTTTCTACACAGCCATTTCTTTTCCTCTCACTTAAGTTTAGATTTCATTTGCTTCAGTCACAAAGTACCTCGCCGGCCAGCTCTCCCCTGCAGGAACCTCGTGATGGCAATGCCTTCCATCTCAAGCTGCTAGGATTTTCGTTATTATTTTACTTTATCACTTCTTTTTGATAATCTTAGTCAACTTTAAATGAAAACAAAAATGTGTTCCTGCAGCCATTGGGGAGTGACTTTCTTGGGTGATCAAATCAGAATACCCCTTTCTTTAGTTGCTAATATGGGCAATAAAGAGAGGAAATGAGGTGAGTAAAGGAAGAAATTAAGTCCACTTTTTTCCATGGTTACAGATGAAAGATCCCTGGGTGTGACACACAAACTCTAAGAAGCAGAGTGTGAAAGATGCTCACATACATGCCTGCAAGTATAAGCCTGGTGTCCAGGTCCATCCTAACCCCTGGAAACAGCTATAAAGAGGCCCAATCAGAAATGGGGTGGTGGTGGGGCCCAGGCGAAGGGGCAGCTCTCAGAGCTACTTGATTTATTTTTATCATTTTAAACATCATTTTCTATTGCATTATAGCTTATAAACAACATCATACTGGTTTTGAAGGAACACTTAGTGACCCATCAATTGCATAGATTAGCAAATGCTCACCATGGTAAGTGCAGTTACCATCGTCACCAAGGATTTTACACAATTATTAGCATTTTCCCTGTGCTGTAATCCCATCCCTGTGACTAAATCATTTTATAATTTGAAGTGTGTGCCTCTCTATCCCTCCACCTGTTTCACCTGCCTCCCCACCCCATAGTAACCAGCTGCCTGTGTTCTGTGTTAGTGAACCTATTTCTATTTTGTTTTGTTTTCTGGATGACACATGTAAGTGAAATCACATGGTGTTTGTCTTTGTCCTATTTCACTTAGCATGACACCCTCGAGGTCCAGCCCTGTTCTTGCAATGGCAGTATTCCTCTTTGGTTCAGGGCAGAGCAGCGTGCACTGATTCCTGGGGCGGAGGCGGAGCTGCAAGCCTCCGCCTCCCTCCCTGCAGAGGCTGCTGCTCCGCCAGGCCCACGTGCAGGCAGGCGCAGGGCAGGGGAAGTGTTTGAGGGCCGGCCTGTTCTTCTCTGCTTAGGTAAGGCTGTCAAAGTAATTTGTGTGCAAGTGTACTGAAGTCAGAGCTTTAGCCAAAACTGAGGTCCCCAACTGAGAAGGACGACTAACAAAATTCATGCACCTCAACCCTGTTCACTTTTATGGTGAAGAGTACTTATACACAAGCTCAAGGCCAACTGGAGGCCTTAATTATGGCTCCTAAATATGATTAGAAATAATGACTAAGATCAGTGTTTACCTTTGAAATAGATGGCAGTGAAATTCCCACTGTGCCTACAATGGAAATTCAGCTCCACTCTGTACTGAGGATGACACTTCTAGCATGTAACAGGGTAAAACTGTTTGCCGAGGACGTCATCTGGTGACAGCCATCAGTCCTATGTGAGGATTCCTGTGGAGGATCCCTGGGCAGCAAATGTGTGACATGCAATTTGAAGTGGCTGAGATGCTAATGGATCTGATATTATTCTTTCTCTGGGCATTCATTTCTTATATACCTGCTTTTCAAGATTCTCCCTTTTATGATGCATACACATATAAGGAATCTCATAGGGGAAAGTATATTGTAGATCTAGAAACCCCCCTATGAGGCTTTACTCCCCACAGTCATCTGGACAGGGCCCCATGTGTCCTCATTTGTCCTTTCTCTGCCTGTAGGAGGAGTGGGTGAGATGGCCTGGGGGACATGGGAGGGGCCTATCTGGCAGGGTCAGGCCCGGGCTGTGCTGTGATACAAGGGCACAAGGCCACACGGGGCAGGAAATGGAAGTCCTCTGCTGAAAGAGAAAAGGTTAAGTCACATTCTTACATTCAGGGCCTGATCAGCGTGAAAGCTGGGCGGGCAGACGCCAAGAGTCAGCAGAATCTGACAGAGCAAGAGGCAGTCTGATGGCATTGGGAAGGCCCAGTGCCAACCACTGAGATTTGTGTGTAGCCTCTGGGTAGCCTGCTCGGATATCCTAGCTAGGTTAAGGGGTCATGGCGGACAGCGGATTTGGATTCGTTACAAAACTGGTGCTGTTAAAAGTGTATCATAGATGGGATTAAAGATGGTGGCGTAAGAGGAGAGACAGAGGGTTCCTCCTAAAACTGGATACAATTAGAAAATTTAATTGGCGCAACTAATCCTGAGAGAGCAACAGGAAAGAGGACAGCAGCAGACTGCACACACCTGGAGAAAAGAGCAGACCTCACCGAACGGGGTAACGTACCAGAGCTGTGGCTCCATGGGACCTGAGCCCCTCCCCCACCCCAGCTCACTGGCGGAAGGAAGAGAAATGGAGCAGGGAGGGAGTGGAAGGCTTGGGACTGCTGAATACCTAGCTCCGGAGATCTGCTCTGGAAGCACAAACCTACATTTCATAGTGCTTTCATGAGACTCACATGACTACCAGGTTGGAAAGTTAATACAGGCAGAGTTCCTGGGGATACTGGGATTCCAACTGCTTGTGGAAAGCAGGGATCCATATCTGGCTGCTCTGGGACAAAAACTTATACCTGTGTGACTGGCCCACTGGCTCAGGCAGTGGAGACAGGCACAGCAGCTAGGAGGTGGGGAACAGCTCTTTCCTACCCCCAGACACCAGTACCGCTCCCCTGTGACCCCTGACATTGCTTCAGGGGCTCAGTAGCTCCAGAACAGAGCTTCTGGACACTAGTGGGCGCCATATACAAACATGAAATGCCAAAGGAACCTTGTCCAGAGTAAAATTGTTAATACAACTCCCAAGAAAGATTTAAATGATTTGGACCTCGTGACTCTTCCTGAAAGGGAGTTCAAAATAAAAATCATCAACATCCTAATGGAGGTATGGAAAGACATCCAAGAACTCAGGAATGAATTCAGGTCAGAGATCCAATCGTTAAAGAACACGATGGAGGGTATTAAAAGCAGGTTGGATATGGTGGAGGAGACAATAAATGAAATAGAAACTAGAGAAGAGAAATACAAAGAAGCTGAGGCACAGAGAGAAAAAATGATCTCTAAAAATGAAAGAATATTGAGAGAACTGTGTGACCAATCTAAGCAGAACAATATTCGCATTATAGGGATACCAGAAGAAAAAGAGAGAGAGAGAAAGGGATAGAAGGTGTCTTTGGGGAGGTAGTTGCTGAAAACTTCCCCAGTCTGGGGAAGGACATAGTCTGTCAGGCCATGGAGATCCACAGATCCCCCAACACAAGGGATCCAAGGAAGACAACAGCAAGACACATAGTAATTAAAATGGGAAAGATCAATGATAAAGACAGACTGTCAAAAGCAGCCAGAGGCAGAAATAAGATCACATACAAAGGAAAGCCCATCAGACTAACATCAGATTTCTCAGCAGAAACCTTACAGGCCAGAAGGGAGTGGCATGATGTATTAAATGCCATGAAGCAGAAGGGCCTGGAACCAAGATTACTTTATCCAGCAAGATTATCATTTAAATTTGAAGGAGGGATTAAACAATTTCCAGATAAGCAAAAGCTGAGAGAGTTTACCTCCCACAAACTATCTCTGCAGTCTATTTTGGAGGGACTGCTATAGATGGAAGTGTTCCTAGGGTTGGATAGCTGTCACCAGAGGTAGTAAAATCATGGTAGGGAGGGTGGAGCAGCTGATTGCAAGGCGAATGCAAAATTAAATTGACTATCTCCAAAGTCAATCAAGGAATAGAGAAAAAGTACAGAATTTGATACCTAATATATAAAGAATGAAGGAGGAAGAAAAAGGAGGAGAAATAGAAAAGAACCTTTAGATTGTGTTTGTAACAGCATACTAAGTGAGTTAAGTTAGACTCTTAGATAGTAAGGAAATTGACCTTGAACCTTTGGTAACCCTGAATCTAAAGCCTGCAATGGCAATAAGTACATACCTATCGATAATCACCCTACATGTAAATGGACTGAATGCACCAATCAAAAGACATAGAGTAACTGAATGGATAAAAAAACAAGTCCCATCTATATCCTGCTTACAAGAGACACACCTCAAACCCAAAGACATGCACAGACAAGGGATGGAAACAGATATTTCATGCAAACAAAAGAGAGAAAAAAGCAGGTGTTGCAGTACTACCATCAGACAAAATAGATTTCAAAACAAAGAAAGTAACAAGAGATAAAGAAGGACATTATATAATGATAAAGGGCTCAGTCCAACAAGAGGATATAACCATTATAAATATATATGCACCCAACACAGGAGCACCAGCATATGTGAAATACTAACAGAACTAAAGGAAGAAACAGACTGCAATGCATTCATTTTAGGAGACTTCAACACACCATTCACTCCAAAGGATAGATCCACCAGACAGAAAATAAGTAAGGACATAGAGGAGCTGAACAACACACTAGAACAGATGGACCTAATAGACATCTATAGAACTCTACATCCAAAAAGCAACAGGATACACTTTCTTCTCAAGTGCACATGGAACATTCTCCAGAATAGACCACATACTAGGCCACAAAAAGAGCTTCAGTAAATTCCAAAAGATTGAAATTCTACCAACCAACTTCTCAGACCACAGAGGTATAAAACTAGAACTAAATCGTACAAAGAAATCAAAAAGGCCCAGAAACACATGGAGGCTTAACAACACGCTCTTAAATAATCAATGGATCAATGACCAAATTAAAATAGAGATCAAGCAATATATGGAAACAAATGACAACAACACAAAGCCCCAACTTCTGTGGGATGCAGTGAGAGCAGTCTTAGGAGGAAAGTATATAGCAATTCAGGCATACTTAAAGAAGGAAGAACAATCCCAAATAAATAGTCTAATGTCACAATTATCAAAATTGGAAAAAGAAGGACAAATAAGGCCTAAAGTCAGCAGAAGGAGGGACATAATAAAGATCAGAGAAGAAATAAATAAAATTGAGAAGAATAAAACAATAGCAAAAATCAATGAAACCAAGAGCTGGTTCTTTGAGAAAATAAACAAAATAGATAAGCCTCCAGCCAAACTTATTAAGAGAAAAAGAGAGCCAACACACATCAACAGAATCAGAAACGAGAAAGGAAAAATCACGACGGACCCCACAGAAATACAAAGAATTATTAGAGAACACTATGAAAACCTATATGCTATCAAGCTGGAAAACCTAGAAGAAATGGACAACTTCCTAGAAAAATACAACCTTCCAAGACTGACCAAAGAAGAAACACAAAATCTAAACAAACCAATTACCAGCAAAGAAATTGAAGCGGTAATCAAAAAACTACCCAAGAAAAAAACACCCAGGCCAGATGGATTTACCTCGGAATTTTATCAGACATACAGAGAAGATATAATACCCATTCTCCTTAAAGTTTTCCAAAAAATAGAAAAGGAGGGCATACTCCCAAACTCATTCTATGAAGCCAACATCACCCTAATTCAAAAACCAGGAAAAGACCCCACCAAAAATGAAAATTACAGACCAATATCCCTAATGAATGTAGATGCAAAAATACTCAATAAAATATTAGCAAACTGAATTCAAAAATATATCAAAAGGATCATACACCATGACCAAGTGGGATTCATCCCAGGGATGCAAGGATGGTACAACATTAGAAAATCCATCAACATCATCCACCACATCAACAAAAAGAGAGATGAAAACCACATGATCATCTCCACAGATGCTGAAAAAGCATTTGACAAAATTCAACAGCCATTCATGTTAAAAACTCTCAGCAAAATGGGTATTGGGGGCAAGTACCTCAACATAATAGAGGCTATATATAATAAACCCATAGCCAAAATCATACTGAACAATGAGAAGCTGAACAAGATCAGGGATCTTCTGAGATCGGGAACAAGACAGGGATGCCCACTCTCCCTACTGTTATTTAGCATAGTACTGGAGGTACTAGCCACGGCAATTAGACAAAACAAAGAAATACAAGGAATCCAGATGGTAAAGAAGAATTTAAACTGTCACTATTTGCAGACGACATGATATTGTACATAAAAAACCTTAAAGACTCCACTCCAAAACTACTAGAACTGATATCGGAATACAGTAAAGATGCAGGATACAAAATTAACACACAGAAATCTGTGGCTTTCCTATACACTAACAATGAGCCAATAGAAAGAGAAATCAGGAAGACAATTCCATTCACAATAGCATCAAAAAGAATAAAATACCTAGGAATAAACCTAACCAAAGAAGTGAAAGACCTATACCCTGAAAACTATAAGACACTCTTAAGAGAAATTAAAGAGGACACTAACAAATGGAAACTCATCCCATGCTCTTGGCTAGGAAGAATTAATATTGTCAAAATGGCCATCCTGCCCAAAGCAATATACAGATTTGATGCAATCCCTATCAAATTACCAACAACATTCTTCAACAAACTGGAACAAATAGTTCAAAAATTCATATGGAAACACCAAAGACCCCGAATAGCCAAAGCAATTCTGAGAAAGAAGAATAAAGTGGTGGGGATCTCACCCCCCAACTTCAAGCTCTACTACAAAGCCATAGTAATCAGGACAATTGGGTACTGGCACAAGAACAGAGCCACAGACCAGTGGAACAGATTAGAGACTCCAGACATTAACCCAAACATATATGGTCAATTAATATACAATGAAGGAGCCATGGACATACAATGGGGAAATGACAGTGTCTTCAACAGATAGTGCTGGCAAAACTGGACAGCTACATGTAAGAGAATGAAACTGGATCACTGTCTAACCCCATACACAAAAGTAAATTCAAAATGGATCAAGGACCTGAATGTAAGTCATGAAACCATAAAACTCTTTGAAAAAAACATAGGCAAAAATCTCTTGGACATAAACATGAGTGACTTCTTCATGAATATATCTCCTTGGGCAAGGGAAACAAAAGCAAAAATGAACAAGTGGACTATATCAAGCTGAAAAGCTTCTGTACAGCAAAGGACACCATCAATAGAACAAAAAGGTGCCCTACAGTATGGGAGAATATATTTGTAAATGACAGATCCAATAAAGGCTTGACATTCAAAATTTATAAAGAGCTCACGCACCTCAACAAACAAAAAGCAAATAATCCAATTAAAAAATGGGCAGAGGAGCTGAAGAGACCGTTCTTCAAAGAAGAAATTCAGATGGCCAACAGACACATGAAAAGATGCTCCACATTGCTAGTTATCAGAGAAATGCAAATTAAAACCACAATGAGATATCACCTCACACCAGTAAGGATGGCTACCATCCAAAAGACAAACAACAACAAATGTTGGCGAGGTTGTGGAGAAAGGGGAACCCTCCTACACTGCTGGTGGGAATGTAAATTAGTTCAACCATTGTTGAAAGCAATATGGAGGTTCCTCAAAATGCTCAAAATAGAAATACCATTTGACCCAGGAATTCCACTTCTAGGAATTTTCCCTAAGGATACAGCACTCCGGTTTGAAAAAGACAGATGCACCCCTCTGTTTATTGCAGCACTATTTACAATAGCCCAGAAATGGAAGCAACCTAAGTGTTCATTAGTAGATGAATGGATAAAGAAGATGTGGTACATATACACAATGGAATATTATTCAGCCATAAGAAGAAAACAAATCCTACCATTTGCAACAACATGGATGGAACTAGAGGGTATTATGCTCAGTGAAATAAGCCAAGTGGAGAAAGAGAAATACCAAATGATTTCACTCATCTGTGGAGTATAAGAACAAAAGAAAAAACTGAAGGAACGAAACAACAGCAGAATCACAGAACCCAAGAATGGACTAATAGTTACCAAAGGGAAAGAGACTGGGGAGAATGGGAGGGTAGGGAGGGATAAGGGCAGGGAAGAAGAAAGGGGGTATTATGATTAGCATGTATAATGTGGGTTTGGGGGAAAGGGGAGGGCTTTGTAACACAGAGAAGACAAGTAGTGATTCTACAGCATCTTACTATGCTGATGGACAGTGACTGTAATGGGGTTTGTAGGGGGGACTTGGGGTAGGGGAGAGCCTAGTAAACATAATGTTTTTCATGTAATTGTAGATTAATCATAAAATTAAAAAAAAAAAAGTGTATCAGACTTAAGGGTCAGCCTGCATGTGACGGACGCAGGCACCACAGGTGCTGAGCAGGCGTCCCAGGTCTGGGCCCAGCCTCTCGGGACTCTGTGGGCCTTCCCCGCAGGCCCTCTGCGCAGCTACCACCGCCATCCCCATCATGATCACTACGGCAGCAGCCTCAGTGGAAGAAAGGCATTTCTATTTATCAGGGAGAAAAAAGCTTTCCCGGGACTTCCCCCTTGCCACAGCTCTGGTCCCGGCTGCACGGGAGGGCACCTGGCCCTCGTGGCCAACCCCAGGTGATGGCAGCCGGAGGGCGCGTGACAGTGCCGGCCACAGTTTGACTGCCCTGAGGTCATTATGGTCTTGTTCAGAAGCCACGGAGCCACGTGCACTGCTGTTCCACATCCCAGCCAGCCTTCTTCCTGACTGCTGTCTGTCCTGGCTGGAGGAGCCCTATGGATGCCCCAGAACAATCCTTAAAACCCTGATGTGAGGCGAGCAGGAAGCTGGGGCTTCCTCTCCTGTTTCCGTTTCCTGCTGCCCTCGTGAGGTAGTGGTTGCTGGCAGGGCCCTGCCAAGCATCCTCTGCTAAGGAAGAAGGAAGGCACAGGGGAAGTGCTGGTGTCAGCAGCGGAACTTGTCGCTGTGATTGTACCGCTCATCAGGGAACCCATCACGTGCCAGCTACCACCTGACAGTCTATAGAAGGGATTTGCATATCGGCTCCACTCTCAGAGTCAACGTTTCCCAAGTCCTTTGGCCTGGGGGAAAGCAGAGGGAACTGAAGAGACTGGACGGTCCTGAACTTTGTAAGTCAGCCTCCTGAGTTTAAATCTGGGGTCTAAAGTTGAAGGCAGGTTATTTCACTGAGACTCACTTTCCCCAGGTGTTAAATGAGGACGATGGTAATCCTTGTGCAAGATTACTGTGAAGCATTTGGCACCTGGCAGGTACCTGGTACACTGAGATCATCATTAGCCATGTTTGTCACTCATCATTAGCTGTCAACTGCTAGAAAATAATTAGAAATACATCACTGTGTTTCCTTAAGATGCCCCCACACTGCCCCTTGGATTTCTGGAATACAGGATGTATATATTTATTGTAGTCAGTCCCACTTTTGGCCTTTTATTCACATATTAAAGCAATGAGCATTGTATAATTTGTGGTATCTTTAATCCAGGAAATAAATGACTTACTTCCAGTCCATGTAGGTATAAGGGGACAGTTTGGTGTCCTTTTCATCCCCTCCTGACCCTCAATGGTCTGCCTTTTTCTGCTATTGCTGCCCCAGCCTCCCAGCCATGCTTCTCCCTCTCCCAGTGGAAATAAAGAAATAAGGGAATTTTTAGTGATAAAAATATAGCTGAAACATTGAAATGGAAAAATTAAGGTAGTTTTGAATGGATGATCATCATTAAAATGGAAAATCTAAAAAACGGAGAGCTCCTGAACTTCACACAACACACCCTGTTCCCAGTATGTCTTTAAATACCTCCTCACCCCGGAGACCATAAGCTCCTTGCCAGCAAGGACTCTGTTGTAAGGATCTTTGCAGGTCCAGGGCTTAGCCTAGTGTCAGGCCCACAAATGTCTCTCTAATGACTGATTTAAAAACAAACTGGAGAAGAGAAAGGGCCACGTGACTTCAGGATGCATGTCAAGTTAATAAAAATCTAAGAAAAGTTGTTAAGATAGACGCCTGCATTATGGAGAGATGAGCATGAAAACCCACAGGAAGGATTACAGTGAGATATAAGGTAGAACTTCCTGGCCCAGAAGCTGTGAGTGGGTGTGGGTAACAGAGAATAGACGCCCCTATCCCACTCCCACATGCCCCATTTTCACGGGTCAGGAGGTGCCTCTGGCGGGCAGTAGGGCGAGCTGACCTCCCAAGCCTGTTTCGGCTCTTGTTGAATGTGTGAATGTGTTTTCTTCCCTTACTGCAAATGATCGCTACCTTCTCTGCTGATGAAAGCGAGCCTGGATAATTTTTTTATAGGCTTCAAAGCATTTCCCAGATGATCTTCGTCATCACGGGCTGGGGGGAAGCTGCAGAGGCTGAGTACCTGCTCCTGGTCTCCCAGGGACACTGGGCCGCCCTCCCCACGGAACAGAATCTGATCTCTTTCAAAGACCGTATGAGTTTTATAAACCAAACAAAGAAAACTCATTTTGTTCTGAAGGACAGAACCAAACAGACAACAACTTTGCCTGACCTTTAGTCCCGCAGGCCTCAGGGTAATAACTGATCTTTTGACTAAAGAAGAATGCTAACAGCCCAGCTTTGCCAACCTGCATTTATTACCGGTTGCTAAGTGATGGCTAAAGAAGAGCAGCTGATCAGAGAGCATAGGTGAATGGAAATTTCTACCGTGGGCTTTTTGTTTGTAGTAATGAAAAATAGTTCAGGGTATTTGAGTAAATACTTGGTACTTGAATTGTTTTCAAAGAGCCCCTCTCTGTCCCAATAAACCCAAACAATGTAGGAGGCCATAGACGGCTTTTTGTCATCCTGAAACACCCCTTTGCTTTTCCTTTCGTTCTTCAATTCTTTAGCCAGGGCTGAACGTCTGGTGATGTAGAAGGTGCGAGAGAGATGGCCCCGCTGCGCACACTGCATACTGCCTGATTTCAGCTTACTTGTCCACGAAGTGGGAGGAGACCATAGGGAGCATCTCTAAGTTTGCAGTGAGGATGAAATCAGATAAATGCTTAGCTAGAGAAGCACCTGCCCCCAGCAAGCACCAGCCAACACTGGCTGCTCTTTTCACTGCCACTGCGACCCGTCAGTGTCTCTCTCTGGCCCTGAAGCACAGTTACAAGTTAGTTTCGTCTCCTAAAGCCTGCCTGTGGTTACGGCGTGAGAGCGCCAAGTGGGGAGGGAGTCGTGGCATCTGAAGCTTCCCCGGCAGGGCAGGGCGCACAGGCGCCTCACCCCTCTGAGCCCCACTGCTGCAGTAGCTGACACTCACTGTTGGGAAGGTCAGATGGGGTGGTGTAAAGATCTATTCCACGTTCCCTTGCAGCCTTGCAATTACTGGAAGAAATTTAGGAGCGCCACCTCTTACAAATTGAGAGCATGTCCTTAATCTGCCTGTAGCACTGCTCAGAGCTGATTCTTAAGGAACTTGTCCAGTAACCTGCTGTTTACAATTTTGCATGATAAACAGCACTGTAATGAACACTGTTATACATGCATCTTGTCTAATGGTAAGATTATCTCCTGAGATAAAATCTTGGAAGCTGGGCTGTGGAAGCCGACGACCTTTGGGTGGGCCACTGGGATTACCCTAGGATGCGACAGCAGATGTCCGCCCTCCCTGTTACCAGAGCCGTGTCAGAGTTAGGAAACAGGACTGGAGAGACGGTTTTCCTCCCTTCCATCTACCTCCGTGTGGTTCTCTTAGTTTAACCTGCTTCTTTGTACTTACAGGCAAGAGTTCCTGGGGTGTGGGATGGGGGAGGGCGTGAGCTGCCTTCAGTCATTGTCTTTATTTCTAAAACATCCCAGCTTTTGTCTGTGAATAGGATGGGTGGATCCCTAAACAGGTTTTTCTCATTTTTAAGACTTTCAATCCTGCAGCAGCGACCACAGAGCGGTAACACCGCCCTTTCTGAGAACAATCTAGATTCTGTGGGAATGTATTCTCTTCATTTGCCAGAGAAACTCCTGGGTGAAAAAGGCAATTCCTTAGAAAAGCATGAGTCCCCACCTATCTTTTTAACCACAGAAACCTGACGATGGTGTGTTTGTGCATCTTCTCCTTCTCTGTCAGCTTCTGTAAAATGCTGTGTTATATACCAAGGACACAAGAATGAATGAAGAGAATGCTCTTGGCCCAGAAAGCTTATGGTTCCACGAGGGAGACCAAAGTGAAACCGGACTGTGATGGGAATGAGTGCACGTCAACCGTTTCCTGGAATAGTCCAATTTCAGTACCTTTATTGTTTTTAAATGTAAGGGACTCATTGAATGAATGCCTAATGTTGTTTTGGTTGATTAATTATGTTAGACTTTTTATATAAATAAATTCACAAGTCAGGGAAAAAAATCTTTCGTCAAACGCTGCTCTCCGATTTTGTCTAGGGAGATGCTTCTGCTGGAATGCTCTCTCAGCTCTCAGTGGGTTCTGTGGCCTTGTTGACGTAACATTTAAAATTTACTTTATAGCAAGGAAAAAGGCACTAGGAATACGTGGAAAAATCAATGAAAGTCAGAAAAAAAAGAGGTTAAAATTTAACTGTCATGTGGGTTGGAGGGTCTTCACCGTCCCCCCTCCCTTCAATTCCTCCCTCCTGCTGCCTACCCTCTGCAGCCCGAGGGCTCTTCCTGAAACCCAGCCACAGGACTGTTCTGTTCTGCTCAGGAACTGTTCTGTGCCTCTCCACGGCATAGTCCTGTCCCATGGCCTCCGCCTCTGGTCCGTACCCGCCTCCTCACCCATTCCTTCCGTGATGGCAGGTCACTTCCGAGTCACGGGCCATCCTCACTGTGTGAGGCGACTCTCTGCTCAAGCTGATCTGTGTTGACCTAATTCCCACTTTGCACAGGAGCCTCATCTCTCCAAGGAGGCTTCCCAGCTATCCCCCCTTCAGCCCCACGGCGAGGGGGCCTCTCCTAGCCGCCCTGGCATCTCCTCTCTGACGACCTATCCGTCATAGGCTGCCTTGGCCTTCGGAACACCGTGTCTGTGGCACTGCTTGCATACTGCGTGACACCTGGAGGACAGGGGCCAGGGCCTACTCATCTCTGAATGAACTTAAAGCCACTAAGCATAGCTCCACATATAGCAAGAACTTAATAAATATTAGTTCAACTGAGTCTCAACATCATAATCAAATCTCAACATCTGTTCTTAAAATTAGCCCACACCAGGCTGAGTGTGCTATTTGTGAGTCCATTGGCCGGCATAATTTCCTCCAAAGTGCAGCGTTTTCACTAGAACCAGAGGCTTATGACTGACCTTCAGAAAGGCATTTTGTATTTTACCACCAAAAGAACCCTACCGGTTTTGTTCAACTTCCATGATCTAGGCCTCGTTTTCCAGGCAATTCTGAAGAATATCACACTTTATCTGGGAGAAGCATAGTTAGCAAAGGCAGGTATAGGCCTTTGTGAGTTTATATTGCTTATGAACTTACTAAATTGCTTATTTTTCCTCGCTTTGGTACAGATGGACTTTGCCGCTTTTGCTGTATGCAGAGTGCCATCTGGTGGCCGGAGAGCACATAACCCTCTTCACTCCTGCGCTGCTGAGGCCATACGGTGTCTGGGCGTGCACAGACCTAAGACAGTTGGGCTTCTGTTTTTCCATCTATTTCTCTAGTCCATAGAGTCTCCAAGTGGGGAAACATGTGAGGTATTACTAGGTGCACACGTACACATAGTTTACTGGTAAGCGGCTAACTTGGGCTTCTTCCGGCAGGAGCCTATTTGGCAGCATCCATAGGGTTCGTATTTCGTGCCTCTCCATGCTTCTTTCAGAGTGGCACCATAGGGCTGTTTTTGACTCCTCAAATCGCTTTGTTTTCTCTGAGGAGTCCACGTAAAACTTGAGCGTTGGTAGGAGTGCTCCTTGGAGGGGTTGGGAATGGCAGAGCTCAGGATCCTTCCAGCAGGGTTCACCCCAGGAGGACTATAATACCAGAAGAAGCTGGAAGCGGTAACGAGGGGGAAGTGGGGCATCTGGGTTCCGTCCTGACGTCGGTCTTGGGTAAGTGGCCAGATTAATAAAACAAATCTTTAATACAATGAGTAATATCTCTGAGAGTCTGAAACCAGATACAGAAACTCTGAAATAAACAGAAGAGACTTTGAGCCTTTGCAAATAGTTCTCCATCTAGACTAAAGTGCTGATAGGTCTCTTCATATCAGAACCCCTCAAGCCCTCCTCGGAGCCGATTGATTAAGAATTTACTATGAGAATGAACCTGAGTTTGGGATGCGGCAACTCTGAGGCTGCAAGTTAAATGACGGGTGGCCAGGTGGGGCTCTGACGTCACTGGTCATGCACAGGTTTAGCAAATCCTCTTCGAATATTTTGTTGGATTTTCAGATTTCACAATTATTTATTTGATTGTGTCATGAGAAGACAAAGATCAAAGAGCCCATTCCTGCCCTCAGTGATCTCAATTCCTAATGAGGGTAAGGAGAAGAAACAGGAATAGGACATAGCAAGCAATGACAGAAATAGAGAAAATAACTTGCTTTTTCTTCTTTAATATATATTTTGCCTTTTTCCAACAAAACATAAAATAAAAGGCTACGGCAAAATAACACTTTAAAAGTAAGGAAATTGGAGTGAAACAAAGGGGTTGAACCCAGGCAAGCACATCTTACAAGAAAAAGAATTAAATTAAATACACTGTTGCTACTTTTCCTAAGCCATGTGTCCATTAAGCAATTGACTACTTTAAAAATTTAAAAATATTGATAATTTCTGCTAATTAGAGATGTACAGGGGCTATACCAGACGTTTATTATGAAGGAAGCAAATATTAAACCAATTCCACTAAATGTACAAATACTTATTAGCAGACAGACATAAGAACAGCCATACAACATGCTTTTGTAACTCAGGACATTTCCGATCTCTGCCCTACTCCCTTCCGACTGGTGGCTGAGCAACACTGCAGGTGGGCAGATGGCAGGATGCTCCAGGAACCAGAAGGACGTGTGAGAACGCTGGACCACACGCGTTCCCAGGAGCTGTTGGGCTGGGTGTACTGGGGGCACTGTACCCAGTGCTTAAGCAGTCGCCAGTCTCAAAACCATTCAATTCTTGATTAGAATTCTTCAGACACTAACCTCTCCTAGGGATTAAGTTAGAAATACCCTGAACACAAGTTTATCACACACCTTAATTTGATGACATTTTGAAGTCAATTACCTCATGGACATTATAGCGGAAGTCATAATAAAGAAGCAGATCAATACGTTTTATTTTAAGGTCTTTGTATAGACACTTTTTTTTTAACTAGAAGGAAAGATAGAGAACGAATAATTGGTATTGACTTGAAATTAGAATACGGAAGAAAGCCAGGAAAGGCCACCGGGTTTTTATGTATAGGAGCCTCAGAAACAGGTCAGAAAAACTTCAGTCCTTAGCATGAGTTCCAAAGGCGGGCTCACGGTGTTCCGCTCAGCTCAGGTGAGGGCGCATTCGTGGTGCGTGCGCTGCAGAAGCCTCAGAGGAAGTTAAAGAGTACACGGAGCACGTGGCCATTGCTTCTAAGCTGGGAAAGGTGTCCTGCCACCGGCCAATAGGTCCACAGCTTCCGAAGCCGTGCAGTGGGTGTGGGTTTGCTCTGTAAACCTCTGAGATGTCTCTGAAGCCCCAACAGATACTCCACAGTGTCCTCCTCGTTCAGGCTACTTTCAACACAGGTTTAAATTTTATTACTGTGACAGCCAATCTGTATTAATATTTAACCAAACCACTGGATGAAGAAATTCATGGCTTTGAAGGGGAAAAAGCTTCCCAAGCTCAGTCCGTTTGTTTACTGGGTGTTAGGGGTTGACTCGTGTTCACTCCAGATTCACATGCTGAAATTCCAATCCCTAGTACCTCGAATGTGACTGTATTCGGGGTTCTTTACAGAGGTAGTTAACACGAAGCCACCAGGACGGCTCCTGCTTGGAAGCGACCAGGGCTCTCCTGGGGTCAGTATTAGGATGAGGGTCAGAAGGAGGGCGTGTGTAGGTCCGGAGGCCACGCAGAGGGGCCTCGGGAGGCCCCGGCCCTGCCAGCACCTTGGCCTCGGACGTGTAGCCTCTGGAAGAGCCGGGGAACAAGGTCTGCTCTCTAAGCCCCCCAAGCTGGCCAATGCAACGGGATTTTGGAAATGGGAATTTCTTATGACTTTAAAAATGAGCTATGACTTAGCGGCTGACGGGTTAGTGGATGTCCAGGGAGGCAGGTGGGAGCCGGAGTTCAGCGGGTCACACACAAAAGGTGGGCAGGTGAGCCTGCAAGAGCCAGATGGGGCAGTCGCCCCAAAGGCGCAGAAGGGGGGTGGGGGATCTGGGCTCCAACGGGGATTTCAACAGGGAGACGCCCTGGGGACCTGACCTCGCTTCCCCCTTTCCGTGGGCAAGCAGGGGCCACTACGGGCAGAGAGAGCGCACGGGGGCAGCGCAGAGGCGCAGGGGGTGTGCAGAGGGTGCAGAGGCGCGGGCAGTCTCCGGCCCGGGCCAGCTGGGGTGCTGGGAGAGGCGCACTGCCTCGCCTCACTTGCTCCGTCGGCTCGGGCGGTGGAGACTCTGAGCCCGTGTCGGCTCACTCAGGGCCGGGGGTCGGGGCGCAGGGCGGCCGCGACGCCGCAGCCGCTGGGCCGCTGCCTTGGGCGCGGGTGGAGGAGTCGGCGCCCCAGGCCGCCCAGCGCAGGCCCGGCCGACGCGCACTGCGAGGCCGCGGGCGCCTGGAAGTGGGCTGGCGCGTCAGAGCGCGCTGTGATTTCTGGAACTGTGCTGCCCCCAACCCCTCCCACAATGACAGAATGGTCTGTATGCGTGCTGCCTTGGGTGCCATTTGCCGCACACGCGCAGCTCTGGAATGTAAGGCTAAGTACAAATCTAAAAAGGAAACAATCGAATTTTTCCTAGTGCAGGAAGGGAGAGACTTTCTCCCCCCTCCCCCCTTCCTTAGGGCCCGCACTTGCCTAAACCTGTAGTTGTTAATTCTCCCTCTGCGCCTTTCAGATGGTGTAGAAATTCTTTAAAGCAAAACGAGCTTTTCGTCAGCTCTACAGGCAGGCATGTCTTCCTCAAGGACCTGGGAGCTACCTCTCTGAACGACAAGGAAGATGGCTCCCCTGTCTCCGGGCTCCAAGCTGCACCCAGTCATCCTGTCGAAGACGTGAGACATTTTGTTTAGAGAAAGGCAGTCCGCAAGCCGCCGTGGCCCCGTCAGATAGCAGGTGACTTAGGAGCTGTGTGGCGAATGGCACGGCAGGTGTTGCCTTGAGGACAAGCTCCCATCTGTCTGGTGGACACATATGCAATGGGCGGTGTGCACTGACTCTATGAAAAGTGAGATTTCTTTCTGTCTCTGCAATTTCTTTACAGGTGGCCTGTGATGTACATCACATTCTGGCTTAATGCGTATTCAGCAACAAAACGTTTTTCTCTTTTTCTACCTTTGTGGAGAGTTTTTCTTGGCTGGCAGGTTTTAAAAATTGGACTCTGCGACAAGAGCAACCAGTTAAAACATAAATATAAGGGTGGCATTATTAAAACGTCAGTAGAAGAGCTGCAGTGAGATCCCAGAACATGAAACACACGAGGGCGGGAAAGCAGCACAGGCGATGGAGCAGGTGGGGCCGCGAGAAGACACACGCCATGGGCCCCTCGGCGTCCACTGAGTGGTTGCTGTGCGCAGACTCAGAGTCTCCATTGGGGAACAGACGTGGTGAAAATGGGTAAGAAAGCAAGACCTATTATTTACAAGAAACACATTATAAATATAAAGCATAGGCAGGTTGAGAGCAAAAAGGTAAAAAAAATACACCCCACAAACACGAAGCCTAAGAAAGCTTATGTGGCAATAGTAATGCTTAGCAGAGTAGATTTCAAGATAAGGAATATAATTAGGGATAAAGAGCCACTCCATATAGAAGGGTCAATATCCCAAATGTGTTTGTGCCGAATAACACAGGTGAAACAGGTTTCATAAACAGGAAGCAGAGAAAAGATTAAAGAGGAAACAGCTAGAGCCACAATCAGTGGGAGATTGTAACATTGCTCTCAGCGATTAATAGGAAAGTACATCCAAAAAAGTCAGACACAGATTTGCACCAAACTCGTGAAACCAGGAAATTTTGCGATGTTAAGAAATTAAGATTTAATTATGTGAAACATCTCATTTCTAGGAGATATTTGATAAGCAACATCTTACTGTATAGTGGTGATTTTACGATCATTTTGATGCAGTGGTGATTGAAATATGGCTTGTAGGGATTTATGAAATCAAACAAAAATTGCTCCCATGGGCCACCTGGGTTGGGAGACCTGGGGCCATGGGACTATACAGTCTTCATGTTTTAGGACATGTGTGCCAGTGACGTGAAATATTCATTAATGTAACATTATAGTATAGGCAGAAACTCTGATCTTTCCCCTTGTAACTGTGACAAGGGCCTAAACCGCCTCTCAACATTGGATGATTGTACATCTGGGTCAGAGATGCAAACCTTCTTCAGCCAAACCCAACAGACTCCTCCAGGGTCACTTTCTGGGCAGAGAGCAAACAACCATCCCTTAGGAACAAGGTAGCCAGACTTGGCAAAAAGGAATAGAGGCCAGCGACATTTGAATTTCTGATAAACAACAGATCATTTTTTAGTATGCGATATATTTACCCTAAAAAATATCTGAAATTAAACTTTCACCAGGCGTCCTGGAAATAATGGTCCTCTAAGGAGGCTGGCTGAGCTGGGTGTAAGCAGTTCAAATTAAAATACCCCAGACCGACGAATGCCTGCTCTCGGGGTCTCCCTCTGCCTCCAACATCCAGATGTATTGCTTATATGACAGGTGGGGGCAATGAAAAGATACGGGAAAGGGTTGCTCCAAAGGTCAGCTTTTTATTTAAATATTTTATAATGATACACACACAGGTATGATCTCCCAAGGAACACATATAAAAACTAATACAATACTTTTCAGGTACAGAGAAAACCATTTAGAAAATGTGATTCCACTATACACAGAGGCAGGTCTGGTTTCCAAGCCTGCCCAAGGAGGAATTTAAGATCAAATTTCGTTTGTCTGGAGTACTCAGGTCATACTAATATTTTCACACAGCAGTGATATTACTGTAACATGGTTGGCAAAATATAACTACTAAGTCTACAGTGAAAACAAACAAAAAAAGCAACAATTACTAGTAGAGAGTAAAACATTTAGATCACAGAAGAGTGACCTTGGCCACAGACTTATGGTGTCTAAAAATGTTTGCCTTTTACCCACATACAGTCAGTGGGAGTGAAATGTATAAATCTTTTGTATAACACAATTCAAGTAAAAAGTATTTCTAAAAATGTGCTACAAAATGAACTGTTATTCGTCTCCCTAGCAAAGTATCTTGAAAAAATCACAAAATTACATAGTGTTTAAAAGTTAAGAAAGTTATTCTGTGGTGGGAATATTTATATAAATGATTACTGATGTGTACAACAACTTTGAAACATTAAATGCATTATTTTTTCAAGGAGCAATAAAAATACAACCTGCTTAGGAGACAAAACAATTTTTCAAAAAGAAAAGACAAAGATGTTATACAAAGATTCAGGTCCATTATGTGATATTTAATACTAACCAGTAAGTCAAGACTGGCCCATCAATGAATTGGTGACAGAAAAAAAAATGATAATTTCCAACTCAAAATTATAGAAATTATAGGGTCTTTCAATATTATTTTGCAATTATAGATAAGAGAATGGTTTTTAAAATTCAGTTTAATTCCACAGATATTTACTTGGCACCCATGTTAGGTAGTGAGGATGTACAGCAGTGCAATAGGCACGTTTCTTTCCACAGTGGAGAGCAGAGCCTGGTGATGCATTTTGCTATCTTAAATTAGAACAGATTGTATCCTGAGTTTTGTTTTGTTTTTAATAGTATACTATTGCTATAAAAGTAAAGTGAGTTTCTATCTATGCATTTTGCCCTGGTGTGTTCAACTGAATCTGCAGTGTTCAATATTTTTATGATTATTCAGAGACAAAGGGAAGGTAATACTAGGCTGTTTTTAAGGCTGTACGACACACATACAGTCACATGCACAGAAACATACAGTGTGTATTCTTTACCATGTAAGTGTTCCAAAAGTCAACCACCCTGACACAGATGAAAAGGCCTCTAGTCTTAAAGAAAACGAACAAAACTGGCCACCCAGCCTGCAGGTATCTCTGGATGAATGAGTTGTTGATAACCTGCTAGGTGCACTTGAGTGCAGAGTACAGGATGCAGCAAGGCTGAACATCAGCACGGTGTGCAGAGGCCCAAGCAGCTTCCTGGAGGCCCTCCTGCACAGCCGATGACCTGGATATTCTGTGCTAATGTGGCAAATTCTCAGAAGTCAGATCCAGTGCCTACTTAACTTGCTTTGTGAATATTGTTTGGCCATGTCTCACTGAAAGGCACTTAGACGCAGAAGCATTAGGCCTTGCTAAGTCCCAGGCGTGTCTGAGGCCTGGGGCCTGAGACAGTGAGATCCATGTGTTCCTAGTGACTGGGAGAGACTTAAGTCCAGTGTGTATGTGTCTCCCATGTGCAAGGCTTGTGGAAAGACAGGTCTCCTGAAAATATGAAACGGGTCACTGCTAGTTAAGCATGGGACAGAGTGTGGCCGACTGCTGGTTATGAGTAAGAATGCTGGACTGTGCTAAGCTTGGTGACCCTGGTGGACGATGATGTGGTTACTGCAGAGTTAGAATGACCAGACTCCTCTAACCCAAAATTTGGCAGAGGGTCAGGGATTCCTGCTCCAGAAACCAAGGTTTTTCTGGCCATCATGGAGGTTTCGGCGGGAATTTGGTAGCCGGACTGCAGAGAGGAAACAGGTGTTAGCACACTTTCTGTCACTGTCATGTTCTGTCCTACTGTGCTGGGTATGACCAGCGAGGCCTGCACGCCTGAGCCAGGGGCCAGGAAGCTCTCTCTTTCCCTCACTAGGACATAGTGGGCCTCTGGGAGAGGGCCAGGTGCACCCCCGTCAGGCTGTATCAGTCTCTCGGTAACCGTGACGCGGCCCTCACTGGCGTAATGATGGTCTAGCAGGGCGGAAGCTGGTGCGTACACCCTCTCTGTCACAACGAGGCCCTGCGGCTGACTGGGGCCCGGGGTCACAGCGCTTGGGGGCACGGGACCAGAGGCCGGTGTGGCTGCCTTCTGACTCTGCCTAGAAGTTACAGACCTTTCAGTAACCATTTCCTGAGTAACTCTCTCTGCGTTTGCTTCATGCAAAGCTTCTGAAACCTGAAAACTGCCAGAGGGGCAGGTCTTCTGTGACCTTCCCTCCGTTTGCTCCCACAGTGAATGTGAGGCTCCCTTCACACCTTCCCTCACAGGTCTTTGCCTCTGCTCAATTTCCACATCCATATCTATCTTTTGACCCAAGCAAACTTCAGCTAGTGTCTTAAATTTGAACCCCAAATCATCTAAGAAGTGGACATCTGGCTCGGCTTCAATAAAACTGCAACAGCCGATGGAACCATGCAGAGAATTGGTTTCTTCCTGAGAGTAAACCAGAAGGCAGTCTTTGGCTGTGTGCGTGTCATCTTCCTCGATGTAAGAGTCAGCTTTCTAAAATGGAAATAAACAGAGGTGTACCATTAGTGACACAACTTCACCTAGGGACAAGACTTTATTCCAGCCCCCAAATGCCTAATCTGAGTCCAATTACAAGGAAACATCAGGGAAACACAAACTGAAGGGGTCCCGCAGCACGACCAGCCGGTGCCCCTAGAGCAGCACCGGTATCGTGAGGAACAAGAAAGGCTGGACTCTGTACCGTCCCGGGCACAGTGGTGAGGAGAGGCGCTACGGTGAGGGCTGGTGATTGGAAATGTGGGGTATGTTGCTGTTAAATCTCTAAATTTGTTCACTGTACTGTGGTAATGTGAGAATCATGGGCGTGAGACAGAGAGAGAGAGAGACAGGAAGGCAGGCAGGGAGGGAGGGAAAGGGAAACGGGAGGGCAGATAGGAAAGGTGGCAAACTGTTAACGATTGGGTAACCTGGGCAAAGGGTATACAGTTTTCAAAATTTCTATTGCTCTTGCAAATTTTCTGGTACGTTTGAAATGATTTCAGAATCACAAGTTGCACACACACACACACACACAGCAACTGACTTGGGCTGGATCAGAGGACAGAGGGAAAGTGTCAGAATAAAACAAATGGCCCCGGAATGGAGCCTGACAGCAAGACGGGAAACAGATAAGGAGACATGGCTGTAACTACGCCCGTTACACTGCACTTAGGGCGTGCAGACGGTCTGAAAGGAGGGAGGGTGGGAGGGGGCCCAAAGTGGGCAAGCACCCCGTAACTGGCCGCAGGTGGCGGAGGGCGGGCAGAAACAGGCTGGCCTCCGTGGAGCCCCCGCTCCGTCTCCTCAGAAGATGGTGCGGGGCCTGCCCGGCCGTGGCGGACACGCAGACCCTGTCCTTGAGCAGGCCGGCCGGCCTTGCTTCTCCTATCCCACTCCAGCGTGAGCCTGCTGCAATGTCCTCCCAGCTTTCTGTGAGCCCCTCAGGGGTGAGCCCAAGGGCACTAGGGGACAGCACCTGACTGTGCAGTACGGTTGGTTGGGGCCGTCCAGGCCCTCCGGCCTCATGGGGGCCCTGGCAGGTCTGCCCGGCAGAGGGAGCACACGGGCCGGCTGGCCCTGGACTTGCTCTCGGCAAGGCCCTGCGCCCCCTCGGCGCCGCCTGCTGTGTGGGCCTGCGAGGAGCAGAGCTGCCTGGCCGGCCAACACCCGCTTGCGGTGGTCAAGCCTTTGCGGGTAATGCAAGGCTGGGGCCATGGCTGCTGCCATATGGCTAGCGGCCCAATGGTTCCCTGGGTCCCACCTCCCCTTCCTCACCATCTGTCAGAGTTCTTTTAAAAAAAACAATTAAGTCCCATCTACATCTAATGCAACGACCCCCTAGCAAGCGTCCCCGCACAGTGAGGCCAACCTACCTCCTGGAAGTAGCTCCCCAGGAATGCCTCGCTCAGTGCTGCGGCCATGCCTCTGGACGCTGTTGGGGCTCTCGCGGCCGCGCCGACGTCGGCGCCCCTCGCGGCTCCTGCCAACCCCGCAGCCCAGGCGGCCCCACCGGCAAGCAGGCTTGTGCGCTCTTCCCACCTGCCGTCCACCTGTGACACCTCGAGCCGCGCTCCGGTCAGCAAGGCGGAGCCGCTGCCCCGCACGCTGGTCGCCTCGGCCGCTGCGCCCCCGCCACCCATCGCAGCACCGGCTGTGTGACCTGCCACCAGGAGCGAGTGCACCGCCTGCGAGAGCGAGGAAGGTGGGAACCGGAGCGCGGGAGGGGGTGGCCGGGGGTGTGGTTGTCTGGGCTACGCGGGCACAGCCAGGGAATGAGCTATTTCCAGAAGCAGGTCAGAGTTTGGGTGGAGTGACTTCCTTCTGGGTTCTGAAGACCTCCACGCCACCTTCGTGTTTGGGGAGCTCGCTATGCCCCAGGGAGAAATGGCAGCCGGAGCACCTCAACTTTCCTGAAGTTTGACGCCTTCCCTCGCAGACCCTCCCCTCCCCCCATTTTTTCTCTAGCTGGACACACGGCCACCCACACAGAGACTACTTCCAAGCCTCCACCGCGACTAGGAGCCCTACCTATGTTCTGGTTAGGGTGATTTCGGGCAGAAATGGGGTCGGGAACTTCTGGGGGGGTGTTCTCAGATTCCTTCTTCACTTTTCTCCCCTCTGCCTGTTGGAAGGTGGGGGGGCATGTGTGTGGAGCGCGAGACAGCATGGGGGTGGGCCTCATCCACGGGGGGGACCAGGCGGCGAATGGTCCTGGGGCCTGGACTGCTCGCAGATGTACTCAGGCCACAGTGACGCCGAGCTCCCAGACATGTGATGCTAACTCACATCCCACTAGACCTGATGCCCACTGCAGCCGGCAATGAGGCCCAGGGTGAAAGTGCCAGAGAGACAACCGGAGACGGCTACACACTGGGAGGGGAGGGGATTCTGCAGCACCGCGCACCTGCTATGGGGTCGTGGGCTTATCTCCAGCCCTGTGTATCTCAGGCAGGGAAATGGAGAAGCAGCTGTTGTGAAGGTCTGCTTATCTGACACGGGGATAGAACTTCTCTCCTGAATCCCTTTGCCCTCTTGCTCTCTTTAACCCTTGTCCTACATTCCCTGTGTCACACGTTCTCTATGACACAGGACCTGTCACAGTAGGAGAAAACCATGTCAACCCTGTCCTGGCCACAAACACAAAATGTGTCAGCACTCGGACGCTCTGTTTAACAAAGGCACGTGAACGAAATCTGAAATGACCGCTTTGCTTTCTCATGACCTAAAATATTAGAAACACCCCCTGAGGCCCCTTTAAAGTCAGAAGAGCAGGCAGTCCCACTGACCTTGTCCTCAGGAGGTGCTCCTTCATTGTTCCAGGGATGCAGCATCTCTATGGTGCCAGGGATGGGGGCAAAGCCTTTGGCGCTCTCTCCACAGTGGCACATGAGCAGAGCAAGGGGTATAACTGCACATGAGTGAGATGGCACACGGAGGTCAGTGCCCACAGGGCTAGGCTGATGCTGCACGATGCTGGAACTTGCCTGTCACCTCCTGGAGTCCAGCCTTCACTTATTTGCAGCCTCATTTTTCTATTTTTCTTGTCTTCATGCTGATCCAACCTTACCAGGCTTGTCTTGGGTGAGTTACACCAAAGCCTAAAGGTGGACTGAGGGGGCCGCACAGATTCAGAGTATTCATTCCTCACCAATAGGCTGTGTGGGGCACCGAGTAGGGCGCCAAGACCAGATTCAATTCTATCCAGGTCATCAAAACCAATATAAAGACTCAGATTTCTTGGTTGTTTTGTTAAACCCCTTCAATTTCAATATGAGATAATTCACTAGCCAGGAAAATACATGTGTTGAAAACATCAAAAGCTCTTAGGGATAGAAAAATTTTAGGATGTTCAAATATTCTAGAACACTGCAATGTCTATAATACTTCACCTGGAGTAGAATTTGGCAGAAGGCATGACTCACTGAGGTTCAAATTCACCAAATGTTGAATTACCTGAGTATTATTTTCTAAGATGATTCTACATTAAAAACCCTTAGGATACATACACCATTTCATCTAGATTTCAAAAAACATGCATGGCATGGCAAATCATACAACATCCCCCCATACAGAGCTTATCAAAATGGGGACACCCTAAGGTTTATGTTAAAAAGTTGTTGAAAAGCATGTATAATAACCTTGGTTCTTTAAATCAGGAAAGGATGCATTTTATAAAACAAAATTTTGCAGAGTGCACAATAGCCTGGTAAGCATATCAATGCTCCATTATCTCTCCTTACCTTTGAAAGAGCTCTAGTGTGATTAAAGAGTAACTGTAAAGAAGTCAACAGCTACTGTACTAAAATAACAAGAGCTAGCATGGCTGTCAGATACTCACGGAGCAAGAGCAGAAGGGCAAAAATTATCAGTGCAATTGCTGCAGGTCCCAGGCCGATGTAGGGGTCACGCAGAGCTTCCACACAGCCACTGCCGTCCAGACACTGGCAGACAGTGAGCTTAAGGACCTGATTCTCAGAGCAGCTGAAGCCCTGACTATCTGAAATCAGGAACTGGATCTCACTTCTCCCAAGCCGTCGCTCTTCCGGCTTCAGGAGCACACTGGTGCCTGCGAGGGTGGGAGGCAGAAGGGTAAAAATGAGTGATTATCACGGACACGGCCAGAGTAAATTACAGAAACATTAATTGCTAATAATTAGAAGCTAATAATGAAAAGGTTTCCCAGTTAGAAGCTTTATTCTTGCTTAACTTTTCTATTGAATTCACACTGTGTGCTTATTACAATTATGCCAGACACTCCAAATACACAGGTTAACAGCATAGTATTGGATCTGACATACCTTATTTTTATGATGACTAATTGTAACAAAAGCGTGTGGTCTAGCAAATGCAAGGGACTTCTGTGTAATGGGAACACAGTAACGAACGTGGTGGGTTAAGTGACCTTCCATTGAAATGACCTATATTTTACCATTTCCTAAAAAAACTTTATTAAGGTGATTTTCAAACAGACAATAATAGAAGAGCAAAATTAACCCCCCTGGTACCCATCCCTGGCTTTAATAATTTTCAACAATGAGCCAATATTGTTTCATCTAGTCCCTTCTGTTTTTGTTTCTAACACTGTGTATTCAAAATTTTGAAAAATTTCAAATCTACAGAGTTGAAGGAATATTACAATGAATATCATCAACCCTTCACAAATTCTTTATATTTTGCAACATTACTTTCTCTCTCTGTACACACTTCTTTTTTTCTGAACTATGTGAAGGTAAGTGGCAGATATCATG
Source organism: Manis javanica (assembly GCF_040802235.1). Classification (NCBI taxonomy): domain Eukaryota; kingdom Metazoa; phylum Chordata; class Mammalia; order Pholidota; family Manidae; genus Manis; species Manis javanica. Next base: position 67,471,380 of record NC_133164.1, on the reverse strand, counting down.
ACATTCCTTAGCATACACCTTCTAGGACCAAGGGTCATTAGCCTTCTTAAGAAATGTATTATTGATATAATAATACTGTCTAGTATATAACCCATAGTCAAACTTTTCAATTGTTATAATAAAGTCCTTCATAATTCTCTCTTTGGATCCAATCAATGATTATAAACTGCATTATCCTACTGTCTGTTAATAATTTAGGTCAGCCAGCCCCTCCCTTCTGACTTGTCAAGACCTAGCCTTTTTTAAAGGCCACTTATTTCAAAGGATGCTCCACAGTTTGAATGTGTCTGATTATTTTCTTATGATTGAAATCAGGTTATACATTTTTTGGCAAGAATATTACACAGGAAGTCTTGTGGGAATGATCTTTTTACTTTATTTTTAAAAAATATGACTGATGATTATTTAAAAGTTTTCTTTAACATGAATAAAAATAATGACCAGTTTTCACATTAAGTGAAAATAACAATCAGAATAGCTTAAAATTTTTTCTGATGTATGCATAATATTTATGAAAAATAACTTGTAAGACATGTAAAGATAGATGAATACAAGATAAAAATAAAGTCTTTTGTATTTTTTTTTTGAAGTAAGACACAGCCTGTTCTCATTATAAGGTCCAAATTTTATAGAAGTTGATCTGCAATAGCCAGAAATAGACTTGTTAAATTATCCCCAAAGCTTTGGAGAAGTGAGGAAAGCATCTACCTAATCATTCATTTGAAGGAATAAGAACTCATGAAAAACATCCATTTTAAAGACAGCCTGGAAGAATACAAACAAACTTGTGATTGGTCCTGGGGGGGTGGGGAGGAGGGGAATAGTTTAATAATTGTCATAAAAAAGAAGCCTTACCCAAATATGACAAACTGTTAATATTCTTTTAATTCTGGGTCTGTAAAAGGGTGTCTGCCTTATTAGTCTGTGGGATTCTCTGTATTTTAAAATATCCCCAACTAAACCAAAACAAATAGGAGCAATTTATGATCATGGCCACTGGCTGATCATTTTACTATGTAACCAAGGAGAAGAAAGCCTGGATTATAAAATCCTCTCTCTCTAAATTGTTGAGATACGTAAAGTATAAATCTCAGTGACTTCCTGTTATAATGCTCTAACATGCATGTCCTTAAGAGTTTTATGCTCCTATGACTATGAAAAAGCCCATAGAATTCAAGAATGTTTTTATCTTTAGATAGAAAACCCATTTTTATACATGGAGAAGCAGGATAGCATAAAGGTTAGAAAGTAGAGGCTCCAGGCCAACTGCTTGGATCAAATCCTAGTTCCAGCTCTTCAGGAGCTGTGACCTTGAGAGGGTCAGTAAAACTCTCTGTGCATGTGTTTCCTCATCTGTAAAATGTTGGCAATAGTCGTGCCAAACTTCCAGGGTTGTTAATATTAGCAGAGTGCTCAAAAAAGTGCTGGCATCTCTTAGAAGCCCAGCAAGTTCAATGCAAAACACATTTACACACGTTAGGCAAAGAAAGGAAAACTCCAGTTAAGCATTCAGCCTAGGTGGAGCCCCAGACTTCTGTGAGTCAGGAGTATATACTGTGAGTGGGGAGATCAACAACCTTACAAGTTTTGAAGCCCTTGACTGGATTACCTTAAGAATCATGTGGATGTCTGCCAGCTCGGGGTTCCTGCTAGCTGAATGCCTAATCTTTAAGTAAACTCAATTAATTGGGATGGGAAAATTGCTATTCTTAGTGGGGACATGCTACTTAAGTTAACAAAGGGTGTATCTATCTGTATCTATCTTCTGAAGTGGACACATAAACCCTGAGATGATTTAGAATTAGATATGGGAATATCTGAGTAAATTAAAGACAGTTTTAATATTTTCATATTGTAAGGAAATTATTTGTACTTGTTACTTATATAGTTGTAAGAGTTTTAAGAAAATTTGCCCCTATTATTGTGACAGCTTTGTAACTCCAACTTAACTACATTACTTGTGCTTTTAGGTTGAAACATCACTGGTTTGTTCAGTACTAGACTAGGGTCCATGGATTTATAAGTTAAATCCACTGAACGTTTAGAATCTAGGGATCACAAGAAGGTTTTGTTAATTCAGATAACTGAAATACACAAAAAGGAAACCAAATATACTAAATTTATAAATATAATTTGAAATATTGAAGGTATTTATGTTGTAAATTGGATGAAACATTATTCAAAAAGCCCCTTAAAATGACTGCAAAAATTTTGTAGACTTTAACAATGAATCTGTAATTAGGAAAAGCTTGGGTATTATATTTGAAACTTTTCTGAAACAAAATAGTCTTCTGGATAGGTTTTTCAGCATTCAAAATACTCTGAAGGACACCCAAAAGCTCACATCAATGAGGGTTATGTCCAAGATAGAGATATGCACACTGGCCATCTGGCATGGAGGGTCAGACAGATGCTTCTTCATGTCGTTATCTGTTACTTACTAGTCTTGTGACTTTGAACAAGCCAATGAGCCCTAGTTAACCCAAGGTTTCCCCAGCTGTAGTTAAGGAATAACATTAAGTGGTAAGGATGAAATGAGATAAGATACCTGAAGGGCCAGCAGTGTCTGGCATATGGTAAGCGACTAATATTATTTTTAATGGAATTGTTACCACAGTTCAAGGTTTTTAGAAGGCATGTACTCTGATTGCTGCTCTTAGACAGCCCAGGTACTTGGCTCATGAGGCAAGGCTACTTCAAGAGCTATTTGGAGAAGACTCAGCTATCTGTCAGACATGGGTGATTCCTCTTCTCTCCCTTTTCTAGATAGGTCTTTATTATAGGCAGATAAAAGATACTATGCCTGAGATTCAGAACCTCATTTAAACTCCTTTAAAAATGTGTATAAGAAATTTATGAAAAAAAGAACAACACAGCTTGAAGAATTTAGATTTCTGTTATGTTTAATATTTAAATATGTGGTCTGATGATCTCACTTACTTTCTTGGTGCACTATTTTCCATTTCTCGGCCATCCCCGCTGGTTTGTCAACAAGGGAGAAGCCGAACGGCGCACTGTTCTGGCCCCCATCCAGGTCCTCTGCAGTCACGTTTACATACTGCGCATCTTCACAGACGTTCTGCACTGGGTTGACCAGGGTGGGGCAATGGTCATTGATGTCTTGGACTGTGATCACGACCGTGCCCGTGATGGTTTTTCTAGGATAATCTTAAAAACAGGGAGGAAAGAAACACGTATGTTCCGGCTACATTGCTGACAAGGGGTACAGGTGAATTCTCTTGCCACTATGGTAAGAAGGTATAACAATTAGGACACTTCCTTATCCTAGATATGTTTTCATGTTCAGACCAAGTAACATGTTTTAGTCCATTAAAACAGGTAGAAATGAGAAGGTTTATCCATTGGAGAGATTTGGTTTTTCTACAAGATGAAAACAAAGGTCTCTGATTTGGAAAATAATATCTAAATACAAATAACCAAGAAAATTATCTATCTATTAACTTACCTTCTGACATAGCCAAAATCTTTACAGTATATGTACCATTTTGGACATATCTGGATTCGAAATCAGGAATTTTTATAAGTCTAATTTCAGATGTGAGTGAGTCCACTGAGACCCAATTATCTTTATCTTCCAATTTGGTGTATCTGGTGTAAAACAAACAAAATTAATTTTGAATTCTGGGTGAACTGGGAATCTCTAATATCTACAACACTTTCAAGCTTTATTTTTGCTTCATTATTTATGTTGTTATAGGCATCAGTCTTATTTTGGGATATTTTCTATTTCTTTTAACTATCCTAAAAGCTCTTCCCTTTACCACCCTTTACCACCTGTCACACTGACTCTGGAGCCTCCCTTATTCCTCCCTGTAACACACCCACGATGTATATGTAAGGGCACCATTCCCTGCCTACCGACCCAGGAGGTGGGCAAATTGCCAGGAAGTCTATCCTTTAGCTAAAATCTGGGGTAAACCTTTGGAGAATAATGTTGTTACCTGATAAGAACTGGTGGAGAAAAGTGGTTTTACATTCTATTTTTCATTGGCATGTTACCAGTATTTTGAAAATATCCATTTAAAAATCAGTGTTTGCCATAAATGGAAGTGTTTTAAAATGTGGAGATATTGTTGGTAGTGGGAGCAGCGGGTTTCTTTCCGCTGGAAATGGTTTAAGTGGAAACAAGGCTGATGCAGTAGTTTCTGGGTCTCTTCCATCAAAGTGAGGAGAATCCATGTGGAAAGAGATAGTTTTGGGAAGGCAAGGAGAATGTTTAAATTAGGTCTTCATAAATGTATAAAATTTAATACCGCTGAGGGGCAGAGCCAAGATGGTGGCATGAGTAGACAAGAGGAAATCTCCTCCCAAAACTATATATATTTTTGAAAATACTACAAATACAACTCTTCCTAAAAGAGAGACCAGAAGACACAGGACAACATCCAGACCACATCCACACCTGTGAGAACCCAGCACCTCGCCAAGGGGGTAAGATAAAAGCCCCGGCCTGGCGGGACCCGAGCGCCCCTCCCCCCAGCTCCCAGCGGGAGGAGAGGAGTTGGAGCGGGGAGGGAGAGGGAGCCCAGGACTGCTGAACACCCAGCCCCAGCCATCTGGACCAGAGCGCAGACACAGTTCATGCGTGAGGTGCTGGATACTAGGGAAACAGGGCAGTAAGACCTGCGAGTGGGTCCCCACAGCCAGCACCCCTGGGACAAAAGAAAAGCAAGTGCCCTTTGAAAATCTTAAAGGGACAGAGGCCTCACAGCTGGACAGAAGCGCCCCAGCGCAATCAGCCCAGTAACTGGGAATCCCAGGGAACTCTGGGTGCCCCAACGCCCTGGGTGGCAGTGCAGCTCAGAGGCCCCTCACGGTGATAAACAGCCTCCCGACAATTCCCCCTCTGGCACGACTCCGCCATAGCAGCAGCAGCCACACCCACAGCAACTGGGCAGAGCTTCTTCCACAGTGGTCAGGCAAGAATCAGACACCCCATTTGCGCACAGCTGCCCAGCACAAGCTGCTAGGGGTCGCTGTTCTCACAGGACAGGAAGGCCACAAACCAGCAAGAAGGAATGTTCTCCCAGCCGACACACGCACCAGCTCCCCACAACTACCTATCGCCATGAAAAGGCAGAAGAATTTGATCCAGACCAAAATCACAGAGTCAGCCCCTGAGAAGGAGACAGATCTAACCAATCTTCCTGAAAAAGAATTCAAAATAAAGGTCATAACCATGCTGATGGAGCTGCAGAGAAAGATGCAAGAGCTAAGGGATGAAGTCCGGAAGGAGATTACAGAAATTAAACAATCTCTGGAAGGTCTTAAGAGCAGACTGGATGAGGTACAAGAGACCGTTAATGGAATAAAATCAGAGAACAGGAACACAGAGAGGCTGATGCAGAGAGAGATGAAAGGATCTCCAGGAATGAAACAATATTAAGAGAACTGTGTGACCAATCCAAAAGGAACAATATCTGCAATATAGGGGTACCAGAAGAAGAAGAAGAGAGAAAAAGGGATAGAAAGTGTCTTTGAAGAAATAATTGCTGAAAACTTCCTCAAACTGGGGGAAGAAATAATCGATCAGACCATAGAAGCACACAGAATTCCCAACAGAAGGGACCCAAGGAGGACAACACCAAGACACATAATAATTAAAATGGCAAAGATCAAGGACAAGGACAGAGTATTAAAGGCAGCTAGAGAGAGGAAAAAGGTCACCTACAAAGGAAAACCCATCAGGCTATCATCAGACTTCTCAACAGAAACCTTACAGGCCAGAAGAGAATGGCATGATATACTTAATGCAATGAAACAGAAGGGCCTTGAACCAAGAATACTGTATCCAGCATGATTATCATTTAAATATGAAGGAGGGATTAAACAATTCCCAGACAAGCAAAAGATGAGGGAATTTGCCTCCCACAAACTACCTCTACAGGGTATTTTAGAGGGACTGCTATAGATGGGAGCACTCCTAAGACTAAATAGATGTCACCAGAGAAAATAAAATCACAGCAAAGAATGCAAACCAACCAAATACTAACTAAAGGCAAAAAATAAAATCAACTACCCACAAAAGCAGTTAAAGGAAACACAAAAGAGCACAGAATAAAACAACCAACATATAAAGAATGGAGGAGGAGGAATAAGAAGCGAGAGAAATAAAGAATTACCAGACAGTGTTTAAAATAGTTCAATAAGCAAGTTAAGTTAGACAGTAAGATACTAAAGAAGCGAACCTTGAACCTTTGGTAACCACAAATCTAAAGCCTGCAATGGCAATAAGTACATATCTTTCAATAATCACCCTAAATGTAAATGGACTGAATGCACCAATCAAAAGACACAGAGTAATGGAATAGATAAAAAAGCAAGACCCATCTATATGCTGCTTACAAGAGACTCACCTCAAACCCAAAGACACGCACAGACTAAAAGTCAAGGGATGGAAAAAGATATTTCATGCAAACAACAGGGAGAAAAAAGTAGGCGTTGCAGTACTAGTATCAGAAAATAGACTTCAAAACAAAGAAAGTAACAAGAGATAAAGAAGGACATTATATAATGATAAAAGGGTTAATCCAACAAGAGGATACAACCATTACAAATATATATGCACCCAACACAGGAGCACAAGCATATGTGAAACAAATACTAACAGAACTAAAGGAGGAAATAGAATGCAATGCATTCATTTTAGGAGACTTCAGCACGCCACTCACTCCAAAGGATAGATCCAGCGGACAGAAAATAAGTAAGGACACAGAGGCACTGAACAACACACTAGAACAGATGGACCTAATAGACATCTGTAGAACTCTACATCCAAAAGCAATAGGATACACATTCTTCTCAAGTGCACAAGGAACATTCTCCAGAATAGACCACATACTAGGCCACAAAAAGAGCTTCAGTAAATTCCAAAAGATTGAAATTCTACCAACCAACTTCTCAGACCACAGAGGTATAGAACTAGAACTAAATCGTACAAAGAAAGCAAAAAGGCCCAGAAACACATGGAGGCTTAACAACACGCTCTTAAATAATCAATGGATCAATGACCAAATTAAAATAGAGATCAAGCAATATATGGAAACAAATGACAACAACACAAAGCCCCAACTTCTGTAGGGATGCAGCGAGAGCAGTCTTAGGAGGAAAGTACATAGCAATTCAGGCATACTTAAAGAAGGAAGAACAATCCCAAATGAATAGTCTAATGTCACAATTATCAAAATTGGAAAAAGAAGGACAAATTAGGCCTAAAGTCAGCAGAAGGAGGGACATAATAAAGATCAGAGAAGAAATAAATAAAATTGAGAAGAATAAAACAATAGAAAAAAATCAAAGAAACCAAGATCTGGTTCTTTGAGAAAATAAACAAAATAGATAAGCCTCCAGCCAAACTTATTAAGAGAAAAAGAGAGCCAACACACATCAACAGAATCAGAAACGAGAAAGGAAAAATCACGACGGACCCCACAGAAATACAAAGAATTATTAGAGAACACTATGAAAACCTATATGCTATCAAGCTGGAAAACCTAGAAGAAATGGACAACTTCCTAGAAAAATACAACCTTCCAAGACTGACCAAAGAAGAAACACAAAATCTAAACAAACCAATTACCAGCAAAGAAATTGAAGCGGTAATCAAAAAACTACCCAAGAAAAAAACACCCAGGCCAGATGGATTTACCTCGGAATTTTATCAGACATACAGAGAAGATATAATAATACCCATTCTCCTTAAAGTTTTCCAAAAAATAGAAAAGGAGGGCATACTCCCAAACTCATTCTATGAAGCCAACATCACCCTAATACCAAAACCAGGCAAAGACCCCACCAAAAAAGAAAACTACAGACCAATATCCCTGATGAACGCAGATGCAAAAATACTCAACAAAATATTAGCAAACCGAATTCAAAAATACATAAAAAGGATCATACACTGTGACCAATTGGGATTCATCCCAGGGATGCAAGGATGGGACAACATTTGAAAATCCATCAACATCATCCACCACATCAACAAAAAGGACAAAAACCACATAATCATCCCCATAGATGCTGAAAAAGCATTCAACAAAATTCAACATCCATTCATGATAAAAACTCTCAACAAAATGGGTACAGAGAGCAAGTACCTCCACATAATAAAGGCATATATGATAAACCCACAGGTAACATCATACTGAACAGCGAGAAGCTGAAAGCTTTTCCTCTAAGATCGGGAACAAGACAGGGATGCCCAGTCTCTCCATTGTTATTTAACATAGTACTGGAGGTCCTAACCACGGCAATCAGACAAAACAAAGAAATACAAGGAATCCAGATTGGCAAAGAAGTTAAACTGTCACTGTTTGCAGATGAAATGATATTGTACATAAACCCTAAAGACTCCACTTCAAAACTACTAGAACTGATATTGGAATACAGCAAAGTTGCAGGATACAAAATTAACACACACAAATCTGTGGCTTTCCTATACACTAACAATGAACCAATAGAAAGAGAAATCAGGAAAACAATTCCATTCACAATGGCGTCAAAAAGAATAAAATACCTAGCAATAAACCTAACCAAGGAAGTGAAAGACCTATACCCTGAAAACTATAAGACACTCTTAAGAGAAATTAAAAAGGACACTAACAAATGGAAGCTCATACCATGCTCTTGGCTAGGAAGAATTAATATTGTCAAAATGGTTATCCTTCCCAAAGCAATATACAGATTTGATGCAATTCCTATCAAGGCAAACAGCATTCTTCAACAAACTGGAACAAATAGTTCAAAAATTCATATGGAAACACCAAAGACCCCGAATAGCCAAAGCAATCCTGAGATGAATAAAGTGGGGGGGATCTCGCTCCCCAACTTGAAGCTCTACTACAAAGCCATAGTAATCAAGACAATTTGGTACTGGCACAAGAACAGAGCCACAGACCAGTGGAACAGAATAGAGACTCCAGACATTAACCCAAACAAATATGGTCAATTAATATACCATAAAGGAGCCATGGACATACAATGGGGAAATGACAGTCTCTTCAACAGATGGTGCTGGCAAAGCTGGACAGCTACATGTAAGAGAATGAAACTGGATCACTGTCTAACCCCAAACACAAAAGTAAATTTGAAATGGATCAAAGACCTGAATGTAAGTCACGAAACCGTAAAACTCTTAGAAAAAAACATAGGCAAAAGTCTCTTGCACATAAACATTAGCGACTTCTTCATGAACATATCTCCCTGGGCAAGGAAAACAAAAGCAAAAATGAACAAGTGGGACTACATCAAGCTGAAAAGTTTCTGTACAGCAAAGGACACCAATAATAGAACAAAAAGGTACCCTACAGTATGGGAGAATATATTTATAAATGACAGATCCAATAAAGGCTTGACATCCAAAATATATAAAGAGCTCACCCACCTCAACAAACAAAAAGCAAATAATTCAATTAAAAAATGGGCAGAGGAGCTGAACAGACAGTTCTCCAAAGAAGAAATTCAGATGGCCAACAGACACATGAGAAGATGCTCCACATCACTAGCTTATCAGAGAAATGCAAATTAAAACCACAAGGAGATATTATCTTACACAAGTAAGGATGGCTACCATCCAAAAGACAAACAACAACAAATGTTGGCGAGGTTGTGGAGAAAGAGGAACCTTCCTACACTGCTGGTGGGAATGTAAATTAGTTCAACCACTATGGAAAGCAGTATGGAGGTTCCTCAAAAAGCTCAAAATAGAAATACCATTTGATCCAGGAATTCCACTTCTAGGAATTTACCCTAAGAATGCAGCAGCCCAGTTTGAAAAAGACATATGCACCCCTATGTTTATCACAGTACTATTTACAATAGCCAAGAAATGGAAGCAACCAAAGTGTCCATCACTAGATGAATGGATAAAGAAGATGTGGTACATATACACAATGGGATATTATTCAGCCATAAGAAAAAAAACAAATCCTACCATTTGCAACAACATGGATGGATCTAGAGGGTATTATGCTCAGTGAAATAAGCCAGGCGGAGAAAGATAAATACCAAATGATTTCACTCATATGTGGAGTATAAGAACAAAGAAAAACTGAAGGAACAAAACAGCAGCAGAATCACAGAACCCAAGAATGGACTAACAGTTACCAAAGGGAAAGGGACTTGGGAGGATGGGAGGGAAGGGAGGGAAGGGAGCAATAAGGGCAGGGAAAAAGAAAGTGGGCATTATGATTAGCATGTATAATGTGGAGGGGGGGCACAGGGAGGGTCTGTGCAACACAGAGAAGACAAGTACTGATTCTACAACATCTTACTACGCTGATGGACACTGACTGTAACGGGGTTTGCGGGGGGGACTTGGTGAAGGGGGGACCCTAGTAAACATAATGTTCTTCATGTAATTGTAGATTAATGATAAAAAAAAAGTCAAAAGAAAAAAAATTTAATACCGCTGAGTTTAAAATACAACCAAATACAAATGTAAGCCAAATGTGTGAGTATTTGGTTCAATCAGACTGATTTATTTTCTATTAAATCGTTGTTTAGGCAAAGGAATGAGTGGCTAATTTATAGCAATGGTTATAGTGCTATTTACAAATTTTTAATTACATACTTCCATTAAAATTTTCTGCCTTTTAATGTTTCTACCAGTGAATGATGATAGTTTTTCTTAATTTAGATTTTCACAAGTGTGTCTGAATTTCATGTCTGGAATTTTAAAGCCCGAATTCAGCTGCTGTCAACAGTCTCTCACATTCATACATATATAAACCACAGTCTTAGTCATAAGAATCACATTTCACACATTAACTCTGTGTGGTCTCATTGAGGAATTTTCTAACTGTTCTTCTCCACTGTGAAAATTAGACGCCATTCAAAGTAGGGTGGCAGCTCGCATTATGGCAAATAACTATAAACAATCGATGCAAAGTGATTAATCACTAAAACAGCAAATTATGACAACGTCACAGGAATCATTCTTCTTGTAGCAAAACCTATCATTAGTCAGGTGAACACTGGAAAAATGTGTAACTTAGCTGTGCCTCCCATTCCTTATCTGTAAAATAATCAGTTTGACCTGATCTTGGGGATCTTTCCCATTCTAAAATTCTGTAACTATATGCCAAAGAATAAAAGGAAATGCTTTTGAGAAATAAAGAGACCATGGTTCATTATTTTCCCAGGCAGGACATACAATCTTTTGACATATTTATTGTCCTTAATAAAAATAGCAGCTGAAATTAAACAGTTAGTTGGGAAACAGAAGCTTTAAGGAGAGGCACAGTATCCCTGGAAGATGTTTCCTTAGGATATGGGGGGTAACTCACTCTCTGTGCGCAGTAGTGAGAAATGATAGGAGGGGGACTCAGTTAGGGAATCCTCACACCTTGTCAGGTAGGGCCCTGGAAATAAAAACTGGACTACGACACTCAGGAAAAGCAGCGCTGCTTCCTACAGGTAGGGTGGGTAAGAAAGGGTCACCAAGACATTGCAGAAGACACACTGTAAAGCTGTTTGTTAACATCATTTTGGGAAAAGGTTATTTGCTATTATTGGTTGATCAGTTCCATTAAAAGGAGATTCCTTAAGATGAAAGAGACTGCTGAAGAACTTTCCTACCCTTACCAGTGTTGGCCATGGGTGTAAATATGATGTTTATGAAGCACGGATGCCCAGGGACACTAAGGTACATGTCCTCACCCAGGTTAATTAACTAAACAACTCTGACAGCAGGAAGACACCGAGGCTGTGTGTCTTGGCGACAGGGGGCTGTGACTAGAGCTCCAGAGTGCCTTCCCGCAGCATGGCTCTGAGATCTAACATGTAAATTTACTTTGAAAGTTTAAACATATCATGCAAACCTAAGTTGTCACTACAGAGCGGGCACATCCAGTCCCTTCCAGCACTGCAGAGGCATCCAGTAGGTTCTCAGTATGTATACATTTCTGAGTAAAGGTCGCTTTGGCCAAGACAAACATTATAAAAGGTTCATCAATCCCTGAACAAAACAGCATGACCTTTATGTTTAAAAGAACGTTAATTTCCAGGATTTGTGTACAAATAGAACTGGTCTCTCCATATTAAAATACATTATGCAACTAATACTCTTAACCAAACTTGTAGTAAAGTGGAATGTGCAGTAAAATTTGCTTTTTTTACCTCTAATACTCTTTCAGGAAATAACACACATTTCAGTCTGAACTTTTTTTTTTTTGCTTTTTAGCTTTTTCTAGCCTGAGCTGTTTTGAGCGGAGGAGCCCAGCCCTCCACTCAGATGGTGGTGGGAAGGGGGTCTGGGGAAAAGCCTCTCTGACTCTCAGCTACAGGAACGACTCTGGGAAATTTAACCTACAGACCCTCTGGGGATTCTAATGCTAGGAAGGGAAGAATAATGTGTTCAAGTTTCATTGTGACTTTTTGAAAATAGGCATTTAAAGAAATTTAAAATGAGAAAATATAACTCTCTTACTTTACACGGGCTGGCTGTCCAGTGTCTTCGTCAAAAGCTTGAAATTTTCCAATTATTTGGCTCTGGCTTGACTTGTCCATGCTCTCGCTGGTGTGAAATGAGATTGTGTTGCTCTTAAAATGAATGCCCTCTTTCACATTTTTCACCTTCACTTTGAAGGGAATGGACGTAGGTTTATATTTATTCTTAATAGATTTGTGAAAAGCTGCCTTATTAGTGACAATGATGCTGAAGTTAAGACTCTTCATTTCTTCATAATCCACCTCCTAGGAAGGCAGAATCAAAGGAAATTCTTGTAAGAGGGAAACCAACTGCAGTGCAGACAGAACAGACACATACGCACATGCAGGCTTTAAGGGCAGAGCAGTGATTTAACCCCTGGGGGATACAGACTTGTGCTGATACTATGCATTTAAAAGGTGCTGTCAAACTGGATATTCGTAAATGTTAAGGATGACCAGAGCCCCCAATTTCTTTTTCAAGGATCAATCATTTAACATATGGACATGTACTTCTATTTTTCAACAAGCTGAAGTTATTCTTCTTAACAAAAAAGTGAATATATTCAATATAGACTAATATTCCTTAAAATGTGCACCAGGGGGTTGTTCTGGTGAAAAGGGCCCCACCCACAGTGGTAACCCTGGACTTTCGTTGCTTGTTATCCTTGAAAAGCTGAGACTTCCTGGAGGAAAGACCCTGTTTACCTTTGTCAAGCCCAGGGGTTTTCAAATCTGTTTAAACAAAGAACCTACCCCCTTGTGCTCCTCCTTTTTAAGCATGATGTCTATTAATAACTGGCTTACTATTAATGCTATAAAAGATTCACCTTCCTCCAAATCTACTGTTCTTTGTGAATTATGGTATTTATAAAGGACATCTGATAGAGTTAATCATTGTATACATATTTCATGTTCTAATTCACCCACTTTCTTTTTATTAACATTTCTATAGTACTCTGCTATTCAGATTTACTTACTTTACTTAGCCATCCTGCCATCAGACCTTTGGACTACTTGCAATTTTTCAATATAATTAATACTGTTCTGAATGTTTCTATACAAATTTTTTCCCTTGGTGGAGCTACATCCTAGTACCAAAAGAAGTACCTAGTCAAAGTTCATGTAGGTTGCTTTTTATCCTAGTGGCCCTAACCACTTAGAGGCATTGACTATTTTGCTTGTTTCTTCGGAATAACTTTAGATATATTATATGTGTTTACGTGAATTACTGCAGAGCTGTTCACTTTTGTGTTTGGATGACTTACTATGAAATTCATTTTCTTCTCTGTAGGGTTCTGGATGGCTAACAATTTTTCCTGTTCCTTTTTAAAAATGAGTTACTATGGTGTTGGGATAAAGATACAATAGAAGGTAACTAGAGAAAATAGACTCTTTGGGATTGTAGAATCTTTGTGAAAATTATTTTCTTTTTACATTGCTCTTGCCCTTGACATCTTGTTTTGATGGCATGATATATGCTGGGTAAGAAAGGAAATCTTCCAGCCAGATGTCATTAGTATTCAAAGACCATGGAAGGCTAAGACAGTGTTTAAAGAAATGTGAGTTAAGTACTGGACCCATAAAAACTGTTTCAGGGTGTTTGTTTCAAATAGCCATAATCCTCCAAAGAGAATGGGAAAATTTTCAGCATCATAAGCAACATACAATTCTATGTTTTTACATCTCTGCCAATGTTTTATCATTTCCATTCTTGCTATCATTAATAGCATTAAAGATTTTAAACTTATTTGTTAACTGTAGCAAAGCTGTGGCTTTCTCATGTGATGATTTATTATCTCTCTTTCTACAGTTTAAAATATCAATTCTCCTTTTTCTTTTGGACAGTGTTATGAAGGTATAGCTTATACACAATAAAAATCACTCATTTTAAATGTACATCATGGTGACTTTTAGTAAACCTGTATGGTTTTGCAAGCATTGCTACAGTCCAGTTTTATAACATGTCTGTCATCCTAAGAAGTTCCTTTTTGCCTGTTAGTAGCCAGTTGCTACTCAAACTCACAGCCCGGAGCAACCACTGATTTGCTTTCTTTATCCATTGTTTTGCATTTTCTAGAAATTTGACATACATGAAATCATGCCATAGGTGGCCTTCTATATCTGGTTCCTCCAGTCAGCATGTTTGCAAGGCCCATCCACCTGGGAAATGCTCGCCTCAGTATGTATTATATGATACAGCACATTCTGTTTATTTGCTCACCAGGTGATGGACATGTTTATTGTTACCAGGTTTTGACTACTGTTTTTGTGTAGATACCTTTAATTTTTCTTCGGTGGATACCTAGGACTACATCTTGGGGTCCCTGGGTAACTACTCTGGGTATGACTTTGAGACCACCAAACCGGCTCTACCACTTACTACTTCCAGCAGCAACACACAGGAGCTCCAGTTCCTCTATATTCTCGCCCATCCTTGGAACTGTCAGTCTTTGATCACAGCCCTTCAGTGGGTGCATAGCGGCACCTCACATAGTTTTAATTGGCATTTTCCCTAATGACCAATGATGCTGAGTATCTCTGAGGTGCATGTTAGCTATTTATGTATCTTCTTTGTCTAGCTTCTTTTTAACAGAATCTTATTACTGCCCTTATAATTCAGACCCAATTCTTTATACAACTGAGGCAGTAAATTTGTAATTTTCTAAACCTGTTGCTGTCCTTTTAATATTAATTTCACTGTTTTTTTGTCCACACCCCCTTTGGTAGGAATAACAACATACCTTCTTGTATGCCTACGGTATGTGGAAATACTTCCGTTCTGCAACTCCTGTCACTCATTCCTAAGTGACTCTTCCTACTACTTACGTGTGCTCCTGGCTTTTTATCTCAAGCATCTAGCATATAATCTATTGCTAAGAAGTATATTTACTTCTTTATAAGCAGATGAATCTATTTTGTCTGACAGCATCATACATTTCTTCAATAATCATACAAAGCACCTTCCCTTTAAACATGAGATAATCTCATTCTACTTTCCTCTGCTTCAAATAATGGTGTATATGTGCATATGGTGGCCTTGGACAAATGGTGCCTATAATTATTACCATGAAATGTTCAGTTAATTTTTCCCTATTCTGTTATATATATTATGTTATCATTGTTCCTCTTCCCACTGTTAGACTTTACCCACTTTGCCATATTAAGTTTTTGTACAAGTCTGAAAATCTCCGGAAACAATTTTTGTCTGTATGCAACTTAATGGAAGAGTACTTTGAAAAAATACAATAGCATTTAGAGAAAACTTTTGTTTAAAAATTTCTGAGTTTCAAATGTTTAAGACCCATACACTTAATGACTATTTAATTTTTCCTTCATTGATTCAATTAAGCACAAGAGGTTACAACACTGTGTTTCAAAATATGGTCCTCCTACTATTTACATTAGAATCACAAGTGGATTTTGTCATAAAGGCAAGTTCCTGGGTCCCATCAGACTTGAGGGGAGGCCAAGGAAGCTGCATTTTGGCTTGTAGGCTTACTGGGTTATTTTTAGGCACGTGGGTATTCTTAGGACAGGGGAACAGAGCTTCAGCAAGTTATTACCGCCTTTGCTGTTAGATGTTATCAGCGAGGTCTGGCTTTACTGTTAAGCTGGTTAAATAAGGGACAGCCAATGGGGGGATATTCAGTAGAGGCAAGAGGCCATGAGGTGAGCAAGCCATAGGGAGGTATGGGCTGCAAGCGAGCTGGGAGGTGGGCTCAGCAATGATGGTGCTGGGATCATGCTGTCAAGCAGGGCTCGAGTCCCCTGATGGGAATATGAGCTGTAGTTTGACCACCTGCTAAGCACAGAACTTGGGCAGATAGGGACGGCTCCTACCTCAAAGAACTGTGGTGCTGGCTGATTAAGTCTGTGGATCCCCCGTGTTTGGGGCTCAAAACATATCAGTGCTGTCCTCTGCACCAACTCATCCCATTTCAGTTTTGAACCGGAGTACTTACCTTAATAAGGGTCAAGATTCCTTCGTTAGTTTGAGTATCAGTTTCTATGTGGAAATAACCCTTTTCATTTCCTGATGCAAATGTAAAATTTGCTAACCAGTTATCAGAGCCTATTTCATCAGCATCGAACACTTTGATGCGCATAACTTCTACATTGGCCTGATTTTCTTCCACCATGCCTTCATACTGCAAAATAGGAACACACGATCTTTATTTTAATGTAACACAAACCTAAGGGCTATATTTTTAGGCAAGACTAAAATGGAGCAAGTCAATGCATTTGTTGTAAAAGTAACAGTTACCATTTGATTTTCCACTACAGGGATGTTGTCATTCATGTCCAAAATGCGAATCTGAACTTGCGCTTGACTCGCTGGCTTATCTGTTATCTGTCCATTGCCATCTCTTGCTTCTACAGTCAAAGTATAGCTGCTGTGCTCCTGCAGGGCGATGAAAAATACCCAGCTCGGGTGAAAATGACTCATGCCCAAATCTGTCTTTCTGTTCACTTTATCATCAAGGGAATGGACCACAGTATAATTCACTGATAAATGAATTGCTTCTTCTATTACTTGTAAGAAGGTGCTATCTGTCTGCTGTCAGCATTTTTCTAGAAGGGCAGAAAAGCCTAGAGGGGTTGTTGATAGTCAAATTCCTAAATACATTATTGGCGATGTCATCAGGAGATGAGTCTCTCCTTAAAGTAGTCTGCACAGTCAAGTGCCATTCAAAGTGCAGTGTGCTCTCCCCTGGGAGTGAGGCGGGGCTCCAGGACGGGGCTTCTGCCCCACCCTTCCAGTGCAGCTAAAGGTAGGCCTGGAAACCTGGCCACCGAGAAAACCTGGAAAATGAAAGCAGCGCCTGGTGAACTGTCAGACATGCTGAGAGAATGTGTCCAGAGACAGCCCTCAGGTGTTTTCTAAAGGGAGCCCTTCTCTTCAGAACAGTCCCCTGCAGATAATGGTGCTGTTCAGTGGCTGGGGTTCGGGAAGCCAGTACCCGGTCCGGTGCAGGCCAGAAGCTCCCAGCGGAAGGCAGGCTGGCAGAGGCTCTGGAGCCAGCCACGTGGGTTCCAATCTGGCTTTATTGCTTACTAGCTGCACTGACACATACCTGGGCCCCCAACTTCCTTCTGGGTAAACCGGGAGAGCAGCTGGACCTGCCACACAGGGTTTTGGGTGGGCTAGATGGGTCAGGCTAGGTAAAGGGCTGAGCACAGCACCTGGCACATGCAAATACCAGTACGTGGCAGCTGTTATTACGGGCTAGGCTTTCCACACTGCAGAGGCAGCCACTTGTTAAAAAATCAGACCAGTAATTCAAAATAACACTCTTCCATTCAAATTTTATGTGAAAAGGTATATGGTAGAATTTTAGGAGTGATAATATTCTTTCACAAAGACCTTGATAGGCATGCTGGGCATGATCTCCCCTCTGGACAGAAACCATTTTTCCAAGTCATACAGAATGTAATGCCTACACTTGGAGATGACTTGTATTTGGTAATGACACAGTGTTCTTAGGATTATCTTTTTACTCATGCACTCTTAAAACCTTTTTCATCTAAAATTTTCCTGTTGGGTTAGAAATGCAAAAGTGAAATGTCTGAGAGAACAGACTTTCTAGGAAACCTGCTCAAATTTTCCTCCAGTTCGGGATTTACAGAAATTCTTTCCTTTACAAATATTTCTATTACCCTAATAGGACTTCTATTTCAATGTTTTTTCCCTTTACACCTGCATTAGCAGTAGGAGAGACTCCTGACATTTCCCTCAGAACCCAAACGAAATTCTAACGTGCTGCTTCAGGACTCTCTAGCTGGCAGCATTGTGACTAGACAGGCCAGAGGACAGTGCTGACCTCCTATAAACTTTCTGGAAGCCTGAGTTTAAAAGTAAAAACAGGTGATACTAATCTTAAACAAATACATTTTATTTAACCTACAGTATCCAAAATATTATCATTTCAACATGCAAGCAACAAAAAATTATCAAGGTGATATTTCACATTCTTTTTCATATGAAATCTTCCCCATCTGGTGATTATTTGACACTTAGACACATTTCAGTTTGGACCAGCCACATTTCCAGAGCTCAACGGCCACCTAAGGCTAGTGGCTACCACCCGGACAGCACAGGCCTACAAATGGATAATTCCAAGACTCACCTTATGAATCAGGAATATACAGCAAAGTGGGGAGCCAGGAAAGGAAAGAAACACAGAGAGAACCTGGAAATATCAAGCAGAGTTTAAAAGGTGAGCAACAGAAAATAATCAATTTACCTCTCTGTCCAAGGTAATACTGGTTGTGAAAATCTCTCCAGTATCTTTGTTGAGGTGGAATACTGGTGGATAAGCAGGCTCCTGAGATACGAGTCTGTAAGAAATCTTAGAATTCAGAGTGTTGGGCTCGTCTGCATCTGTTGCACTGATTTTCATCACAAGTGTATCTGGCATTAGGAACAAAGGTGTCCAAGATGAAGCTCAACTTCAAGCACATTTCCAGGTGTCACTATTTTCTTTATAGTATCTGCTTGTTCCAAACAGGATTTTAAATGCTTATCAGAACTGCAATTTACCAAGATCAAAAAATGCAACGGGATAAAAAAATGCAAATGGAGAACAGAAACAGGGAAAATAAGATGCGGGCAAGCTGTGGTCGGTGCACACAACCGTAGGAGTGAAGCCCCAGTGACCAGCACAAAGAAGGAAGAGTGGACAGATACAAACACATGCTCATCAACATGCCAGCAGTTCAGAAGTATAGCTCTCCTTTGTATTATGATCAGAGAGAACCCTCTCCTGTAAGTCTTCACACAGAACACTGCACTGAACAAACACTGTCAGTAACCCTTATATTAGAAATACTCTAAGTGAAGGCTGCAAGCTGCTGCCAGCGGGCCAGAGCCAGCCAGCTGCCAGTGTTTGCAAATAAAATTTTATTGCGACACAGCCTTGCCCATTTGGTTACATACACCTATGGGTCCTTTCTGGCTCTGAGACAGAAGAGCTGCTACAGACCTGACCGGTCACGTCAATCTGCCATGCAGGCCTTTGAACATATTATAAACAAGCAGGTCCAAAGCTATAGCGATAGTCTTACTGCTATTTGTCCTATGGGTAATATGCAGCCTCCAGTAAAGTATAGAATTTAGTGTTGTTACCTGAAGGAGTTAAGATGACCCTGGGTATTTACGCATAAAAATAATAGCTTCTTACGTTCTGTGCTCAACTCTTCAATAGACCCGACAAAGACGTCCTGTGTGAATACTGGCTCATGGTCATTGATATCCAGGACTTTGATGCGGAGCTCTAATGGCTTCTCTACGCTGTTTCCTTTTTCATCCAAAGCGTAACCAGTTAGCTGAAATCATGACGTAATAGACGACATTAGATTTAAGCTAAACTACTTGGTGTCAAACAATAGTAAAATAAAACAGAACTATTACTAAACAACCTACTAATAAATGTAAAACTGTTCTTACCAGAAAAGCTGGTGTTTCTTCTCTATCAAGAATGCTGGTAATGTTCAATTCTCCTGTGTCTTTATTAAAGACAAATATACCAAAAGGTGGCTCTGTGATCCCTTTTCCAGTATATCTGTAAGTAATTCTGAGTCCTCTTTCTTCTGCAACATCAGAATGTATCTGCCGTGAAACAAGAGAGCAGCACCTCATGTCAGCCCAGTGACTCCCATGGGGATGCTCTTCATGGGAGATGTTCCTCTGGGTTGTCACATCACAGGAGGGAGGTGAGAGCAAAGGACTGCAGCAGAGAACCTGGGTTCTAATCCCGCCTCAGCCTCTCACTGATTACTGGCACCAGGACAGTTACATGTGCCTTGGTGTTCCTGTCTGTACAGGGGGGAGTCTATGCCTACCACTGAGGGTTGTCACAAACTTCAGATACTGTTAGGGGCACATGTTGGGGCCATCCAATCATAAGGCAAGAATAAATAAGGCCTCCTTCCTTGGGAGGATTATAATAATCAAGCACCTTGCCTGCTTGGACCGCCTCAGCAGTTTCTCACAGTCTGATCTTCCGTAGTTATTAGCTTCATCCTTTATAAATAATGTTATTCTTATGTCTAACTCTTCATTGGAAAGTACGTGTCCACGGCCCCCTCTGGATGTTGGCACTGCTAGCGCAGGGCAGGAGCTGTGAGCTAAAGCTGTGCCCCTCCCCCCAGGAGCTTACACCCCATCGAGGAAATCATAAGCTGAAAGGGAGTAAGGGGCAGAGAGAGCGGGGCTGAGGCAGGAGACGGGACTCTGTGAAGGTGACATGAGCACAGAGGCTCAATGCGAGGACACGGCAGGTATCTGTGGGGAGGGCATGCTAGGCCAAAGGGACAGCAGGTGCAAAGGGCAGGAGGCTGGGACAGGCTGGCATTGGTTTATGGGTGTAGAAGAGTGGGCGATGGAGGGGACGGGAGCTGAGGTCAGAGAGGAGGTCGGGGCCAACAGAGACTAAGAGCTAGTGGAGGCCGGGGTAGGGCTCATTCCTGCAACAACAGTGGGAAGCCACTGAAAGGACCTCCCTGAGGAGGGGGCATGATCTGATCTTCTTTCTCAAAAGATGGCTCCGGCTGCTTCCTGAGAACGGACTGGGTGGGGGTGCAGGAGTGAAAGCAGAGGCAGATCAGGCGTGCTTTGGAAATGGGGGTCAGAGAGGACACTGACTTGGATGGGAGGGTGGCAGCAGAGAGAAGACCTGGGATGCATTTTGGGGTGGAACTGACAATATTTGCTACATCTAGAAAAGCTGGCTAGAGTTACACTGTCATTTACTGACATGGGCAGAGCTCACAGAGAGCAGCTTTGGGGACAAATAAGGGTTCATGTTTGCACATTCTAAGTATGAGATACATATTAGTAGGATTACCATACATTTATCTAGAAATAGGACACTTTGAGAGTAAAAGGGGGGTTATTAATTATTAAGCCAGGACAATGGACAGAAGCCAAGATTGTCTCAGGCAGGAATGTACAGTCCCCCTGTAGGTAGGTAGGTATCCGTTCATTTTGAAAGTTACTTTTTATGTGTAGGGTGGCAGAATATTCTGCCCCAAAATATGCCACTTTGGTGTAAGGATTATTTCAAGTTGAAGGTAATTAAGAAGCATATATAAGAAAAGCTCTGTACCCTCTATCTGCTAAAAAGCAGGGGCTAGATCTACAAAGGTGTCCTCCCTCCTTACCTCTATCAGAAGCGCATCATCAGAGAAACCTTAGGCTCTTATCAGCTTGCCGATGGCACCCACAAAACCGACTTTACTCACTAGCCTTTCTCTACCTCATTTCCCAGAGTTTGGTCCCCCTGGAGATTCAAGGTCTTTTTCCTTTGTCTATCACTTCTCTAAAAATTTATGGTCCCATTAAGATGCTACATAAGCCCAATTCTAACCCAGCCTTCGAGTTACTCATGTCTGAGTACTCCTATGTGTTCAGGAGCCATACAAACACATTAGTGACCTGTTTTTTCCCTGTTAATCTTTGTCAGTCCAGTTTACAGGCCTCTAGCCAGAGAACCTAGGAAGGTTGCAGGATGCTAATACCTCCTTTTGAGTATTGTAACTCTGTCAAACAACTAGTGCCAGATCCCTTACCTCTTAGTTGAACCAAAGCCCCAAACTATGTGTATTTTCACCACTGATGCTGCGTCTTTCAGAATGGAAAGCAGACTTTCATGTTGGCGCTCTCTGCTAAAAATTAAGGTCTGCTAATTTTCCAGCGTTAGCAGATTGCTAAATAACTCAGTAAGCTCATTGTGTAATTTTCCTTTGGTAATATAAAGTGAAGAAAGAAGTCCTCTCATACCATATTTTAGTAATATGCATATATCCCTGATCCTCACTAAAAGGTACCTTGGCAATCGGATTCTTTTTGGACAGATCCTCTCCCTCCCGAAGAGCCACAGGGGCTGTGATCCAGGCGCGCTTCTGCCGCACTAAGTGAGTACGCGAGGGAAGCAGCTTATTTTCAAGTCCTGTGTTTAAGGCCTACAGCAACAAAATATTACCAGAGATTATTAAGTATCCTAAAACACCCATATGGTACCCTATAATTTACAAAAACTTTAAAAATAGTTGCACAAATTTTAAGACATAAATTTCATATTTCTTACTGGGCTTCATTTTCAAAGAGGAAATGTATACACCCTAGTAAATTTTATAGGCATTCAAGAAATTGTATCCAAACAGGTAAACTGGTTTCATTTTCATCAGTAAGAAAAGATTTCCCAGGATGAAGAGTTTAAAATGCTAAAGAGTAACTTTGTGATCTTACACACAGACAAATCAAACATAACATGTCAAAACTGAAAATGAAGTTACATTTTTCCATAGTAGCTTACAGTTTAAAAATGGATTATTAAATGTTTTAAGACTAAATCTTAGTAACTTGTTGATATCAATTTGATATAAAACAGTGAAAGTGTCAGCCAATGAATTTTAAGCCTGAGGTAATGGATTAAATTGCTTATCTTTTGTTCTTAGGACGTTTAAGTGGAAAACTATTCTATAAATTTTCAGTTGAGCTTTAACAGGTGTATATTTTAATCCAAAGGAAGTTTCAATACAGCTGGCTACTATCTTAAGGTCAGAACTGATTATTATACTAGGTTTATTATTTTATGCATTTTGTTAATCTACATAACAAGTATTTTATTTCAAAATACTTATACTGGTTATTGCTAGGTCGCTATATTTTTCTTTTAGTTGAAAAAATTCTTCTAACTTAAAAAATGAAATTATATTATTTATATTATTAAATAACATTAAAGAAACATTAGGGTAACATTAAAATTTATAATACAAAAATGTAAAACTTCTTTTTCACTCATACTTCAGAGCATTCACTGTTAACAGCTTGATAAATATCTATTATCATCTTTCCTCATGACCATACAGTTGCACATATATAAAGGTCTTTTTCCCATAAAAACAGAATTATATTATTCATTTTACTCTGCCCCTTGATTTTTATTCAGTACCTCAGCAAGGACATTCTTTCATGTACGAATTATTTTACCATTTGTCCACTGATGGACATTCAGACTGTCAAAGAATGGTGGTGCATCCAACATCTTGGATAAAGGTTCCCTGGGCGTGTTTGAGTGGCAGCTGCTGTGTCTCAGGGAATCTGCATTTTTAATCTGGTAAAATAGAGCCAAACTACCTTCCATGAAATTAAGCTTCTAGACCCAAAAGACAGAAGTAATCCCCTTTGTTCCTTACCTCTAAATGGAGCCCATTTCCAAAGTTAACGCAGATCTGGAAAATAAAATGATTCATTTGCTGTTTAATACAGTCTTTCACTCAGTTCAGTTTAAATACTTTGTTAATGAATAACCCACCACCTAAGATATTATAGACATTAAAAAAAAAGTTTAACCCCCATTTCCATTCTCCTTGTTTGTCAAAAGGAAACACATTTTAACTTTCCTTTGTCCCCTTGCCACAACCAGGACCAGAGAGAAGCTCCATTCACTTTGGTCTCCCACTTCCAGGGAGCTCAGAACACAACTAACAGCAGGGAAGCAGAGGAAAGAGCTTTGCCTGTGGAATCTGAGCCGGTCTCTGGCCCAGTTCTCGGTCTCCCACGGTTTTCTTCTTGGGGATCCGCTGACAGCCTTCCTCAAGGACTTTGCTGTGAGATTCCCTCCCCACCCCCAGCCCTGCCTTTGGCTTCTGAAGCACTTGTAGCCTATTGATCTCCTCTGGGCCTCGCTTTTCTCTTGGCTGAATCTAAACCAGCACTTTCTAACAGTGGCCACACGTGGCTAATTACACCTTATTTCAAAATACTTACATTGGTTATCACTAGGACATGGACTTATTCTTTCAGATAAAAAAATTCTTCTAATGTAAAAAATGAAATTACGTAACAACATTAAATAAAGATTAAGGTAACATTAAAGTTTATAATGTAAAAATGTAAAATGTCCTTCCTTGGAATAAGTTAGTATTCCAAATGATAACTTCCAAATTGTTATTTGATATTAATAATTCATTTGCTCAATAGCCATACAAGGTAAGTTGCTTAAGAACTTTATTTCCATCACTGCAGGCAAGTCTATTGGACGATGCTAGTAGATTATTGTCCAAGATGTGAGTGACTCGGGGGTCCCTTATTCTCTTGACCTTCTAGGATTCCTGCCTGGCTTTTTCCTCAACTCTGCAAGCCAGTCACTGTCTTTGATTCTGACTCTGCTGACAACACCTCTAGGAGGGCTGGAGGCAAATGGATCCATTACACGTTCACGCTGACAGCTGCTTCCTCATGGGGTGGGGCTTGTTTCCAGGGTGACCATGTTTGCATTTGAGAGCCGCTCTCACCTGGGGGGCTGGCATTCCACCATTAGCAACCCTTAGTTCTGTGCTTATTCAGACCTGTAATTTCACTGTCCTACCCTTGTTTCTCTTATTGTGTCTGTATCATGCCGCCAAAATTTCAGGAGAGTACCCCACCTCACCACTGACCTCTGATCCTATTTGGAGATGTCTCTGTGTTTTATCTTGACTGTATCTACGATCATCTCTCCCCTGCTTTCTCCAAGAGGTATCCTGATTGCTTTCCAGTTAACTCTCATCTGGGCGATTTTCAACTTTCCTACTTATTCTCCTACACTTATCTTCTCAAGAACCTTGTTCCTCCTACTAATCTTTTATCTTCATTGCCACTGGCTAATCAAACATGTTTATTTCCTTCCCATTGACTCACCAGACAGATTTAGAGGCCCCCTATCTTTAAAATAAACCTTGCTTCTGCTGACATTTCATCTATTGCTCTTTATCCTTTTTACTGTAATTCCAAACTGAAATGTCTGTGCTTTTTGCCTTCGTTTGCATACCTTCCATTTGGCATTAACTGGTTATAATCTGTCTTAACTTTGGATTTTCTTAGTTCTGTCTTTTCTCCTCTTCATGTCAGATCATGACAGAAGTCAAGAAGTCCTGGTTAGTAAATCATGGAACATAGTGCTTCCTCTGAGGTTTTCAAGGCCCTTTCACTTATGCACACCCTTTGAAGGCTTCTGAAAGGTTCTGTTCTACATGTGGGTCTTTCACCTTCCTTCTTCCCTCTACCTTATACATGTTCTTGCTTCCACCTCTGCAAAGACAAAGTCAAGGATGGTGGACATACAGCTTCTACTGTGAGTCTCTCCAGGGCTGAGGAACAGCCATGGCTGATTTTCTACTTTACAGCTAGATGTGTTCTTTCTTCCTCGTCCCTGTATTAGCAGTTTACCCGGCTGGCAATGGCCACAGTAGTGCCCCCCAGATGCATGTATATCCAAAGGTGGCATGACATGAAAAGCAAGTGAATGGATGACTTCTATCCACATGCTCCCGGGATGGGAAGTTTGAAAGGAAAGACTACATCATCAGGAGACATCTTTAAAATGCGATATATTTCTTGCCCAGACATATTGTGCAGGCCATATTGAGGGGTTGGCTAGATCAAATGTACACCATCTTTATTCTTCCTGAGAATCTTTGGGGCATAGCAGAAGGTATAATAATTACATGGTAATTCAAGTAGATACTGTTCTGGCAAAGTTATCTGTTTTATAGGATATAAATAAAAGGGGGCAACGTACAGTCCTTTAGTCAAATGTAAACTCTTCATAAGAGTATCTTCATTGATTTTCATTGGAATGTAATTTCGAGAGTTATTTGTTAAGAAGCACAGAAAATAACATGGTTACAAACAGTGTTTTGTAAACTTAAATGTGTATTCTGCTCACTGGGGATCTTGCTAAAATGAAGATTTCAAGTCAGTAGGTCTGGAGTTCAGCTTACACTTTGCATTTCTAACTGGCTCTTAGATGATGCTGAAATTGTAGACTCTTGAAGAGCAGTTTTGTTCTTGAAGAACAATTTTGCAGAACATGATACAGAATATCGATCATTTGCTTAGGGGTAAAGACAGGGAATCACACTTGCTCATATTGTCTCAACAGTCACCAGAAGAAACTTCATCACTTGTTTGCTAATATGTTGAAAGCAGAGATACTTGGTTTCACTAACTTACTTTTATTTAACTGAAAAATTTTTTTAAATTGTAAATATACACACAGTCAGAATGAATAGTACAACGAACATTCACAAGCCTACAGACCACAAACACCTTGTCTCAATTACTTGGTACATGCTTTGTTAAAAATAGATTTAAAAATTCAGGAATAACTTTAGATCTACACAAATGTACAAAGATAGTGCAGAGTTCCCTTGCACATTTCCCCTTAACAAATCTTATGTAACTATCATGCATATTGTATTGAAATACTTATGATATTAACATTGGTATATTTACATAAGGCATGGTTGACTAAATTCCCAACTTTATTCAGATTTTGTTCTTTTTCTATTCCAGCATCCAAACTAGGACCCCATATTACATCTGTCATGCCCCCTCTGGTCTCTGACAGTTTCTCAGGCTTTTCTTGCTTATGACCTTCAGTTTTGATAGTGGCCAAGTAGCCTGCAGACTGTCCCCCGACTTGGTTTTATATGTTGTTTTCTCACAATTAGGCCAGGGCAATGTGATTTTGGAAAGAACACCATGGACTCTGATGTTTTCATCATGTATCAGGGGTATGTGATATCCATGTGACACTACTAGTTAAGGTAACCTTCGCAGCTTTCTCCAGGTAAAGCTACTACTTTCCTTTCCTATTCTAGCCTTGCAAGTGCGACACCAAGTATTCACCCTCAGGGCGGGAATGGGCCGGGGAGAGAGATTAAGCTGCATTTCCTGTGAGAGGGACATCACACAAATTATCTGAAATTCTTTGTAAGAAATATTTCTCTCTTCTTCCCTCATTTATTCATCCATTCAGTCATTTTATCAGGCTTATTTTAAGGACTCCTGCATATTTATCCTGTGGGTTATAAACCAATACTTAATTAAATTGTTGTTCAAATAGCTCTCATTTTTGCCATTAGAAGATCTTTCAAGTTGGTTCTGTGTCCCTTTGACTTGTCCCCATCTTTCTGTTTTTTGAGCTCTTTATTACCATCCAGCATCACAAGATGATCCAGGCTCATCTTGTATGTCACCTAGCCTAGCTTTAGAACAAGCCGTTTCCCCAAGGAGCCAATTTCCAGTGTTGGAAAATGGTGTGGAGAAGCCCAGATCGGGTGTGGGTGTAGCACATACATATATAGGGCTTGTCTCCTCAGCCACTTTTTAGGGGAGGTCATAAAGGTAGAGCTTTTCTTAACTTTACTACCAGATACTCTGTTTTAATTATCATTTTGGAGTAGCAATATCATCTGGGAGAAAGTGACTTTGGAAATGATGTTTCGTCTCTGTACGCAAAGAAGTTGTGTTTTTAGAGGAACCAGAAAAATCCTTCAAAAGGTATTCCAATTTACTAAAGTTAAAAAATTAAAGAAAAATCTCTACCATTGGATCCTATGCATCTTCTAAGAACTGGCTTTCCTAGAAACTGGCAAGAAAATAATTTTAATTGGCACAGGCATGAGAGAAGGTCAAACATTACTGCAAAAATAATATCAAACAATGTTCTCTTTGTTCTCAAGGTTGCAGCTTTAGCAAAGGCTTCCTGCTCTGAATTCACCTTGATGAGTTTAATAAGCAGAACCCAGGAGGACTCATGAGTCACTGGGTGACAGCTGCTCCTGACTGACAGGTCCTCAATCTGAAGTTCACAACCTTGAAGTGTTCTTCTGTGTTTCTGTGAGTCCATGGGGAGGTGACCCCATGCCATAAACTTTAATATCTCAGATGAATAGCTGTTTTATGACAGATGAGATTTAGAGGGCTACAAAGTAGTTTAAAAGCTGTTTCATCAGGAAGGCATTCTAATGCTTTCTATTTCCATTAAGCCAGAAGTAACTTTACAGAGAAGGTCGTTAGTGTGGCCAACCGACAATCTTGCACACTCAAATAGCAATGACCTGCACAAGCCTGTTGCTGTTCTTGAAACTCAATCCACTTTTGGACAATCACAGAAATACCTGTGTTATTCCCTTTTTCATACAACCTTTCAACCAAGTAGAATTTTAAAATAATTCTTTCTTTTTCCATTTTACTGTATGGAAAGCAAAATCAGAAACTGTCCTGGGGCCTTTGGTTTAACCCCGATCAATTCTAAAAGTGTTTTCAGCTCTGGGTGAAATAATCTAAAGAAAATAAAATGATATAAAGGCCATGGATGGCACTTGTTTATTTCTTCTGATTTTTCTAGCTGTATAGATAGAACTGGAAATCTGGTCCTTAGTAGACTCTGTAGGCCCCAGGTCTGGCATGACCTCTGTAATGGCAGAAATGCATACATTCAGAAGAGTTCAAGCACCCCAGTGCAGTAAGGGTGCACCCGTGATTTTGGTGAGCTACCGGATCATATGGCAATCCTATTTTTAATTTTTTGAGAAACCTCCATACAGTTTTTTCATGCACGGCATCAATATACACTCCCTGCAACAGGGCACGAGGGTTCCCTTTTTTCCACATTCCTCATCGACACTTGTTATTTCTGGTCTTTTGGATAATGGCCACTCTGGCAGGTGTGAGGTAGTATCTCATTGTGGTTTCAATCTGTAATTCCCTGATGGTTAGTGATGTGGAGCGTCTTTTCATGTGTCTGTTGGTCACCTGTATGTCTTCTTTGGAAAAAAGTCTTTTCAGGTTCTCTGCCCATTTTTTAAATTGGATTGTATTTTTAATAATGAGTTGTATGAGTTCTTTATGTATTTTGGATGTTAACTTCTTATTGGATATATCATTGGAAAATATCCTCTCCCATTCAGTAGGTTGTCTTTTAGGCTTATTGACGGCTTCCTTTGCTATGCCAAAAACTTTCTAGTTTGATATTTAGTCCATCTGTTTCTTTTGCTTTTGTCTTTGCCTTAAGCAAAATAAAAAAATTTTATTTTTTTAAAATAAATTTAAAAAAGATTTAAAAAAATTACTAGGACTGATTCAAAGTGCTTACTGCTTATGTTTTCTTCTAGGAGTTTTATGATTTCAGGTCTTATTAAATTTTTAATCCATTTTGAATTTATTTTTGTACACAGTCTAAGAAAGCGGTCCAGTTTCATTCTTCTGCATTTAGCTATTTAGTTTTCCCAACACTATTTATTGGAAAGACTGTCTTTTTGCCCATTATATTTCTTGCCTCCTTTGTGAAAGATGAATTGACCATATATGTGTGGGTTTATTTCTGGAATTTCTAGTCTGTTTCATTGATCTATGTGTCTGTTTTTATACCAGTACTGTACTGTTTCGATTAAAGTAGTTTTGTAGTATAGTTTGAAATGTGGGAGCATAATACTCCCAGTTTTGTTCTTCTTTCTCAAGGGTCTTTTGTGGTTCCATACAAATTTTAGGATTATTTAATCTAGTTTTGTGAAAAAATGCCACTGGTATTTTGATAGGGGTTGCACTGAATCTACAGATTTCTGTGGGCAGCACAGACATTTTAACAATTATTAATTCTTCCAATCCATGAGCACAGTATATCTTTCCATTTATTTGTGCATCTCAATTTCGTCAATGTCTTAGTTTTCAGAGTATAGGTCTTTCAGCTCCTTGTTAAATTAATTCCAATCCATGAGCACAGTATATCTTTCCATTTATTTGTGCATCCTCAAGTTCATCAATGTCTTAGTTTTCAGAGTATAGGTCTTTCAGCTCCTTGTTAAATTAATTTCTAACTATTTTATTCTTTTTGATGCAATTGTAAATGATATTGCTTTCTTAATTTCTGATAGCTCATTAATGTATAGAAATGCAATCGATTTCTGCACATTGATTTTGTATCCTGCAACTTTACTGAATTAATTTATTAGTCCTGATAAAAAGTGGCAAGAATGGGTACCTTGCTTTATTCCTGATCTTAGAGGAAAAGTTTTCATCTTTTCATTACTGAGTATGTTAGCTGTGGATTTGTCATATATAGCCTTAAGTATATTGAGATACATTCCCTCTATACCCATTTTTTTGAGTTTTTATCATAGATGTTGAATTTTGTGAAATGCTTTTTCTGCATCTGTTGAGATAACTTTTATCCTTTGTTTTGTTAAAGTGGTGCATCATATTGATTTATGGATATCCAACAATACTTATATCTCTGTAATAAATTCCACTTATGTGGCATATGATCCTTTTAATGTATTGTTGAATTTGGTTTACTAATATTTTTGAGGATTTTTGCATTTATGTTCATCAGGGATAGTGGTCTATAATTTTCTTCTTTTTTTTTTTGGTAGTGTCTTGTCTGGTTTTGGTATCAGGGTAATGCTGGCCTTGTAGAATGCATTTGGAAGCATTCCTTCCTCAATTTTTTGGATAGTTTGAGAATATGTATAAACTTGTTGTGGAGCAGCTGTGTCTGGGGACGTCTCTCCCTGCCTAGGTGAAACCTCAACCTGGATGGGGAGGATTCTTGACTCTGATTGAAGAAGAATTCTTGATGTCAAACAGACGAGTATAGGTAAGGAAGTAATTCATTAAAGTGACAGTAGCAGTAAATGACAGCAGCCATGCAGGCAGCAGAGAGCAAGGAAGAACAGAGGGAGGAAGGGGAAGCTCACTGAACTCCTGCTCAGTGTAGGGCAAATACCTTGCCAACTCCTGAAGCCAGGGTCACCTGGTGTCCAGTGCCCATTTGAATCTGCATGGTGTGGGAACTAAGCCCCTACCACTCCAGGATATGGGGGAGCCACAAAGCACTGGATGGACTGAGATTATGTTCTGAGAACTTCCCAAGCAAAGAAAAGAGATTTTGGGTGGGCTGCTAAAGAGTATGACTGTACAGCTGCAGTCCTGTCCAGATCACCCAGGCAACAGGAACTTGCAAGCCCAAATCTGAGATCTCAGGAGCTCTTCCTTTCTTTTCTGAAGTAGGACAGAGAGAGAAAAGACTTGTGCTCAAGTCTAGAAAATTGAATGAAATAGCAAAGTAATGAAGATGCTTACTGCTGGAAGAGCACAGAGACAAAACATATTAAGTTGAGCAGTGAGAAAGCTTTATTCAAGGCAAAAGTACACACTCAGAGAAAGGGGAGTGTGGGCAACCTCAGAGAGGAGGTCCACTCAAGGGCTTAGGATTCTTTTAAGGGTTTCAAGAATGGGATAAAGGGTGGGAGAGAGGGGTGCAGAGGCTTGACTTGTGGTCTCATGATGTCTATCTCTGGTGTTTGACATTATGCCACCATCCATAGTCAGTACTCTGGATATTCTGTAAGATAAACTTAACACAGCAATTTATTGATCCTCTTCTTCTCCAAGACAGTGGTTACCCTCAGGCAGTGGGGACATGTCCTTTAGGACTGCTTGTCCTGCCTTAAAATAGGGTAGGTTATTGGCTGATAACCATAAAATATGTGAGAAATCTTACCTCCCAACTCCCTGGCTTTTAAAATGGAATCTTAGCCTTAAGAGAGTGTTCCCCCTGTTCTTACTATGCTGTTTATATCTTGGCATTTTTAATGACAGGCAGGGCAAATTAATCATGCTGCTTGTCACATGTCCCTGCCTTACCTCAAACTCTTCTTTAAATGTTTGGTAGAATTCATCTGTGAAACAGTCTGGTAATGGCATGGAGTTTTTGGTTTACTGATTCAAATCCATTACTAGTAATCTGTTCTGTTTTTATTTCTCCATGACTGGAAAATTGTATGTTTCTAAGAATTTACCCACTTTTTCTAGGTTGTCAAATTTGTTGGCATATAATTGTTCATAGTAGTCTCTTGTGATCCTTTGCATTTCTGTATAATTGCTTGTCATTCTCTTTCATTTCTGATTTTATTTTGCTCTTCTCTTTTTTTATTGATTAGTCTGGCTAAATGTTTATGAGTTTTGTTTATCTCTTCAAAAAACCAGCTCTTAGTTTCTTTGCTACTGTTTTTTAGTCTCTATTTCATTTATTTCTCCTCAGTAATATTTGTTGAATAAATGAATATATAAAGGCTTAATCAACCAGTGAGGTATTTGCATTTTAAAATGATAGAGATAAGTGATAGAATTCAAGATGGTGGCGTGAGAGGTGAGATGGAGAATTCCTCCCAAAACCACAGATAGTATGAAAATGTGGTTAATTGATACAACTAACCCTAAAACAACAGGGAAGAAGGCTGAACCAGACTGCATGCAGACCTCATAAACAGAGCAGACCTCACCAAACAGGGTAACGTATGAAAGCCTTAATCAGGCAGAACCCAAGCCATTCTCCCACCCCAGCTCACTGGCAGGAAGAGAAACGGAGCAGGGGAGGGGGTGGAAGCCTGGGACTGCTGAACACCCAGCTCTGGAGGTCTGCTTTGGGAGTAGAAACCTACACTGTGTGGTGCTCTGGACATTGGGGAGCTCAGACAGGTGGAGTACCTGAGAGACAGATTCCAGCCATTTGTGGAGGGGATCCACACCCAGTCGCTCTGGAAGAAGGGAAAGGCAGGCAGTCTGAGAGACTTCCTAGCAGTGAGAGGGCTGCTGAAGGGGTGGGGTTTGCATGGAGCTTGCTGCATGGGGGAGGGGAGGGATGGACAAGGTTGTCTGGGCACGCTGTGCCCAGCTGGTTGGGAACTTTGAGGAACTTCAGGTGCCCCATCCCCCCGGCTGCCTACTCAGCTCCGAGGCCCCACACTGTGACACACTGAGCCTTCCTGTGACTGCTGAGCCTTCCTCCTAGCCTGCTGGCATTGGTTCATAAACCTGCAGTCACTGTGCTGGCATCAGGGCAGCCAGAGGGAGGCCCCACCTAAAACAGCTAGAGATGCAAAGCACAGAGGCTTTATACCTGTATGCTTGGTCCACTGGCTCTGACACTGGAGACAGGCACTACAGCTGGGTATCAGGAAACAGATCTTTCCTCCCCCCAGGCACCAGCTCCACTGCCCTACGAACCCCAACCTCACTCTAGGGGCAGAGCAGCTCCAGAGACTGGAGCTTCTGGGCACTAGTAGGCACCACATAGAAATATGAAAATGTCAAAAGAACATGCTTCAGACCAAAATCTCACAAACCCCAGAAAAAGGGTCAAATGAAACTGAACTCACCAATCTGCCTGTAAGAGAGTTCGAAATAAAAATCATAAACATGCTTATGGAGGTACAGAAAAATATTCAAGATCTCAGGAACGAATTTAAGTCAGAGATTCAATCATTAAGAAGTTCCATATCTGAAATGAAACATACAATGGAGGGATTTAAAAGCAAATTAGATGTAGTAGAAGAGAAGGGTAAATGGAATAGAAATTAGAGAAGAGAAATACAAAGAAGCTGAGGCACAAAGAGAAAAAAGAATCTCTAAGAATGAAAGAATATTGAGAGAATTGTGTGATGAATCCAAACAGAACAACATTCATATTGCAGGGTTACCAGAAGAGAGAGAAAAAAAGGATAGAAAATGTCATTGAGGAGGTAATTGCTGAAAACGTCCCCAATCTGGGGAAGGAGATAGTCTCTTAAGCCATGGAGGTGCACAGATCTCCCAACACAAGAGACCCAAGGAAGACAACATTAAGACATATAAGAATTAAAATGGCAAAGATCAAGGATAAAGACAGACTTTTAAAAGTAGCTAGAGGGAGAAAAAACATCACATATAAAGGAAAACCCATAAGGCTATCATCAGACTTCTCAACAGAAACCTTACAGGCCAGAAGGGAGTGACATGATATATTTTATGCAACGAAGCAGAAGGGCCTTGAACCAAGAATACTATACCTGGAAAGGTTATCATTTAAATTTGAAGGAGGGATTAAACAATTTTTAGATAAGAAAAAGTTGAGAATTTACCTCCCACAAACCTCCTCTACAGTGCATTTTGGAGGGACTCCTATAGATGGAAGTGCTCCTAAGGCTAAACAGATGTCACCCAAGGGATAGACAAAGAGTACAGAATATGATTCATAACATACAAAGAATGGGGGAGGAAGAAAAAGGAGGAAAAAAAAGAGAGAGAACCTTTAGGTTGTGTTTGTAATAGCACACAAAGTGAATTAAATTAGACTGTTAGATAGTAAGGGAATTAGCCTTGAACCTGTGGTAACCATGAATCTGAAGCCTGCAATGGCAATAAGTACCTACCTATCAATAATCACCCTAAATGTAAATGGACTGAATGCACCTATCAAAACACATAGAGTCACTGAATGGATTAAAAAACAAGACCCGTCTGTATGCTGCCTACAAGAGACTCACTTCAAACCCAAAGACATACACAGACTGAAAGTAAAGGGATGGAAAAATATATTTCATGCAATTAATAGGGAAAAAAGGACAGGAGCTGCAGTACTAGTATCAGACAAAATAGGCTTCAAAACAAAGAAAGTAACAAGAGACAAAGAAGGATATTACATAATGATAAAGGGGTCAGTCCAACAAGAGGATATAACTATTACAAATATCTATGCACCCAACACAGGATCACCTACATATGTGAAACAAATACTAACAGAATTAAAGGGGGAAATAGAATGCAATGTATTCATTTTAGGAGACGTCAACACACCACTCACTCGAAAGGACAGATCAACCAGACAGAAAATAAGTAGAGAGACAGAGGCACTGAATAACATATTAGAACAGATGGACCTAATGGACATTTACAGAACACCCTATCCAAAAGCAACAGGATACACATTCTTCTCGAGTGCACATGGAACATTTTCAAGAATAGATCACATACTAGCCACAAAAAGAACCTCAGTAAATTCAAAAACATTGAAATTGTACCAACCAGCTTCTCAGATCACAAAGGTATGAAATTAGAAATAAATTACACAAAGAAAATGAAAAAGCACACAAACACACGGAGGCTTAATAACATGCTCCAAATAATCAATGGATCAATCATCAAATAAAAACAGAGATCAAGCAATATATAGAGACAAATGAAAACAATGATTCAACAACACAAAATCTGTGGGGTGCAGCAAAGGCCGTGCTAAGAGGGAAATATATAGCAATACAGGCCTACCTCAGGAAAGGAGAACAATCCCAAATGAACAGTCTAAACTCAACAATTAAGGAAACTAGAAAAGGAAGAACAAATGAGGCCCAAAGTCAGTAGAAGGAGGGACATAATAAAGATTAAAGCAGAAATAAATAAAATTGAGAAGAATAAAACAATAGAAAGAATTAATGAAAGCAGAAGCTGGTTCTTTGAGAAAATAAACAAAATAGATAAAATAGATAAGCCAGACTTATCAAGAAAAAAGAGAGTCTACACACATAAACAGAATCAGAAATGAGAAAGGAAAAATCACTACAGACACCACAGAAATACAAAGAATTATGAGAGCATACTATGAAAAATTATATGGTAACAAACTGGATAACCTAGAAGAAATGGACAACTTTCTAGAAAAATACAACCTTCCAAGGCTGACCTAGAAAGGAACAGAAAATATGAATAGACCAATTACCAGCAAAGAAATTTAATTGGTAATCAAAAAATTACCTAGAACAAAACACCTGGACCAGATGGTTTCACTGCTGAATTTTATCAAACATTTAGTGAAGACCTAATACCCAACCTCCTTAAAGTTTTCCAAAAAGTAGAAGAGGAGGGACTACTCTCAACCGCCTTCTATGAGGCCATCATCACTCTAATACCAAAAC
This sequence comes from Manis javanica, assembly GCF_040802235.1. NCBI lineage: Eukaryota > Metazoa > Chordata > Mammalia > Pholidota > Manidae > Manis > Manis javanica. The sequence continues at coordinate 67,435,371 of NC_133164.1, read as the reverse complement.
CAGGCAAAGACACCACAAAAAAAGAAAATTACAGACCAATATCCTTGATGAACATAGATATAAAAATACTCAACAAAATATTAGCAAACCAAATTCAAAAATACATAAAAAATATCATCCATTATGATCAAGTGGGATTCATCCCAGGGATGCAAGGATGGTACAACATTCGAAAATCCATCAACATCATCGACTAGATCAACAAAAACAATGACAAAAACCACATGATCATCTCCATAGATGCTGAAAAAGCATTTGACAAAATTCAACATCCATTCATGATAAAAACTCGCAACAAAATGGATATAGAGGGCAAATACCTCAACATTATAAAGGCCATATATGACAAACCCACAGCCAACATCCTACTGAACAGCGAGAAGCTGAAAGCTATTCCTTTAAGATTGGTAATAAGACAAGGATGCCCACTCTCCTCACTTTTATTCACCATAGTACTGGAGGTCCTAGCCATGGCAATCAGACAACACAAAGAAATAAAAGGCATCCAGATAGGCAAGGAAGAAGTCAAACTTCCCTGTTTGCAGATGACATGATGTTGTACATAAAAAACCCTAAAGAATCCACTCCAAAACTACCAGATCTAATATCTAAATTCAGCAAAGTTGCGGGATACAAATTTAATACACAGAAATCTGCTGCATTCCTATACACTAACTATGAACTAGCAGAAAGAGAAATCAGGAAAACAATTCAATTCACAATCACATCCAAAAGGATAAAATACTTGGGAATAAACCTAACCAAGGAAGTGAAAGACCTATACCCTGAAAACTATAAGACACTCTTAAGAGAAAGTAAAGAGGACACTAATAAATGAAAATTCATCCCATGCTCTTGGCTAGGAAGAATTAATATTGTCAAAATGGTCATCCTGCCTAAAGCAATCTACAGATTCAATGCAATCCCTATCAAAATACCTACAGCATTCTTCAATGAACTAGAGCAAATAGTTCTAAAATTCATATGGAATGACAAAAGACCCCCCAATGGCCAAAGCAATTCTGAGAAGGAAGAATAAAGCAGGTGTAATTACGCTCCCTGACTTCTAGCTCTATTACAAAGCCACAGTAATCAGGACAATTTGGTACTTGTACAAGAAAAGACCCATAAACCAGTGGAACAGAATAGAGAGTCCAGATATAAACTCAAGCATATATGGTCAATTAATATATGATAAAGGAGCCATGGATATACAATGGGGAAATGACAGCCTCTTCAACAGCTGGTGTTGGCAAAACTGGACAGCTACATGGTTAGAGAATGAAACTGGATTGTCTAACCCTGCACACAAAAGTAAACTCAAAATGGATCAAAGACCTGAATGTAAGTGATGAAACCATAAAACTCTTAGAAAAAAATACAGGTAAAAATCTTTTGGACATAAACATGAGTGACTTCTTTATGAATATTATCTCCCCAGGCAAGGGAAACAAAAGCAAAAATGAACAAGTGGCACTATATCAAACTAAAAAGCTTCTGTACAGCAAAGGATACCATCAGTAGAACAAAAAGACATCCTACAGTATAGGAGAATATATTCATAAATGACATATCTGATCTGATAAGGGGTTGACATCAAAATTATATAAAGAGCTCATGTACCTCAACAAACAAAAAGCAAATAAGCCAATTAAAAAATGGGCAGAGGAGCTGAACAGACACTTCTCCAAGGAAGAAATTCAGATGACCAACAGGTACATGAAAAGATGCTCCACATCATTAATCATCAGAGAAATGCAAATTAAAACCACAATGAGATATCACCTCACACCAGGTAGGATGGAGAGGATGTGAAGAAAGGGGGACCCTCTGATGGGAATGCTGATGGGAATGTAAACTAGACCAACCATTGTGGAAAGCAGTATGGAGGTTCCTCAAAAAACTAAAAATAAAAATACCATTTGAGCCAGGAATTCCACTCCTCGGAATTTACCCTAAGAATGCAGGAGCCCAGTTTGAAAAAGACATATGCACTACTATGTTTATCACAGCACTATTTACAATAGCCAAGAAATGGAAGCAACTTAAGTGTCCATCAGTAGATGAATGGATAAAGAAGATGTGGTACATATACACAATGGAATATTATTCAGCCATAAGAAGAAAACAAATCCTACCATTTGCAACAACGTGGATGGAGCTAGAGGATATTATGCTCAGTGAAATAAGCCAGGCAGAGAAAGACAAGTATCAAATGATTTTACTTATCTGTGGAGTATAAGAACAAAGAAAAAACTGAAGGAACAAAACAGCAACAGACCCACAGAACCCAAGAATGGACTAACAGTTACCAAGGGGAAAGGGACTTGGGAGAGTGGGTGGGAAGGGAGGGATAAGGGGGAAAATGGGGCATTACGATTAGCTTACATAATGTACTGGGGGGGTCATGGGAAAGGCAGTATATACAGAGAAGACAAGTAATGATTCTGTGGCATCTCACTACGCTGATGGACAGTGACTATAATGGGGTATGTGGGGAGGCCTTGATAATGGGGGGAGTCTGGTAACCATAATGTTGTTCGAGTAATTGTACATTAAGGATAGCAAAAAAGAAAAAAAATGATAGAGATAAGATGATCCTTAATTAGAATCTCTATTTGCTTACCACTATTTTTCAATGGGGGTGCTATTGGTATTTCCAATAGGAAATATCTTCATGAGTGGCCAATTCTCCTTGAAGGATCTGCAGATCGCTGGAGGTTTAGCATCTCTAGAAGTGGAGTACCAAGTACCAGTGGCATTTGCTACAACCAAAAGGCCCCTTATATACCTGTTCCTTGATATTTCCTCATGAACACTTGCTTCCAGAACAACCCTCCCACCAGGTTGCACCCTCTGTCCACTGTACTCTGGGCTCTTCTGTTTGTCTTTGATCACAACATTCCAAGTTCTGGAATGCCAACTTAAAAAAAAGTAATGGGAGGGGCGGAGCCAGGATGGCAGCAGGAGTAGAGCAGAGGAACTCTCCTCCCAAAACCACATAGAATTATGAAAATATAACAAAGACAACTTCCTAAAATAGAGACCAGAGGACACAGGACAACATACAGACCACATCCACACGTGCAAGAACCCAGAGCCTCGCGAAGGGGGTAAGATACAAGTCCCGGCCTGGCGGGACCCAAGCGCCCCTCCCCCCAGCTCCTGGCAGATGGAAAGAAACCGGAGCGTTTTTTTTCTTTTTTTTTGGCGAGTGCTTTTTGGAAGCCTTAAAGGGACAGGGACCCCAATACTAGGGAAACAAGGCAGCAAGACCGGTGAGCAGGTGCCTGAGACCGGCGCCTGAGGACAAAGAAAATCGCACGTTTTTTCCTTTTATTTTTTTTCTCCCTCTTTCTTGTTGCTGTTGTTGTTTTGGTTTGGAGAGTGCTTTTTGGAAGTCTTAAAGGGGCAGAACAGGACACTTAGACCAGAGGCAGGGAATCTGGGGATCTCTGGGCACTCTAACCGCCTGGGCAACAGGGAGCACTGAGGCCCATTACAGAGATAAATAGCCTCCCGGCCACTCCCCCTCCAACGGGGCTCCACCATTTTGGAGGAGCAGCCCCAGCCAGGCCACACCCACAGCAACAGCGGAGATAAACTCCATAGCAACTGGGCAGGTAGCAGAAGCCCTCTCTGCGCACAGCTGACAAGCATAAGCCACTAGAGGTCGCTATTCTCCCAGGAGAGGAAGGCCACAAACCAACAAGAAGGAAAGCTCTTCGAGCTGTCACTCATACCAGCTCTGCAAACTATCTCTATCACCATGAAAAGGCAAAACTACAGGCAGACAAAGATCACAGAGACAACACCTTAGAAGAAGACAGACCTAAGCAGTCCTCCTGAAAAAGAATTCAAAATAAAAATCATGAACATGCTGACAGAGATGCAGAGAAAAATGCAAGAGCAATGGGATGAGATGCAGAGAAAAATGCAAGAGCAATGGGATGAAGTCCAGAGGGAGATCACAGATGTCAGGAAGGAGATCACAGAAGTGAAACAATCCCTGGAAGGATTTATAAGCAGAATGGATAAGATGCAAGAGGCCATTGAAGGAATAGAAACCAGAGAACAGGAATGTATAGAAGCTGACATAGAGAGAGATAAAAGGATCTCCAGGAACGAAACAACACTAAGAGAACTATGTGACCAAACCAAAAGGAATAATATTCGTATTATAGGGGTACCAGAAGAAGAAGAAAGAGGAAAAGGGATAGAAAGTCTCTTTGAAGAAATAATTGCTGAAAACTTCCCCAAACTGGGGGAGGAAATAATCGAACAGACCATGGAATTACACAGAACCCCCAACAGAAAGGATCCAAGGAGGACAACACCAAGACACATAGTAATTAAAATGGCAAGGATCAAGGACAAGGAAAGAGTTTTAAAGGCAGCTAGAGAGAAAAAGGTCACCTGTAAAGGAAAACCCATCAGGCTAACATCAGACTTCTCGACAGAAAGCCTACAGGCCAGAAGAGCATGGCATGATATACTTAATGCAATGAAACAGGAGGGCCTTGAACCAAGGATACTGTATCCAGCACGACTATCATTTAAATATGATGGTGGGATTAAACAATTTCCAGACAAGCAAAAGCTGAGGGATTTTACTTCCCACAAACCACCTCTACAGGGCATCCTACAGGGACTGCTCTAGATGGGAGCACTCCTAAAAAGAGCACAGAACAAAACACACAACATATGAAGAATGGAGGAGGAGGAATAAGAAGGGAGAGAAGAAAAGAATCTCCAGACAGTGTATATAACAGCTCAATAAGCGAGCTAAGTTAGGCAGTAAGATACTAAAGAAGCTAACCTTGAACCTTTGGTAACCACGAATCTAAAGCCTGCAATGGCAATAAGTACGTATCTCTCAATAGTCACCCTAAATGTAAATGGACTTAATGCACCAATCAAAATACACAGAGTAATAGAATGGATAAAAAAGCAAGACCCATCTATATGCTGCTTACAAGAAACTTACCTCAAACCCAAAGACAAGCACAGACTAAAAGTCAAAGGATGGAAAAACATATTTCAGGCAAACAACAGTGAGAAGAAAGCAGGGGTTGCAGTACTAATATCAGACAATATAGACTTCAAAACAAAGAAAGTAACAAGAGATAAAGAAGGACACTACATAATGATAAAGGGCTCAGTCCAACAAGAGGACATAACCATTCTAAATATATATGCACCCAACACAGGAGCACCAGCATTTGTGAAACAAATACTAACAGAACTAAAGAGGGAAATAGACTGCAATGCATTCATCTTAGGAGACTTCAACACACCACTCACCCCAAAGGATAGATCCACCAGGCAGAAAATAAGTAAGGACACAGAGGCACTGAACAACACACCAGAACAGATGGACCTAATAGACATCTATAGAACACTACATCCAAAAGCAACAGGATATACATTCTTCTCAAGTGCACATGGAACATTCTCCAGAATAGACCACATACTAGCTCACAAAAAGAGCCTCAGTAAATTCCAAAATATTGAAATTCTACCAACCAATTTTTCAGACCACAAAGGTATAAAACTAGAAATAAATTGTACAAAGAAAACAAAAAGGCTCACAAACATATGGAAGCTTAACAACATGCTTCTAAATAATCAATGGATCAATGAACAAATCAAAATAGAGATCAAGGAATATATAGAAACAAATGACAACAACAACACAAAGTCCCAACTTCTGTGGGATGCAGCGAAAGCAGTCTTAAGAGGAAAGTATATAGCGATCCAGGCACACCTGAAGAATGAAGAACAATCCCAAATGAATAGTCTAACATCACAACTATCGAAACTGGAAAAAGAAGAACAAATGAGGCCTAAAGTCAGTAGAAGGAGAGACATAATAAAGATCAGAGAAGAAATAAACAAAATTGAGAAGCCTCTAGCCAAATTTATTAAGAGAAAAAGAGAACACAAAGCAACATAATCAGAAATGAGAATGGAAAAATCACGACAGACCCCACAGAAACACAAAGAATTATTAAAGACTACTATGAAAACCTATATGCCAACAAGCTGGAAAACCTAGAAGAAATGGACAACTTCCTAGAAAAATACAACCTTCCAAGACTGACCAAGGAAGAAACACAAAAGTTAAACAAACCAATTACGAGCAAAGAAATTGAAACGGTAATCAAAAAACTACCCAAGAACAAAACTCCGGGGCCGGACGGATTTACCTCGGAATTTTATCAGACACACAGAGAAGACATAATACCCATTCTCCTTAAAGTGTTCCAAAAAATAGAAGAGGAGGGAATACTCCCAAACTCATTCTATGAAGCCAACATCACCCTAATACCAAAACCAGGCAAAGACCCCAACAAAAAAGAAAATTACAGACCAATATCCCTGATGAATGTAGATGCAAAAATACTCAATAAAATATTAGCAAACAGAATTCAACAGTATATCAAAAGGATCATACACCATGACCAAGTGGGATTCATCCCAGGGATGCAAGGATGGTACACAACATTCGAAAATCCATCAACATCATCCACCACATCAACAAAAAGAAAGACAAAAACCACATGATCATCTCCAGAGATGCTGAAAAAGCATTTGACAAAATTTAACATCCATTCATGATAAATACTCTCAGCAAAATGGGAATAGAGGGCAAGTACCTCAACATAATAAAGGCCATATATGATAAACCCACAGCCAGCATTATACTGAACAGCGAGAAGCTGAAAGCATTTCCTCTGAGATCAGGAACCAGACAGGGATGCCCACTCTCCCCACTGTTATTTAACATAGTACTGGAGGTTCTAGCCACGGCAATCAGACAAAACAAAGAAATACAAGGAATCCAGATTGGTAAAGAAGAAGTTAAACTGTCACTATTTGCAGATGATATGATACTGTACATAAAAAACCCTAAAGACTCCACTCCAAAACTACTAGAACTGATATCGGAATACAGAAAAGTTGCAGGATACAAAATTAACACACAGAAATCTGTAGTTTTCCTATACACTAACAATGAACCAATAGAAAGAGAAATCAGGATAACAATTCCATTCACAATTGCATCAAAAAGAATAAAATACCTAGGAATAAACCTAACCAAAGAAGTGAAAGACTTATACTCTGAAAACTACAAGTCACTCTTAAGAGAAATTAAAGGGGACACTAACAAATGGAAACTCATCCCCTGCTCATGGCTAAGAAGAATTAATATCGTCAAAATGGCCATCCTGCCTAAAGCAATATACAGATTTGATGCAATCCCTATAAAATTACCAGCAACATTCTTCAATGAATTGGAACAAATAATTCAAAAATTCATATGGAAACACCAAAGACCCCGAATAGCCAAAGCAATCCTGAGAAAGAAGAATAAAGTAGGGGGGATCTCACTCCCCAACTTCAAGCTCTACTACAAAGCCATAGTAATCAAGACAATTTGGTTCTGGTACAAGAACAGAGCCACAGACCAGTGGAACAGATTAGAGACTCCAGAAATTAACCCAAACATATATGGTCAATTAATATTTGATAAAGGAGCCATGGACATACAATGGCAAAATGACAGTCTCTTCAACAGATGGTGCTGACAAAACTGGACAGCTACATGTATAGAATGAAACTGGGCCTTTGTCTAAGCCCATATACAAAGGTAAACTCAAAATGGATCAAAGACCTGAAAGTAAGTCAAGAAACCATTAAACTCTTGGAAAAAAACATAGGCAAAAACCCCTTAGACATAAACATGAGTGACCTCTTCTTGAACATATCTCCCCGGGCAAGGAAAACAACAGCAAAAATGAGCAAGTGGGACTACATTAAGCTGAAAAGTTTCTGTACAGCAAAAGACACCATCAATAGAACAAAAAGGAACCCTACAGTATGGGAGAATATATTTGAAAATGACAGATCCGATAAAGGCTTGATGTCCAGAATATATAAGGAGCTCACACGTCTCAACAAACAAAAAACAAATAACCCAATTAAAAAATGGGCAGAGGAACTGAACAGACAGTTCTCTAAAAAAGAAATACAGATGGCCAACAGACACATGAAAAGATGCTCCACATCACTAATTATCAGAGAAATGCAAATTAAAACTACAATGAGGTATGACCTCACACCAGTAAGGATAGCTGCCATCCAAAAGACGAACAACAACAAATGTTGGCGAGGCTGTGGAGAAAGGGGAACCCTCCTACACTGCTGGTGGGAATGTAAATTAGTTCAACCATTGTGGAAAGCAGTATGGAGGTTCATCAAAATGCTCAAAACAGACTTACCATTTGACCCAGGAATTCCACTCCTAGGAATTTACCCTAAGAACGCAGCAATCAAGTTTGAGAAAGACAGATGCACCCCTATGTTTATCGCAGCGCTATTTACAATAGCCAAGAATTGGAAGCAACCTAAATGTCCATCGGTAGATGAATGGATAAAGAAGATGTGGTACACATACACAATGGAATACTACTCAGCCATAAAAAGAGGAAAAATCCTAACATTTGCAGCAACATGGATGGAGCTGGAGAGTATTATGCTCAGTGAAATAAGCCAAGCGGAGAAAGAGAAATACCAAATGATTTCACTCATCTGAGGAGTATAAGAACAAAGGAAAAACTGAAGGAACAAAACAGCAGTGGAATTACAGAACCCAAAAATGGACTAAGAGGTACCAAAGGGAAAGGAACTGGGGAGGATGAGTGGGCATGGGGGGATAAAGGGGGGAAGGTAGAAGAAGGGGGGTATTAAGATTAGCATGCATAGTGGGGGGAGGGAGAAAGGGGAGGGAGGGCTGTACAACACAGAGAGGACAAGTAGTGATTCTACATTTTGCTATGCTGATGGACAGTGACCGTAATGTGGTTTTTAGGGGGGACCTGATATAGGGGAGAGCATAGTAAACATAGTATTCTTCAAGTAAGTGTAGATTAAAGATTAAAAAAAAAAATCAGTTCCTGTGTGCTGACCTCCAATGAGTTCTACACAGTGGTATAGAGGGCATGTCAAAGTGTGGGCAAAGGGTCTGTTTGTTTCTATGCAGAAGATCAAGGCCTAGCTTGGCTACGCAGAAAATGAACTAAGATACGATATGAGGAGGAGCTTCTGGCATCAGCACTCTCTGGAGGACTCGTGCTGGGGGATGATCATCAAAAAGCCTCCACAGGGATCCGGGCGATGCTGCGGTTGTGGCTGCATCCAGCCCACCGTTTCCTGAACTTGCCATTGGAATGAGGAGGGAGATGTCTAGCCTGGCATGTGCATACAGTGAGATAACGAATTTGACAGGATCTGTACTGTTGGAACTCAATCAGGAGTTGGGAGTGGTGCAAGTTGTAGCACTCCAAAATCTTACGACTATAGACAATCTCCGGTTAAAAGAACATATGGGATGTGAACAGATCCCAGAAATGGGCTGCTTTAATTTGTCTGACTTCTCTCAGACTGTTCAAGTACAGATGGACAATATCCATCATATCATAGACAAATTTTCACAAATGCCTAGGGTGCCTGAATGGTTTTCTTGGCTTCACTGGAGATGGCTGGTAATTATAGATTTGCTTTGTTTATGTCACTGTATTCCTATTATGTTAATATGTGTGTACAAATTAGTTAGTAGTTTAAAACGTATACATACTTAAGGTACTCTACAAGAAGATATGTCAAAGAAATAATCAATCCTCCCATGTTTTCTTCCATATGCTACCTCTATAGCTTTTCTTCTTCCTTCCTAATTACAACCCTTAAGTAGAATTCGTGCCTCATATCGCAGTTACCGAGTATCATAATTCCTCCAGGTGGTAAAGATACCTCGAGACAAGTGCTGGGCATAGAAGCCACAGGGCATAAATCTGCAAAGAAGTAAAAAGCTAACCTTTTCAAACAATATGGCTTCTCTCTCACTTAGCAACTTTACATTTCCCTGTATGGCCCTGGAAGATGACTGGTTAGCCAGAGACGGGTAAGATTCCTCAAGGGAGGAACAACCTAAGACAGGCACAGTCGCAGGGGTGACATCAGTTGGGAAATTGGGGAACAACAGTGGTGAAGCTTAGAACCTCACCCCCCCCCCCCAGTGTTGACAGAAAGCTTCTGCATCCATGGATGTTTTATTGCCCTTGTCTAGCTCGGATTAGCACATAGTCTACAGGCACACACCTGATCATCTACAATTGCTCTCTTACAACACTAAACTATGTTTTCTACCTTTATCTTGCATCTACCTACCACTTCAGCAGTTTATTAAAAATAAAAATAAGAATAATAATAATAAAGGGAGAAATGTGGGATCACATATAAATCAAGTATAAAAATCAAACGAATATTAATATTTGACCTGATTGTTTATAGTTCATAATGCGTGATCAAAACCGAAAGTTTCTGTGATGACTGCCCTTGTACTGTTTACCATGTAAGAACTTATTCACTATGTAAGAATTCGTTCCCCATGTAAGAACTTGTTCGTTATGCTTCAGAAGATTGGAGACTGAAGAGAACTAGGCTTGAGATGGATTAATGACTGTGCATTGAGCATTGACCCCCCCTATACAGAATTTTATTGTTGTTAACAACCATTTGATCAATAAATATGAGATGCCCTCTCAAAAAAAAAAAAAAAAGTAATGAGGCAAAAGCACGTCCAATCACTCAATTGCTATTTTTTCTTTCTCACTCGTTTCTTGACCAACTTGACCGTAATTAATTTTTTTATTTTCCTCATGATTGGATCACTCTGTACAAACCTCACTTGTTAATCAGCCTTTTGTGGCTTCCCTTGGTAGGAAGCAACTCATCTTTCTGCATGTTGCTCTGCCTTCCATTCTCTGCCCTGTCACAAGGAACTCTGGGAGTTCTCCCAAGGAGCCACACACTCTTGTTCTTGCAAATGCTCTCTCTACTTAGAACATTCTTTTCCTTCTTTCTCTTCCTATTGTCTCACTAATTTCTAATTATGCTTAGATCTTGCCTGGGATGGTTGGCACTGGAGCTCCTTCTGTAGGCTCCATGGTACTGTGTCCTTCAATCATTACTCTTCTTACTTACCCATTTGGAAATTCTTACTAAAACCTCTGCTTATTTACTAGACTGTAAGCGCCATGAGGGTAGAACATGTCTGGCTCTTCTGTGGTCTCCCAATGTTGAGCACATTTCTGAGAAGTCAATAAACAGTGGTCCTACGTGGCTAGTTTCTACATAGTTTTTTCCACTTGGGCATTACTCATCATTAGACTATGGTATATATCCTGGTGTTCCATCTTCCTTCACCCTAGCTGCCAAGTTTTACATATGATAAGACTCAATAATATTTTTGAATAATTTGAAATAAACAAAAGTAGTACCACGTCATATCTGGTATTATAAAGTACCAGTATATACCTGGTTACTTCGTAATAAACTGACAAAACAATCTTTCCTCATACATGGACTATATGTTTGAGAAGTATTATCAGCTGTTAAAATGTGTGGCACACTAAAAGACAAACAAAAAAGCTGTGATTAAGAAATGCTCAGATTGATCTAAATTGCATTCAGGATATTAATTAAGGTTGCAGATTTTTACTACAATTTGGCAGTTTAAAAAACACTAATCCCTATTTAATGTGCAATTTTTTTCTACATAAATAGTATGCTTCTTTGATAAATAAACAGTTTTGCAAAGTTTTTAATACATATTTCTCAACCTCACCCTTGGGGATTTTAATTTAACTCATCAGGTAATTCTGATGTTCAGGGAGTATTTAGACCAACCAAATATCCATGTCTTTTTATAAGATTCTTTCCCCATGTTGATAATTGAAGAAACATCTATTAAGAGTTGCCCATTTCTTATTACCTGTTTATTTGTAGAAACAAAAACAAATGGGAAAGCATGTTTCCAAATCCCTGGGCATGATAATGGATTATTCTGATAGGTTTCACACAGACTGGCTTGTGGCTAAATCCAGTTCTCAATGCCACATGGCTCTGGAGCTGGCAGCAAGAAGAGCATTAAGACAAGGCAGTTTCCACATCATGGGAGTGGCAGTGAGTTCCTGCTACAGGAGAGGCAGCAGTTCCCTAGGGGCTTGTGTTCTGTTGTGTAGCCCTGAAGGCACTAATGACAACTCACTGCAGAGTCTGACACCTCAATCCTTCCCTCTACTATACAGTCAGTTTATGCCCTGAAATGAATCCCTTCTTGATTCAACCAGCTAAGGTGGGTTCTGTTATCTGAAACTGCACTCTGATTCATGCAGACTACAATTTATATTCCCTTCTATAAAACACCTGTTTCCTCAAGACTACTTCTGACCGATGAGTTGTTTTCCATTCTTTACCAGAGACTATATAGCAGACCTTCAACCCATGGGTTTGAACTGCATGCATCTACTCATGTGCAGTTTTTTCCAATAAATAAGTTGGAAAATATTTTTGGAGATTTGCAACAATTTGAAAAAACATTTTCTTTTCTCTAGTTTATTATAAGAATACAGTATATCATACATACACCATACAAAATATGTGTTAACTGACTGTGTTATCAGTAAGGCTTTCAGGTAAGCAGGCTATTAGTTATGTTTTTGGGGAGTCAGAAGTTATACACAGATTTCTGACTGTGAGGGGGTTGGTGGCTCTAATGCCCATGGTGTTCAAGGATTTACTGTATTTTTAACTTCAAACACAGTAGGAACACAATGCTCAACTGCCCGCTGTTCTCTGACCAAGAATAAACATACTCAAATTTATATCACAAAAAGCATAATAGAAAATAAAAAGAAGAGTCTGAGACTTGGTTCCAATTAATTATAATCGCTTTTTAAAGGAGCAGGCAATTACTGTCCAGTAAATTAAAAATATTAAATTGCCAAAGTAAAAAATAAGCCCAAATTATTTTACCTATTTCTCTATAAATGTACTTGAACTGGCCTGCTTGTTATACCATTTGAGGATAAAGGTAATTTCTTTTCCTACATGGAAAGGATTTAGCATTTAACCCTCAAAACAAGCCATTTGCGATGTTAGTTGGTATTCTCCATAGCCAGTACGCTATCACGACGAGGGAATTAGCTGCTGTGTTATTCTGAAGGCCAAAAAGGAAACCAAAATTATCTTAGAAAAGTTTTATTAACAAAATGAACTTAAACTGAAAATTACCTCAATGACTTGGACAAAATGAAATGGATCAAAAGAGCATGAAAATGAACTAATGCCAAAGACCTGGAGATCCTAATTATTGTGATTTTGCGAGTGAGATTTCTCTGAAATTCTTAGATAGGATTAGTCATTTTTTCCCAATACACACAAATCAGGAAATATATAGATCTGTGTGTGTGTGTGTGTACATATATCCTCACCCCATTGCAATTCTGCGGTTGAGAGAAGGTAATTTTTGGAAGGTAGAACTTTTACAACAGCATGAACTTGTAGTTTTTCTTTTAACCATTATATAAGAAAACTGCGTATGACTTTGTCTCTAATCTGTTTGAAGACATGTTTGTTAACTCTCTGTAAGGTGAACCCATACCTATATCCCCAGGAAAAAGGCACTTTATCAAACCCCATTTAGCAAAGCCCTATGAGCCAGATACATTTCTTACTTATGGCAACTCTTAACAAACAGAAAGCAAATGTATTTAAAATCTGGTCTAAGCACAGAAACCAAGCCCCCAAAGTGTAGAGACAGCATTCCTTTCCAGCGGTGGCAGCCTTTTTCTTTAATAACCTGAAAAACCCCATTTGTGGCTCCGCACTTCAGTTTTCTGTTGCCTTTTAAAAGGCAAACAGTCTCAAAACTATTACATGTTTATTCTCCTTAATACCAGGAAATTGTTTCAAAGCACCAAGTTTGTGAACCTTAAAAGAATCTTGATGCGGGTGCTGTTAACACTAACGTGGCTTTAACAAGAACAACAAAAACTTAGTGTGTAAACACATTTCTACGCTCTTTTTGCAGCCTGGGCATGCAGGCGTCCCCCGGACTCCCCGGTCCCGGGCGGGGACGGGACCCCAAGGCGGCCCGCGGCGAACTAGCGCCCCTGGGGGCGAGGAGACTCCCAATCTCCGCGCCCCCCGAGGCCGCGGCTCCCCCAGCGCCCGCCTGCCAGGGTCCGGGCTCCCGCCGCAGTCCCGCCGCACTGCCGGCCGCAGGGCCCGGAGCCAGGGCCTGCGGAGACCCCCGGCGCCCCCCGGTGCCCAGAGGGCTGCCCGCCAATCCCGGCCGCACTCACCAGCAGCAGCAGTAGCAGCAGCAGCAGCAGCGGCCGCCCCGCGGCGCCCCGCGAGCCCCGCGCCATAGCCGCCGGCTCCCCGCGGCCCGCGCGCTCCCGGCTCTCCCGCCGCAGGCCCAGCGGAGGGAGGGCCCCGCGCAGGGCGCCGTCCCCGGGCTCCCGCCCCGCGCACCTGCCCGCGGCCCCGCCCCGCGCGCGGCCCAGGCGGAAGGCGTCGGGGGAGGGGAGGAGAGGGAGGGAGAGAGGGAGGGAGGGAGGTAGGTAGGGGACCCCCACCGCGGCGCGCGAGCCCCTCCCGGGGGTTACCAGCCGCGCCCCAGGGCCCAGCGCGGTCCCGCGGCCCGGACAGCGCCCCCCACACGAGCTGCCGTGAAGGATAAATCAGAAAATCCGTGTACAGCGGCCTGCAGGTCGAGCAAGGGGTAGTGTTACAATTACCGGGGCGGGTGTGAATGCGCAGTCAGACCCGTCTTGTAAAGCTGAGACGCTAGCACCAGATCAGGTAACTTGTAAGAAGGGTTAACTATTGATGTTGGAGTAGTGGAAAAGCCTATGAAAGTATAAAGGGTTGTTGATTTGCTACGAGAAAGAGAAGTTTGGCATTAAGTCTGAACAAAATCCTGGAGTTCTGTGGCCTAACATGCCTGCCTCGCCCCCCGCGGCTCCTGCCCTTCCCGCCCCAGCTCTGACCCTGCCAGGCGTCCAGATCCATCACAACTGCCAGCCCCTCCCTCGTCTTTCCTCCCGCCCAGGGCGGCCAAGGACCGCCCCCCCCGGGAGCGGAGAGAAGCACCTTCTTTGCTTAGGGGGCTTCCCTGCTGAGGGGCCTTTCTCAGTGTTACAGAGGGCTTCGAATCCAGGAAGAGTACGTAGTTTACCATTCTGCTTCCAGCGCCTAGAGCCGCGCTGAGTCCCAGGGGAGACAGTAACATTGTCAGGGAGTTGAATCAGGAGGAAAGCAGTCTTCTACTTTCTGCTCATTTCTCTGGATCTGGACGTGGGTGGTAGCACACTCCTCTTGTTGAGAATTTTCATTCCTTATCATGCTGAAAACACTCCCAGTTAGGCAAGGCAGGCTTTATCAAAACATTTTCACATATCCTCCCTGGAAACTATATATGTCATGCCGAAAACTAGTAACTGAGTCCTATAGGCAATATTTATGCATCATTTATCAAGGGTTTGGTTTCTGTTTAGTAACGAAGACAATTGTAGCTTCCAGAATGAGAATTAGCTAATGCAAATTTTTTTTCTGTTGGATTATGTGGCTTCCCCCGAGGCTGTCAAAGTCAGTTTCAGGTTGCTATTCCTAGAAAAGATATTATTCCAAGGCTTTAAGAGGGGTCAGTACATGCGCAGTCCAATGCTATAGTGTGTCATTCTTGAATTTAGTTCCTCTTTGGAAATTCAGTGAGTTGCAGGGACTTCTCTAGCTCCTGAGTTCTTTGGGCTAGCATGGGAATAAATCTAGTTCATAAGTCTCTGTGAGCAAGAACAAATGACAATAAACTTATTACCAGTGAAGTACTGATTACTTTAAAATAATTGAAATGTTAGCAAGATGTGAAAGATTTAACATATAGGTTTTCCCCTCTAAATTTGTTGAACATTACAGTTAATGAACTTTTCTTAAGATACATAGTTATAATGCATCAGTTCAAATTATACTCCTTGAAGTGCAAATATCAGCTTTAATGTATAGGTGGTGTCAAAATATCTTAGTTAACATTTCCCAGAATACTTGGCTTCACACATACACACAGGTGAGACTAATTTAAAGTGATTGCTCTTAGAATCATCTCTTAATAGTATCTAAACCATGAAATATCTGTATAAAAAACAATTTCACAAAGACCAACAAGAATTAATGTGTCTCTTTTCTACTCTCATTGCCTCCTGAATCCTAACACTTTTCAGCATTAAAGATCACTTTATAAATGGACAGTTCTTGGCTAATGGTTTGCCAGATGGTTGACCACTTGACTCCATGGAAAATCCCAAGGAGTGTATGTATTAGAATAATGTCAAAGAGATGAGAGTTAAATCTGGTTGCTATACTCCTGTCAAATGTCTTAGAAGCAAATCGTAGAAATGGGTGGCTGTTAGAACATAAAACTGGTCATTGTGGTCAGAAGGCTTGTCACAGAACTTTCATTAATAAAAGTTAAGTGGGTACAAAAAAAACTATGAAATACCTCTAGGTAACGGGAAAAGGGCAATAAAAGGAGAAATCGGTTTTCCAGGTTAGGTCCTCTCAATTACTCCTTCACCTAGTCAACGTTTAGTTAATCCTCATTCAACAAACACTTAATTTGCATTTTATTGGGGCTGCAAAGATAAATATTTTGTTTCATCCAAAGAAACAAAAATAGATACTTGGGAAATAATATACTTACATATTATAAACTTATAAACTTATAAATGCAATGGTAAAACTATATACAGGGCATGATGCAAATATAGGAAAGAGAGCCCTGATTCACATTTAGGACCATGAGATCAGAGAAGGCTTCTTTTGGTGGTGGTAGTGGGTGGTGGTGCATGGGGACAGGTGGTGATCTGACTCTTAAAGGAGGAATTGTTAGGGAGTTAAATCAGTTGAACCTGCCAGGACTGAGGAACTGGTAAAGAGTCAGGGCATCAGATTTCTGTGAAGAGTGTTCTTTTCATCACATTCACACAAACAGGGAATCAGAAGTAAAATTTCTTTTAAAATGAAAATTGAATTTGAGATATTATAGCAGCAGCCAATGGAAAAGTCCAGCAAGCAGTTGGGAATAAGGAGAACACAACTGCAGGGCACGCAGGAGGCAGAGTCACCTCATTTCCTCTTGCTGTTTTTTCTCAGTCCGTTTCTTATTCTCTGCCTGCCTGTTAAATGCTGTGCCTTTAGAGTTCTTTCCTTTACTAAGCACATAGCAGCCGCTCTCGTGTGCAAACCTGAGCGAGAGCTTTTCCTTCTTGGCTGTAAATGTGGGACATTACCATCTGAGGATTTCATGGGGGACCTCAAACTACCATAATAATTTTGTAGGGATATCAAGCTAACTACTAACAGAAAGGATTCCCTGTCCCTCTCCACCTGTCCCGTGCAAGCTCCCTCCTCTGTGCCTGGTTCAGCTGCCCTGTCAGCCTGGCCCCCTCAGCCGGGAGTCGTCGTCCTCGCTCCCTTCCCCATGTGCCCCACGTGCAGACACCTGCCTTTCCGCTCGTTCTCTGTAGTGTAGTGCAGTTTGGAATGGCTCAGCCCACAGAGCCGCTGTCACGCTGTGCTTCTGGTGATCTCATCCATGTTTGCTGCCCCACCCATTCTTCTTTCTCAAGGCTATTAGTATGTTAATGCAGAGGCCACGACTTATTCACAGGGTGCCCAGCCCTCTGATGCAGCATGTGTGTCATGATGGATAGAGATTTATTTATTGGTACTGAAAAGGACTAATAATAAGGAAAAAGTGGAATTGCAGGGAAGGTGTTTGGAATACGGGCTGTGGATGAGTTAATGGTGAATCTGGACAGAAAATGTTGTGAGATTGTGAGTGCATATCATGCATAGTGCACATTTAATGCATGCACATGTGAACATGTGGGCTTGTGCATATGGATTTTCCCTAATTGCATGCAGCCTGGGAGCAGGAGGGTGGCAGGTGGTGGGTGTGAGTCAGGGTTGCAGAGTGGCTTGGCTATAGTTAAGAGAGGCAAGTGTCCCGACAGATGTGGAGTTGAGTGTGGCTGGAGGGGATGGACAGGGAGCAAGTAGAATTGTTCAGGGACCAGTTGAGAAGAGCTTGTGTGACACTGGGGGTAGGGAAATGGGAGAGGATTGTTCTTTCACATAATTCTGGAGAAGGGGCCATGGTCCTTTTCCACAGATGCCAAGGCACAAGTGACACTGCAGACACTGAGCGTCAGGATGCTCCGATGCCCGCGGACTCTCCAGTTAGGCTGAGAGCCACCTGCAGCTTCCGCAGTGAGAGGAGAATTGGCACACTCGGGCAGGGAGGCCTCTGGTAAAGAGTGGGAAGGGCTTCTCTGCCCTTCTGAGCGAGAACCTACAGGGTAGTAATCAAAGCCTGGCGGACTGCAAGCCCTGCGGCCTCGCACGCAGAAGCCAGCACTGCTTCAGGAACTGTTTGCACTTCGGGGGCAGCAGGAGCCAGCCCTGGGGACCCACGACGGCTGCAGATGCGACACCCCGGGAGAGTGCGGGAGTCCCTGGGGCCGCAGCGCCTGCCCGAGCCTTCCCTGCGGGCCCCTCCTTGTGAGTCAACGCCCGGGCCCCTCCTTGTGAGTCAACGCCCGAGTGCTGGAGGAGGGGGTGCACGTGCTGGGACCCAAACAGAGATGCCATCTCCCACTCTGTTTAGGGGCCGGGGGCAGCCACGGTTGGGGAGGACACCACAGTTGCAAAATAGGGTTTGACTTAGCAGAAAAAACAGAATTGTCCATTTTGGGGTCTACTAGAGTGCTGACGGCAAGTGAGGAGATTTTTTCGAGGTAAGTCATGTTAGCTAAAAGGTGATAAGGCCGCCATAACGCCACTGACAGCGTGTAAGGCAGCAGTTGGTCAGAGACGCCAGCTGGCCCTGGTGCCGCGTCAGAATGCCCCGCCCCCACTGGCTCTGGTCTGAGATCCTCAGCCGAGGGCCCCTTGGCTGCTCCACGCCTCTTCCTGGGAGGGTGGTGTGGTAATCGCTTATCAGTTATTTGCATGGTGGCCTGATACTGCAGTGTGTGGCGAGCCCCACCTCAGCCTTGTACTCTCTTTTCCTCTTCCCTGGAAGGTTCTGCCCAAGACGTGTACAAGTTTACTCCCTCATTCTTCCCTTTTCCCCCCTCAAATATTCCTTTATCAGTGAGGTCTTCTTTGACCACCCATTTAAAAATTGTAATTACTCCCACCCCCAAGCTGCCCATATTTCCCTTCTTCATTTTTCTTGACACATCACACCTGGAGAGACTGTGCATTTACCTAGGTATCATCTGCAGCCAGTCCCTGGAATGTAAATGTCACCGGGCCTGGGCTTTTTTCTGAGAACTGCTGTGCACCCAGCGCCTAAAACAGTGCCTGGCGTGCTGCAAGTCTTCCCTGAATATTAATTGAATGTGTGAATGAATGAACAAGTGAATACATTGCAAGGTTATTTTGCAGGGTAGGGTGTGTGTGTGTGTGTGTGTGTGTGTGTGTAATGAGGTAAAGGAGAGAAGAGCAAGAGACCCTTATATTCCTGGAAGGATGTGAGTACATTTTCCCAAACTGAGGTGGGGGTGGGCTGGGAGGCCTGTGTCCCTACAGACTAAATCCCTGCACCTCACAATCTTATCAAGGACCAGGCTGCTGTCTGAAGAGTGTTAAGTTGGAGTTCAGAGGCCGGTGGAGAATATTGCTGTGTTCTTTCTCTCCTTTAAGACTCCCTGCCCTACAGGAGGAGCAAAGTGTAAAACCACAAACAATATGGAAAATCCCATTCCCTCCGGAAGTGAACAAAGTGAGCATTCATCAGGAGGTGACACTTGGGAATGTTGCCTTATCTGCCTAACTACATCTGCTGAAAGAAATTTCAGGATAAATCTTTGGCTTTGGTTTGGCCTGAAGAATTGTTTATGGGAATTCTTCGAAAGATAAGGGAAAGAGCAGTGGCTGGGGAAGAGAGGAAGAGTGTTTGCTAATAGCAGCCCTGGGCTGGAGTCCATGGGCTGCATGACAGGACCTGCAAGGTTTATGGGCAGACGGAGGAGTGTTTACGGAGGGTGTTGGAAGCCGCCACACTCACCCAGTGTGACCTATGAGCCGAGGGAGATATGCAGGGAAAACCCTCGGAAGACAAAAAAGGGTACCAGGTTCTTGGTGATTTCATCCATCCGCATGTAGACAAGTGATATTCTTAATGTGTAACAAAAAGGTGACTTAGAAGCCATGCGAAATCTTTGGACAGCAAACCTGGAGTAGAACGCTGGCTTTAAAGATCTTTTAAAGATGATTCAGAATGATAATTATAAATACTTTGGTAGAAAGAAGCAGAATCTCAAATAACAATCTCCATTTTGAAGAAGAAACAAGGATTGAAAGAAATTACTCATTTTAATTTACTTTGAAAATCTTGGCGGTTGTGGTTTGTATTTCTGTACCATACCAGTTGATGTAGTAATTTGTTAGTAATCAACTTCTGAAAATTGTAAATGATTTACTTGTTAAAATGATTAAAGCACATTTAAAGTTATTCAATATTGATGTTACTTGCATTTTGACATCCCACTGTGGTGAGAGAGAAGGTTGATTTCAGCTGGAGTCTCAGAGCTGGTCATGGGTTTGAGCTTGTCATTGTTGTCTGTCACAAGTGTCTTGCAGAAAAAATATTTGGAGGACACACTTTCTTGAGCAGTCTGTCTAAAAGATACAACATAGTTACTCTTGAATCCCACATTAGGCATTATGAATGGAAAACTCTTTGTGGTAACCATACTTCTGTAACAAGAGTGATTGAAAATCTTTTAATATGATAAATAATAATTCAGTTAAACTAAGTTACATCTATACACACTCAGGGAATTGGAGAATTGAAGCAGTCTGTTAGATATAATAAGAGAAGAGAATCAAAATACCTCTAGTGTCTGGGCATTTCAGTAAAACACTGATTTTTCAACCTGTTTTCTTTGTATGTTTTTTGTTTTTGTGCAGTGGACCTTGAGTTTCATCACTTCCTCTAGTTCCCACTTAAAGTAGAGATTTTATTAGACAGACGTATGTTCAAACATTAAACAAATGGGTTAAGCAAAACTTGGATACAAAGCAAGCAATGGGAAAAAATTGCTCTTGGTAATTTAGTTTTAACAGTCACAGTCACCCTTCCCAGCTTATCTGAGGACATCTGTGGCTAAAGATTTTTTTAAATCCTATTTTTCATTATGAACATTTCTGTATGCTTTGACAGCAGACCTCTTATTTTACTAGACAATTGTCTGTTAATTTACTGTAACTTTTTTTCCCCAGGTGGACCTCTCTTAACTTCTACTGAAATAGTATCTGAGTGATGTCATACCTGTGGAGAGAGGCACACCCATTTCATGCAGAATCAGCTATAATAAAGGTAAGTTAGTCAACAAAGACTTCTTGTGACTGATTTTCCTTTGTGTATGAAACAGGAAGAGAGGGTATCATTGTGCTTCTTTCTTAGCTTCAGGATTAGAACATCCATCTAAAGTAATCAGGACACTTGGTGAGCACAGCAGGGACGTCTTAGTGTTTAGTTAAGTGAGCGCCACGTAGAGCTCCTGTGGAGGTCAGCTGATGGTTAGGGAAGTACTGTGCTGAGTCCCCGCTGTTGGGCGCTGTGGGAGAGTCAGCTACACGTGGGGATTTTTAATAAGTGGAATCTCAAGTATGGCTGGTTGGTCTTTATGCCTTGGATTTTCACTTCAGAAATAAGAATAAGCCATCAAAACCAATAAAAAGAAAAAAATCGGAGGAAGATCATGACTTCTAGGCTTTCAGGAATAACAAGATAATGAAACTGCCATAGAACATCTTCTTTACTTTTATTTTTTAGAGACTTAGATACATTAGGTCAGTTGGTCAGAATGTGAAACCTTAATCCTGAGTCAACAGATATTCTAAGTACTAACGATATGTGTACTCCAAGGAGGGTAACATGGCGCTTTCTGTGATTTGTACTTTACTGTGAATTAGTTTATCGAGCAATTAAAACATTTAGCTAGTTTTGGTAGGTTTTTGAAGAAAGGAGGAGGTAGTGATTTTGAAAATATTCTAGAAACAAATTAAAAACATGCAAAGTTAAAGACAAATTTCAGGTTCTTCCATTTTGTGTTGCATCGGCTTCCTTTTGCTAATAAAACTCTTTTTCACGTGGCTAGCAGCTTGGCAACACAGATCATATGGAAGCTGAATGTGAAGTGTGCTCCTTTTTTAAGTGCAGAAATTGCTATTCTACTGGTATTACCTGACATACGTTAGCATGTCACTGGAGGCTGGGTCACTAGCATTATTCCTTTCATGCTTGTTTTAAAGTAACTATTTTCTTTTCTTCCAAAGCTACTTGGCTCTCTATTCTACTTGGGGAAAATTACGTAATTACAACTTTTAGGGAAAAAAGCCTCCCACTTTGTCCTTTTCTAAGGAAGCGCCCCTGAAAAATAGCAGCCATCTGGTGATTCTCAGCAGTTTGGCTACACAAGATGATAATTTGATCCGAATGCATTAATCTCTGTTTTCTTGCATATTCAGAGGAATTTCCAGTGCAGTTAGACTAGCCAGGATGAGCCCTGTGGCTAAGGCAAAAGAAGGGTGGAAAGAAATATCAAGGTGGCCTTTTGGAGTAGAAGGAGAATCAACCTAGTCGATTTCTAACTACCTTTGGTCAACAGTGACTTTTTAGTGTGTTTGAGCATCCTGTAAAATGAGACTGGATCAGATAATACAGATGTTTTGAGTTTGTGTGGCCTCAGTAGTTTGTATATAAGTATTCCTGATTTTGAGTTGGGTTCATTTTGAAGAGTTAAATTATAACAATAACAACAATAAGAATAGCATATCATCATGAGCACTTACTATGTCCTAAGTGTATCCTTGTACCTTTTTTACAGAAGCCTCATGAGGCAGAGACTGTTATTATCTGCATAATAGTAGTCCAGAGAGGTGCAGTGAGGTTAAGTGACTTGTTCAAAGACATGCATCTAATTAGAGGTGAAGCTGGGATTTGAACTGAAGTAGCTTGTATCTGAAGCGTGAACTCTTAGCCATTAAGTTAAAACACACAATTAAGAGATGAAACAGAATAAACACATTTTATCTTTTGCTAATCATTAAAACAACATACAGAGTGGAGGGTCTCCTGCTGTGTCAGTGGTGCCTGCCTTTGCTGTTGGTTTGCCTTGGGGAGAGGCAGCCGGAGCCCCACCCAGGAGGGGACAGCCCATGGCCCAGGAAGGTGTGCACAGAAAGGGCGGCATGTTAAAGAATGACTTAGAGTCGGCTGTGAGCAGCCTGATTTCCCTTCAGAGGAGAAATCCACAGCAATTTATAGCAGCTGAAAGGAAGAGGGAAGATGCAGTGAAAAGGATGTTGTCAGAACTTATTATTAGGTGAAGGGCTTGTTACACATGAAAAAAGTTTGTGATCTTCAAAAATTTTGCATAATTAATGCATACAACTTTATGAGTTTGGAGATAAGTATACCCTCGTGAAACCATCACCACAATCTATATGATAAACCCATCCCTCACCTACCAAGTGTCCTCCTACCCTCTTTGTTTACTATTCTTGTTTTTTTTTTTTTTTTGTGACAAGAGCACTTAACATAAGCTTTACCCTCTTAGCAAAAATACAACACAGTATTGCTGATTCTAGGCTCTCTGCTGGACAGTGCGTCTCTGGGACTTTCTCATTTTGTGTGACCCAGACTTGTACCCTTTGACTAATACCTCTGTTTCATATTACAGATTTTTTTCTTTTACTAATTAGAAGTTGTGTATGTCAGTCCTCAATCAGAATAATTAAAAGTTTGCTCAAACAAAGCGTCTTCATTGTTTCTTAGGTAAAAGAAAGGCAGAAAATCTAAGTGATTCTTTTCCTTTTAATATAAATCTGGAGAGCAGAGTTCCTGCATGCAGAAAGTTCGTATCTGGAACACCCTCCAGGCATTAGTGTCTGGTCTGTGGGTCTTATGATGGAAAGACATTCTTCAGCTTTGCAAAAATGTGTGGTTGCCAGAGGGAAATACGTATGCATGTGTGTGCACTCATGTGGTTATGTAAATTGTGTGTGTGTGTGTGTGTGTGTGTGTGTGTGTGTGTGTGTGTGTGTGTTACCTTCTGGTTAGGATCATATAAATCTCATTATCAGTACAACTCAGGTGGACATGGGAAGACATGACTGCAGTCAGGCTCACAGCTGGTGTCCAAATACTTGTGTTTGGCTTAGCGACATGCCTCCTCGCAGGAGTGGAAACCTTGTCATTATGCCATTTAAATAAATGCAAGATGATCTGATTCTGTACCACTTTATAACTAAAAAGGTTCTTTGCTATCCACTCTTGGTTCTGAAAGAACATAAATGCTTCCTCTGCTTTCTGAAGAAATGAAGACTTTTCTTTCAATATCAATGTTTTGCTTATATTATCATAATTTGATGTTCTGTTTTCACACAAAAGTTACTGTTTGCTAATTTAATAAGGACAAGTTCAGCATATGGAAAACATCAGAGATGTTCCAAGGTATAAAATTAAAAATGCAAGGGTCCCATGTAATTCACGGTAATATAGGTAGAAATGGAAATGACTTTAAGGAGTAAATTAGTTGTTTGGTTGTTAAAAATCTGTTGTTTCCCACAAATGATGGGAACATTGAGGTAGGAGGACTGATTTAAAGTCACCACTTAAAACAGAAGAAAAGCCAAGCTCAGAGGTACAGAGAACAAATCAGTGGCTGCCAGAGGCTGGGGGGTGATGGGCAGGTGAAATAGGTGAAGGGTGTTAAAAGTACAGACTTTCCAGTTATAAAATAAATAAGTCCTCAGGATGCAATGTACAGCATGGTCACTATAGTTCATTGTATTGAGTTGCGTATTTTAAAGTTGCTAAGAGCATAGATCTTAAAAATCCTCCCAATAAGAAAAACAATTTTTTGTAACTATGTATGGTGACAGATGTTAACTAGACTTATTGTGGTAGTCATTTGACCATATATACAAATATCAAATAAAAAACATGCAAGCATTTTATATCTAGACACATAACCTCTTCTAAATAGTGTGCTATCAAAGGAATTCTTAAGGAGTTTACTGAAAGAGATTCCATGACCCTAGATAGCTCTTTCCATTATTAAATGTGGGGGAGAAGTGGTATTGTACCCTGAAAATTTATCTCACATCTACTTCAAAATCGCAGCAAATCACGTATATTTGCATTCATTCTCTCTCTCTCTCTCTTTAATATAAGAGGACTACAAATCCTTCTGTTCGTGCCCCACTGTCTCTCTCTCTCTCT
The DNA here is from genome assembly GCF_040802235.1 of Manis javanica. Classification (NCBI taxonomy): domain Eukaryota; kingdom Metazoa; phylum Chordata; class Mammalia; order Pholidota; family Manidae; genus Manis; species Manis javanica. Next base: position 67,410,164 of record NC_133164.1, on the reverse strand, counting down.
CTCTCTCCTGTATATGTATTTGCCTACAGTGTACGGTTTCTTTAATCTTCAGAACTATATCCAATCTTTTACAATAATTTTTTTGTTTGTATTCCTTCTGTTTTCATGTTCTACTCAAGTCTTAGAGCTAAAAAGGTTATTCTGAGAGAGTAGTAATTGTCATTATTGCTGGATAGATAAATTGTTACATCTGTGTCACTTGGCTGTGTGACCTTGGGGAAGTGGCTTTGCCTCTCTGAGCCTCTGTTTTCATGCCTGTAATCTCAGAGTCAGCGTGAGAATTAAGCCAGCATACATGACTCTGGACCACCTGGTGGCCGTTGTCGGTGTCTCCTTGCTTCTTGCCTTGGTACCTGGATCCATTCACACTTTTTCTTTTCAACCATCACTCTCTTGAGTTGTAGCTACATCTACATTGTGATTAGATTTTTTAGTTTTATGTTTGTAAGGAAAAAATAAGTCAATGTATAAAGAAAAAGAAAGTCAGGGCACCCACCTGAGGGCCGCTGCCTTGATGCGGAGGAGGCCCCAGTGTCCTCTGGATCAGGCACAGCCCAGGGAAGCTCAGATTCGCCGTGGAAAACGTGTCCTTTCTGGCACTTGGAATTTCAATGATTAGCTTCTTTCATCATTTATCATCCTTCCGTAAAAACCTTCTCAGTCTCTGTTGTTGAAGAAATGGGCAGTCATATCATCTCTGATTCAGGATCACTCCTGTAGACCCAGGGAAGGAGCCAGAAAATGCTGAGTGGCCAGCAAGGTGGGAAGATCCTCGACTTTCACTGGCTTCTCAGCAGTTGGACACCCGGAGGCTGGTCAGTGGAATGTGTTCCTTCTGCACTCTTACTTGATTTACGAAAGTTTAAATAAATTGGTTTTGATGTTTGGATTCCTTGAACTTTCTGTTAATAGGAGGAACTAGTGATATTTTTGGGACTTACCTATATGCCTTTCATTTTCTTGGAATTGATTTGGAAGCATATGAGTTAAGCCATCCACTGTCCTGAGCTCCATGTCCATTTTCATCCAGTTTCTGCTCCCTAAAGCCCAGGTCCAAGTCCAACTGCCCACACTGAGGATGAGGAAAAAGCCAGAGAAGGTCCCGAGTTCCGAGGGGCTCTTTGTGAGGTGTCACTTTAAAGGAAGACATAAAAATGACAGCCATTTACTGGGAGACAAGCCCACCGCTGGGCCGGACGGCTGTCGCCAGAGCCATCGTATATTTTCCATCGCGTTAGGCAGAAACTTTTCTTTCTAAGTCATCCTCAAATGTCAGCATTTTTGCCTGAGAGACTATTCTCAATGACCAAATAAATTATAAACGAGTTAGAGAATCCAGCTAATAAAAGTGTGCCCTGACCTCGTTCAGCACTTCACCCAGCACTATTTCCACCCAAAGAAGAGATTCTGAGTCCCTACTTACCTCTTTCCTGCCTATCACGATGCAGAAGAGATGTCAGTTAGAAAGTAAATGTCAGATATTCATAAAAATTCATTTGTAAGTCCCTTTTTAAATGGTTCAAGTACTCATAAATTTGTTTCTGCTTTTATTTTAACAGTGTGACACTGTTAAAATTCTAATACATACTGCTTAAAATTTATATTACATCAAGTAAAAATACAGATTTTAGACAGATTTCCTGCTTAAAACAATTTTTATTTTTGGTGAAAAAATATAGATACATTTTTGCTTTGAGTTTAATTTTACACGGCAAATCAATTTTAGGTCCTCCTAGACAGATTGATCTATTTTTATCTTAAAACACACTTACTGTGGGTTTTTCCCTTACAAAGCCTATGACGGCATGGTTTCCTGTGCAGTTTGACATGCTGCAAAATTCTCATTTCAGGATATATAGGGCTTTAAGAGGCAATGTTAAAATACTTAAAGAATCCTGAAAACACTTTTGAACTTAGAATAAGGGTTATTATGGTACTAACTTAATTTTCCTGTATCAACATATCAAGTGTGTGCCCCAGACCCCCATGTGAGCTCTGGTGAGGAGAGGCTCCGGTGGGGAGAGCAAGGCCACCTCCGCAGGGGCTGCCAGGCTGCTCCTCACTTGGCATGGGCACACTGCTGGCCCTAATGGCCCCCCTTGGCTTGGAAGAACAGGCGGCCTGTGCCTGTGGGGCTGGCCTAGCATGTGTCATCCAGGTAGCCATGGTGCCAGGAAGGGGGAAGGATGCTAAATGTAGGTACATTTAGGGGGTCTCACGCCCCCAGGTACCCTTAGGACTGCACCCCTCTGGGTTAAACACAAACACTTTATTACTTTGCATTCCATCTGGAAAAACACATATGGAATTCGACTATGGAAAAAATCAGAAAGGAGTATTTTCTGTACAGTTAGAGGTAATAGAGCTAGATGATGACCTTGTAAAGACTCCGCTAAGATAATAATGTCAGTAATGAGGTGGGACTCTCTGTGGGCCAAAGGCTAAGTAAAGATCTTGAATGGCCGGAAGTGATTGGAAGAACTGCATTGTGACTGCAGTAACACACATGAAGTGACAGATTCCACATCTTTGCTGACCTTACATTGTTATGCTCAAGAATTAAATTTCCATAGCTGTCTAATTTAAAAAGAGTGAGGCTTAATAACTAACAGAGGCTACTGAAAATCCCCTCCCATATCCCTTTTTGACCTGAAATGCTGCTTATAATACATATTCATACATCTCACCATGTGTTATTCTAGGCAGAGGTCTCTTTTGCTTTTGAGAAAAGTCATGGTTTGTATTTCCACAAAGTGCGCAGACATTGTTAACACAACAAACATCACTATATGTCAAATGTATGTTACATCTACCCATTGATATTTAAAAAATAAAGAGTAATTTTCAAAGACCATTCACACAGGTTTGTTATTGAGAAGCATGCAGGAGGGAGCTCAGTATGAAAATTTTCTTTGCATAAATCTTTTCAAAGTGATTAAAAAACACTCATTATTTACACCATACTAAACTTCCCTAAATGTCCTATGATACTTCTATTTTAAAATTGTCTTACTGTGGGAGTATATAGAATATACATACAGCAAGTTTGATGCATGAGCCAACAGCCCTTAGCTTGAACAGGATGTGCTAGGGTCTCCCTGCACCAGGAAGATGGGAAAAGTGCAGCGGGAGCATTTCCTTTTTTCCAAGCAGCTCATGATGCTTTAGCGAAGACCTATAACTCTCGTGTCATTATTAAGGGTGTAAGAAAAGGGGCAGGGACAAGAAGTGGGGCACTTGACTCTAAGGGTTTAATCCACTAAAACCCTCACATTTTAAAGTGATAAACACTTTTCTTTGGCACTGCAAAAATAAAAGTCTAAATACTGTTGGGAAATTTTCCCACTGAATCTGAGCTTAAGATTTTTCAAGAAACATTAAAATTTACTACCACTTGATTATTATTTGAGGAGTAGCAGTGACAACATATCTAGTTTTGGGGTGTGAATTGAAAAATTTGAACTAATCATGGTCAGTTTATCAGAGTAGCAAATAAATGCCAAATTAGACCAATACTGTGAGCTCTGCTATGCTGTTTTGAATAATTTGGTCCAAATATCCATATTTGGCCAGTATGTTATTTCAGTTCATTCCAGTCATATCAGATGGGAACAAGGATCTTCTGTACAGGCCATATTACGTGACCCTTGTAGCTCTGCTGGAGCAGATGGGGTGCCAGGAGCACTGGAAATGGGACAGATCACTCTTTCTGTCACTGTTACATTTTGCATGAGAAGTGGATCAAAGACTGCAGTGGAGGGCTGCACAAGGGACCCAGACGTTGAGTAAGTCTCTGTCACCATATAGCTACCCTGCTGCCCCGGGTCAGGGATGGAGATGGCCGGTTGGAGGACACAGCCAGAAGCGGACAAAGCAGAAGCTCCTTGGCTGCCTGACAGACCCTGACCGCTAGTGGATTCTGACTCCTGCACTTCCCAGGAGTCCCAGGAGGCAGCCCCAGGACCACCCTCTCCGCCAGGCGGCTGAGCGGGCTGGGCTTCATCATCAATCCCAAGGCTTATCTCTGCAAGCTTTTTAAATTTGGGGCCAAGTGAGTCCAAGAAACTGTCATCCATCTCGTCGGCAATAAAACTGCAGCAGCCCAGGGAGCCAATGGGAGAACTGGGGGCGCCCGCCCCCTCGTTGTCATAGATCAGCAAGCAGTCACTGGCCCCCCGGCCGTCGTCTTCCTCCGCACAGGCAAATGCTTTCTAAAGGCGGAGGGAAGGGGAAACAATGATTTTAGAAGAGACTCAATTAAAGAACGAAATGCTGTCCGTAGAACTCAAGGTTTGACCACAAGCCTAATTCAGGGACCCCATAGATGTAAAGGCATACTCTTTATATCCACAGCCATGTTATAGAAATTACCTGGTTTTCAGCGAATAGTGTAGTTGACATCCCTTCAAAGTTGAGGCTGGCCTAGGTTCATGCCTTAATACTTGAGTTTGAAGGCACTTACATGGATTTAGGACTACCAGGCAGACACATACGATACGTGGGCCAAGCGTGAGGGTCCCTGAGGATGCTGGTGTAAACGCGTGTGTCTGTGTGCAGGGGTGGGGTAGCCATCCCTCTGTCTGAGAGCCTCACCTGGACAAGGCCTTTGCCTTGACTCTGAAACTGGATCCACACCACACTTCCCGACATCCCAGGAATCTTCGCCCCAGTCAAGCCCTCCCTGCCAATCACTCCTCAGAAACAGCATTGGTCTTCATTTGCCTGGGCGCTAGGCCAGATCCTATACTGACCGATTCTGGTAACAAAACTCTGTTCTCACGAGGCCCCAACCAAGAGGCAAGAAACCCACCTCCCAAAGTCCTCCACCTGCAGCCTCGTCCCTTCTCAGTACTATGCTCCCAGCTCACCTGCCCTTCCATCCCAGCCCTCCTTCTCCCCTGTTATTTTGGGTTGTTAATTCAATGGCTGTTATTTTGGGTTGTTAATTCAATGGTTCTTCAGCATTTTTGGACAGGACACTCTACTTTGAGTAAGAACACCTGTTCTCAGAAAAAGATGTGCATGTCTTCTGATGTCCTTTATGGTAAGGGACATACAAAAAAAGCTGCTTTGTATTCCTACTGAAGATTCTGCTGTTCCTGAAGTGCAAAGATTTGTTCTCCTTTGCTTTCCAGCTGGAGGGATGAGGGGCCACTTGATATATTCTCTCTTTGTGTCTGTCTACTCATTCTTCCTTTGGACCAGTGGCCCAATTTGGGCAGCCACCTTAGGTTATCTGTGTTATTTTGGCAAAGAACCTTTATTTTTTTTCTTAGATTCTAACAAGCTATAAAAAAGAACTGCAAAACTGAAGTATAGTCATGTCAAAAGACCTCCAATGTCAGTAGGCTAACAAAGGCAGGGCATTTTCTACCAAATTACCTGAGAGAAGTAGGAGTCCAGGAAATTCATGCTTATTGCCCCTTCGCTGTTGTCCTTATGTGTTCCTCCAGTGGAGTGCCTTGCTTTCACCACGCCAGGCTGTCCTGCAGCGCTGATGCTAAGTCCAGCAGCTGCTCCTGACCCTGTAGCCGCTCCAAGCTTAGTGATCAGCTCTATTCCGGAAGCCCCTTCCACCACTGTCCCTCTGGCACCTGTATTTGTACAAACTTCTAAAAACAGGGGAGAAAATTCTGTGAAATCTCATGGTGTGATTTTGTTTAGTTTTTTGTTTTTTACTGGTCTTTGATATTTAGGAGCAGTTACCAAGTAAAGCAAATAATTGGGAGAAAAGACAATTATATAGGACTCGAGGTGATAAGAACATCCCACAGTCTGTTATGCAAGAGTAAGAGGAGATGAGGATGTAACAGAGGATATCAGCAGATGAAATAGCTGTGAAAACATACTAATTAAAAAATGTAAAAAGAAAGAGATTATCAAGGGCAACAGCTAGAAATGGAAAAGTAAAAACAAAATGTTTAGTATACAACCATGGAAAGCATCTAATGCAAGGCTTGTCTGTTTCCAGGAAAAAAGAGCTTAAGTTGTCATGTTGGCTCAGAATAGAAACAAAAGAAGAAACATACATCATGTCATCATGCAAATTAGCAGATGCTAATTTGGTGTCTTGGTGCCTAATGAAAATTTAATAAGTTATGGCTGTTCTGCCTGTTGCCTTTATGTTACACTCCCATGAAAAGTTATTTCTTTTAGTGAATTAGGGATATAGTTTCTGCCGTGTAATTATAATGGGAGATGCTGGTGAGGACTGGGGAGCTGGTGAAGGCAGACAGTTACATTTTAGGGAGCTCTCATGCTGATTTTGCAGGCTGGGCACTGAAAAGCAATCTACAGCTAAGAATGGAATCAGAGATTTCAGTATTGGGCACAAGGTCTCATGGTTCCTCTTGTTTATGCCTTGGTTGGGCATGAAGTTAATATGAATACATTAGTCATTGGGTAAGCCAACTAAATAAATGATTTCACCTATCTGACAAAAGCTATCTTAGCCATTTATGATTGAACACAAGCATTGATTATTGAACTCAAATCAGGATACTGTTAGTTCTGGGGAAAAAGAGAAGCAACAAGGTCCCTGAGGCTTTAATTGCAAATTTACAAATGTTTAGAATAGTCCAAGTTGGCTGGTAGGCACATAGTGTTATATTTGCCTTTACATTTTCTATATATGTGAAATCTTTCCTCGGTAGTAATTAGGAGAGTAGTTAAACTAGTTGAGAGCTATGCATACATTTATTAAAGTTTGGAAAAAGTATAACATATCTTCAGAAACTAAAAATGGTGACACCAGTGGAGAAATGAACTTCCTGAAGCCAGAGCTAGGTCCTGGGATTGACTAATATGCTAATAGTAAACCATTTCATCGAAACCTTATTTCAAGGGTAGCATCTCTCAGCATGTGCACATATATGCACATTATTAGGAAAAGAGATATAGAATACTTCTTATTCTTCAATATTTCTCATTTAAGCCGGTATTGCTTTAAAAAATAAATTCAATGTTCACTTACCAGAATTTTCCATGAAATCAGTTCCATTGGCAATGATAGGTGGCACACAAATATTTGTGATTTCCTGCAAACCATGTTTAAAAAGTAAATACACTTAAAAATGCACCAGATTTCATGGCAGTATAGGTGAAATGTGGCCCTTTGCAACTGTAACATTACAAGAAGCCCCAATTCTTGCATTTTTATGGCTTGACATCTGAAGAGCTATGGTCCTGAAAAGCTCCATTCATTTCAGCACTGACTCTCAAGAGTCTTTGAGGGTCAAGGAGTCTCTTATTTTTTTTAATTAAAAAAATTTTTTTTAGGTTTTCATATCATTGATCTACAATTACATGAGGAACGTTATGTTTACTAGGCTCCCCCCTTCACCAAGTTTCCCTGACAAGCCCCATTACAGTCACTGTCCATCAGTGTAGTAAGATGCTGTAGAATCACTACTTGTCTTCTCTGTGTTGCACAGCCCTCCCCTGCCTCCCACATTACACATGCTAATCGTAAGGCCCCCTTTCTTCTCCCCCACCTTGTCCCTCCCTTCCCACCCATCCTCCCCAGTCTCTTTCCCTTTGGTAACTGTTAGTCCATTCTTGAGTTCTGTGATTCTGCTGCTGTTTTGTTCCCTCAGTTTTTCTTTGTTCTTATGCTCCACAGATGAGTGAAATCATTTGGTACTTGTCTTTCTCCGCCTGGCTTATTTCACTGAGCATAATACCCTCTTGCTCCATCCATGTTGTTGCAAATGGTAGGATTTGTTTTCTTCTTATGGCTGAATAATATTCCATTGTGTATATGTACCACATCTTCTTTATCCATTCGTCTACTGATGGACACTTAGATTGCTTCCATTTCTTGGCTATTGTAAATAGTGCTGTGATAAACATAGGGGTGCATATGTCTTTTTCAAACTGGGCTGCTGCATTCTTAGGATAAATTTCTAGGAGTGGAATTCCTGGGTCAAATGGTATTTATATTTTGAGTTTTTTGAGGAATCTCCATACTGCTTTCCACAATGATTGAACTAATTTACATTCCCACCAGCAGTGTTGGAAGATTCCCCTTTCTCCACAGCCTTGCCAACATTTGTTGTTGTTTGTCTTTTGGATGGTGGTGATCCTTACTGGTGTGAGGTGATATCTCATTGTGGTTTTAATTTGCATTTCTTTGATGACTAGAGATGTGGAGCATCTTTTCATGTACCTGTTGGCCATCTGAATTTCTTCTTTGGAGAAGTGTCTGTTCATATCTTCGACTCATTTTTTTATAGGGTTATTTGCTTTTTGAGTGTTGAGGCATATGAGTTCTTTATGTATTTTGGATGTTAACTCCTTGTTGGATATGTCATTTATGAATATATTCTTCCATACTGTAGGGTACCTTTTTGTTCTATTGATGGTGTTTGCTGTACAGAAGGTTTTCAGCTTGATATAGTCCCACTTGTTCATTTTTGCTTTTGTTTCCCTTGCCTGGGGAGATATGTTCATGAAGAAGTCTCTCATGTTTATGTCCAAGAGATTTTTGCCTATGTTTTTTTCTAAGAGTTTTATGGTTTCATCACTTACATTCAGGTCTTTGATCCATTTTGAATTTACTTTTATTTATAGGGTTAGACAGTGATCCAGTTTCATTCTCTTACATGTAGGGAGTCTCTTATTTTTATGCCACATTACCTTTTCCTATCTGAATAGAAATCAAATTTTGCTCCAAATGATTGAAATAAATGTTTTACAAACTGGATCCTTACCTTGTCTTCAGGGTGGGCTCCTTCGATTCCCCACTGATGAATTGTCCCTTCTGAGCCATCAGGAACTGGGATAAATCCACCTGTTACTCCCCCAATTGGGCCCATCCCACAATCACAGGTCAGCAGCAGAAGGGGGGCCACTAGTATAAAGGAAAACAAAATATCAGAACATTTGAATTTCTGGAAAGGGTTTAACATGACAATTGTCTGAAACATTACAAAGAAAATACAGTATTTTTAATACTTATGGAAAATATAACAGAAAGCAAAATTTGTAATTTTTTGGAAAAAAAATTGATTAAATTTAAGTATACTAAACTTCGGTAAGATTATGAAGCCAAAAGAAAGATTGGATCATTTTTGTGACATGTATATTGTCATCATAAAACAGACACGTTGCATGAATAATAAAGATGGTTGTTTACTTCTTTGATCTTTTTCTGTAATATGTTTTTATTATTATTGCAAATCTAGGTACATGTTGAGTCTATGTATATTGTGTGAGGTGAATACATACCTGGATAGTCATGATTTTGGTGAGCCTGATAATGTTTTAGTCATCTGATCTCTAATGATCTCATAATGAACAGTGATTAGCCAGCAAACTCCCTCATTAATAGACAGATGATGTAATATCAGTGGGCTCTTAATTGTGACTTAAAATGCTTAGCTTGGAGGGCCTTCTGGTCAGGGTATTTATCATTCTTTCTGCGCCTATAGTTGCGTCTTGGCAATAAAGTATAATGTCATTCTCATGCTAATGGACCAAGAGAGAAATACTCTTTCTTGAAAGGAACTGTTTTCTTCCTATGTCAAGTCATCAGCGACCCATATCCACTTCTGGGCTGCCAAGGCCATGCGAATCCTAATGTGTGGCTCTGTCCACTTAGAGGTGCTTAATGAGGGGTTTAAGACACAGCCTCTGGACTCAGACTGCTAGGGTGTGAATTTTGGCTCTACTGCTCACCAGCTGGGCAAATCATATCATCTTTTCTTGCCTCCATAACTCATCCAAAAAAATGGGAGAATAAATAATATCTACCTTATAGATTGTTGAGGGGATTAAATGAGTGAGTATAACTAACGGACAATAGTGAGAACTCTTGAGGACTTGCTAGTATTTTTTGGATGGGCTACACCAGTTATAAAAATGTGGTATCCTGTATATACATACATACTATATTTATATGATGAAAAATATTAGGTCAATTGTATAAAGCCAAAAGAGGTTGGATATAATATATTTTCTCCAAATTTAATGTAATGTTCATATTAATGATACTTCTAAAGGCTCTATTTATTGCCATTTTCAATTCTGTGACTTTATGAAATGTGTGTGGAAGATTGAATATTATGAGTTGACAAATTAGTTTTGAAAGGGGAGGGATGTACTTTTAGGTGGGCATAATAGTCTTTTAGAAATCTTATCATTGTATGTGCAACATGAATTTGGTTTTTATATATGTATCCAGAGGTTTTTCAAAATGTTGAGTTTATTTCTCCAGACTGACAAACATGTATGTTCTGTCCTGCACACAATTTAAAAGATGGCATTTTGAAAATGGTAGGATCAGATGAAGCAAATATGGTTATGGGAATAAAACAGTGTAATTTCTCTGACGGCCACCCTGAGCCACAGTCCCAAATACGTGGTGGCCTACAGGACAGACCCATGCCTCAAAACTTAACATTTCAGAAACCGAATTCATCATTGCCACCCTGCATGTTTGTGCTTCTTGCGATGTTTTGCGTGCTGTTTGATGACTTCAGGAACAGCTGAGCTCAGCACTTCCTCTGGGCTTCCTACCCTTCCTACCGTCCCTTCTCTCCTCTGGTCTCCAGACGCTTCTGTGTGCCCCTGTGGCGCCTCAAGCATGTGCCCTGGCCCCTCCGTATCATGTCATGGCTCTAAGTCTGGCCTCCATCATCTCTTCTGAACTATCACAAAAACTGCCTGACTGTTCTTTCCCTTCTTACAGCACAACTGCTGCTACTGTTATCTTCCTAAAATACAAGTATGATCCTAAAATACTAGTGTTTGATTCAAATACTTGCAGCAACTTTCACGTAGCATGTGTGTGAAGCCCATTCACACCACCCCAGTGCACCTGTTCCATCTCCTTCCTTCTCCTCAGCCTCCCGAGGCTGTGCATCCTAAAGCCTGCTAAGCGTTTGCTCTTTGGCTCCTGCTGTTATCCTTTGGGAACACCTTTCCCTCATTCGTCCTCACTGCTGTTACAGCTTTATCCTGGTATTACTTTTTCCATATAGTTAGACATGCATAAATGTGTGAACTATGGGAAAGCCAGAATCAAGTTCCCCTTTCAGATGGATATTTGTGTAAAGACTCACATTTGTACTTGGAAAACTTTTTTCTTTTTAAATTAACTAATATAATATTGAAAAAAGTTGAGTGTCAGTTTTAGCTATTAAATGAAGTTATATATGATAGCTTCAGAATAGTAAATGCTTTTGGGGAAGGAAGAATGAGATAGTATGGCGTGTATGGGAGGCCACTACATGTACATACAGAAATTTTTTAAAAAAAGATGTGAACAAATATGGCAAATATTAATATCTGTTAAATCTGATTTATGGTTATATTTGTGCTTGTCATGTTATTCTCTGTACGTCTCTGTGATTTAAAAATATTTAATAAATTAAAAAAATTAATTGAATGGGTTGCAGTAGACTTATTATCATGAAAAATCGTTTTAACTCTAAAAGCCTTTGGTTCTGTAATAAATTAGGGAAGTGATTGTGAATAAGAATTTTCCATGTAGTTCTTTTAAATAGAGACCTACTATATTCAAAATACTATTTGATTCACAAAATTTCGATTTAAATGCAACTTTTTAGAAACCTATCTGTTGAATAAAATGAAGTTTACTTTTGTTGAAAAATAAAACATGTGGTGTCCCTAAATGTGGCCAGTAAATGTCATTATATTCAGTGTATATTCATGTGGTAAACTATTTGAGAAAGTAGTGGATTAAGCAATAACTTTTCAGAGCCTAGGATATATTAATGTGCATTATAAAACCCAAAGCCTAGGACAGCTTATACATTTTCCCTATATTTATTTGCCAGGGTTCTCTTTCTATTTTGCAATCTCATGGGACTTGAGTATGGAGCAGACATTTTAGAAAGTGCTGTCCTTGTGGATAAAGCCATTACTTTGACCATAACCAATACCAGCGTGTGTGAAAAGGGTTCATGCTTTATTTTTCCCTCTTGACCCTCTCTGTGCTATTTTCTGAAGGTCTAACATCTATGACTCGCTTTACTCTTTCATGACTATAGATTTTGTTGACAAGTGACACGTTAACTGCACACTTTCAGATTCTCTCTACAATGTCTTTGCCCCCGGCCTGGCCCGTGGCGCCGTGAGGGAGCGGTTCTGCCCCCGCCCCCCGCCATCCCCCGGCCAGCATGGAGGCCTGTGCGAAAGCGGACCCCCTCCTCGAGCGGGGCAGCGCCGGGGGACCCGCGACTCACCCAGCAGCAGCAGGAGGCCGAGCAGCAGCAGGCCGATGGCGGCGGGCCCCAGCCTCACCCAGGACCTGTCCCCGTGCAGGATGTCGGTGTCCGTGCTGGGGTCGTAGGTCTCGCAGGCGTCCCTGCTGTCACAGTGGCAGACCTCCAGAGCCAAGCTCTCTGGGGTCTCACACCGCCTGTCCTGAGGGGCCGTCACTGCAAGGGAGACTCTGTATGTTCCGGGAGGGATGGGCTGCTGCTGGGCGCTCAGGAGCGCAGAGGTAGCTGTAGAGAAACACACAAATAAGCTTTCACTCTTAAAGCCACTTTTTTGTGTTAACAGAACCAGAGTTGCCATAGACATCACCGTCACGAGTAGTGGGGCTGGTGGGAGGGCGAGGTCTGAGCGGTTGGGGCCGCAGGGGGTTCACTGGGTAAATCGGGCTGGGCTGTATGCCCTCCTCTCTGCCCCCATGGGGTCGTTATTCTCCCCCATGAAGACTCGTCCTACCTTGATTTTCTCCCCAAAGAAGATGGGAGGCTGGCAACATTTAAATATCAGGACACCCTCCTCTCCCACGTGTCTGCCCCAGCCGCTGGACGTTTCTGGGGCCCTCTGAATGAGCACCTTCCCCAAGACCCTGCTTCATGCCTGACTTAACAAGGCTGAGTTTCAGCTTTCTCCTCGGCTGCTCCTGACGTTCCTCGTGCCATGAGTGCAGGGCCCCCTGTGGTGAAGGCCTGTGGGTACTGACCTTGTTCTCCGTCACTATGTTGTTACTCTCTGATGGGCTCCGGCAGCTGCCCTGGCAGGCTGTAGAGCTGTGAGACTGAGTCATTCCTGACCCTCCCCCCGATGCCCTTTGACATGGTGCTGGGCTGCCCAGTCCAGACACTGTTCCCTGTGCAGCCTCAGTCTAGCCGTGTGGCTGGTGCCCGGTCCTGTCACCTGCGGACATTTCTCTGGCAGCCTTTTCATCGGCAGTGTGTCTGTGGCCCATTTGGAGCCAAGTGCTACATGCACAGCTTGGAGCTAGAGCCTCACGACAGGACCAGTGACGCCCCAGGAAGGAAGGCCTTGGGTGACAAGATCCCTTTGTGACTCTAGCAATGGCTGATCCCCAGGACAGGCCAACACAGAGTCTAGTCATTTCACACTTATAAAAGGATGTCTAACTGGTCAGAAAAGAACGAGAGAAAAGAGAGTTCATTCACAAAGGGTTTGAAGTGGCCTGATGGTAATTGTAGAATCCACAAAAGGAAAAGATCCTTGTTAAATCTAATGGCTGCTTCTAGGAGAATGCCTGGAAAACACAGGGAATATAAAATAGGCACGATAAAGATTAGGAGGAGAGGAAGGATAGACTCGCTCTTTCCCAGTGACCAGTGGTTCATGAGTTTTGGTCCACCCTGTTCTCACGATCCCTGATGAGTGACAGACCGAAGTACCCCTCCTATAAGCTTTGAGCAGGACAACCACCCAGGGCTTCGTGTCTGCTCACAGACTGTATGGTCAGGAAAAGTTTATGTGCTTGGAAATGGAAACAGCTCTGCACTAACATCAATGCCTGACTCTATTCTGCTTTAGGTTTGTTGCAGAGGTAGAAATAAAACACTAAACTTGTAAGAAGAATTGCAGTCTGTATGAAAAACTGAGACTATTCACTAGCGCTGCTCTAGTATCATTCCTCTTCTGAAGAAAGAGGACATTCATTTGGCCAGGACTGCATCCTCACTGCAAGAGTGTTTTCAGTTCCTCTTGGAGAGGTCTCGCTCCCACATGAGTTCCCTTATCCTCTGGAAGTACAGGGAAGCCAGCAACCCGTGTGCGGAGGCAGGTGTTCTGTCACTCACCATCCAGTGTTGTGATGCTCCACACGACTGGCAGTTTCACAGGCTGCTCGTGCACTGAAAATGTGTAGGGGCCTGTGTATTTATCATTGCCCAATACTCGAGCTGAGACCACCACTGAAGGGGATGAACTACAGATTGCTTTCTTTTCCAGGACAATTGTTGGACAATTTTCATTAAAATCAGGTACTTTAATATAGATGGTGCCTGTCGAAGTTTTACCTGAGTCTTCTGTAAGAAGGACATTTTGGAGTTAAAGAAATATATACAGAGCAAATTGTACAAAAAATAATCAATAAATCTTTTAAAAGTCTTTTGTAGGCAGCCATGTTAGTGTGACTTCTCATGAGAAATTACATGTGTCATTCTTACAGTGAAAAGATGTCATTCGATTTCCGTATCTTGTAAAAAGCAAATTTAAATTTATTGAGTTGGCTGGTGTCTCTAATTAGCAGGACTGGTGATCAATTAGTATGTTTGGAACTCAGACCTACAAGGTGATGAATGCACTGATTACAAATGAAATCAACATAAAAATAAGAGTTTTCTTTGATGTATCCTACTGCATGAAAATCACTGTGTGAAAGATTTTTTCTTCTAAAACTTGAGCTAGAGAATTTGGAATGAAGAATGATTTACTTTTATCACCCAACCCACAAAAGTTGATTGAAGAAAGATTTTTAAATGTTGACAATCAAAAACAATAAAATAAAAAATCTCTCAGTAGTAGGATCATGAATCTTATCTATTGTTTCCCCAAGTACTTTTAGCTGTTTGCCCAGGTGATACGATTTTTGGTGTTTACTCTTTTATTTTTTTTAATGTTTTTGATTGCCTTGAGCATAAATTAATTTTATGCTTGAGGAAATACACATGGACAATGAATATTATTTCTAAGACATTCCAGAGGATTTTATTGTTCAATGATATGAGTCCATGAGGTCTCTGTAAGGGACTCATTCTATAAGTAACTCACAAAGGCACCTCATATTTGAGTTGCATTTCCCTGATAGGCTTTCTGTTATAACATCCGTCCTCTTAGACCGAGAAATTCCTGTGGGTCTAAAATTTCCTGCCCAACTGCAGCAAACTGCAGGGAATAAAGACGGGATTCACTGGTACTACATTCTCCACTGAGTAGCTGAGCTGCTCTGTCTTCTGGATTCAGCAGCTGCCGCCTAGGACTTGAAGCGCAAAGCCCCTAAGATAATTCCATTTATCTGTGATGAAGGCAGTATGTTAAGTGATCATAATCATCTGTTCATAAATAAATGCCAGTTGGAGTAACATTTCTCTAAAAATGACTGAATGGTTTTCTCACCGTCTATGGCCAGAACCTCAGCTGTGATTGTCTTATTAACTATGAAAGAAACGTCCCGATCGATGTTTTTGGCAAATCTGATTTGAGCAGTTTTTGAATCAATAATTAGCAAACCACCGTCATTACGTCCCATGGCATATCTGTTTTATAATAGAAAAGAATAGTTTTCTTTCAGATACAGGATGTTACCTATTTAATGAAAATGACTCATTTTATGCTTAATGTATTTATACTTAATATAAGACACTGAAGTAAGCTTTTATGAGAAGCAGCAGAAAATTAGCATATTAGCACAGACAAGCAGTATTTCTTAATCCTTAAGGATTAACCCAGTTTTCTAGTTTTCTGCTTGGTGCAATAAAGTAACTGTGTGCCTGCCCTTTTTAGTATAGCAGCTCCCTTGCATGCACTGCTTATCTGATGACACCTTGATCTTCTGGTGAGCTAATCTTTTTAAAGACTCAGCTAAAAGTTTCCAGGGAACTTTTTGCTGCCCTCTCCAGACAGGCTCAGACATCTTTTCTTAGTTTCCACTTTACCTTATGCCTGTGTTATCTTTGCCTACAGCACATTTGTTCTAATGACTCAGATTACATGTCTTTTCTTGAGCTACTCAGTTCCTTGGGTTAGCAATCTTTATTCTTTTTATCCTTGAAATGTATTAGTTTGGGTGTTATATTATAATAGTTTATTGATTAAAACTACAACAAAGAATAATGAAATGTGACAAAAACTGTCTTACTTGACATATGTGGCTGCCTGGCCAGTGTCTTCATCAGTGGCTCGATATGTTCCCAGGATGTAATTGACCAGTTTTGTACTACTTAGGCCTTTCTGCACAGTAAATGTCTTGGAAGCAGGATGGAATGTAATTCCTTCTTTCACGTTTACTACTTGAATCGTGACTGGGGTTGACTGGACTTGATACTGAGAGATTACCGATTGGTGAAATTCAGCTTTATTTTTCACAGCAATACTAAATTGCACGTTTTGTAGTTGTTCATAATCCAGAGCCTAGAGTGAAATACAATTAGAAGGAAAGAAGTTCACAAAAATATGGTTTGGTAAACCCAGAGAGGACAAGAGAACTCTATGATACATGCTACAAATGGATCTTTTTATTTCTATATTGCCAGACAGTTTCAGAAATCACTGTCATGTTGAGATAGAGAAACCTTCAGAATTCTTAACTCATGAGACCTCAATTTGTAACTGATGCTTAGAAAGCAGACTGCCTCTCTCTAGACTTAGTAAAACAGCCTTATAATTTGTTTGAGCTCTGTGGTACAGTGGGAAGAACCCCAAATTTGCTATGGCAGCTGAATCCTGGTTCTGCTGTTTAACAGCTGTGTGATTCAGGGCATAATAGCTAATGTCTCTGATCCTCAACTTTCCACTGCTGGTAAAAAATCCCTTAACTTGTCACATTGTGAGGACTGTACAAATCAAGGCCCATAACACATTCCTATAAATGACAGCTGTGGCTGTTCACAGAATAGTCAAATTCTTTCCTGACTTTAAGAATATCTGGGTTGCAGAGGCCGACTATCTTAATAAACTTGGTAGCAAACAGGCCTCTGCAAAGGAGTGAGTGGGCGGCCCACCAACTCGGTGTAGAACTGTTTTCAGTTGGTCTTGCATGTTAACTATTTATTTCACCCTCTTACTGGGATAGCCCAAATCAAGGCCTGAGGAGCCCCAGGATAGCTTTTTCCACTCACCAGTAAATATTTTGAGGGTGCTGAGATAAGAAAATGCTCATTTTAGGTACATTTAGGTATTACTGAATAAAAGGTGAGAGATGTGGATGTGCGCTTTAGCTCAATGACTAGTGTCGTGGAGCCGGCAATTTTCCAGTGGAGCAGGAGAGCCACATAACAGGCAATTATAATGTGAGGGGTAAGTGGCAAAAGAGATTAGAGTCAATGGAAGCGAGTGAGTACTTGTACCTGGGAGTTAGGAAAGCCTTCCTAGAGGTTTCATGTGAGCTGTTGCTGAAGGCTGAGGATGTCCTCAGGCAGAGGGGGAAGCACTTGTGAAAGCTCGAGTTACAGGAGCGGGTGGCTGCAGACCGCAGATGGTGAGGGGCCTGCCCAAGATTCTGAGCAGGCTGATGGTCACCTTATGGGCCAGTGGGAGGGATGTCAGGGCTGGCCATGGGAGGGGCATCCGGGCTGGCCACGGAGGGACGTCAGGGCTGGCCACAGAGGGGTATCAGGGCTGGCCATGGGAGAGCTTGGGCTTCCTGAACTCACCCCCATGAACCAACAGTTCCCACATGCCCACAGGCTAGGAACCTTTGGAGGTGATTCACATGGGCAGTCAGGGTGGAGGGCCACATTCACAGCCCACAGGGACAAGGAAAGGTTTCAAAGAGGAGGGTAACTGACCCAAACTGGTTTTAAGAAACGTGCTGCAGTAGGCTGGTGGCAGTAGGAGAGTGAAGGGGAGTAGACACAGGAGGTGGGAGCATCTATCGGGAGGGACTGCAGCCAGCGAGGGGCAAGGAGACAAGGTCGGATGACCCCGGGCCGGAGGGCCCACGCAGATGGACAGTCTCTGGGGTGGAATCTGGCGACCAGCTGTGTGCTGCGAGGAAAGGCCAGGATGAAGGGGAAGGCCCGAGTTTGTGGTCTGGGAGACTGAATGACACCAAAAGAGCAGACTGGAAGATATCATTCCCAGGCACTGCTGGAGGCTTATACCAGGTGAGGATGGCGGTAGCCCTCTGAAAACATGGTAGTAGGACCTGCGTGCATGCCTTCCAGCAATCTCCTTATTAAAGGAATATTATGGGTCTGTTACTCTACTGGACTCAAGGAATTAAAGAAAGAAACTCCCATATACTCCAACGCCTTGTGTCCTCAAATAGTGGTTATTTTTCCTAGTTTATACAATATCCAGGCAGAAGTATCCTTAGGTTATTTCAGATGGGGGAGGAGGGCCTGCTATAGCCAAGCACCTTGAATGGAAGTGTCCCTCAGTTATGTATTTTTGATCAGATTTAGTTACACACATCCATTTTCTAGAAAAAAGTTGCATTTCCCCCTCTGCTGGCTGTAGGCATCCACTTACAAATTGACAAGTTCACCCGCCACAATCCCATTCTAACTTCAACTGTAGAAAGTGAATGAGATTGTCAAGAAATATATTTTACTTTCTTGTGCTTTAAGCAGGTACACCTATAAATGTTCACATATAATAAACACATATAAATATACGTATAGTAGTGTGTTTGGGTTTTCTATAGAAAGTGTGGTAGCTTGGAAGGAAATAAACCAACATTTAAAAAAAAGCTGTGTTTAAGTAATGGGATTGTGTGTGTGTGTGTTTAATTCTGTCTCCTCTGTTGTGTTTTCTAAGTTTTCTATATGGAAGTGATATTATTATTAACAAGTGAATAAAATTTATTTGTAGAAGTGATAGTTTTGGCTAATATAGAAAGTTTTTACTACTGAAGGGAAATAAGACCTTACCTTAACCACCTTTAGGATGCCTTCATTAGTTCTGGGATCAGTTTGTATTTCGAACCAATTTCCTTCATTTCCAGAGGTAAAGTCAAACACTGCAAGCCAATTATCGGTGAACTCTTCATCCCAATCTATTATTTGAAATCGAAGCAACTCAGAACTTAAAGTGTTTTCCTCAATACGTGCTGAATACTAAATAGGAGAGAAGCAGAATTTAAGACTCAAGGTCAGGTTGTACCTAAAGGGATTACATTCATTCTGAATGGTATTAATCATTAATCCTCAAATTATGTGTTGCCTCCTTGTTGGTTACTGAGTTCTTATATTTTACAAAAGCTCTTTTTTTAAGAGAAGTGCAGAGAGCTTGAATAGAAGCCAGCAAGCAGGCAAATACTGAAATAGGACAGCAAAGTATAAAATAAAATGTGTTAAAAAATTATTCTTCAAGGAGTGCAAGATGTACCTGGGATTCTTTGAATATTGGGAAATTATCGTTGACATCTTTCACCTTGATGCTGCATTCACATTGAGTTGCTAGTCCTTCTCCATCTTTGTCTGCACCACTCACAACCAGGCGATAGCTGCTAACTTGCTAGATTTGGAGAAAAATAAAGACAGACAATTGATCTCCAGTGCCGAGATTGGCAAATGGCAACTACTTGCTTCCTGTGGGTAAGGAGGTGGAAAGATTTGAATTTATGGTTTTCTCTCTGGAAGGATCATGCATAGGGTTCACTGTCCATCATGGAGGTGTGTGGGGTCTGGATTGTTGGGCGGAAGTCTTTGTAAAGCTACAACAGGTTTTCCTTTTTGTGAGCTTCTTAGGGTGAGAATGCGCACGCAGCAAAAGTGGGCAGTGAGGATGGTGCTGCTTCATGTTGGGGAGGCTTGCTTAGAGCTTTCCCGCTGGTCTGCTTGGGAAGGCATTTGTATACAACGGCAGGAGTCTGACGGGATAGTGAGGGGTGATGGAGATGGTGGGAAAAGGGGCAAGAGAGAGGAAAGGGATCCTTCAGTGTTCTGGAAGCACGGGTAAAGTGAAAAGAAGCCAGAAAAATGTGGTGTCACAGAACACTTCATTCCAGATAGACATTCCCTTCATTCAGCAAATTCCTCTCTGCTTGTATAAAGACAGGTCAGCTTTTTCCAGGAGCCAGTGCCCTTCTGCACTCCTGCAGCTCCCACCAGTTCGCTGATGCTCGCTCCAGGCACAGGCATCTACCCCACCAGAATCACACCCACTTGCAGTTTCCCCAGGCCGGCCCAGGCCAGTCCTGGGGGCCTCTCTGCTGTCCTTCTCGGGTAAGGTGGAGTCACCTGTCCTGGCTTTCTTACAGCCAGTCCTTTATTACTGAAGGTTCCCAAGGGCTTGCTTTACCTCTCGATCAAGAGAATTGGTCAGAGTCCGGAGTTCCCCAGTGTGTCTGCTCAGGAGGAACATGGATGTGCCTGCAGGGTCCTGAGAGATTATTTTGAAGGCAATTTTAGAGTTCAAATGGTTAGGTTCATCTGCGTCCGTGGCATTTAGTATCATCACCAGTGAGTCTGGGGGTACAGACCAAGCTCATTAACACGATGGAAAGACTGACATGCTCACATTATATTTAAAACAATCTCAAACTGATTGTTTATCAAATCTTAAAACTAGGTGCTCCAGTGACTGCAGTGGGGTGGGGAGCAGATTTGATAACATGGGTGAATGTTGAAACTACAATGTTGCTCATGTGAAACCTTCATAAGATTGAATATCAATGATACCTTAATTATACAAACAAACTAGATGCTCAAGAAAAAGCACACGCCACTTGGCAGTGTCTCCTCCTGTGTCTCAGGCAGAACTATGCCCCCTTCCATACAAATCTTCCGGTTGCCTAGGCCTCGGCTGTGTTGGGGTTGAGATACTTTTCTGTCTTTCTCTTCCCCTGATGGATGTCATTATAATTCTCTCTTTCCCCCAAATTATCGGAGTAATGTAAGTGTGTGTCTGGCCTGTTGAATCTCAGAATGCCCTGCTGCTGTGCCCAGGCTGCCTAAGGCTGCCTGAACTTTGTGACTGCCAGGCACTCATATGATTTGTATATCCACAGTAAGATGCTTTCCACTTGGTGGCAGGAGCACAGCCTGGAACTACACTGTCAGGGGGTGATCAACCCCACTACAAATACTAGAAAGGAAGACCCAGGTTATTTTGATGAATTTTTCTGCAAAACTTGTGAGGAAACTAAGAGAATAAATTAGCTTATAAAAATGATGTTGTATGATGATACTTGCGTCTGAAAATTTAAAAATAATTGAAGTGGTAGATACAGTAAAAGACTTACTTGAAGCACTATTTTCTTCAATTTCACCCGTGAATACACTTTGTGAAAATACTGGTGCGTTGTCATTGACGTCTAAAATTTTGACAGTTAATATAAGTGGTTTCTCAACATCTTGTCCTAAGGCATTTAGAGCGTGACATGTGATCTAGGAAAAGAGGGACAGTATTAATTATTACTGTACAAACTTAGGTTGCATGCTATTAAAACTTGTAGAAATAAGGCCTCTAGTGGTATGGACAGAACTTTTGTGCAGAGAAGAAAAATAGTTCTGCCAAGAGTAGATGGAGTAGGAACAGGTGCCTGCTGTGGGCAGAGCAGGTGGGCGGGTTGCCAGTCCTCCAGGCTGATCCCGTCTCACGGCAGGGGAAGCTCTCGGCAAGATGCACACTGGAGTCAGTGCTCCCCACGCACCCCCGGTGTGTTCCTTTGGGGCACAACCTCAGTGCAGGCTCTTTGTAGTGGGCTGATTTATGCCCTGGTCTCTCCTCTGTAGAAGCATTTCATCTTCCAAAGCCACTGAGGACACAAACTTACCTGGAAGCTGGGGGTTTCTTCACGATCAACTATGGCTGTTATGTTAATTTCTCCAGTATTTCGGTCAACGACAAAGATTCCAAAAGGGGGCTGATCAATTCCCATTCCAGAAATTCGGTAGGTAATTTTCTGGGTTGCTTGGAAATCTGAAGTAATCTGCAGCCAAAAACACCCCAGGTGTTAGGTGGCCTTCACTCAGGCCTTTTCCTTCCCTTCCTCTCCTCCACTTCTGCAGTCTTAAGTCATTCGTGCATTTTATTCACTCATTCTGACACTGTGCTCTTTCCGCTTTGCTTTAACAGATCCCAGGGATATGAAACAGTTCAAAGCATTGCTACCACTGACCAGCATGGAGCAATACACGTTAACCTTTTGGCTTTAGCATATATGCTCAGATTGTGGCCACCATGGAGATGTGAAAAGGCTGAGAGAACGTCATGGACACCTGATACTGACAGGGCTACTTCTGAATGTGCACATCCTGCACGTCCTTAACAGGCACTAAAAAAAGACATTTATTTTAGTCTTACTAGGGGGAGTGGGAGGTAAAACAGAAAGAGATTATATAGTAAATCTTAGAAAGTATCTATTAAAATGATAACTTCTTATAACTTCCAGGCTTTTTAATATGGAAAGTTTTAAATATATATTGAAGCTTATATGTCTCATCACTCAGCTTCCATGACTGTGAGTTCATGGCCAATCCAATGCTGACTCCCAGTTTTCTCATTATCTCTTCCATATATTTTTTTCTGTTTGTTTGCTGGAGTCTGGATCTAGATGAGGCTTATCCATTGAAATTGGTCCACATGTGTCTTACTTATTTTTTACTCCTTTAGAAGTCATAGTTTCTTCATCTTGCTATTGTTATTATTATCACATATTTTTTTGTTGAAGATACCAGGTTGCGTGTTCTGTGGGCTTCCTAGTCTGCATTTTGCTGACTAGCATTGCCATATTATCTTAATTTACATCTAATACATTTATTCTGACAACTCATATGGCCCCTGCTGATGACTTACTTTGGCAATTGGGTTTCTTTTTGAGTTGTCTTCTCTTTCTCTGCAGGGTTTTGCAAACTTCACCCACTCACGCTTATATCTCCTTTTGGCTTGTTGTACGGTGTTCTCTTCTCCATGCTGGCCTTTGGTCTTAACGCAAAAAGGGATTCCACTTTATTATGCAGATCATTGGAAACTTTTGCTCTGAATATAGTTATAAACACCTGCGTTGAGGAGCTGCCTAAATTTCAAAGTAGCAGGACTTAAAAGTTTAATTTGCTCTACCTCACACTTGACCAAGCAAAGAAGAAACATTAAATAAGTAAAACAATTATAAAGCTGTATGATCTTTTATATTAGCATGTAATCATATTTTGTACTTCCTTTACATATTCCACAATATCTAACTGTTCTGGGTACCTAAGATCTATTTAATGAGAAACTATAGATTTGTTTAAAATGAGAAGGAAGATTGCCCAAGATAAATTACAGTAATGACATTTATCATTGCTTGTATTTAAATATTATTGAGTTAGTTGTTAGGATTTTAATTTTATTTTTACTAGTAAATTACTAAATCATTTTGAACATTTAATACTTAGTTTTCTGAACAAAATTTTAAGTTGTTAAACTAAGCTGTTATTTTAATTACAAAAATATTCTTCATACTTTACCTTTACTCGCAATTCTCCATGAACCAATACGATCACCTGCAAACATTAAAATAAAGTCAAATTAAATGTGTATGCCTCAAGTAAGTGATTAGGTGAGACAGTCCTGATTTCTACATTCTGCTGTGCATCTTGTGGTAAATTTCTGTTGCAGAGGAAGTAGATTTGCAGAAGCAGTATCCATAGGGCAAAGTCCTTCCAGGAGAAAGAAAATGCTCCCAGCATAAGCAAGTTCTTCCCGTTCTTTAACACTACTACCGAATTTCAGTGTGATGCAGGAGAATCTATTGGATTTTGCAAAACCCTGCCTAGCAGCCAGTTGCAACCAGACATTTCTTACCTGGCTTCTGTATAAACACTTCCCAGGAGCTATGAAAGCTATTGGTTTGGGAAACAATGGTAAGCATTATTGTAGAAGCGTCAGAAAGTGCCGTTGGGAATTATTAAAAACCATGACTTGTTTAACTGAATTGTGCAAAGGCAATCAACAGCTGCAAGGACAGGGGAAAAGCATTTTCTTAGCTGCACAAGAGAGAGTAGACTGTAACTCGTCTGGTTTAGAGAATAGAATATAAAAAGTTGGGGCTGTGCATTCCAGTCACAAGTACTCTTTGCTGTGGGTCTTGAATCTGCTAGGCTCTGCCCTATTACTTTAAATATTGAGCTTAATTTTCATGCTGAACTGAAAAAATTAAATGAGGATAAAATGACCCCAGGCAGGCGAGGGTCTTTATTTTCCCCAGAGCATACCAGACCTTCGTCTGTCTCATTCACTGTCTAGTTTTTTTTTTTTACCTGGAATGCATTCTTCTTTCCCCTTCACCTACTTATATATTACTGATCCATTAAGATCATTTCGAATTCCAACAATCTTCATGAAATGGTCCTTATTGACATCTCCTTTTGAGTTTGTACAACAGCTTTCCCGTACCCTGCAATTTAGCCCATAATGGTTTCCATGATTTATTATTTCTTGTTTTATGTGCATTATGGGGTTAAGCCAAGAAAGTCAGAAGCTTTCCAAATCAGTGCTTCTATATATTTTTTTCCTTGCAATCCTCCAGTAACTGCCACCAGCAGACACCTAACTATTTGCTGATTGACTGATTCTCTGATCTGAAGACCATCAGATCAGGTGGGAAGAAAACTGTGAAGAATAAATCAGAAGAAAAAGGATCAGAGGGATTAGAGTAGCTAATGTTTTTATGGTTTTTGTGTCAGTTGCTATTCATAGAGCCTTGTATTTATTACCTCGCCTATTACAGTGGCCATCTGAAGGAGATTCTAGTATTGTAATCCTTTTTAATGGATGAAGAAATGGAGATGTGGGAGAATGAGTACTTTGACCCAGCTAACAGCCCCAGTGGAGGCAGGATTTGAACCAGACTCCAAGGTGTGTACATCACTACTGCACTAGATTTGAAACAAAGTTGGCGTAAAAAAGTAGGAAAAGACTAGTGGCCAAAAAGAAGTTACATGATAGTCAATTTGGATTTCTTCCTGGCAAAGGCTGAGGTTACCCCCTGAAATGACATAGATTTATTATATAGTTTATTTTGTAAAGTTATAAAAGACTGAAGTCCAAAGCTGAACCAAAGGAGAAATATATCAGACACAGGATGCCGGGACCCGTCCATTCTAGGGATTTCATTGAAATCCTTATTTCAAAGGGCATGTGCTCAAAATGTCATGGAGAAGAACCATTACATGTGCGTGTAACAGGTCTCAAAATGATTTTATAGCTTTCCTGAGGTCCTGGGGAGAGGAGAGCAGAGCAGTGTGGTAATTGTGCTTCTCCCTGCTGGGTTCCTAAGAATGAGTGAGGAGAGGGACGGGCAGGTGCACCCCCTTCTCCCCCGTTTACAGGAAAACTGGAGAGAGTCATCCAGAAAATATGAAGCATGTAGGTACTAGCCCCACAGAGAACGGTTCTTCTAATAGACATTGAGGCACAGTTTGTTTTCCCGGGAAGCAAGGGAAGGGACCCAACCCGAGGCACAGAAGGTAGATTTGCACACAGTGGTTTCTCGTTTGCCTGAACTTTTCACTGAATTAAAGCCCTAGAGAAGCTGTACCGTCAGCCTTTACTCTTTCCCATCCTCTCTTTTAAAATGAGGCCACCAAGAATGTTCTCTAATTTTAGGGAATATTGTGAAAATGTGATTATTTTTGTGCTTCTAGGAATATGGGTGGTTAGGAAGAAACACTTCTGAATGTAACCATCCTCCTTAGCTACAAAGAAATACAATCAGAACCTTACATTTGTTAGGGTAGTGTTTTCAAAAATTTAATTATTTTATTGGATTAATAATTACATGTGTCTACTTCGTGGTTTTACTTTGTAAATATGATTATTTCAGATATTTAGTAAATATTTCAATGGTTTTCTGACACTGTAAATCAACTAAGTTGTCTCCTTTGATGGCCTTGATCGGCAATACCAATGTGGAGGAAGGAAGGACTCCTTATCTTGAAAATTTCTGTACTTTCCTTTCTTCCTCTTGCTTCCTGGTTATTTTAGTTTTATAATTTTTAAAGAATTGATATGGCCTAAATACTTTGGTATGCATATGTATACTTTTTAAAATTAAAATTTAAAATGCTAAAACATTCTAAAAGCTTTGTATTCATCAATTAATTCTTTAATTGAACAAAAATGATATGTGCTTAATTACTTAGAAATTATTTAATTTTGGACAATTCAATTTTCAGTTAGATTTTAAGAGTAAACTCAATTAATTTAGAAAGTTAAGCCTTGTATTATGATACAGATGCTAAGAAAAACACTTGTGCATATTCTCAGACCCTCACTCTAAATGCTGTGCAGGTTGTAGTCAAGCGTAGTGACATGAGTTTGGACATTGGTTCTTTGGTCCTTGAATTTAAATCCCTGTCTCAGAAAACACCAGCTGTATAACTTGGGAACATTAATCTTTCAGTTTTCCCATCTATAAAATAGAGATCATATTTCCACTTACTTGATAGGTTTGTTGTGAGGATTAGATGAATTAATAGGTCTAAAGAACATAAAGGAGCCCTAGCCCACAGTAGGTGCTTCATGTTATTATTTCTGTCACCAAACAAACAAAAAATGTAGAAGAGCCACTTTGACAGGAAGCAGACTTTTATTATCATTACTTGTAGTAAGGCAAGTAGGAACTCTCTTTCTGGAGCACCAGAAAGGGGCCAGAACCAGGACTCCACCGTACGATTGTGTGTTCCTTGTACAACTCTAGGGGGCACTCTTCACATGCAGTGAATGTGAAGGTGCCCCCTGGAGTTGGGCAGTGTGCAGCCTGGCCAAGTGTGCAGTGGCCATGTAAGGAAAATGTGCGTAGTTAGACAGATTCAATTATCTGTAGTGTAATTATGGATGGTAACCAATAGCCATGGTTTCTTATGATAACTTCCCAAAGCAAGGCCTCACCTTAGGCTATCAGACTGGTTCTTAACTGGAAAGGAAGAGCCAAAGGCCAAGAGGTTTATGGAAACCTCATGGGCACTGCGTGTTCTGGCTCCAAGTGGAAACCGGTTTCGGGTGTTAAGCAAGTGGGAGTGGTAATTGGTAAAAGTAATGACATCTTCCCTGACTATTGCCTGTGAGGCAGGGCTGGCCAGAATTGCTTGGCAAGGTTATTCTGATTTTAGACTCTGAACTTCTGGGGAGGTTCAGGAGGAAATTTATTTTCATTATTTATTAATGCTGGAAACTAGATTATTTTATCAATCAGGAGAAGGAAAAACACCTTAAAGATTTTCCTTCTGTTAAAAATTTGGGACATTTACATTTTTCATAGAACTAGAACAAAGAAGCCTAAAATTTGTGTAGAACCACAAACGACCTTAAACAGCCAAAGCAATCTTGAGAAAGAAAAACAAGGCTGGAAGTATCATGTCCCTGATTTCAAATTTTATTACAAAGCTATAGTAATCAAAGTAATACAGTACTGACATGAAAATAGAAACAGGTCAATGCAATAGAATAGAGAGCCCAGAAATAAACCCACACTTACATGGTTAATTAATCTATGACAAAGGAGGCAAGAGTATATAATGGGAAAAATATAGTCTCTTTAATAAATGCTGTTGGGAACACTGGACAGCTACATGCAAAAGAATGAAAATGAATGATATACAGAAATAAATTCAAAATGGATTAAAGACCTATATGTAAGACCTGAAACCATAAAACTCCTAGAAGAAAACATTGGAAGTAAGCTCCTTTGACATCAGCCTTAGTTTTTTGGATCACTTTCCTTAGGGAAGGGCAACAAAAGCTAAAAAGCTTCTGCACAGTCAAGAAAACCATCAACAAAATGAAAGGTAACCTACTGACTGGGAGAAGATATTTGTAAATCATACATCTGATAAGGGGTTAATATCCAAGTTGTATAAATAACTTAAACAACTTAATATAAAACAAAAACAAAAAAAAACCCCAACCCAATTAAAAAATGGGCAGAGGATTTGAATAGACATTTTTCCAAAAAAAGCCATGCAAATGGGAACAGGCACATGGCAAGATGCTCAACATCACTAATCATCAGGGAAATTTAAGTCAAAACCACAATGAGATATTACTTCATTCCAGTCAGCTTGGCTATTATTAAAAAGACAAGAAATATCAAGTGTTGGGAAGGCTGTGGAGAAAAGGGAACCCTCCTCCCCTGTTGGTGGGAATGTCAATTCTATGGAAAACAGTACAGCGGTTTTCTCGAACATTAAAAATAGAACTACCGTATGATCCCGCAATTCCACCTCTGGATACTTATATGAAGAAAATGAAAACAACAATTCAAAGAGATACATGCACTGCTATATTCATCGCATCATTATTTATAATAGCAAAGATATAGAAGCAACTAAAGTGTTCAATGATAGATAAATGGCTAAAGAAAATGTACATCTACACAATGGAATGTTAGCCATAAAAAGAAGGAAATCCTGACATTTGTAACAATATGGATGGACTGAGATGGTATTATGCTAAGTGAAATAAAACAGATAAAGACAAATACCATATGATATCACAATCATACTTCAATAAAAAAATGGAGGCCATTTTGCAATTCTAAAAATTTACTTTTTGGTTATTCTGTAGAGAATGTGGTTGAAGATAGTTCTGCTCTATTTAGAACACATTCTAACTCAGAAGTTAATATTTAAACAACTTCTCTCTCTTTTAACAGCACTAACAGTACTAACTTCTTTAAAACTTTGTGCCTGTTTAAAAATCTTTGGATTTCAAAGATCTCTATTAGTTTTGTAATTAATAAATTTTTATGTAATATGATAACATGGAATTAAATAGCTTATGGTTTATTGCTTATGGTAGTGTTATATGGCAAACTGTGCTTTGCATCTTGTGGACCGTTAAACACTGGACAGTGGACATTCTTTCCAAAAGGTTAAATCTTCAAAGATAAATATTTTTCAGTCACAAATCCTTTCTCCAAAATGTTTATTTTTGTATTGTATGAAATGGATCAAACAAGCACAGTAAACTGATAAGTATGACATTTTTCAACAGCAGGCAGTTATTTCCAATGCCTTCCCTTTTCAAATAATTAATCTAGAAGATTAAAGTTGAAATCTTGAGTAATGCTCCAAGTTTAAAAATGTTATTTCCCCATACCCACTATTATATTCATTTAAAATATAATTTTAATTTTTTCTGTCAATTTTCAAAAAGTTCATCTCAGAACTTCTTTTGATATACTGTCAAATATGAACCCTTTCTTGATTCATTAAAACTGGTGTTGGTAGTTATGTAAAATAACAAAACAGAATATTGAGAAGTTATGAAGAATCCTCTGTATGACTGAAATACTACCAGTGATAGACTGAGAGCCTTACCCAAGCATGCTGTGTTTTCAGTGTGGCCATTTTAATTAGGCTGGGGACTGGGGGAAACAAGCCTAGGACGACTCAGTGGTACAGGCCCAGACTGATGTCTGTGGCTCTCTTTGTATTTCCCCTCACCAGGCAACTCGTGTGTGATCACAGGATGGTGGAATTAATACAAAACCTTCAAACATGTCTTCCAATATTCAGACCCCACCCGTCAACAACAAAAGATGTATATTTCCTACTCCACAAAGCTTTTATATGCTTTTATTTTTTTCCCCCCATCGCCACACTATTTCAAAACTCTGGGTGGCTCCCCACTTCTAAAAGGATCCACTAGTCTTTGTGGAATGCGCTATTCAATCTCATCTGCCTTCCTGTCAGGGTTCCAGAGCCTCCAAACCAAACTGTCATTCCGGCCAAACCAGTGTGTCCGTCGCCCCCAGCAAATACCATGATCCCGCTTGCCATTCCCAATGCTGGTCTGACAGCCAGAGATCCCCCTCTGGCTCATCTGTCCTTACGGAAAAGCAGCTCAGCCCTGGAGCCTTGTTGACCTACCTCATTCCTGATGGGCACTGCCTCCTACTACTTGCTCTAATAGTAGGCCAGCACTGTCCAGCAGAAGCATGAGAAAGGCCACAAATGCCAGCCACCTGTGTCATTTTAAATGTCCTAATATTCACATTAAAGAGGTTAAAAAGGTGAAATTAATTTTAACAGAAGTTTTTTGTCCAGTATATCCAAGATGCTATCATTTTAATATGTAATCAACATAAAAATTATGTGACATATTTTATATTCATTTTTTCATATAAAGTCTTTAAGATATTTTATACCTAGGTAAAATATATTTTACCCTAACAAACCATATTAATTCAGACCAACCACATTTCAAGGACTTAATAGCCCACTTATGGCTTGTGGCTACTAAATCAGACAGAGCAGGTCTAGACCCCTCAATTTATTAACCATGTATGAAATAGCTTGGTTAAATAGCTTGTGTGTGTGGGTGTGTATGTAAAATTTTCCTGAGAGGAGAGAAATAAATTCATAGTTCCTTCTGTGATTAGCATTATAGAGGCATGGTGGCAGGGGGTTATAGTTTAGAAAGGCCTCATTTAACAATAATTTGTTTATCCATTCTTCAAACACTGTGTCCACAATAAGAGAGAGATTATAGTAGGCATTGGGGATATGAAGATGAATTAAACAGCCTTCAGAATGAGGCTCTCAGTCCTCAAGAACCAGAGGGGTACTTGAGAATGGTCTATATCGGAGCAGAGAGAAGAGCTCTCTAAACTTGGGCCAGGCCGGTTCTGCGTCCTTGGGACAGGGCTAGTCAACTCCCCTGCCACCCTTCCCCAGCTTCCTGTGGCCATTGGCTTGGCTGATGTGGTACCAGGCTGTCTGCTGTTTAGTTCAGGAATGACCATCTGGGAAGGCAGGGAAATCATACAACCATCCATTTCCCTTTACAACGTTCTTGGGTCGAATAAATTCAGCAGATGGTCAAACAAAGTAGTTACATTGTCATAATAGAAACAGACTCCAGCTGAGGGATGACACCAACTTTCTGCTTGAGCATCGTCACGAGACAGAAGGCTGGTGAACGCTGGATCACGGGCAGCCTATTCTAATTTTAGACATTTTTAAGTTTTATAAAGTTCTTTCTTGGGATCTATCTATAACTTTTTGAAGTCCAGTTATCTTAATTTTTTAAATGAGGAGGTAAAGGAAATGGATGTGTAAGTTGCCCCAGCTTATTACTGATAAAGTGGGGGATTAGTATTAGGAATTTTTTCCCTTTTGGTGTATTTCACTATTTAGATATTTTTATGTAATTGATAATATTGTGACTTTTTTTTCTTCACTAAAACAGAATAGTTCAGGAAAAAACTAGTCTGCAACATCCAGGCTACTGCTTTGCTTTTCAGATTCTACTTTGCTTTTAGATACATGAAACTTTCCCAATCAGCAGATGTATTACTGTCCTGAAAAAATGGCTTATGAAATGTTGTATGCCTCCCCCTAACAAAGTTCTGGATATTTTTTGCACATAATGGCTAAACAAAAATGCTGCTTTCTTAATAACTCTCTTTTCTCTAGAGCCAAACATTGCTTTGATTTTAATTCAACAGTCTGACTATTTTAAAAGCATGTCAGGTATCAAGACCAGGCATGTACAATTCTTAGCCATGAGCTTACAGGGTGTGTAACCTGGAAAATAGTCCTGGTTCTCTTTTATATATTTTACTTTGTGTATTAGAAAGATGAATAAAAGGATTACTTTGAAGAAAGTGAAGTTGTGGAAAATAAACCTGTGATCAGGATTATTTAATTCCTTAACTAAAGAAGTGCTAGACAGTGACTTTCAAATTCAGTTTTCCTTGGTTTATTTTTCTATGTAAAGTACAACATTAAAAAACTAGAAAAGGAAGAAATTGGCAACCTTTACAATTTTATTCTAGAATGTTTTATTTCCACTGCACTCTTTTTCAGAATTTATAATAGAGATTGAACAATCAAACATAATATCATCTAACAAGGAAGGAAACAGGGCAAGTTTGCAGTTATTAGAAAGAAAGAAAAGACTTACCATTAAAATGGCCAGAGCCCCTGTTCTGGAAAGAAGCCAAGTCATGGCCTCCGATCGCCCTGCTCAGCAGATCCAGGGCAGCCGCTGCATCGGGCCTTCCAGCCGTCTGTGCTCGATGTCTTAGCAAAGCCCCCTCAGTGTCTCTGCTGGCCTTGGGAGCCTACCAGCGGCCTGTTAGGCGGTTCCTCCCCACCCTAAACCAAAGGTTGGTCTCACCAGAAACGCTTGCATCACTTTTGCTCCCAGGTAAAAACTTAAGACACACCTCAGTTCCTAAAGCAATGAAATCCTTTGTTGGAAGCTAGAAGAAAAGTTCCCAGGCTAAAGACAAGGTTTAACAGGAAGGTAGCAGATGAATAATAAATTAATCACAGTGTGGAAGTGCAAAAACTAGCCCTGACTCCACTGGAAAAGAATCTACTTGGCTTCTTCTCAGTGTTACAATTAAAACTGAGAAGCAAAACAAAACACACAAAATCCCCCAAAACCTAACTTGTGGAAGAGCATTTCATTTTTAGCCTGAGTATATGTGGTAGATGGAAACTTAAGCAAAATGAAGGTGTTAAGTAATACTGTATGTCATTGAAAGAACTACAAATCGGCACACGGATTCATGTGGGTTTTGAATGACAAAAATTAGTGATAAAATTGTAGTAAACAGTTACATGGCGCCATTGCAAAATCAGATCTCTGACAGTGATCAGTTGCATCGCTCCTATTGTGTTTCTCTCACTGGTAAGTCCTTTTAAAAGGTGGGTTGTCTAGTGAGGTAGGTCATCTTTGTGCATTTTCAGTCACTCAGGACATTCCTCCAGAGCAGTCAGCCTGCCTGCCGTCGGACTTGGGCGCTCCGGAGCGCTGGGGCACCAGCCCACGTTGGGAATAGGAGAAAAACTGCTAACGCCATTTTAGTTTGCTTGTAATACTAGAGCTAAAAACACTTTAAAATGTTACAGAATATTTAAATAAAGGGTTGGTAGAAGATTGATTTTATCTTTGTAAGTATTTATGCATCATGGTTTGGAAAGCTTTCTAATTCCAAGGAAACTATTTAATAAGAGTACTTTAGGCAGAAATACTAAAATATACAGCAAACTCTTTGTAGGTAAAATCTTGTGGGTTTTTTGTCTTTGTTTTTTTATTGTGGCAAAATACATATAACAAAATGTACCACTTTCAGCATGTGTAAGTGTGCAGCAGAGTGGCCTTAGGTTTGCTCATGCCATTGTGGAATCAACACCACCATCCGTCTCCAGAAAAATCATGTCTTTGTAATAGAGTTTTTGTAAATAAAGTTTTATTGGAACACAGATATGCCCCTTTGTTTATATATTGTGAATGCTACAACGGAGAGCTGGGTAAGCTGAGCAGCTCAACAGAGACTATATAGTCACAAAGTCAAAAAATATTTACCTACTTACAGAAAATGTGTGCTTCATTTATTTACTTTCAGAAAGCATTTATTGACCCTCAGCTGACACCACATAGCTTAAATAGTATTTGTGACAAATCTTATGGGTGTTGACTGGAACAGAGAAATAATTAATGAATCTTTTTTATCTTCTTCCACTTGGAAAGAAAATGTCTAAAGATCAGGTTTGATGTTTTGTGAAGAGTTCCCTCTAAATTTCACAATGCACATTTTGTGCACTTTTTGATTGAAATCAGAACATAAACTGCTAGGGAATCCTTTCCAACATGGAAAGATTGAAGTCTAGGGCAAAGGTCTTTTCTGAATTGGGAAGTGGTTTCTCTGTGACTGGACTCATTAATAAACAGGGGATAGAAGCTGGGATGAGCATTACTGACATTATAGTGATTTCTGTGATGTGGAATTCAGTGATAAAAATGTTGGTAACTTTCTGAATTTAGTACTTGAATTTGCCTAGAGTGGTGTGATGAGAATTTCAGGTTTATAAGATGTATATTGGGATGTTTTTCTTAAAATATAGAGGAAATACATATGCATGGGCAGATTAGAACAAACGTAATATACTAGTTCTTATTTTTTGAATGAAGTGATTGTGTATGTATTTTATTTTATTTTAATTTCTTCATTATACCTGTATGTATCTTCTGATTTTTCAGGTAATGAGAATCTATTAGTCTTACAAAAGAAAGTTTTTTTAAAATAACGTGAGTTCAGCAAGACTTTATGAACAATATTCTAAATATTGGGGCTTTGGAAGAAGAGAAAAAAATGTAATAAATTTTCAATTCTTTCCTTTTCCATAATTCACTATCTTGCATTTCTTCAAAGTATTGTTGTGTTAAAGATAAAAGACATTAAAAAAATGCTAACAGTGAATTATGATATTCCAGGGATAACCCATCAGTTGCATTGTGGACTAAATTCTAGATATGGCTTACTTCGTTCTGATTGACAGTTCCTGAAACTCCAATTCTTTGACAATTTTTAATAATTAGGGCTTGAAAACATTAATTATTAATTTACTTTTTCCTTACAAGACCACAGGCTAAGGATGTCCTGGTTTTTCACATTTGTATTTTGAAATACCATGGAAGGACTCCTGTTGGGTGGTGTGCAGAGGGTGTGGGCACCCTGTAGGGTGGTTGCAGCAGACTTGGCCTGATGCAGGCTGGCTCTGTCCGCTTGTCC
This sequence comes from Manis javanica, assembly GCF_040802235.1. Classification (NCBI taxonomy): domain Eukaryota; kingdom Metazoa; phylum Chordata; class Mammalia; order Pholidota; family Manidae; genus Manis; species Manis javanica. The sequence goes on along the minus strand of NC_133164.1, from coordinate 67,375,741 downwards.
CAGTCAAGGAGGTTTGGAGAGAGTGGTGACAAATCTCATGGAGCACTCCGCAGGCGGATGGGGAGCTCCGGTCTTCCCTCTGTGTGCTCTTGACAGTGCTTAAGCCAAGGTTTTCCTTTCTTTAAAGGGCAGGGGCCTCAGTCAGTGATTAATCCCCCTGGTGTTGGGGCCACACTGAGTGGTGATGGGGAGGTAGTTGAGGTCACCCTCCTGGGGGGTGCACCTGCACAGTCCCTTCTAGATGACACAGTGTCTTCACCTGTTATTCCATCTGTGTTTGTGCAAAGGAAAGAAGGGAGGATTTCCCAGTGGTTTCCATGGAGTGGTTATGTTATTCTTTGGAGGTTGGCTTTCAAAAACTAAGCCCAGCTTGAAACTGGCTCTTACAAAAGGCTAAAATAAAATTGAGGATCATAACAACAATAATCATAGTCATTAAAAGGAACTTTCATTGTACTTGTATATTATGATACAGTTGATGCACTGTACTGAAACTGTAACAGTGGGACAGTAAATACAACGTTATAACACAGGTTCAAAAAGCTGAAGAAACTGTTCCTCAGTTTGCTGGAGACTGAACTGTGGCAGGAGTGAGGCACTAGGGGTGAATATTCATCCCAGGGGGTGCAGAGGTCTCTGTGATGTTTCTGAGGCTCCTTATGGACACAGGTCTATTTTCCTCAAGCAGAGAATGGTAATGAGACTTTGCTTCGCTGGCTTTGTTTGTTTTGACTGAAACCTGTATGTAATGCCAGTCATTACCACTTATATGTCGGGCATTACTGCTTTTTAACATTTAATTGTTCTCAAATGCCCACACATTCATGAATTAAGTTTTTACTTCCACAGATCATGCATTAACAAATTATGCAGACATCCTGAAATGGCCTGCAAAAGTTGGGATCAGCCATTCTTTGTTATTCAACATATGGATGTCATAAACCTCTTTCATTACTATCCTCACTGGCAGGCCTCCAGAAATGTGACAAGGTGATCATGCACCTGCAGAGAACAGTCTGTATTTGAATAATTAGTCAAAACAGAGCTCTTAATCCAATTTTTTATGAGATGGTATGTAATATGGTTCAACTTGCTTCTATGATTCCTGGAATTATTTCTTTAAAAAGATTTGTGTAAATTTTCTTGTATAATGATTCAAGCCCAACTTCAGAAGGGTAAATATGGGCGAATGCACATTTTTAAAAGTTTCACTTATGCCATGGGCCAGGGTCAATATCATTTTGCTTTGATTTAAGCTGATTAGGCAACCACATATGTGTGGGACTATTTTCGCAAGGCAATAAAAAGGATGAAGCAGGAATTTTCTAAATGTACCTCACACTCACTTCAACGGAGAATTTCTTTAGGAAGAGCTGTTCTTTGGCTCTTGGTGGTTTGCTGGAGGTAAAATCAACAGGGTGGGATCTATTTGCAAAATGTAGCATGAGTGCAGCTAGCTCCTCCTTCTCTGGGCTTCGGCACAGCCCAGTCCCTGGTGTCTCTCATGGAGCCCCGGCAGTGGGCCTCTGACGGGGCTCTTGTCCTTTCACCTCTCAGACGGCCCAACCCTAGCTCAGCAACTTGACTGCTGCTTTTAAAGGGTCGTGGTGTCCGATGTACTCAAAACAGAACCGCAACTGCCGTCATAGCTTCCGCGGAGCTGCCTGATCCGCCCCGTCGTCCTGCTCAGCGGCATCTCACGCTCCCCTCTCTCTTCGCCTTCCTCGGTTCTCCAGGAATCCCGACTCTTTTTCTGCCTCGTTCAGTTCTCCCCCTCTTGGCTTCTCACCGACCAGGAGGCAGCTTCTCAGAGAGGTCTTTACTTCCTACCCCCGCACTTGGGCACAGTCGTCCATGATTGTTATCACTGTTTTATTCAGTGATCCCGGAGTGCTCCCTGTTTAGGGATTAGGACTCTGTAAATTCTTACGTTTATATTGCCTTGCTCGGTTGCTGGACAGTGAGCTCAGCAGGGAGGACGCATGTCTGTCTCCTTTAGTAGCATATTCCAGGAATTTTTTTTTAATTGGTAAATTTATACCAATTTACATTCCCACTGATACTGTAAGAAAATGCCTGCCCCTCCTCCTCGTCACACATCAGATTTGTCATAGGTGATTCTTTTCTGCTTCTCTGAGAAAACAGTACTCTTATGAAAATGAATATTTTAGCTTTTTAAGAGATTGTTTATTTGAATGCTAATGATTTATTAGACTATAATAAGTTAAAATAAAGTGAAGATTCTGAGTATCACAGTCTAAGAGCCTAGACTCAGCACTGAATCAGCTCGGGAGTGTGTTTAGACCAAGACCCATAGGGTCCGGCATCGCTTGGGGATCCGAACAGCAGCCTGGCCTTCCCCTCATCTCAGGTGCTGTGATGATATAATGTGGAAAGATACGACAGCCAGATATGCAAAGCCGAATACGAATTTCCTGTTCTCTCTAGGTATGATCCCTTATTTACACATTATTAATCTTCCTTTTGATGATAAAGAGCACATTTTACATAAAGCCTCAAGTATTTTTAAGTATCGTGGGAGTCATAACTTCTGTTTTTCTCGTAATCAAATTGGTTCAGTATTATTGGTAATTCCTGTGGAGGAAATTTTTTTTGATAATTGTTTTAATATAAATTTCAATCCACCACTCACCCCTGGGAAGAAATGCCACTCAGATGCTCCACCAGCTTCTGAAACCACATGCCACGAGGTGTGCCTGCCGATGGAGAGGGATGCACTGCATCTTTGCCCCCAGCCATGCGGCATGTGCCAGTCTGTGCAGCAAGGAACCTGAAAGCAGTGTGAAATCGTATGCCATCACCACAATCAAATTTTAGGACATTTTCTTCACACCAAGAACCCTATACCCCTTAGCCAATCACGACCTAATATCCCCATTTTAGCCCATCCTCAGGTTACCAGCAGTCTTACTTTCTATCTCCACCTGTCTCTATAGGTTCATCTATCACAGGCATTTCATATGAATGGAATCATGTAACCTGTGATCTGCAGTGACTGGCCTTTGTTTAGCATATTGTTCTTGAGGTTCATCCTGTTGTAGCCATCAGGGCTATTGCCTAACAATATGTTGTAGATGGATACACTATATCTTGCTTATTCATTCATCAGCTGTTGGACATTTAGATTATTTCTGCTTTTCGGCTATAAAGGAAATGATCTCCAGGAATCTCAGGAATGAATGTGGTTGAGAAGTACTGGCTTTATCAGGTTAAGGAAGAGGATGCTGAAAACGAACAGCCTGTCCTTCTATCTTCTGGTCAGGGCTGTTCTCTGTGAGGCTTGTGTTACTGGCTTTTTACCTAGTGGGGAGTCCCACACTCAGCCCTGCAGGATCAGTGAATTCCAACTAAGTCTGGCAAAACTGTAACACTTGCACACTTATTCTATGTACATGTTACTGTTGGTGTCCTGACCAGGAGCCACACACCTGAAAAGATTAACTAGGGAGAACAGAAATTTCAAGTGTCTTTTGTTCCTGCCATATTTTTTTTTCTTTTTCAATATTTTTATCACTTTATTCTAGCATTCCCAAATTTCTTTCTCAATTTACTTTACAACATGCTAAAGCAAACAAATAAATACATGTTCTTTTTTTTCAGATTTTATGGGTATTTGTTTTTATGAAATACCATTGTTACTTTTCTAATTGCAGGGCCTAAGCATTTAAATAAAATGTATCATGACTAGGCCATTAAGATTCAGCTACTTTGAAATTGCAGGATTTGCTGATTCACACAACTAAGTGTTTCAAATGAATGTGAGGCTGCATTAAACACACATGGGAAATAAAGAAAATACACATTTTGATGGAATAAATACACTTGTGAAAATAACATTTAACTTTGCAAGTAGTAAACAAGACGAGTCTATCATGATGTACAGTCAGCAGTCAATTACAATAGGTTAAAGAAACAAAGTGACACACTAGAAATGAATTATGATTCGATGTATATCTCAAGTTGAGGATAGATTAATTTCCCCTTTATCCAAGGCTCCCATATAACTAGATTTTGAACTTGTGGCTATTCTTTCCAACATTTTAATTTAATACTGATTTTTGAGAACTATGTGTTTATTTCTAAGGGTATATGAAATTACTAAGACACATTGTCCTCTGCTCACAAGGGGTTCGCAAGCCAGCAGTTTGACCGGCCAGCCACTATTTCCCATGGAGAGGCCAATTTGAACTTATGGGACAATATTGCTCAGCAGCCAAAAGTTTGCCACAGGAGCTTCTAAGGAGCAAGATTATTGGTAGTATGCTTTGATGGAAAAAAGTATGTTTATAGAATTTCAGTCTAAGTTCATCATTGCCTGTTTCTTTCTTAATCATGCAATGTCAGTTTGTAGAAACTCAAGTTTTTATATGAAAGCCATAAAATGTATTTTCTTTTGAAGACAGTTGAGTTTTATGTAATTCAATCCCTTGTTTACAGATATAAGAAATTGTAATAGTAGAAAGGTGGTAATTTTAGAAAGCATATCTTGAATAGAAACATTACAAACACTTCAACACACATGAATTGTAACATACTAAAAATAGAAGTTGATATACATTATCTTCAAAGATTTAAAACGATTTCACTCTCTCATTTTAATTCCAAGTTACTCCTGCTTTTATATTTGGATGATAAAATTTCCCATTAAAAAAACCCTAACATTTACTAGGCTTTTTATTTCTTAAAATATAGAGAAGGGAAAAGATAACAAAAACAATGACCCATAATTTCTCAGCCTGCATTATCCCATGAGAGAAAAAAAAGGAATACATACACATGGTCAGAAAATTCAATGTTCAGAAAGGTATAAATTGAAAAGGAAAAGCTTTCATTCTCTCCTCTCTCTACCCCATACACTCTTCCTAAAGATAATCACTTTTCCCCCTTCAGGTTTTTTTAAAAATATAAGTTGAAAATGTCTGAAATTCATCTTTCAAAGCCTACCTCAGGGTCTGCCATCTCTATGGACTCGGGCTAAATTGGAAAATGGGCCTTTAGAACCAATGCCAAGGCCCCCCAAATTCTACAAAAATGCTCTTGTCATCACCTTTTTTTTTTTTGAGAGGGCATCTCTCATATTTACTGATCAAATGGTTGTTAACAACAATAAAATTCAGTATAGGGGGGTCAATGCTCAATGTACAATCATTAATCCATCTCAAGCCTAACTCTCATCAGTCTCCAATCTTCTGAAGCATAACGAACAAGTTCTTACATGGTGAACGAATTCTTACATAGTGAATAAATTCTTACATGGTGAACAGTACAAGGGCATTCATCACAGAAACTTTCAGGTTTTGATCACGCATTATGAACTATAAACAATCAGGTCAAATATGAATATTCATTTGATTTTTATACTTGATTTATATGTTGATCCCACATTTCTCCCTTTATTATTATTATTATTTTTATTTTTAATAAAATGCTGAAGTGGTAGGTAGATGCAAGATAAAGGTAGAAAACATAGTTTAGTGTTGTAGGAGAGCAATTGTAGATGATCAGGTGTGTGCCTGTAGACTATGTGTTAATCCAAGCTAGACAAGGGCAATAAACCATCCACGGATGCAGAAGATTTCTCTCAAAGCAGGGGGGATGAGGTTCTGAGCCTCACCTCTGTTGATCCCCAATTTCTCACCTGATGGCCCCCCTGTGACTGTGCCTGTCTTAGGTTGTTCCTCCCTTGAGGAATCTTACCCATCTCTGGCTAACCAGTCATCTTCCGGGGCCATACAGGGAAATGTAAAGTTGGTAAGTGAGAGAGAAGCCATATTGTTTGAAAAGGTTAGCTTTTTACTTCTTTGCAGATTTATGCCCTGTGGCTTCTATGCCCAGCACTTGTCTTGAGGTATCTTTACCACCTGGAGGAATTATGATACTTGGTAAATTCGATATGAGGCACGAATTCTATTTAAGGGTTGTAATTAGGAAGGAAGAAGAAAAGCTATAGAGGTAGCATATGGCAGAAAACATGGGAGGATTGATTATTTCTTTGACATATCTTCTTGTAGAGTACCTTAAGTATGTATAGGTTTTAAACTACTAACTAATTTGTACACACATATTAACATAATAGGAATACGGTGACATAAACAAAGCAAATCTATAATTACCATCCATCTCCAGTGAAGCCAAGAAAACCATTTAGGCACCCTAGGCATTTGTGAAAATTTGTCTATGATATGATGGATATTGTCCAACTGTACTTGAACAGTCTGAGAGAAATCAGACAAATTAAAGCAACCCATGTCTGGGATCTGTTCACATCCCATATGTCCTTTCAACCGCAGATAGTCTATAGTCATAAGATTTTGGAGTGCTACACTTTGCACCCCTCCCAACTCCTGGTTGAGTTCCAACAGTACAGATCCAGTCAAATTCGTTGTCTCACTGTATGCACATGCCAGCTTAGACATCTCCCTCCTCATTCCAATGGCAAGTTCAGGAAACGGTGGGGTGGACGCAGCCACGACCACAGCATCGCCCGGATCCCTGTGGAGGCTTTTTGATGATCATCCCCCGGCACGAGTCCTCCAGAGAGTGCTGATGCCGGAAACTCCTCCTCATATCGTATCTTAGTTCATTTTCTGGGTAGCCAAGCTAGGCCTTGATCTTCTGCATAGAAACAAACAGACCCTTTGCCCACACTTTGACATGCCCTCTATACCACTGTGCAGAACTCATTGGAGGTCAGCACACAGAGACTGCTTTTTTTTTTGTTTTTATTAAGAGAAAGCATTATTATCAGAAAAGAGTACCTCCATAGCTGATCATCTGACACCCTTTAAGTGATCAACATTAAGGATATTTAAAGCATGTGTTGATCTTTGATTTACCAACAGTTTTATAGTTTTATCCTATCAAGGAGTAATCCCCCTTTTCTTTCTTTCTTTCTTTCTTTCTTTCTTTCTTTCTTTCTTTCTTTCTTTCTTTCTTTCTTTCTTTCTCTTTCTTTCTTTCTTTCTTTCTTTCTTTCTTTCTTTCTTTCTTTCTTTCTTTCTTTCTTTCTTTCTTTCTTTCTTTCTTTCTTTCTTTCTTTCTTTCTTTTTTTCTTTCTTTCTTTCTTTCTTTCTTTCTTTCTTTCTTTCTTCCTTCCTTCCTTCCTTCCTTCCTTCCTTCCTTCCTTCCTTCCTTCCTTCCTTCCTTCCTTCCTTCCTTCCTTCCTTCCTTCCTTCCTTTCTTCCTTTCCTTCCTTCCTTCCTTCCTTCCTTCCTTCCTTCCTTCCTTCCTTCCTTCCTTCCTTCCTTCCTTCCTTCCTTCCTTCCTTCCTTCCTTTCTTTCTTTCTTTCTTTCTTTCTTTCTTTCTTTCTTTCTTTCTTTCTTCTTTTTTTTAATCTTTAATCTACATTTACATGAAGAGTACTATGTTTACTATGCTCTCACCTATATCAGGTCCCCCCTAACAACCACATTATCAGGTCTTTGATCCATTTTGAGTTTACCTTTGTATATGGGGTTAGACAATGGTCCAGTTTCATTCTCCTACATGTAGCTGTCCAGTTTTGCCAACACCATCTGTTGAAGAGACTGTCATTTTGCCATTGTATGTCCTTGGCTCCTTTATCAAATATTAATTGACCATATTTGTTGGGTTAATGTCTGGAGTCTCTAATCTGTTCCACTGGTCTGTGGCTCTGTTCTTGTGCCAGTACCAAATTGTCTTGATTACTATGGCTTTGTAGTAGAGCTTGAAGTTGGGGAGTGAGATCCCCCCTACTTTATTCTTCTTTTTCAGGATTGCTTTGGCTATTCGGGGTCTTTGGTGTTTCCATATGAATTTTTGAATTATTTGTTACAATTCATGGAAGAATGTTGCTGGTAGTTTGATAGGGATTGCATCAAATCTGTATATTGCTTTGGGCAGGATGGCCATTTTGACGATATTAATTCTTCCTAGCCATGAGCATGGGATGAGTTTCCATTTATTAGTGTCCCCTTTAATTTCTCTTAAGAGTGACTTGTAGTTTTCAGAGTATAAGTCTTTCACTTCTTTGGTTAGGTTTATTCCTAGGTATTTTATTCTTTTTGATGCAATTGTGAATGGAATTGTTTTCCTGATTTCTCTTTCTATTGATTCATTGTTAGTGTATAGGAAAGCTACAGATTTCTGTGTGTTAATTTTGTATCCTGCAACTTTACTGTATTCCGATATCAGTTCTAGTAGTTTTGGAGTGGAGTCTTTAGGGTTTTTTATGTACAGTATCATATCATCTGCAAATAGTGACAGTTTAACTTCTTCTTTACCAATCTGGATTCCTTGTATTTCTTTGTTTTGTCTGATTGCCGTGGCTAGAACCTCCAGTACTATGTTAAATAACAGTGGGGAGAGTGGGCATCCCTGTCTGGTTCCCGATCTCAGAGGAAATGCTTTCAGCTTCTTGCTGTTCAGTATAATGCTGGCTGTGGGTTTATCATATATGGCCTTTATTATGTTGAGGTACTTGCCCTCTATTCCCATTTTGCTGAGAGTTTTTATCATGAATGGATGTTGAATTTTGTCAAATGCTTTTTCAGCATCTCTGGAGATGATCATGTGGTTTTTGTCTTTCTTTTTGTTGATGTGGTGGATGATGTTGATGGATTTTTGAATGTTGTACCATCCTTGCATCCCTGGGATGAATCCCAATTGGTCATGGTGTATGATCCTTTTGATATACTGTTGAATTCTGTTTGCTAATATTTTATTGAGTATTTTTGCATCTACATTCATCAGGGATATTGGTCTGTAATTTTCTTTTTTGTTGGGGTCTTTTCCTGGTTTTGGTATTAGGGTGATGTTGGCTTCATAGAATGAGTTTGGGAGTATTCCCTTTTCTTCTATTTTTTGGAACACTTTAAGGAGAATGGGTATTATGTCTTCACTGTGTGTCTGATAAAATTCCGGGGTAAATCTGTCTGGCCCTGGGGTTTTGTTCTTGGGTAGTTTTTTGATTACCGTTTCAATTTCTTTGCTCATAATTGGTTTGTTTAACTTTTGTGTTTCTTCCTTGGTCAGTCTTGGGAGGTTGTATTTTTCTAGGAAGTTGTCCATTTCTTCTAGGTTTTCCAGCTTGTTGGCATATAGGTTTTCATAGTAGTCTTTAATAATTCTTTGTATTTCTGTGGAGTCTGTCCTGATTTTTCCATTCTCATTTCTGATTATGTTGATTTGTGTTGATTCTCTTTTTCTCTTAATAAGTGGGGCTAGAGGCTTATCTATTTTGTTTATTTTCTCAAAGAACCAGCTCTTGGTTTCGTTGATTTTTGCTATTGTTTTATTCTTCTGAATTTTGTTTATTTCTTCTCTGATCTTTATTATGTCCCTCCTTCTGCTGACTTTAGGCCTCATTTGTTCTTCTTCGTCCAGTTTCGATAGTTGTGATGTTAGACTATTCATTTGGGATTGTTCTTCCTTCTTCAAGTGTGCCTGGATTGCTATATACTTTCCTCTTAAGACTGCTTTCGCTGCGTCCCACAGAAGTTGGGGCTTAGTGTTGTTGTTGTCATTTGTTTCTATATATTCCTTGATCTCTATTTTGATTTGTTCATTGATCCATTGATTATTTAGAAGCATGTTGTTAAGCCTCCATGTGTTTGTGAGCCTTTTTGTTTTCTTTGTACAGTTTATTTCTAGTTTTATACCTTTGTGGTCTGAAAAATTGGTTGGTAGAATTTTAATATTTTGGAATTTACTGAGGCTCTTTTTGTGAGCTAGTATGTGGTCTATTCTGGAGAATGTTCCATGTGCACTTGAGAAGAATGTATATCCTGTTACTTTTGGATGTAGAGTTCTATAGATGTCTATTAGGCCCATCTGTTCTAGTGTGTTGTTCAGTGCCTGTGTGTCCTTACTTATTTTCTGCCCGGTGGATCTGTCCTTTGGGGTGAGTGGTGTGTTGAAGTCTCCTAAAATGAATGCATTGCAGTCTATTTCCCTCTTTAGTTCTGTTAGTATTTGCTTCACATATGCTGGTGCTCCTGTATTGGGTGCATATATATTTAGAATAGTTATATCCTCTTGTTGGACTGACCCCTTTATCATTATGTAGTATTCTTCTTTATCTCTTGTTAATTTCTTTGTTTTGAAGTCTATTTTGTCTGATATTAGTACTGCAACCCCTGCTTTCTTCTCACTGTTGTTTGCCTGAAATATGTTTTTCCATCCCTTGGCTTTTAGTCTATGCTTGTCTTTGGGTTTAAGGTGAGTTTCTTGTAAGCAGCATATAGATGGGTCTTGCTTTTTTATCCATTCTATTACTCTGTGTCTTTTGATTGGTGCATTAAGTCCATTTACATTTAGGGTGACTATTGAGAGATATGTACTTATTGCCATTGCAGGCTTTAGATTCGTGGTTACCAAAGGTTCAAGGTTAGCTTCTTTAGTATCTTACTGCCTAACTTAGCTCGCTTATTGAGCTGTTATATACACTGTCTGGAGATTCTTTTCTTCTCTCCCTTCTTATTCCTCCTCCTCCATTCTTCATATGTTGTGTGTTTTGTTCTGTGCTCTTTTTAGGAGTGCTCCCATCTAGAGCAGTCCCTGTAGGATGCCCTGTAGAGGTGGTTTGTGGGAAGTAAAATCCCTCAGCTTTTGCTTGTCTGGGAATTGTTTAATCCCGCCATCATATTTAAATGATAGTCGTGCTGGATACAGTATCCTTGGTTCAAGGCCCTTCTGTTTCATTGCATTAAGTATATCATGCCATGCTCTTCTGGCCTGTAGGGTTTCTGTCAAGAAGTCTGATGTTAGCCTGATGGGTTTTCCTTTATAGGTAACCTTTTTCTCTCTATCTGCCTTTAAAACTCTTTCCTTGTCCTTGATCCTTGCCATTTTAATTACTATGTGTCTTGGTGTTGTCCTCCTTGGATCCTTTCTGTTGGGGGTTCTGTGTAATTCCATGGTCTGTTCGATTATTTCCTCCCCCAGTTTGGGGAAGTTTTCAGCAATTATTTCTTCAAAGAGACTTTCTATCCCTTTTCCTCTTTCTTCTTCTTCTGGTACCCCTATAATACGAATATTATTCCTTTTGGTTTGGTCACATAGTTCTCTTAGTGTTGTTTCGTTCCTGGAGATCCTTTTATCTCTCTCTATGTCACCTTCTATACATTCCTGCTCTCTGGCTTCTATTCCTTCAGTGGCCTCTTGCATCTTATCCATTCTGCTTGTAAATCCTTCCAGGGATTGTTTCACTTCTGTGATCTCCTTCCTGACATCTGTGATCTCCCTCTGGACTTCATCCCATTGCTCTTGCATTTTTCTCTGCATCTCTGTCAGCATGTTCATGATTTTTATTTTGAATTCTTTTTCAGGAGGACTGGTTAGGTCTGTCTCCTTCTCAGGTGTTGTCTCTGTGATCTTTGTCTGCCTGTAGTTTTGCCTTTTCATGGTGATAGAGATAGTTTCCAGACCTGGTACGAGTGACCGCTGGAAGAGCTTCCCTTCTTGTTGGTTTGTGGCCTTCCTCTCCTGGGAGAATAGCGACCTCTAGTGGCTTATACTTGTCAGCTGTGCGCAGACAGGGCTTCTGCTACCTGCCCATATGCCATGGAGTTTATCTCCGCTGTTGCTGTGGGCATGGCCTGGCTGGGGCCGTTCCTCCAAAGTGGTGGAGCCCTGTTGGAGGGGAAGCGGCCGGGAGGCTATTTTTCTCCGTAAGGGGCCTCTGTGCTCCCTGTTGCCCAGGGGGTTAGAGTGCCCAGAGATCCCCAGATTCCCTGCCTCTGGTCTAAGTGTCCTGTCCTGCCCCTTTAAGACTTCCAAAAAGCACTCTCCAAACCAAAAGAACAACAGCAGCAATGAGAGAGGGAACAGAAAAAAAAAAAAAAATGAAAAAACACGCGATTTTTTTTTTTTTTTCCTCAGGCGCCGGTCCCATGCACCCACTCACTGGTCCTGCTGCCCTGCCTCCCTAGCACCGGGGTCCCTGTCCCTTCAAGGCTTCCAAAAAGCACCCGCCAAAAAGACAAAAAAAAAAAAAGGGGAAAAACGCGCGATTTCCTCCGTCCTCAGGTGCCGGTCTCAGGCACCCGCCCTCCGGTTCTGCAGGGAAAAACACGGGATAGTCTTTGTCCTCAGGCGCCGGTCCCAGGCACCTGCTCACCAGTCCCGCCGCCCTGCCTCCCTAGCACCAGTGTCCCTGTCCCTTTAAGGCTTCCAAAAAGCACTCGCCAAAAAGAGAAAAAAAAGGGGAAAAGCACGCAATTTCTTCCATCCTCAGGCACCGGTCTCAGGCACCCGCCCACCGGTCCCGTAGGGAAAAACACACGGTAATCTTTGTCCTCAGGCACGGGTCCCAGGCACCCCCTCACTGGTCCCGCCGCCCTGCCTCCCTAGCAACGGGATCCCTGTCCCTTTAAGGCTTCCAAAAAGCACTCACCAAAAAAAAAAAAAAAAACCGCTCCGGTTTCTTTCCACCTGCCAGGAGCAGGGGGGAGGGGCGCTCAGGTCCTGCCGGGCCGGTGCTTGTATCTTACCCCCTTTGCAAGGTGCTGGGTTCTTGCATGTGTGGATGTGGTCTGGATGTTGTCCTGTGTCCTCTGGTCTCTATTTTAGGAAGAGTTTTGTTTGTTATATTTTCATAGCTCTATGTGTTTTTGGGAGGAGATTTCCCCTGCTCTACTCACGCTGCCATCTTGGCTCCCTCATCTCCTGCCATATTTTTAGGGGCAGAATAACATTCTCATCATGTGGATCTGTTCTGTATTCATATACTCTTAGGAAAGCACTGAACTGTTGGTTCAGAGACATGAAATGCCTTTTCTGCACTTTCGGACATGTCTAAATTGGACTTCCCTTTGAATCAACCCCATTATTCTATTCAGAGACATTGAGAAGAGGATAGGAATCAACACCCTACCTGAGCTGGTGATCACTCTGTGTCTTACAGCAAGATGTTATTTAGCCCGTAGGAGTGTTTCTATGTTGTATCACACTGACTTCTTTGAGTCATCATTTTAATTTGCTTTCCTTTGTTGGAACTTCCAGTCTCATTTAGGCTGAATGTTTCTCAAAACACAATCTTTGCAATGTGCGTTTATATGATTTGATCCGATGCTGGCATAGCAACCACATATTTGGCCCATTTCTGGCAGGAGACACCTAAAGAGAGATTAAAGGTGGAGAAAACTCTGCCTCTGTGCTCCCGTTAGCAGAGACGTTGAATCAGTATGGGGTTCATTTTTGGTGTGTCAGCCATACGGCCGGTTTTACGGACGTGTGAACACGGTGCAATGGTGATGTAATGTTCTTCCTCAGTTTTCCATGTAAACTCAGGATTCTCAAAACACCCTTTTATTTCTTTATTTCTTATTCACTTCATTCAGACTGAAGTGATGCAGTTTATATCAATATGGGATGATCAGCCTACTTTGGAAAGAAGTGCTTTGAGCTTATGAAATTTATCTCTGGTTACTCTAAGTTTTCCTGCACTGAAGCTCCTCAATAGTCAACTGGTCTATTGAGGTTTTCCATTTGGGGAGCTACATTTTGATTTGTATTTTGTGAGGAAATTATTCATATCTTTCAGTAGTTTCCCATTTGTACATAGGATTTTTTTAAAAAGAAATTTTAAGGTGGATTTTTATAGAATAAATCACTAAGTTTTCTTTACCCTAGTAATAAGGATCCAGAAAGTGAAATGAGAAAAATAATCCATTCACAATCTCAGTTAAAAACTACAAAATATTTGGAAATAACATTCTTAAGAAAGCACAAAAAAATATTAATAAAGGACAAATAAAAAATTAATAAAGATCTAAGAAGTATATAGTATGATATTCTTGGATGAAAAGAATTCCTGTTATAAGATGTCAGTCCCTCAAAGAAAAAGATCTTATTGCAGTTCACAGACTTTGCCCATTAATCTATGTGAGGGATGGAGGTGGAAGAGGATAAAAAATATCTTAAAGTCTATGTGGAGGAAAAAACAATCCCCAACGGCTAATAGAAGAATGAGTAAGAAGAATATTGCAGGGTCTTGCTTTACCAGATATCAAAATGCATTATGACACTGCTGCTATTTAAAAAGCAACTGTTAGTTATCTCTGTTGTCTCTGGACTCACATTTCTGCATGAAGAGAATTCAGCTACAGTACAGCCGACTTTATGCCCCATTCCTTCTGCTCCTGTTATGGATGGAGGACAAATCTTCTGATCAGAGAGCCTGGGAGAAGGAATTATATACACTGGGTTCAGCCCACTGCCCCCTCCCACCTCACGACTCCTCATCCAGGGTTTTCCCTTTTGGAGCCAGCCTGTCGACAAGACACCCCTGCTTCTTCCAGCTACAGGCTGATGGGGCAGGCTCCGCCTTGGCCTGGGGGTTTCTGTGACTGTGAGTGAGTTTCATTCTGGAATGAGTATTAGGGTGCTCATCACGACTGCCATCTCAACCACATCATCTCCATCTATTTAGTTATAAATAATAAAGCTAATACTTACTTTTTGTGTGTGTCTCCTATACCTTTTCTCAATTGCTTCCAATATTGGAGGTGAAACAAAGTGGCTCTCTAACACTCTGACAAATCTGGTATTGTTTTAGGAATATATAAGTAGAATACAGGAAGTAGAATATTTTGCAGACAAAAAAAAGAAATAAACATATGCCAGTTGACTTAAAGATATGAAGATAAAGAATAGGAATATAATATTGTCACATGTGTGTGTGTCTAGGTGTCTTTGTGTATGTGTGTATATGTAGACTGCAAATGATTACTTGAATATAGAGAAAAAGATGAGGACAAACACTAGGCAGTTAGAAAGGATTTCATGCAAGAGAATACTACTGTTAATTCAGGAGCAAGGTGGGTAATTAAGCTGAAAAAGGTGTGTAAAAAAACATTTCACTGAAAATCTCTATAGTATGAATCATAACATTTATTTACGTTATATTACATGTATGTGTGTAAATATTCTAATTAATAATATTTTGACTAATTATATGTTTGATATTTTTCCTTTCAAAGCATTAAGCAAATGGGGATTTTACAATTTAGTGTATAAAACTAGGAAAAGGTAGTCTTGGCAAAAAGATCCAATAAAGGTGTAATTATTATTTTAGGGCTTTTTCTAGTAACAAAATCAGCATGAAAATACTGAGCTATTGAATTCCTTTGAGTAGTGTGTTTTGCCCTAAATAAGAACAACATGTTCTGGAAACACCTGAGTTAGCTGTGTGCATGCTGCTGGAACACCGTGGGCAGTTGTGTGCGTTTATTTCTGGAGAGATAGTAGTGGTATGTACTTGCAATGAGAGAGATGGGCGAAAATAAGGAAAAGCATTATTTTTACTAGCAATTTGAAATGGAAGCAAGGTCAGTCCAAGTTCAAGTCTAACTCTATTAATTCAGAACAGAGGCACTGAAAAGATGTGTATGAAACGTAAATCTGAGCATGTGTTTTCTTTGCCTAAGTCGCTTCAAAGTCTCCTCACCATGTGTACCATGAGCTTCCAGCTCTTCAGCGTGGGGCGATGATTTTCCCTGCTAGTCTAGCATGCATTTGAGTCTCATGGTCTGCCATTCCCTGGCAATGCTTTCCACTCTTTGTGCCGTGTCATTCCAGCCTGCAGACGGCTGGCCTTTGCTCCGCGGCCCCTCTCTCACCCGCTCCTCAGCAGTGCCGGTTGCTCCCCTGACACTCAACTGAGGATTCGTCTTCTCCAGGTACCAACTCTGACCCTCTAGACTGGCCTAAGCTCTGTCTGCATGCCCACAGCACCGGGGAGAGTTTTCGTGAGGATCATACTGAAATGTCTGCTTAAGGGTCAGCCCCTTTTACTACTCTGTGAGTTTCCCCAGAGGTAGGACTGTGTCTTATTCTTCTCTGTAGCTCCAGTGCCCGGCCTGTTCATGGCAGAAACTCTTCAATATTTTGCTGAGATGAAATAAAATCAGCAGATTGAAAGTGTGAGCAAAATATGGGCTAGGAATTGTGCCTCTGGGCATTATGTTGAATGAAGGAAAGGTCTGGGAGTCCTGGGGGCTAAGGTGAGGGTCAGAGGTACCGAGTCACATTTCAGGATGCAGGCAGGCTTTGGTGTCTGAGAAAACTCTTGTTATATTAGCAGTTAGAAATCCAACTCAGGTACACAGGAGAAACACCACAGAAGTCAAGAGCTTGGCATTTAGGCCTAGCATGAGAAAAACTGCAGTAACAACAAAATGGGGATGGAGTACAAATTAGGATTAGTGGGCAACTGGTGCAACTGGTCAGGTCACCAGCTCCAAAGCAGGAAGTGACCATGTCCCAGAGCCAAAAGGGCCCCTCTGCTCTGTCTTATGCAGGCTCCCTGCTGAGGCCACGCACCAGGCGGGGCTGCAGGGCTGGGTCCAGAGACTGGCAGACATGCTGGGGCAGGTGAGCCGGCAGGGGCTCCTGGTTCCCTGCAGGGCGCTTCCCTCCCCAGTCTTTCTCTGGGTCAGCCCCCTCACTCTGCATCTGTTCCCTCTCCCTGCCACTGATCCCTCCCCTTCCTGCCGCTCCAGGTCTGTTCCCCTCTCTGCCTATCCATTCTTTCTTTTTGTCTATTATTTCTCCCTTTTTTCATTTTGTTCTTCCACACTCCTTCTGGGCAGAATGTGGATCTGAAGTTTCTATTAACCTGTGTATCTGAGGAAATGTTAGATTTTGTATTTCCACTAGAGAATGTCAGTGTTCACCCCACCACACTTTTGTTTACGTTGAAGGGAAGATCCAACTAATAAAACTGCTTGATGTTCATTTAGATTTAATTCAGACCTACCCTGGTGGTGCTTGAAGAGAAGCAAGCTACTGCATGGGGGATGAGGGTTGAGGGGAGTGGGTGCAGAGCCCGACCCGCTTCCAGCCCACCAAGGAGGACAGCACAGAGAAACGGGGAGGAGAACACAGAATCTCCGGGGTTCTGGAGTCCTTTGGGGATAGCGGCCCCTCAGGGAACAGCAGTCCATTGCTCTCTAGGAGGCTTCATCCCCGGCCTCTCAGCTGACAGACACTCTGAGGGCTTCATACCAGCAGTTTTACTCACAAAGAGGATCCTCTGAAACTGGTTTCTTCTTGAACAAAAAGCCTGGGATGCCTGAGGTCACTCATTTTAGGGAAGATTTAGGGTCTAATAGGGATTACCTTGCTACATAGAAGCAGGTAAGAAGCAATTTCATACTCAGGGACATAGGTTGTCCAAGCAACTCACATTTGGAAGGTTGATGACTGTGAGATCCAGAGAGGTGAGGGAATTGCTTACCATTGTATGACTCATCCTAGTTCTCTTTCAACTTGGTTAAAATTCAAGCATTTGGGAGCCTGAGGAAACTTAAGACGATCTAGTCTAGTGGTGTTCCAACTTCTTTTAACCATGGTCAAAAATGTAGTGTATGTCACCAACCTATATACACAAAATATACAAACACAAACTCTTACTATGGGTGATAGAGTAATCCCTCTGCTCTTTCCTTTTCTTTTAAATTCTATTTAACTACCTTAACAATGTTTGTCTAGATAGGCATACTCCATTGACTTCACGACCTTTTATTGGGGGGTGTGGACCCTAGTGCGAAAAACACTAATTCAATCCAGTTCTCTAATTTTACAAACAAACACAGTAAGAAGAACAGATTTAAGTGTCTGAGCCAAAAACTGGACCCAACTATGCATAGAATTCTCAGTCCAGTTATCTGCAATCCTCTGTCAGTAGAAGGTGGAGCATCTAATCATTTTTTCCTGTCAATAGATTATTCCTATCTCTTTATGATTTCTCCTTGAGAGAGATTCTCCCATAATCTCCAGCTAGGAGAAGAGATAATTTTGATAACAATGTGAAGAACTGATTGAAGTATTTATTGCACAAGACACTGCTTGGGCCTAGAGATACAAAGAGGAATGATATAGTGGGGATCGGGGAACCTCAGTGAGTGTGCCGGGGATGTGGAGCCTCAGGAACTAATTCAGCTCATACTGTGGAGGATTTTACGTGAATAAGTGGTCCTGGCACACGACAAATATTTAATGAATGCCTACACTGGTGACTGTATTTTTAAAAACTCATTTTGTCTAACAACAGTGGCTATGCAAGGGGACAACAGGCGGATGGTTTTAAGTTAGGACTGAAAGGGATGGTAATTATGAGCCTGTCCTGGAAATTGAGGAAGTATAGTTGCTATTATGCACCCAACCTGAAGATCACCAGTTGCTCCCAATTTCACAACGCACTACAAAGCATGTTTTATTTTGGTCAGATTTTCCCACTGACAAAATGATGGGTGGCCTCCCTTTCAAGTATTCACTGCTCATCAGTCTGACTGTCCCTGGGCTTAGTGGTTCCAACGTGAGATTTTTTTTCTCAGCCTTTTTCCTGTTAAGCTACATGCTTTTCTGTCTTAGCTGAGGGCACATGATGAATACTTTGCCAAAACATGCAAAGAACTGAACACACCCTTATCTTCAGAGAAAGGACACCCCTTTGGGTTCCATGGAAACCATAGTTGCTAAGCCAGTGAGACTTTCTGTGTTTTTTCTCCCCTCCCTCCTTTTGCTCTTTAGTGGGGGGAGTGGTGTGGAGCGAGGCCCTGGGAGGAGTCTGCCGCCCACACCTGGCTGGGTCCTCCCGAAGAGCTTGCCTGTAATGCAGGAAGGACTGTTGACACGTTAGTGCAGGGAGGTGTCCTGCGCCCCCTCGCTCAGCTAGGGAGCTGCTTCCTCCCCAGCATCAGGAACGCTGAAGATTTAGGGAGGAAGGCACTGACTACTTAAACTTTTCGATTACCAGAATATGAGAAAGGGTTTTCTTTACTTTCCATTTCTTTAGTTAATCAGTTATTTTTCACTGATCCATTTCATGAAATTGGGGTGGGTCGAAAAGTGTTAAGGTTCCAGCTAACTTTTAATAGCGCTTGCTACATGGCTTGGTCCTCAAGTACTGGTTGGGTTTAGTCGTGGGCAGGAACGTCCTGACAACGGTGCGGTGAGGATCATGCTGCTCGCTGAGCGGACACGGCCCCTCAGAAAGAGCTGATCTCATAGGCGTGTGATGTGTGCTTGGGGCGGCTTGAACTGTGGAAGCAATGGCTGTGTGAGCCACACGCCCTCCCATGTATCCAGGCCTTCCATCCTCTCAGTTCAACAGCTAAAACAAAACACTTTTCTAGTTTTTCAATGTCATTTGTCGTGTGACTGCTCTCCTGCCGATATGCCAGTGCAGTTAAAACTGAGAATGTAAATTCTCTAAGTTAAGGAAGGTGAGGTGAGGAGTGGAAGCTTTGGTTTGAAGTGATGGAAATGGAAATGCACAAGTATCAGGCTAGTGTTTGAAATCCACAAACCGTGAGAGATTCCTTATACTTTGATGTATTCTGCACAGTGTCAACATCTCGGATTAAAAAAAATTAAGAACAGAGGTGAGTGATACACGCCAACTCAGGATGGGAGCCACCGTTGCCACATTGGATGGGTCACGTCCTATCTGCTCTGGGAATATTTTTCTTTTCCTCTAAAGCACATGTTTAAATCTCAGGCTCCTGCTTGGTGAACAGTTAACCTCACTCTATCAACTAGCCTGCAGGTGGTACTTGGGAGACGCCAGTGTGGCTTTGTGTTTTAGGTTTTCTTATGACATTTTTAGGGGAGAGATTTTTTTTCAGGGTTCAAGTTGTCAAATGATAATTAATACTTTGTTAGAAAATTACAGCCCATAACTTTGGTTCTAGGATTATACTATATATAGAACAGGGCTGAACACATTATAGAGTGTGTATTGTCTTCAGTTGGAAAAATGAGTGCTGGCCATCAAAACTAATCTGGGACAATTTAAGCCTTGATAGTAGGACGTGTCTAGGTGCTCCTCTTTAATTCTGGCATGCTCATCAACAAATATAAGCTTCGTAATGATGTGGTACATCTAATGGGTTATGGATTCAGTCTCAGAACTAGGGGAAACTGGAACTCCAGAAATTAAAAAAAAATACATAGTATGGCTATGATTATTGTACTTTGGTGTATAAGGTATTTTTACTAATATCCAGGACCATCTTATTAATAATGTGTTGTAATATACACATTGTAAAAAACATGCATAGTCTTTACCCAGAAGTTCCAATTCCTGTGGAAATAGTGTAAAGTGCATGCAGAGCTCCATCATTTATGATACAAATGAAATGGCAGAAACTTCAATGCTCATTATGAAATGAAATAGCCTTTAAAATACTTTTAAAAGGAATTTTAAATGTAAAAATTAGGCATGAACTTTTACAGATAAGAACCTCAACTTTGAAATCATAAGCAGTGAATAAGGGTGTCGGGACTAACAGCCCTGAGTCTGGGTCTCTCCGGCGCCGCCCACCACTGGACGGGAAGAGCTGTGGCAGGTGCTAACGGGAAGGAGAACTGTCAGTGTCGGCAAGTAGCTGGCTCTGGGTAACCGTACCTGGTTTCCATTTTCTTGTCATATTTTTATATTTCCTGACTTTTCTAAAAAAAACAAAAACACCTTAAAATCTTAACATTGACTCGTTTAAAATTTCTTCTCTATTCCTTGTAATGTAGAAAGCATATTTTTCTTGAATAAAAGGCTGTCTTAGTCTCCACAGTCCGCCCCTTCCGCAGGTCCATCAGGGAGTCTGGCCCCCTCAAGGGCATTTACTGGGCTCCGTGTTTATAGATCAGTGTGCTGTCTTTTGGGACACAGCTGGAATAGCTGGTTGCCACCATTTGCTGATGTGGAATGTAAATTATAATATGATTGGGTGATACGGGCCGCTAAGCAATTATCCCAAAGATCATCACGTGTAGATGAGACTCAGATCATACTCTCACTGCCTTGGTTAATTGAAAGAACCTCCCCGCTGATTTCCTTACCAATAGCCTCACCCCCCTCCTATCTGTACCAAGCAAACTCCGCAAGGGATTTCAAATTTACTGTTCTCCCTTAAAGATTCCAGTGGTTCTCTTTAACTTCCTGATCAAGATAAAAGTTCCGAAACATGTCGTTCATAGCTAGGTCTCCGACTGGTCTATCCAGTCGTGTTCCTTCATCCCCAGCCATACCTGCTTCCACTTCTCAGAAGGAGCTAATCTCTTCCCTCGGTGTCCCCCGTTTCTCGCCTTCTCTCCATTCTGTCCTGGCTTAGAAGACCCTTCCCGTTTCTTCATCTGGCTGTTTCCTGGGGGTCCCTCCGGACTCAGCTCACAGGCCATTTCTTCTGAGCAGCCCCCACCCCCCTGGCTGGAGGCCCCTGCTCCTCTCTTGTGCCCCCATCATACGCGCTCCTCAGGCAGCTCATGTCATACCCGTGGCTTCTCTCGTGCGTCTGTCTGGATGGCAAGGACCCTAGGTCACCTCTGCCCCTGGAAGCTGGTTCGCAGGTGGACAGTGAGATGCTCAAAGCATATTGCATGAACTTGTGAATGAGCTTTGGGACTAGGTCAGGGTGGCTCCCATAACATGTTTCTTTTCCTCAATTTTCTTCATCTTTAAAAGGAAGATTATAAGGTAGATAAATGAGAGAAAGTTTGAAAAACAGTTTTCATAATGCTTGGCACATAATAATAAATATTTGGTTTTTTAATCTTCTGTCTGTACAAGGCCTGCTCAGTTTCATGCCCGCCTCACTTGGAGGGAAATGCCTCACTGATAGCAAAGTTCCCACCTAGTCAGTGCCTCCGTGCTCTTAAATAAGTACTGAAGACTACCCAGTCAGCCCGTGTTTATGCTGGTCACGTGCAAGCACTCGACTTTTGTACCAACATTTCGCCATCACTCACCACACATGCTTACTGCCTCCCTGTTAGGCACACACAGCATCTCTCATACCTTTAGCTCAGTCATCATACTAATCCCAGGGAAACTCAGCTCTGTGGATTTCTAACCCAAGTGTGGTCCCCTTTTTAAGAAATGTTTTCTTCAGTGCTTAGGGTTGATCTTTTATGCCAACAACAATAAGCACAGGTAGTCCTCAGTTTTCATTTGTTCCACTTTCACTCAACACAATTTATTCTTATTATATTTTGGAACCCTTATGTTGTCTTTCTTATGAGCAATTCAGCCTGCCCATGAGCTAATGAACATGGAAGTTGTCCTGACCCATATGCCTGCCAGCCAGCACTTCAGTACCAGATAATTGCCATCTTTATCTGTAAAACAGAATTTGTGTTATTATTGGAATGGTTTTATCACCTTTTCCCTTATTATTTAAAGAAATAAGACATCTCCCAATCTTTTAATTTTTTTATTTTAATTTACTTATTTCTTTTTTTGAGATTGTTTTGGCTTTTTAAAAATTACTGAGGTACATAGAGTAAAATGCATAAATCTTAATGTACAGCTCAATGAAACGACATGTGTGTACACTCATGTAACCATTACCCAGATCAAGATATCAAACATACTATTTTTTCCCCCCATTTCACCTGTTTTGGCCATTCCCTTACCCCATCTCCCCTATGGCAATGACCACTCTGTCTATGGATCTGTTTCTGTTTGTTTGTTCTTTTGTTTTGTTTTTCAGATTAGTGAACTCATATGATATTTGTCTTCTCTGACTTATTTCACTTAGCATAATTACCCTCTAGGTCCATTGATGTTTCAAATGGCAAGATTTCATTTTTCTGGCTGAGTAATATTCCAGTATGTGTGTGTACACATATACCACATCTTCTATTCATCTATCAGTGGACATTTAGGTTGTTTCCATATTTTGGCTATTGTAAATATGCTGTAGTGAGCAGGAATGCACATATCTTTTTGGACTAGAGATTTTGTTTTCTTTGGGTCAGTTCACAGAAGTGGAGTTGCTGAGTGGCATGGTGTTTCTGTTGAGTCTTCTGAGGAACCTCTGTACTACTTTCCGGAGTGGCTGCACTGATTTACAGCCCCAGCAACAGTTCCCTCCTTATCTTTCTTTTATTCATTTCTTAACAGTTTATAACAACACTAAGAAATCCCCCCCATTAATTCCTTCCCGCTCTGACCTGAATTTCTTCAGTCTTATTTATTCTATTTCAAATAAGCTGAAATGGAATTTAAAGAAGTCTTCTTAGCAAATTAATTTTCATTATCTATATTTGGGTGATTTATGTTTAAAGTACTGTAACAACTACTTTCATATTGTAAAAGAAAGTAAAATATTATGCCATATTTAGTGATAATAAGTTTTGGCTTTCTGGGAATTTTTTTCCCATATAACATGTAATTAAATGTAACTTTTGGGGTTCATTTATATGGCTTTCATGGTTGTTTTGAGATTTTATATAATGAAGGAAAGTCAGTAACTTTTATCTTCATACTGGGATCTCTGTTTTGTGCCCTGCTCTGTGATGTATTTAATTCTATAATTCACACAATGTCTAGAACAATTTCTGGAGTTCATTCAATTGAATTTTTAGTTTATAGTGAGCATTTATTATTCAAATAGTGATTCTATTGAGAAATACTACAATTGATAATCAAATGAATTATTTGGAATTTCAATTGACAAATGATGCTGTATTATACACATAATGATAAGGATGATAAAGTTGATGGTCACCTAGTAACACAATGGGAAAAGATTCTGAGTGTATGTTTGTATATGGAATGCACCAAAAAGATAATGAAACATTTTTTTCCTCATCACATTTTTATTGAAGAGATATATAAAACATTATTGCATTCAGTAATACATTGCAATCAGAAATATCTAATTCCAAAAAGGTAATATTTTAAAAATACTTTTTCCTGAAACAAGTTTATAAATACTCTCTTCTTTTTTTCCCTTTCCTTTCACCTGATCAGGCTTTTCTAAGAGAAACCCTTTGTGTATTTAATAATGCTGTCCCTCCAGGTGATTCTATGGGGTAGGATATAGGACTCCAATTATATACTATTACATTTATTAATTAAATCTCATTTCTGGGGCTTCTGGGTCCATTTTCAAGCCTTAACACAAATGCGGTATCGTCTTGCTTCCTGCCATGAGTCGGCGCCCACCTCTAAGTCGTGAGGGGGAAGCCTTGCCCTGTGCTTTCTGTTTTCTCTGAGACCGTGTCTTTAAAATAAACCAGTTTCAGAGGCTTGAGTCATATGCGAGTGACACTGGCCACCTTGGAATGATGGAAGGAACTGCTCTTCATGGATAATGCTGACAGAAAATGTGAAATAGTTCTGGTCTTGTTTATGTGGCCAGTATGGAGGAGGTCGTCCACCAGAGGTACATTTCCTCTTTTGGAAACACCCTTGAATCTTTGCATATTGATAGAGAAATGGGAGAAAAGTTCACAGAAAAATGTTGAGCACCTTACATTTAATTATTCCCTTCTTTTTTATAATTCTTAGAATTATCGGCCTAATAGAATGCAAACTGCGAGAGAGGGATATCCATGTCAGGATATGTCTCAAGACTGACTGCAGGCAGAATGTTCATGGCTGGTTGTTAATTGAGTGTTAAGATGACCATGGTACCAGTACTCCTGGGATACCCCGGGATTTCATCAAACAAGGTAATACAATGTAACAGAGTCCTGGTTGTAAATAACTAAACTGAGGAATGACTATAGCAACTGGCAATACATGTAAGAAAAGAAAAGAAGATATGTAAGTGGAAAAGATAGAACAAAATATTAATAACCCTCTGGCATTACATTGTTTTAGTCATTCTATAGTTCAACTCCATGAAACCTATTTTATTTTATTTTTTAAGAGATAGCTTTTTTTTTCCAGTTAGAAAATAGGAAAGACAATGTAACAGGTTAAACTGGATCCTTGCCACTTCTGATGAAGTCACAGTACTGAGAAATGTGCTGGCTAGAGGACCTGGGCAAGGATTCAAGATTTGTGCCACAGCTAGCTGGTTGTGGTCATTTTTATCTCCCGAGTTCTAGTTTATCTTTGGTAGAATGAGGGAATTGTACAAGAGATCGTGTGAGATGCCCCAAACTCTACAATGGGTTTATTTAAAGGGACAGGTTCAGCAAGAAGCCTTGTAGTTATTTCTCTCCGAAAAGAATAAGACCTAAAATAAATTTATTCCCTTTACATTATCTTCCCAGTCACATTATAGTTACAACTATGTAGTTTACATATTTTACAGTTAAATAAAACCATCTTGCTAGAAATTCTTTCAAGTCACTTTTTGCTTACTAAAAGTAGGCAGTTGCCTCATGTTTCCATGTCATTCATTCAACACAAGCAGCAGAGTTAAAAAAAGAAGCAGAGCTTGGTAATGGACTTAAATATTTTGTTAATTATTGTCTAAAGAAGCTCAAAGCCATATTCCCAGAGTTTTAAGTCTAGAATCAATTGGAAGTTCTATGAAGACAGGAATAATGTCTGTCTTCTTCACCTGAATATCCACAGAGCCCAGACCAGCACTCAACACATAGTATCTTCTAAGTAAATATTGTTGAAGTAAATACATTGTTGAATATCTGCATAATTACAGAGGTGCTTTTGGGGAATATCTGGTTGCCAGATGAAACCTCTATGACTCAGGTCAATGAAACTGACTAAACCATATTTCATATGGCTTTCTGACATAATTAATAAGAGTAGAGAAAAAAATCTTTGTAAGGGGAAAAAGTTCTAATATTTCCCCTAAGAACTGCTTCTACTGTAGTGTCATAATTCTGTTGCTATTCTAGATTGATTTACAGTTAGTGATATAAATAGTGAAGTGCAGTAAACATTCATCCTATTGATTTGTGTATATGTATAGCTACACATATATATAATTCCTTTTGAGGGACAATTTGCAGTGATGCATATCCTAAATATTGTATATCTTGAGGAACCATTTAAAGGGACAAATAGTCTCTAATGTTGGATGCTCCAACTTCTTTCCAATTTCCTTTCAGAAATGTACATTTCATTTACCTATTTAATGAAAATTTTTAATAGAACTATTTCTCTAAAGCTAAATATGACTGGTGAATGCAGACAAGACTTGTTTTGCCACCTCAAGAGCAAGAGTATTTGGTTTCCATGACCTGTTCTACCAGCCCATAACCTGTAAGATTTCCCTGTGAGTTTTGTGCTATTGATTAGACAGTATCTAAAGATGTAACACATTTTCTTCAAGTTTTTTGGCACACTATTTAAAATCAGAAAGAATTTAAGAAGGCTGATTGAAAGTGCTTAGCCATAGTTACCCTCAAAAAGTTGCCATCAAAGTGATATTAAACTTAGAATACTTGAATATTTGTTGACTGTTAAAATGTTAACTCTAGGACATTATACATTTTTGATGGATCTTTTGGTGATTACAAGGTGCAAGGTCTCCATGTAGAGTACTGACCACCAATCGCTTACTGTTGGGAGTAATGCATGTTGCTATACTGTGTCACTCTCTGTTGAGATGTCATTGGTGATGTGGAACCAATGGTTTGGCTTATGTGAATGTCTGGACTCACCATTTGTGTCACTTGAATTTCTGGCCCTACCAAAATACTGCCACTCATCACAGGTCCCATACAACCATCAGCTAAGCTGCTGCTGCCCATGTCGGTCATAGCAGGACCGGACAGCACTCTCTCCGTGTAGATTACATTGTGTGTGTGGGTGAGCTCAGCAGGTACACAAATGTTCCCGCGGACTTCATAGACGGGCGCCATTAGCGTTTCCGTCACTACAACGCCCGGTGCAAGCTGGGGATCGAAAACAGTCGTAGTGGGCTGCACACACTGGTCAGTGGTGGTGTACATCTCGGTCACTACAATGTCCTCAGGAACCATGGGTTCTGGTGCTGCCATTTCTGCCTGGAATTCAGCCTCTGAGAGAGTCACTCCTGAAGAGTCGTTGAGAAAGTAATTGGGCCCAAACAAAGGGAGGTCGGTACTGATGGGGATACAGGCCAGCTGTGAAGGAAATTGTTCAATCTCTCTGTCTAAGCAGATTTCGGCAAGAGTCCTAAATTTCTGATCTAAAGTTTCCATGTAGCTGTCATCCAGGTCATCCAGGATCCAACTGCAGCAGCCGATGGAGCCAACGGGAGACCCAGCCCCCTCGCCGTCGTAGATGAGCAAACAGTCGTTGGCTGGACGGCCTTCGTCTTCATCCGCATAAGCATAGGCTTTCTGAAATGAGAAGCAAAATAGGAAGCTAGAGGCTTCTTTTCTCTTAAAGTAATTCAAGAAGAATGACAGTAATGCTTGAGAGACATCTGATCTAAGCAGCTTTTATGAAAAGAACTGAGAAATACACAGATTCTTTGCTGTATTTCTAGACAACTAGAATTTTTAAAGGAGATCAGTGTGTATTAGCGGTGCATAGAATTTGAATAAATGTGAGTTTCTTTTACTTGCAAGCTAATAAATGATAATTTCTAGATTTTATTCAGATTTTTAAATCAAAGACAATGTTTTCAGTTATTGGATTTATAGTCTTTTGTGTCTGAGGTAGTCTAGAAATAAGAAAGCATATTTAGGTATGTTCAGAATGTAATTTAAGGAGAGATATTTGATCAATTTGGAGTAAGGCACGTATAAAAATGTACTGTGTCTAAGCTCCAGACCGCATGTCAGAATGTTCAGTGAAGTGTGGCCTAAGTGAGAGAGCTGGGGTGCTTTTGAAGTTAAGGTTAACAGCAGGAAGACACTAAGAGGGGATTGTCTGTGATTTTTAAATAATTTTTAATGACAGACTCTACATGAAATCCTAAGTAGCAACCCCATACATAGAACTAGTAACGGTGGGACTTCTCTGTCTGAGGGGGGTGGAGTAGCTGCCAGGTCTTTCCCCACCTCCCTGCGACCTCCCTTGATGGGTCCCATGAAATCTCATAGGGCCTGATATAATCTGACCCCCTCTTTTTTACAAAAAACGTAATCTAACACCCAGAGAGAGGGAACGGCATGCCTGAGACCCAGATAAGTATAGAATGCTACTTCAAATCCTATCCTTTTCGTTCTATGTCATCCTGTTCTCCCTCTGGTCGTACCAGAGTCTAAATTCTACCATTAGAAATGAATGATCTTAGGTCTTGAAATCAATTTTCATGAAATTGGTACTACTGAACACTGTGCTGTTCATGTTTCAAATGGTGCCTCTGTGAGAGTTAGCTGCTGGGGTCAGGGCTGGAGTCAAAATCACTAGGGAAGAGGCCCTGGCCTAGTTTGGCAGAGTTTCACCTGGAAGCTGCATCTCACTTCTGAAATGTAGGGCCATGTTTTTAAATGGGAGCTGAGATGTCTGGGGAAGGACCACCTCAGTGCCCACAGGGAAAGGAGAATGCACTTTGATTCTGTTTGTCCTATGAGGCACCCACGGTAGCTGAAGGAAAAAATGTCCAGTGTGATTTTTGACATTAGTGGTAAAGCTCCTTTAATATTAGTGTGATTTTTTAAGATTCATTAACTGTAATTTCTGTGGCATTTCTATGACACAGATGTAATTTGTGCTCATTGTTGAATGCATTTTGTGGTATGTATCAATTAGTCATTTAAATAATCTGTACTATTCATGCACTGCAACGGGGTTTGTGGCCATTGATTTTTAAGATACAGTCACAATTACAACAGTGTCCTCAGCATGCTTTGTTAAGAGCAGTGGTGACACTCAGGTATTACCCTAAAGGCTGTGAAACAGGCTAACTGAAGTAGGAGATGCATTGGGCTGCTGATTCAGTGACATAAATGTACTGATGAGGAATTCACAGGAGGATCGCACACCCTTGGTGCTGCCTGGTTAGGCCAGTGCTCTTTGGAAGCTCATACAGCCAGGATCCTGTCTCTTCCTGAGGAACCCGTAGTGGATGGGGCCCTGGACGGCGAATGGGACGCACGCCGTGGGCCCTGATCTGTCACCACGTTGTCCCGGCACTCTCTTCCTGAGCTGCCACTCTCTTCCCCCTGAGACTTTGGCTTCTCTTGTATTTTTTCCTCCCTCCTATTTGAGGAAACTTCAGGGCAGGAAAGATGCCATAAAGAGAGGACATGGATACATATTTTTTCCCTTGATCAGGATCTTCCTGCTTTGCTGTTGCTATGGGCAACAAAGTGGGGAAACCAGAAGGAGACATAGGGCAGGAAAATAGAAAAAGGAAGTGGAGAGCGATGGGAGGGCCATTAAGTTGGGTCATGTCGACTGAATATGAAATGTTTTGGTAAGTTGCCTTTCTGTAGCCTAGAGAGACATGAAATATTTCTTATTCAGGATCAGGGTAGAGTTAGGAGTAACTGGAAGTATTTCAGAAGCATCTACTGCCATTGTTATGATTATCATTCAAGTGCCAAGGCTGTGTTGTGTAACTGCGCAGAGGAATTACCTCTGAGAAGTAGCTGTCCAGGAAAGCCATGTTCAGGCCGGTGTCCACGCATTCCCAGTGGGCTCCTGCCGTGGCAGCCCCTCTCCACGCTGCTGCCACTGCTCCTCTGGTCACCGGGGCAGTGGCTGTCCCCAGACCCGATACACCACCTTCAGCCGTTCCTCCGCCTGCATAGGTGTTAGTGTAGATCTCTGAGAGGAGAGGGTGTTCATACATGTGAGTTGTCTGTTACTTCTGCATGGAAAGCCCTGCCCGCTGCCGGCTGCGTGACACCACCACATGACGAGTGGGCTCTGCAGAGCTGGGCAAGGAGTGAGGGAACTCGCTCATGACCTCAGCTTGCTGAGGAAATGAAAGTGAATGGCACAGAGGGAGGGAGCTGGCTGCTGGATCTAGCCTCACGTTTGCACAGCTTCGCCCCAGACACATTCGTAAGATACGGATGTGTGCGTGTCTATATACATATACTATATATATACATATATATAGTATATGTATATATATAGTAAATGAGTATATGTGTTTACTCCTCACAGTACTTTAAAGTAGGAACTATCATGAACTCAATTTCAAAGATAAGGAAATTGAGGCCCAGAGAGGTTAAGAGTCTTGCCCAAGGACTTAGTAACCAGCAGTGGCAGGGCTTTATTGAACAAACTTTCTGGTTCGAGATTGTCCTTTTAATGACTACACTGGTGTTCACTGCCTGTAGCTTAGGAGAGAAAATCAAGTGGCCCCTTCAGACCTAACGCTTTCCCCCTGATTACACAGTTGTCTAAGGAGATTGACAGATATGCCATTTTTAATATGAGATTTGTCTGGTTGAATAATTTTGCAAATTTGAAAAAGACGACTTTTTCAAGTGCCCACTGACCAGAGGAATCCATATGATCCTGGGTGTTGGAGGCCATCGTAGATGCACATATATTTGACACATCCTGAGAAGGAAGAAAAAGACTTTTAAAAACAAATGCATTGTGGTAAACATGTAACAGTCGGTGTTGTTTTCCCTTTTGTGTGGTGTCTGCATGTTCCCTTGGCACCAGCGCTTCCCCACGGTGTGGCAGCCCACTCACCGGGTCCTCGGGGCAGGCCCCTTCTTTCCCCCAGGGCTGCACGGCGCCTTCTCCCCCTTCCGGCACGGGCGCGAACCTGGTCCCTGGGCCTTCCGGCTGTCTTCTCTTACAGCAGCACATGAGCAGCATGAGCGGCAGCACTGCCGGTGAAGAGAAGGGGCCACACGTGTCGCTCGATTTAGCATCGTTTTTTGGAAAATGTAGTGTTATGTTTAGAATCAAACGGATAAATACAAATGTAAGAAAACATCAGTTTTTCCCTGAAGGATTGTATATGCATATCCATGTTTGTAGACACAGAACCACCAAATCCAAGAGACTGTTAGAGCTGCAGCAGAGGGACTTTGAGATCATGTAATTTGGATTCTTTACAGACAGATTAGGAAAGTTAAGGTCTTCTTCCCTCCAGTTCAAGACTACAGACAGGATGATGGTAGATACAGGACTTAAGCCCAACTTTCTGATGCCCAGTCCCCCATGTACATGCGTGTGCATTTATATATGTGTGTGTATACATATATAATCATCTGTGTATATATGTGTGCATTTGTAAGCCTGTGTATGTATGTGTGTGTGTATATATATATATATATATATATATATATATATATACATATATATGAATAAATGCGTGCTTATCTCCATAAGCATGTATAATCTGCCGGAATCTGGATGTGGATATGTGTACATGTAGACCATCTCTGTGCATTTGTATGTATATTTGCATGCCTGTATGGAGATCGATATGTACAAACCTATGTCACCTGACATAATATACACACAGATGTTAAACATGTAATCAACATAAGTTAGCAAAAGGATTGTATACAGGTTTCAGCTAGGGCCTAGAAATAGGATCATTTTTTTCAACTCCTGCTATAGTTACACCTGAAATCAATAAAATATCACCCACTAAATTTAATTGAGCTATTTACATGTGTTATTTTAAGACTTTGTCTACAAAGTATAATGGAAAATTCCCCTCAATTTCTATAGCTTAGTCCACAAATAGAGACCCTTCTTAAGTTCTCTGAGATTCTAGAATTTGCTTAGTTCTTAGGGTTCACTCTAGTTGCTTTTATGTTTTTCTAATTCCCCGGCAAAGCATGCACTCCACTGAGTGAGTTCAGCAGAGGCACAGAAGAAAATGGCAAAGCTGCTAAGTCAGAGCTTTTGTTGTTTTCATTGCAACAGTTAATTCACTTGGTGTAAACTTCAGAAGTCAATAGGAAGCCCATTGGGACTATAGGGTTTGTACTAAGACCCCTCCCCTCCACCATTCCACTGCTCCTCCCCTTCCAGAACAGACCCTGGCTTCTACACTGAGAACAAGTGACTTTGTCCAAAACTGAACAGTGCCCTTCCAACCCCCACACCCTGCTATTCTACAATTAATTTAACAACTCTTATGCTTCCTGATTCAGTAAGAGTTGTGAAATTTTGAGTGCTAGCTTGTGGGAAATGTCTCTGATTCTGGAGTTTTATCTCTGAACTGCACATTAACTTCCCTGGAGGGCTCAAAGCACACTGAAAGCTGGGTCTCACCTCAAGTACTCCTGGGGGTCTGAGTAACTTTTAAACACCTGCAAGGGATTCTAATGGGAAGTAAGGTTTGAGAACCATGGCTGAAGGGTGAGCTGACATGTCTGCCAAGTTACTGGATCGTGTTCTGGGGAAAGTTCTCTTATCACCATGAGAAGCACTCATTCATGTTCCTTGGGTGGCCTTGAAAGCTCTTATCATTTTAAGAAAGAAAATCTGCCCAGAAGTTGGTTTTTATTTTTTCACACCTCAAAATGACAACGTTTTGGTTTGTACTTATCCAGTGAAACATATTAATTTTACATTGTAAAGAATTTGGTCATCTTTAATTTTAGAAACCAATTTTTTATTTCCTCAAAACTTAAGTATTGCTGGGGCAGCCCTAAGTGCATTTCTCTTCTGAGGATCTGGAGAGGAGGGCCCTCACTGAAATGTTTGCTTAGAGACCTCGTATTCTTATGGCCATGGACCCGGTTCAGACACTCATCAGAGGTCCAGAAGCAAATTCCCTCTTCTAGGCTGTTCTCCCGCCTGCTCCCTGTGCCCTGGGCGGGCAGCTCACCTGAGCTCACGCGTCCTCACTGAGTCCTGGCTGCCTGTGGACGGGAGCCCAGATGCCCAGCCTTTCAGAAACCTGCCTCATGGTGGCCCCCAGCCTGCCTTCATCTGTCCACTTCCTGAGTGTGCAAGACTCGTTGCCTTCCTTTCCCTGCTTATATTGTGTTGGTCCTTTGTCCCGGACTTGCTTTCATATTTCCACACACACCATCCTCCTTCTAAGAAAATTCTCAGCTTTAGGGCCTGGCTCAAAGCCACTTGCCCCGTAAAGACGTTCCCAGCCTCCTCATTTGGACTTGACTGCTTCTGCGCCTCTACTCTTAAAGTACTTGTGAAATGTTCATGACAGGATTTGCTTTATGCTTTGCGATATTATATGTAGAGATTTGCATACCTTCACCAAGCCTACACCTTCTTATCATTATTGAACAAGTGCATACACTTTTCAGTCCCATCGTTTATTTCCAAATTTCCACAGAAAATTGCTATCAGTACCAAAATGACATGACCAAATTAACCCAGCCACCCCAGCAAGTCCGTGACATTCTGATGATGAAGAACTACTAAAAAGAGGGGTTTCATCTAGTACTTACGAAGCAGCAGTAAGAGGCCCAGAGCAGCCATGCTGATGCTCATCGGGCCCAGACCGACGTTTGAGCCCCCAACCCGGTCGTCAGTGGTAAGCACCTCAGTGTCACTGGTTACGCCCGTGTCGAGGCCCATGGTACTAGTGTAAAAGCACGTGTGGTCATAATCACAGTCGCAGGCCTGCAGCTGCACGGTCTGGGGCAGCTCGCACTCCCTGTTGTAGCTGTCCTTCACTAGGATGGGGATGTGGTACAGCGTGGGGTACAGAGGCTGCTGAGCCATCAGGATGGCGGAGGTAGCTGAAAAGGAAGGGAGGAAAGAGAAAATAAGATTCCTAGAGCAATGCTTCCCATACCCGATACTAACTCAGGGCCTGATTTTTTTCATGCTCCCTCTAGTCACAGAGTGCCTGATACTTAATTTTTTTGACATTTATAATCCATTGTTCAGAGGCTGAGTGAGACCCAGCTGCTTATTTCCAGAGCAACAATGCAGTACTTGGCATGCATTATAACGCAATAAATATTTGTCCCATGATTGAAGAGTATTGGGCTGAAAGAAATATTGTACATTTTCTACTTAAGATGACAGCTTACAAATATCCTTCTTAAGACTGTTATCTCTTATTCAAAACTGCTATCCTGTCATTTAAGATTATTCTAATAACTTTTATTTTCCTAATTCTTTGTGCTAACATTGCCTATTGTTTTTATAAAGACTATTGATTAAAACATAGGTTGGAAGTTATCAACCCCAGGAGATGATTAAGTTTACACCTAAACCATGAACAGTGGTTGATTAATTTTTAGTTCACAATTATTATTATAAATTATAATTAATAAGAAAATAATTATTAAATATAATGATTATCATGGGTTATTACTTTCAGTTATGTATGGTAGGCTAGTATCCCTACCAGAATGTAACTGTGCAAAGGTAAGAGCCAAATAAGGCAATGGTGCCACGTATTAGATGAAAGTTTAATCTATGCTTCAACACAGGCATTGAAGCAGGACTATAGGAGGGTTCTCTGCAATGTGTTTGCATTCTTTACTGGCCAGTCTATAACATGATTTGAATATTTGTATAAACCTCCATGTTGACTGTTTTTTCTCATATTTTTACTGATAATATCTAGGATCTGAATGAGGGAAGAGTGGCTAGCAATTGTTATTTAAGAATGGGAATTGGGGCTTTGTAGGGAAAGGTGAATTCAGAGTTGTGATTTTAATAGAATTGCTTTAATGTGCTCAGTTTTAAAAACTATCAAGTCGTTTTGTGGAAAATGCTAAGAGGTTTTATGGTGAAAATGAGTAGTTGCCTGATTTCCTCCTTTGATTAAGTGGGGGCACTCTTTTCTGACATCCCTTTAGGGTTGCTGCCTTCTATGGTCCTCAGGGAGGCCGGGAGGATTTGCTCTCCGCTGGGGCTCTGCAGCCTGACTGGCATCTCGTCACCCCCGCAGTCTTCGCTATTGCCCCGAATGAAGATGAGGGAGCTGTGGCAGCCCACAGGAGGTCTTCTGGCATTTCATTTTCTATTTTACATTTAACATCTCCGAAAAAAGAACCCAAGGTTTATAAAATGTTATCTTGCCTGAAATTTGCTGCCAGTTTTCATCAGCATCAGCAGTTCATTTTTACGGCAGCGGTCAGCACAAACGTGCGCTGTCCTGGGCTCTTCACACCTCCTGGGCTTTGGCCTGCGCATTCTTTGTAGCGTCCAAATGTTTCATAACATTCTAATTTTAATACTGTATGTACATATTTGTACTTGCAATATTGATAAAACATTTTTACTTGTATTTCAGTTCAAAATTTTTCCAAATATCCTAGGTGTGTACAGGACATTTGTTTTCATTAAATATGAATATGGCAAGAATCACGGAAACAGAGATAGAAAGCATTATTCTGTGACTTGACTAATTATTTGGCAGCTGTTTTTGCCTTTGGTCTTGAAGTATGAGCTGGTGTGCATACCACTCACCATTCACGGATCTGACGTCCCATAAGTCAGCTGACCCTGGTGGCTGGTCCACGACGCAGAAGGTGAAGGGAGCCCCGTAAGAGTGATCGTTGACATTTCTCGCAGAGATGAGGGTGGATGGGGAGGCGATGCAGACGGTTTCACTTTCAACAAGAACAACCGGACAGTAATCGTGGGCATCGGGAACTTTGACACATATGGTTCCGGTTGCTGTTTTCCCAGAACCATCTGAAACAGCAAAGCATCATGGGTTTTGGGGTAAAGGGTGTCCGGGAGAAAATCCTTTCTTACATCCCGTGATGATACCACAGCACAGAGGGGTAGCAGGGATGCCTACTGAGATGGTGTGCGATAGGTTCCTGCCCACTCCTGTGACCTGAAGCCTCTGCTGGCTGCCTCCCAGCATCCCTGGTTTCTGGTTCTCGTGGCCATACTCCCTCTTCCTAGAATGGTGTCCATCCCCGCTTCATTCTGCCAACTCCTACACATCATAAGATGCAAAATTTAATGTCCTTCCTCAGAGGTGTGCTTTCTACTCTCTGTCTTCGTAAGTAAGAACCTTTCATTCAGGGTGATTATTGAGCCTTGTGTTTGTGGAAATAACCACAAGTGAAATTAAATAATTGTGGTTTTCTTTTCCTGTTTCACTGCTTATTTTCATTCCACCCATTAGATGCTATTTTTCCCTGAAGTGGCACTTGTGAAAACATAAATCTGTTAGATTTTTTCCCTAACCCATTTGAAACAAGTTTTGGGTTAGTATAGTTTATTAGAAAGGGCAAAGGATAAAAAAATAGGAGTCTGGGCTTTTAATTCACTTTTATATTTTATGTTGAATAAAGAATTATTTTTGTTTTTAATTTGCAAAGCATCTTAGTTTTTCATTTGTAAAATAGAACATTATCATCTTTAGGGCATTTTACTAGGTCATTTTTTGAGAAGTTAACTGACATCTTTTAAAGATGATTTTTGCATGCGTAAGTGGTAGAGGCATTTAGTTAATTGAGTGATAATAAACCAGGAGCCTGTTTGTATCCTACATGGCTTTGTGCAGTATGTTCCTATACCTCATTCACCCGGACTTTCCAGATTTAGGCTGTCGTTAGAGAGATACCAGGTCATCCCCTGAATGGTGTCCGTGTCAGTCTCTGATCCTCCAGAGCTTTCTTACCGCCTAGAGGTGTGACAGCCCACGGCTTGAGCTGCCGCTGCAGGGCCCGCTTCCTGCTGCCCTAGCTGTCTGAAGAGCTGTGTCTCCTCAGCTGACGACTGAGCGTCCTGGATGGGCTTATCTGGACCGTCTGGATGGCTCTCACCATGCAGATACTCTGCCTAGATCAATAAGCACTGGCCCTTGTTCTTAGTTTTCTGTCCATACAGACTGATAGTTTTTGCTCTCTTTGTTCACTTGAAATGACTATTTTTATTCCAGTTTTTGAAGATTTTCTCATACGACCCATGTATAAACATGGGCTGCAATCGACATGATTAGAATCCATTTTAGTAACAGGCCTTCTAGAATACCTACAACAAATATGGCTGGAATATTTGTTTAACTGACCCACATGTTTAAAGTGGCACTCAGAGCATGAGGGCCAGCATGCATGGACTGTGATTGCTTGGATGTTACTATGTTATTATGGTTTCTTTTTAAGTGTTATACTGTCTACTTATCTCTTTCTCCATGTTTGGTATTGTAAAGCTCAGATGTAAACTTAATGCAAACCTACAGTATCTGTTTTCTACTGGGTGTATATCTGGGACATTACTTCCCCCTTTTTCCTGGTTACTGACGTTTCTCTATTGTTTCGTTCTGTAGTAGTTGATTTTCTAGGCACTGAGAGTGATTCTAGAGAATCATTAACTATTTAAAAAAAATTATTTTATTAAGGTATGATTGATATACACTCTTATGAAGGTTTCACATGAAAAAACAATGTGGTTACTACATTTACCCGTATTATCAAGTCCCCACCCATACCCCAATGCAGTCACTGTCCATCAGTGCAGCAAGTTGTCACAGATCCACTATGTCCCTTCTCTGTGATACACTGTTCTCCCTGTGATCCCCCACACCATGTGTACTAAACATAATACCCCTCAGTCCCCTTCTCCCTCCCTCCCCACCCACCCGCCCACACCTCTCCCCTTTGGTAACCACTAGTTTATTCTTGGAGTCTGTGAGTTTGCTGCCATTTTATTCCTTCAGTTTTGCTTCATTGTTATACTCCAAAATTGAGGGAAATCATTTGGCATTTGTCTTTCCCCACCTGGCTTATTTCACTGAGGATAATGTCCTCCAGCTCTCATTAACTATTATAAATAAACTGATTCCTGTTGGTCTGTGCCAAGAGGAATGCTTAATAGTTTTTCCATGTGAGATGCAGCTCAATTACAAGTTAATTCAGTGCCTCTGTGCTTATGACTTTTATTTCGGATCTTATATTTGGAATAAACTTGTGAGTTCTTGGTCCTTAAAATCTTCCTGTGGCCGACCTGTCTAACCCAGCAACACTCACATGGGCCTTTCACTGTAACTCAGTTTTAGTGGTTCTAAAATAATTATAAACTTTGTGACACCGCCTTCCCCTCAGGTCACCCCCAAGTGAACTTTATAAATACCCTCATTATTTACTTAATGCAAACATTCCTAACATACTCTATAGGTTGGATTAACCATCTCAAGAGATAAGGCCATAATCAGAAACTGAATTTTACTTTATATATTTTAACTTTTATGCTTTCTGCTATAACATACAGTTCTTTTTTGGAATAGGTGAAATAAACAGTGGCTTAAATGTAAATTATGGTTATAAGCGTACTGAATTCATTTCTTGATTGAAGGTATTTAGAACTCTATAAGTCTTGCAGACACCAGTATATATTTTATTTGTGATTTGTGTCAATCTAATATCACCTGTAGGATAATATTTATACTTAATGCAATCATGATAATTTTATTGAAATATCAAAAATAAATTTTCTTACCGTCTATAGCCAGGATCTCTGCTGTGTATAGCCCATTGGTAATATATTTTGACTTCTTATCAAATTCCCTAGAAAACTGTATCTCAGCAGTCCTTGAATCTACTTTTAACCAGCTGCCTGCATCATGTCCTATGATATACCTGTTTTTAAACAAATAAATTCGTCATTTGCTTCTATGAAAGTTAATAATTTTAAGTCGCATATGGTGTATTAAACTTGCATTTGGCATTTTCATGCTTTACAGTTATAATTGCTTTGGTTTATAAAATGTATATATATCTCAATGAAATTGTAGTATTGAACATATTAATGTATAGGTTCACAATAGAGCTTTATAATTTCATAATTCTTACTGTTCTAGCTCTTACTATACTTGTAATCAAATGTATGAGTCTGTGCATTCCATATCTGCTTATTAAATTGTAACAGCACCTACTGAGGGAGTACCCTTTATTCATTTTCACATGTGGTATGCTTTGTTTTTCCTAGGTTTTAAGGCATTTTGGTTTCAGGCTATCTCCGTGTAGGCCTTGAAAGGGCTGTGATTCATCTACTGAGTTCAGGTTTTGTTACATGTAATGGCCTTACTGGAGGAAGGTCTGGTCTCTGTACCAGGTACAGCTCCTAGTGTCCAAGGCATTCATATGACATATCGCTTTCCCCCTGTCCCACACGGAGAGACTTCATAATTTTCGTTGTCTGTCCATTGGTTAGATTATTAAGTAGTCACAACTGTTAATATCAAAGCAATTAACAAGCCAGTGACTTAGTTCACTTGAAGAATATTGGGAGAAAGAGGAGAGACAAGGAAAGGATATAGAAAATACCTATATATTTCATGATAGTTATTTTCCCGAATATCTTACTTAGGCCTAGCTCATGTATAGTCTATGCCCCTCGGCCCCTTAAAGCCTACCGTTCTCTTTTCCAATTTTGACTGTCTTTATGCTTATTGAATTTCTGGAACGTCTGTATTTTAGCTTTCTCTATTATCTTTTTTATCCTCAAATTAATCAAGGGGTTGGAATTAGCCCCAAAGTTATTAGTTAACACAGGTTTTAGGGAAACAAGCAGTGACTCATCTTTTATGACGTCCTGCTGTTTACGATGTGGCTTAATCAGCCCTGCTCCAGGGTGGCCGACTGACCACTGGAGATCAAAGAGGCTCCCAGGGCGACTGAAGGCTGCTCTTTGATCTTCCAGTTGCTTCCTGGACACATCTACTTTTCAACACTATTGAAATTCTGAGAAAATGTCAATGCCACAGTAGTCTTCTAAAACAAATGAACTTGAAAAGCAAGGCAAAACGCCGAAAATGCTGCAGCTCACATAACTAGCAACTGCCATGAGCGTCCACACGGGTCGGAGCAGTGCTTGCCCCAAGGAGCGTGAAACGCTCACAGTACCTGACGTTTGTCGCTGGGGTTCCCGTGTCCAGATCCACAGCTGTGTATGTGCCGAGCACGTGATGCAGTAAGGAATCTCCCCTGATAGCTTCTCGCACACTGAAGGTCATAGAATTTGGATGAAATGCGGGTCCTTCTCTCACATTAACAACCTGAATTCTCACAGGAGTTGAGTGCATTTGGAATTGGGAAGCAACTGAGTGGTGAAATTCAGCTTGGTTTTTAACTCCAATGCTCAGATGAATGTTAGGCATTTGTTCATAATCCAGCATCTGAGGTGATAGAAAGTACACAACTCTCAATCAGCCACAGGAGTCTCTTTTGCTAGAATTAGAAACCCTAATAAGAAAGCAATGTATTAAGTCAAGGAGCTCTGAAATTCTGACTTTGAACTGACATAAGTTTATTTATTGTTTCATTAGGTATTCCAAACATGCCACTCCCCTTACCTGTTGACATCTGGTATATAGGTCATTTAGGTATGTGATGTTAAATTGGATTCAAATTTTGGAGTTTTGGACTTCTTATATAAGAACCCTAAAATGAAAATGATCTTTTCTTTCCAAGTGAGGTGTTTATGAAAACTTACAATGAAGTAAAAAATATAAATAAACTTTATAAAAAATAAACTTACAGTGAAATAAAAAAAGTTCAGTTATTGAACGAATAAGTAGGAACCAGGTTTCCTTTGTAGAATTCACATCTGAGAATCTCTTGAAAGTACAATCAGCATAATAAAGGTGCCAATATGTGTAATTCAGTTGAACATGTAATTAAGAGAAAATGATGCAAACAACTTCTAAAGGAGAGTTCATGATTATTACAGTCAGCCCTGAGCTATAATTTAATTTGCTGGGTCTGGTGGACAAGAAGTCTCCTTCATAGGACACATTCAAATAAGTGAATACCACACCCAGAGAAAAGTCAGCTTTGAAATGGGTTCTTTGGATAAAAGATGAATGAAATCTTTTGATCCAGAATAATTGGTGAGTAACATGAAAAGCCACCACAACCAATTCAGCACAGAGCTGAATATGAATTATGTACTCAAAAATGAATTTGTAATTGGAATAGATCTTCTCTTCCACATCCCAATTTTTATTTTCTAGAATTTCTGTCTTTAAATAAATGAAACATGCGGGATCCTTCCTTCTGTTGGGGGCATCTGGGGTTTTCGTGTGCATATACACACATGTGCTTTTCCACTGTCAGACTGTCTCTCTCCCTATTGAACAGAGCGTGGTGAAAATGCACTAACATGTATCTGAAGTTGGATGGATCATAGACACTCACAGGAGGCAGGGGCAGGAAACTGGCTGAGGGCTGATCTTCCCTCTATCAGAGATAATGAAAGGCAGATAGCAGTCAAGGCAGAGTCTCTCCCCCATTCTTTGCTAATGAGGCCCTTAATCAGGGGTTTTCTGATTGTGCCCAGAGGTCAGAGTTGTGCAAAAAGCAGTAGAAACAGCTGTTTACCCGAGTCTGCTTGGAGTTAGAATGGAAAGGCTGGAGAGACTCCATTTCTGCAGCTGAAGGCAGGATGGAAGAATAGTCCAAAGGATGTGTGGATGTGGTAGGAAGAGCTGAGGCTCTCCTTAGGGGTCTGGGATGGGGCTCAGGAAGTGCTCAAGGTGAAGACCGCTCCTCCAGAAATAGCTGGACTTCTGGTGGGTTTTTACTTCAGCAAATTTTAGTGTAGAAGCTAAGCTGTTAGATTCTCACGTCCAGGGCTTTTTGTTTTTGTCTAATTTACTGTGGCACTGCTAGTTCTCAGGAGATGTTGGTTCAGTTTAGAATAAAGTATGAAGGAGGGAGGAGGTTAGCATCTCCATTCCAAAAGGGCAGCTTCCCGTGAAGTGTCTGTGGGGGTGCGGATTGTATGCTGGGCTTTTCAGGAATTGACATTTTTTGGCACAAATGTGTCTGAAAGAGACCAGCAGGGCACACTCAGCAGGGAAGGTGAGCAGGGGAAATGTCTTAAGGTGCTGGTTCTTTCCTAGAGCTTGTTTTACTGGCCCCAGATTTCTCGTGAGGCTCTGAGACTCGGAGGTAGCAGTTAAGTGTTTGAAATCAGAAAGATCTGGTTAGATCTTGTCTGTCACGTGCTACCTGGGAGAATGTAAGCAAGTTGTTTTCCTCTTTGATTTTCACTTTCTATAGAAAAGAAAATTTCTTTCTGAGTGATGATGATTACATGAGATGATATGCAGAAAGCCTTTTTATACACAATAAAACCCATTAGCTGGGGTTTGGTGATTGCTTAATCAACATTACTTAGAAATACTATAAAAACAGAGAACCCATATTTCTTTATTAGAATTCCAATTAGCATTTTGCTTTTCTTCTCAATGTTAAAGTTAATGTAGATGCACACATGTATATTAATATTGTTTGTTAGTATTTCCATACACATTGATCAATAAGTACCAAAAAGAAGTTATTATTGACAGAGACATCTTTTACTTTCTTAAAGGTTTCCTCTGGTTACAGTGTAAGTTCCCTGACAGCGGGGACCATGTCTCATTCCCCTTCCCTAGCCCATAGCAATTCTCAGTAAATTTGAGGTGAACTTAATCATTTCTGAAGTCCTCAGAGTAAGAAACAGGTTATAGAAAATTTAGTCAGAAGCGCATGACTGAGGCCAGTCTCCTGGACACAACTACTCTTCAACACTATTGAATTTCTGAGAAAATGTCAATGTCCAAGGTTAAGCGTGGCTGGAGTAAAAATGGGGAGGGTACAAGGTGGCATTACTGACCCCATTCCAAATGCCAAATCCCGGGGAAATCACACATTTTCTAAATATATAATTCTTCTGGCTATGAGCCAACACACATAAAAAGGTTTTAACTTTTACTTGAATTAGCTTTCCCATATCACTTTGATATTTTTAAGCATATGCTTTCCTGTTCTCTTTAAGAGACTTGGGAAGCTATTCAGGAAAAAAAGATACATGCTTTGTCTACACAGCATCTAACACTACCTTGACCAATTTCATTACCATGAAATTTAATTTCCAGTAATGGGGTATTTTTTTGTAGGCAGATTCTGCCTCTGAGAGTATTTTAAACTACTGCAGAAGAAAATATTGCTGATCCCATACTATACCTTAACGACTTTCAGAATGCCTTCATTGGTTCGTGGGTCTGTTTGAATATTAAACCAATTCCCATCATTTCCAGAGAGAATTAAATATTTTGCTAACCAATTATCAGTGCCTTCTTCATCAAGATCAATTGCTTGTAACCGTATCAGTTCTGAACTTAAACAGTTCTCTTCGATTCTTGCCGAGTACTGAAATGACACAGATTTTATAATTTTATAAGCCATGCATTTTCAAAAGAGGAAAATAGTAATACATAAATTACCACTTAAAATACTGGCAACAGACTATGCTAGTAATTTCTGCACCATTAAATGCCACACAGTCATCAGAAATTTAAGAATAAATTGAATATATTAATAAGGTAACAAAACTGAATAAGATAATAAAACTTATTTTCTTATGCTGTGTATGAAATCAAGGTCAAACTAGCACTTGGTTTCGTTTTTCTTGGTTATTTTTAATTTTTAAGTTATTCCTTCCTTGTATGGTAAAGGGGCAGATAGCAAATGCATTAGGCTTTGTAGAATTCCTGTTGCAACTACTCAACTCTTCTTACGTAGGATCAAAATAACCACAGACAGGATGTAAAGGAATGAGAGTGTAGCTGAGGTGCTGTGAAGCATTTATTCACTAGAACAGATGAGCCACATTTGGCCCTGCTAGTTTTGATTTTATGCTTCTTTATGCCTAAAGATGGAAATGGAAGTTGAGAATGTTTGAGGCTTGTAGAATTAATTCAGCAAATCAACAGGCATGCAAAGACACATCAACGTTATTTCATGATTCTCAGAGTTATGTTAATAAATTTCCACATTTCTGTAAGAGTGTGGAGGAGGTGGTCTGTTGTTTGTGCAGAACAGTGACTCAAAGGCAAACATGGCATTATTAAGGTTTATTATTATTATTACTGAAGTTAATTGAAATGCAGTATCATTTCAGGTATACAACATTGTGATTCGATATTTATGTACATTGTGATATGTACACTCAGAAATATCACCCTAATAGGTCTGGTTACCATCTGCCACTGTACAAAGTTAATAAAATATCATTGACTATATATGTTATATTATTATCCATAAGAAGCTCCAAGGTTTATAAAGCATTTTCCTCCATATTTGTAAAGGAACCAGGCTTACAAATTAGTGGGAAAGCGAATCAATTATTGACACTTAGGGAAAAAAGTTTGTAAGAGAAACAACTTACAGAAGTTTTCTCCAGAGTGGGGAAATTATCATTGACATCTAAAACCTTGATTCTGCAGTTGCACTCAGAGGACAGTCCGTCTGTAGCTCCATCTCGATCTGAGCCTCTCACGAGGAGGTTATATGTACTGTGTTGCTTGATTGAGATGGAAAAGAATCGTAAAACTTAGATCTTGTTTTGAGTGAAATCCAATACATTCTGATGTTGTTAATTCCATTTGAAAGTAATTTCATATAATCTTGTAATATATTTTTTCTTTTCACAATTTTTCACTTGCAAATAATGGTTGGATTATTTTTCTTTCCCTCCTTTCCACTGGAGG
Organism: Manis javanica; assembly: GCF_040802235.1. Lineage (NCBI taxonomy): Eukaryota > Metazoa > Chordata > Mammalia > Pholidota > Manidae > Manis > Manis javanica. The sequence continues at coordinate 67,331,758 of NC_133164.1, read as the reverse complement.
AAAGGCATCCATTAATTATTTCATCTTTGTCTTTTCAAATGAAATTATTTATTTCTTATCATTAATTCATAGAAGGTTTTACCTCTCTGTCAAGGAAACTGGACATGGTGCGGACTTCTCCAGTGTACCTGTTCAGGATGAACACTGGTGCCCCTGCCGGCTCCTGAGACATGATCTTATAGGCAATCTTAGAATTCAGATGATTGTCTTCATCTGCATCGGTGGCACTTAACTTTATAACCAGTGTGTCTAGAAATGAAGGTGGAAGTGGAAAATGTTTGGGACTCTTCGGATCAACTCAGCATACTTCATGCATAGGAAGAAAGAGGGGTTGGCCTTCTGAATTATCTCTGTTCTAGTTTTCCATGTGGATATATTACCACAACTTTTAACTACATCAAGGATTACAGAGATAACTGGTTTGTTTCTATAAAATTTTATAAATTTTTTTTGCAGTTTATAAATATTTGTACTACTTAAGTGATCAAATGATAAATTAGTAGCAAAATACACCCATCTTTAATGTATGAAAAAACTCAATACCCTTTATCATAGAGCTGAAAAACTAATTTTATCAATGTTTCTTGTCACCACCTTGTGAAATTATTGTAAAATGCTTAATTAAGAAAGTTTATAGCTTAATTAAATTCAACACTGAGATTATTTATTGAGCACCTATATTCTTTATTTCACTTACCCAAAAAGCAGAGAATTACTACTGCTTTCCTTGGAAGATAATAGTACTTTACCAAATAGTCAAAAATGTACAGTTGAACTTTGAACAATGTGCGTTAGAACTATATGGGTCCTCTTATATGGAGATTTTTTTTCCATACATATATTGAAAATTGTTTTGATATTTGTGACAATCTGAAAAAACATTTTCTTCTCCAACTTACTTTATTGTAACAATATAGTATATAATACATATAACATACAAAATATGTGTGAATCAACTGTTTATGTTTTTGGTAAGCCTTCTGGTCAATAGTAATCTGCTATTAGTAGTTAAGTTTTGCATGAGTCAAAAGTTATATGTGGGTTTTCCACTGTGCAGAGGGCCAGCTTCCCTAACCCCTGTGTTGTTCAAGGGTCAACTGTATAGCTATTGGAAAGATTTTTCCACGGGAATAGGAGTTCTTGATTATTCACAGGGACAAAGAACATGCACTTTCATGAATGCCAAGTACTTGAGCTCACAGGACAGAGGGAGCTAGTCCTGGGCTTGTTTCTGCTACCCAGCCACACTTCAGAGAACCAGGGACCTCTTGGGACAGAGACGGGTCTCGTGGAAGTCATGGTTATGAAAATATGCCTGGTGCTCTGGCTAATGTCCTCACACAAGGGAGCATTAACAAGGCTGCTAATTAGGCAAAACCTAATTGGGTCCTCTTATCCTGTGTTATAAAACAATTTGTGTTTCTTATTTTCAATATCCCTGTTTTAGAGGATCTGAAGAGTTCTGACACCCCTCTCCACCCCTGCCGGTTGTTACCTCATTTCTTGTCCCTTTTCTTTTCCTCCATCCTTCACTCTCCACCAGTACCTCTATCTTGTTTTATGTGCCTTTCTTCTGAAAGTTCTGTTTTCTTCTTTTTCCCCAAATTTTATTTAGAGGTATGCACACAGACATGGATGTGAGAGGTAAGGGATGTTAGAGGACTGGAGGAGGGAAGAGGCAGAAGGCAAGAAGGGAGGGAGGAGAGGAATGAAGCACTGCAGGGGAAGCAGAAGGGCAGAAAGGGGAGGTACTCAGGAGGAGTGGCAGAAAGAGGAAAAGAGAGAAGAGCCTTAGAGTGGGAGAAGGAAGCAGGCAGGATGGGAAAACAGAGAAAGTGAGAGAACGCGATGGAGCTTGTTGCGTAGACTGAGGCCTGCAAATGCACCCTGTGACGGCCCGATGGCTTCCGTTGCAGACACGCCCTCTGTTGCATTCTACCTGGTGCAGCTCTGCCCAGAATCGGAGGAATAGATCAGAACAGAGCCCCTTCACATCCGTGGTTTCTCCCTCAGTTTACTCATTTGGATTAAGTTAATCATTAGCCCAATACAATCCCTGAGGAAGGTGCTAAGTTCCTGCTAAACCACGTGGATAAGAATCCTCCACAAACAAGAAGATAATTAGCATTTTAGATGACTTGCTTTCTACATCAATTTTAAGTTAGAATTTGTGTGGTTTATTCAAAATGAAAGTTTGACATTCTATGATCTTTAAATTGCCATTGTATTTCAATCTCCTAAAGCTTTTGATTGAGAGGCATAGATACTATAATGAAGAAGAGGGGTGACCCAGGGAAATAGATACAGTGTAACACAGAAGATGGGGTGATGCAGAGGAGTCGATACAATGTAATGCAGAGGAGTAACTCAGAGGAATAGATACAGTGTAACACGGAGAAGGGGTGAGCCGGAGGAGCAGATACAGGGTAGCAGCAGAGGAGGCATGTTATCTACTTACTTGCATCACTGTTTTCTTCAATGCTGGCTGAGTACACATTTTGTGTAAAGACTGGAGGGTTATCATTTATGTCCATAACTTTGACTCTAAGCTCAAGAGGCCTTTCTAAATCTTCACCCCGTGAATTCAGAGCCCGGCAATAGATCTGTGGGAAGTTGGGCAAGAACTCTTTTTCTATCAAAGAAAATTAAGTAACATGCTTAAAAATATTTTAGGAAATGTGTAAAGAAACATTTTGCCCTATGAATTTGGGCTATATTATAGTCTAGTAATTTAAATATCATCAAGACATTTGACTACATACAGGTGCTACACACCAGAGGCTTCTGAACTATAAACCTGTATTTTCATATTCTTTCCAACTCTTCCTTTATTTGGTTTCAGCTTACTGTGTTTTATCAAAATTAAGCATTAGTTCTGAGATGATTATTTTTTATAAAGGGGAAAAACAAATATGCATAAATCAAAGCACATTGCTTGTGGCTTACCAAAAAAAGTGGAGTTATCTCTCTGTCCACCACTGAAGTGATGTTAATTTCTCCAGTCCGAGGATTAATAGTGAACACTCCATAAGGTGGTCGATCAATTCCTGCCCCAGAAATGCGGTATGTAATCCTCTGGTTCACCTCACAGTCTGATCGAATCTACAAGGAAGATGGCTGGGATTGTGACCTAATTTAGAGCAGGTCATGAACTGCAGAGCATAGTGCAGGGAGAAGCGAATGGGATTTGTAGCCAGGCAGACTTTTAGACTGAAACCAGGCATCATGATTTAGGCCTCCAGGATCTTGGAAAATTCACTGAACTTTGTCAAACACCAGCTTCTAAGGATAAACCTATCCTAGGTTTGTTGTAGGGACTGTCTAAGGTCACATATTTGTACACCCCACCCCAATGCCTGGCATATGGCACTTTTGTAACTTGATGTTAGATTTTATACAATTACCAGTACATTGTTCAGTTCTCTGATTTTCTTTGCATATAAACAGTTTGACAGAAGAAATCCTCACCTTTACTATTTTTTAAAAAAAAGATTGTGTTATATTAACATGTATTTTGCTTAAACTTTAGAGATTTTATCAAGATTATGATAAATTTAGAAAACCGGAAATGTTTAGAGATACTGGCATTAATTTTATGAATTGAAGCCCACTATTTTGGTCATCTGCCAAATAGATTTATGTCAAATATTATGTCATATAGGTTTTTAAAAACAGTCTTAATCTATTGCTCATAAATTTAAACAAAGATAGTTTAAATTTTGAGACCTCACCCACATACTAAAGATGAGAACACTTGGTAAAATTCTAAGATTTCTTCCCCAAGCATCCACAATTAAATAAAGACAGCTGGAAATACAGTTTGGATTAGCTCCATGCTAATCCAAAGACTTTATGTAGATGAAAATCCAGGAAATCCCTCAAATGCAAATAAAAAGAAAGGAATATGCCATATCAATGGGATGACATATGGTCTAACTGGAAGTTGAATAGAAACAACAACAATTTAAAGCTTTCCAAAAGTTGCCAAAAATGTGAAAAGTTCCGAGAGTGAATAAATAACCTCTTTTCTTGAGTTGAGGTTATATGTGTAACATCACTGTATATGCACATTTAAGCTATGTGGAAATGTAAGGCTTTAAGGAGAGAATTCTGGTAGGTCCCCCTTCTGCTGATTTCACTGGTGGGGCTCAGGGTGCCCAGGAAGAGCTAGGGAACCTGTTAATGTGGATCCCATCCTTTGCGGATTAATTTGTAACACATTCTTCCCTTAACTCTCCTTCCTTATTGATTGCCATAAGAATCTAGTGGAAACTTTTGACCCTATCTTTACTTTCTTGGAGAGAATTAGTCAGTACTATAAACCTTTGATTTTGGGGAGGGATGGTCAAAGACTCTCCTTACATGAGTACATGTCCTATAAGGCAATACATGACAAGGAGAAGAGAAGAAAGGAACGGAACAAGCCCAGCCGTGCCACATCTCTCCAGGACTGCTCAGGGACACTGGTTCTGTGCCAGCTCCCAGAGGTGATATTCAAAACTGTCTCAGCAACACGAGCACTGGCTCCATGTCCCCGTCTCCCTAAATGACCGTGTAGTCGTGAAGGCTGCAGGTCCTTGGGGTGTCGGAGGGCTTTGCTGCTGTGCTCCAGCACCCGTCATCAGCACGCACTCCTGTTTATTTGATCACTTACTCTGGCAATTGGATTCCTCCTGGAGTTGTCCTCTCCTTCTCGACAGGCTGCAGCAAACTTGATCCACTCCCGCTTTTGTCTTCTGACAGTCTGCCATTTTGTGGTGCCATTTTCAATGTCTAACTCCTTCACCTTAAGCAAAAACAGTTCACGTTTCATACAGAGTGAGCGTGATTTTACTTAGTAATTTATTCCACAATGTAAGATGCACCCAGAAGAAGCAACGGTATTGAATTTGAGGAACAAACTTTTTACTAATTCACAACTCTGTGTAGATACAGCTTGGTTCCCTGACTAATTTTTTTGGAATCACTACATTTTTAACTATATGATTCCAGTGAAATGGATGTCACTAGTTATGTGTTACATTGGGTAAGAGGTTTCAGTTTTTCTTCAATGTCTCCTCACCAGGTGGAGGCCCACGTTATCCTTCACTGAGCTCTGACCAGGCCTGCTGGTCTCCAGGTAAGGGACTGCCAGTGAATGTGTCCCATGCACAGGAAGGCTGTGCTGGTGAGCGCATGCTGACCTACAACGGGAGGGATGTTCCTCTTAGTTGTAAGGACACCACTCTGGCTAAGCATTCAAATATATTATTACAGGAGTAGACAAATATTTTAACTGAACTGATGGTGTCTGTAGTAGGCCTATGAACACCTATAAGGCATCTTGTGTTGTCCTTTGCTTCTCTGCCTGCTATGTGCTTTTCTCTTTGTAGTCTTCTGTTGCTATTAAAGGATGTTTAAGAATTTTATAGCATTAGAGAGTTTAGACATATTGCTACATGCATAAACATATGCACATATATATGTATATCTTTTCAAACTAACTCCTACTGTGCTTATTGAGACATAGATGGCTGTCTGTTTAAGCTAGTACTTCATTTAATTACTACTCTGGGGAAGGAGATATTCCCTGTGAATGGAGCTTATCCTTCTGAAGAGTTAGACAATGAAAAGCATTTACCATTTCCCCCATTTTGATACTTCCTGAAATGTACCAGACATGCCTTATTTTGTCAAAACAGATTAGAAAAATAATTTTATTTTCTTCTGTGATTTGAGATCATCATTATGAAAGTGTAACAACTGCAATAAAAGCCCTGCCAGAGAGAGGGGACGGTTTTATTTCCTGAGTTACACTCTGCTTGATATCAGATTCTCTGTTGTAATCCCACATTTTTAATTTTTGTCTCTTTCCCTCATTGAATGACCACAGATGTCTTCCTTGCTGATGCAACTGTGTGAAAACACTCTTCCCCTTTGAACATGTTACTTTTGCTTTGCTTTAATTTGGGGAATGTGCTAAGAACCTGCTAGTATAGTTTGATAAGTAGGAGTTACTGTGACCCTGAACCACCACAAACCACGCCTATGGCATGGACACCTGAGCGCACGGTTTCACTGCTGCTATTTCAGTCCAGCAGAAGTTCTTACTCTTAACTGTCATCAGGATGGTTGTGGTTATGGTTACAGATATTTTGAATAGTTTGATATGTGATGCATCATGCAATTCAGGTTTTCTTTCAATATTAAGTTAAGAAAATAGTTTTAGTATACATTACCTCGACAATAAACTCACTGTTTACCTCCAGCACCACCTGTTGAAGAAGGCACAATTCTATTAGCATAAACTCATGTAACTTAAGAATTCACAAAACCATTGAGGGTGTTCTCTTAAATTCATTTCTTAAATATATATTTTGTTAGTAATATAGAATAAACATGGGTAATAATGCAAGATGAGTAATACACACTTTTGCCCTCCAAAGGCTTTTAAACTTTCAGGGAAGACAAACACGTAACCGAGCGGAGCTGGGGCAGAGACAGCGCTTCAGCAGAGACAGCAGTGTCTTGGTGGGAGGATAAAGCAGACAACTCAAATTGTCAAAGTGAATTCTGGGGAGACCTCATGGGAGAGCAGGCACTGGAAAGGGCTCTGTTGGATGAAGCTGCTTTGATAAGAGGAATGATGGGGAAGAAAATTTCAGCCAGGGTAAAACAGGAGCATAGGTGTACAGGCACGATGTTTCTGACTGTGTTCCAGAAATGGTAGACGACATCATTGGCTGGGAGGCAGGAGAAATAGTGAGGAGACGTGGGGGAAGGACTGGAATGTCGGTTTGGGTGCAGATCATGAAGTGCTTTATAGGCTACAGGCCTATGGAGTTCTGTTTTGCTGGTGAAGAAACAGGCAGTGACAAACACATTGTTTGTAAAACATGTCATTGACATGAAGGGACAGTTACAAGGGAAAGCACTAGAAGGAGAGACACTCCCACAGTTTGTAGGGGAAGGGGCTGTGTGGGGGAGGGCACAGGTGGGAATTTGGAATGACAGCTGAATACAGAAGGGGGAAAATACACACTAGAAATCTGTCAGCAGGTCATAGTGTTTCCCTCTTAACTCGCTTTCTCCCATCCCTGCGTGTTGTAGCACAGCTGCATGAATCTCATTCTGTGAAGAACAGTTATGGGCTCCTGGATAATTTAAAAAATCCCTTGCCTGTAAAAGTCACCTTCTAGAGTCTGTGGGTCACACGTTATCCTACGATGTGGTTTGGCCCTAGGGCCTGGCTAAAAGATGTCGCACAAAAGGGAGGTGGCTGAACCAGCTGCCATTATGGTGGAGTGCCAGGAAAGGGAGTTAGAGGCAGTAGAAGGGGCAGAAACGACCCGGGGAGATGTTTGGTGTCCTGAGTGGGTTACAGTCTCTGCTGATGAGGTGGACCCTCAGGCTCATTTGATGCTCACTAACTACATAAGATTGCCTGTTAGCCTGTAGGTGGGAAAGATGGTGAAGGGACTTAGCGAAAAAGATGAGTTAGAAATTCAACCCAGTCATTCATTCAGAATTGTCATCAGTAAAATATTAGATGACCGGCCGACTTGATGAGAGTGTTTTCTGCCTGTCTTCTTCCTTTGGACATCCTTACAGTGAATGGCATTAACCGAAACAGCCTGAGGAGGACTTTTTCTGCTAAGATGAAAGTAGCTAAGAAGCCAAAATGTATGTGTCTCTGCTAACCTCTGAGAACATGGTGGAGACTGAGGCAGAGTACCTGCCCAGAAGGGGTTCACAGATTAAAGAGGGGGGAAAAGAGACAAAGAAGAAAAGATGTGGCCACATTACAGATACAAAAAAACCCATGTACAGGATATAGCATTGGCCTGATCAAGCAAAGGAGCTGGTCCTGAAGAGTGGATAAGGTTTTGTACATAGTATTGGGTTCAAATTCTGACTGTGCAACTTACAGTACATGCATGAACATTCATGCCCTGGGAGTTTCTTTATTTGTAAAATGAGGATACTTCCATTTAGCATTCAGGATTTTTGTTACGTGTGTGAAATAACTTTGTTAGCTGTAAAATGTTTTCCTGCCATAGGGCAGTGAAATGGGAATGCAAGACTGACCGAATCCAGGGAACTGGCTACTGGGTCATCTCGATTTTAAACCCTCACTAACCACATAAAGTTGCCCGTTTACATTTAGGTGGGAAATAATGGTGAAGTGACTTGGTGAAAAAGATAAATTAGAAACCAACACCAATCATTCACTCAAAAGTTTTCATCAGTAAAATATTAGACAGGCATTGTCCTTTGTATGCAAGACAAAATCCCAACCATCACGACATAGACATTGCAGGGCCAGTTATAGGATTCACAATATTCTGTAGCATCTGACTTCTGGAAAATTGCTCAAGTTTTTCTGGGCCTAGTTTCTTTTTTCAATACTCTCTCCTGAAGAGAATTTCTCCTAAAGAGAATTCCATAAGCTATGTGGAATCTAAATCATTGTGTCCTTATTACAATAAGAGTACATATTATTATTTTACATACTGAGTGTATTTAAAGTAGCAGCAACTGAACAGGCTATTTTTCCTCTCCGTGACTTACCTTTTTGAAGTTGGTTTTTGATGTCATCTGCATATGAGGACTGACTTATTAATAAGCAGTTCTCTCTTGCGTCATACTTATAAAAATCATTGAGTAAAGCGTTTGCTGGCCTCACAGGGATATGGTACAGATGCCAAGTTCAAGCCTAATTATATCACTTTTGTTTGTAATTGAAGGTATATCCAGAAGTGGCATTGCAGTCTGTAAGCCGTGTAATTTTCTGTGTAGGAAAGAAGGGCCTGCATTTCTCATGCAGGTTACTATTTGAAGGTTCCACTCCAGCCGCTCCGTCATCAGGGCTGCTGTGGGTGAGCAATCCGAGCTGGGACCCACTTGAGAAAGGGGAGGAAACTTCCCTGCAGCTGGACCAGCAGTATGATCGCTCTGTAAGGAGCCCCTCCCTGCACACTTAGGGCCTAGAGAGGATGCAGAGGACTGTGTACTCAGAATCGGGAAGTTCTCTGAGAGAGAAACATCTTTGGAAAAGAGGAAGCATTGCAGAATCTTAAGAACCTGAAATATTTTTGGAGCAGGATTTTTATCCTACAACTCCACAGGTAGATACTGTTGACAAGATGGTGTTAAAGTTATAGGTCAGGCTATGGTGATAATACTAGATATCTCTTGGGATATAAATGTTTTTAGTTCATCATGAACTCTGCAGGAATTTGAAGGTAAAAATAGAAAAGTGTACACTTGGTTTAAAATATGTTTTCTAGTTTCTTAGCCACTTACATCAATAATAAAGTAAGAGGTGAGATTTGCTTCCATGTAAACAGTGTGATGAGAGCATCAGTTTTCTGTAACAAGCCCTATGGAAACCAATTATGTAAGCTATCCAGATTTCTGCTTAGGACCTAAAACGCCCATCAGATAAGGTGTTTTTTCCCCCTCATCAGTCTATACGTCTAGAAATTTGCCTGACAATAAAATAAATTTCTGTTCCACATGTCAGAATCACATTGTTTTATGTGGAAGTTAAATTGCTAAGTGGCTAGCTTAGTTCCAAATATGTTTTTTAATTTTAATGCCTGTTTTCAACTTACAGTAAGGTAGTACCTCACTTAGTCACCTAACTTCTTTAACTTCCTGAGAATCACAATATTTAGTTGAAATGTTTACACTACATATGTGGCATGAGTGATCACTATGTGTGCACAAAAATTCTTATCTGATAAAGCTACATGGCTGTTTTTCATGATCTTATCAACTCTGTAAAATACAGGCCTCTCACAGCTAATACCTGTTCTGCCTTAAGTGATTCTTTTGTAGTAAAACTACAAAATCCATAGCATGACCTAAGTTTGATTCTCCAAACTAAGTTATGAAAATAATATTCGGGAGCTAGCTATGAGCTTCTGCTATGTAACTATCTGGTAGAAATAATTACAGAATCTCAGAGTTTCTGTATTGGGAGAAATTTAGTGCTGTCATGCCCAACCACGCATCCCTATGTGGGGCACGCGAAGCTGGAGAGGCTGAGTGCCTCAGCACAGGTACCCAGCCCCGGGGCCTCCACACCTGCTCTGCTGACTGCTCGAACCACCCCATCCGTTTTACAGCAGAACATGGCCAACACCCTCAGAAAGAAGACCAAAGGACTCATGATAAAAGGAAACACCTTAGTAGCTGGGCATTTGGGGGTATCTTTTATAGGTTGTCAGTCAAATTCTTGCTTCAAGTACTCCTTGTGGGTGAGATCCAGATGACACCAAGTGCTTGCAGAGGCTGCCACACCCTCCTCAGGGCCAGTGATGACCCAGAGAGCCTTTGGTTTAGTTCAGAGAGAAGGGGCAGAGTTCAAGTTCAGCAGATGAAAGACAAGCAGGCATATGCCTATTTTATACAACATCCATAATATGACATAGATTCTCTGCAAACATTTCTTGCCTTTGCTCCAGTCTTGAAACATGCTGGAATTTTCTGCTTCCTAATTCTAAAACTTACTAACTGATATCTTAAGGGATGTTAGAAATACAAAAAAGAACTTAAATCTATCACAATTACCAAGAAAGTGTAAAACACAAATACTTCAGCATCAGTGATGAGTAGGAAGAAATTAAGTATCAAGAACACTAAAATTACTAAGGAAAATAAAAGAATACTGCCAAAAAGGAATCCCGAGAATCTGTAATGTAATACTCTTTCAGGATCAAGGAGAAGAAAAATTAACTCTTCAGCTGAACTCAGCAGGTGAAATTTAGTGCCTCTGAAGTTGCCTCTACAATACTGATGCAAGCAATCAGTTTTCATTACAGAAAATGGGAGGCTTATCAGAGTTGACGCACGGAAATAAACACAGAACTATAACAAGAGGTCTATACTGAAGTTTTTTTACTTCTATTAAATATCATGTCAGATTTTCCTCTCATCTTTAAGTAAATAATGACCACTGTAACAGGATATTGCACTTCTGTGTGAAGTTTTTAAGTTTACAAATTTGTTTTTAAATGGTCTTGTTTCCTGGTCTGTGTCTCAAGCTCAGATAATGGAATGTTCTAGCACCCTGCTTCTGGAGTTCTCAGAAATGTGCGCTCCAGGAGAATGGCACCTGGCTGGCCAGCAGGACAGTGGTGCGCCTCCCCTCCCTGGCCTCCGCCGCCCTCTGCCTTGTCAAACCCATGTTTCGGAGGCTCTGTGCAAAGCCACCTGCTTGAGAACAGGTGGAAATCACTTTCCGAGCTTATCTTGCAGCAGTGATGACATTTCTGGGAGACAGGGCAGCCAAGTTTAGGGTATTTGCCTTTATCTGCTTTGAAAAATGTACAATTTCCTAAAAATCCCCTTCTCTTATCTTTCCAATTATACACTCTTAACAGTTTTAACCGAATTGTGTCATTTGACCATCAAGAGGCTTAAGTCTCATCTAGTCTAATCTAGCTTAATTGATTCTTCAAACAGACTTCTCTGGCTGAATTGGTGATAGTCGGGTGCATCGCTAAGCTTGCCCCTTGCCCCTCTGAGCACTGGGTGCTGGGGCCGCCTGGCCCTGCTGAGGATGGGACATTGGCTTCTCGATGCCCCTCTGGGAGGCACGACACATCTCGGGTATCAAGGCTTGGAGGAAAGTAATGGAAGATTCAAAATGCCATGTTTACTTTAAAGAAATAGACCCTCTAAATGTTTCCTTCCTGGACAGTGGGGGTGTTTTGATAATGCCAGAAAGGGCTTGGCTCACTTTCTTCATTTTTCTTTATCCATTTCTGACTGGAAAAAAAATTTCTCTTATAACAAATATTTCACAATGAGTCGCAATGTAATTTTGACATAGTTAACATTCATTCAACCTTGAAGCTAACTCACAGGGAAATAACTGTTTAAAAGGAAAGGGCTTGACCAACTGACTTTCCTACAGATGTAAGACACATTTGCTCTGGGAATTCTGACAGCAATCTGTCTGACTTAAGTACAAGAAAGTAGAAAAATAATTTTATTTCTGATTATAAGTTTTAGAACTCTTCTAGCATTTGTTCTGAATTAGATCATGCCTCTGACGCCATCTAGGTCTAATTTGGCCACTTTCCCACACTGCTTCCCTGTGGCCCAGGCCCCTCGGGCACGGAGAGACCTTTGAGGCCACCAGAGGTTACTTGCATGGACCTCTCTTTGCAGGAAGGGATTTAAAAATGGAATAAATCCCAAGTGAAAGTCCGGCACCTGACAGAGGAGAAAAGGCCTCAAGGCTGCATTTCCTTCCCAGGTCTTGAATTCTACTTACCATTAAAATGATCAACAGGCCAATGTTCCAGAAAAGGAGCCAGTCCATTCCTTCGGTTTCTCTAGACACGAACCCCTGCGAGATTCTGTTTTAGTCCCAATCCTCTCTGGGTCCTGAATTTGGCTCTGTAGCGAGATGGACTTCGAGATGCCCTTTGAGGAGGGCCTGGGCGACGACACCGGTGCCTTCTGGGCAGAGGAACAAGATGCTCTATAATGACTCTGTGTCCCCACCCGGACTCCGGGCCCGTCTGGAAGGCTGGCCTTGTTCGGGTTCTGGGTAGGAACGTAGACACGCCTCGATTCTTATTGCAATGAAACCCTTTGTTGGACACCAAAGAAAAATCTTACAGAGTGAGGACAAGATTTACAGGGAAGATACCCAATGAATAATAAATTACTCACGACATGAAAAATAATTAAAATGTTAGGGCCTATCATCATGCTGAATAAAATTAGTAGTCTTATTCTTACTGTCAACATTGTAAAAGCAAAATTACACAGACGGACACACATGTCCACTACAGAACCCACTTCAAGGCCTGACGCTTTGAGCGGAGGACCTGTGGAAAGGCCGCAGAGCTAAGTGTGGTGGAGGCAGGGGGGCCAGTGAGCCTCTCGCCTCTCCCTCAGGGAACTCCTGCTTCCCTCCTTGGGCAGTCCTGTAGTGGAACTGCATTCCTCAATTTTAAAGATGTTGTGAAAAAAATAAGGTCAAGACAAGGTGATTCCACTAGTTTGTTTGTTTCCACATTTTAGCCTCGTCTTTTTCCTACACACAGTTGAACTTGGGTGGAAATAACCAATAATAATAACAATAATAAGTAACCACAGTATGGTCTGCTCCCTACTCACAGCGCGTCCACGGATGAAGTCCGTGACATGGGCCAGGAACACCTATTCCACCGTCACAAGCCCTTATGAAGGAGCAGCTGAGGTTGGAGACCTGAGAATCTGAGGGAAAAGGCCAGGGCAGCCTCCGGATCATACCGGAAAACGTTTCCTCTTTTTCATTTCTCTTCCCCTTTGTTAGTGTGGGTTTAGAATAGGTAGCTTCCTCATGAAAAAACTGCAGGCTGGCCCTTAGCATCAGTAAACGTCAAGGGGAAATGCAGCTGCGGGTTCTCTGATTGCCAGTGCTGGGCTGGAGGACCTCGAGGGACCACCCCCTCCCACCCCACCCCCCGTCTTCACCGCCCCACCTGCATCTCAGGAGCCCAACAGGCTCCATCTCTAGCGCTTCTGGGAGCTTAGGGAAGAGCCGAGGCATTGAGAGGGCTGGCATAGTGTCCTAAGCAGAAGTGAATTACATGTTGAAGATATTTATGAGAAAGAGAGCAGGAAATTATATTTAAGAACTGGGAAGAAAATGAACTGTTACAAGAGGCAGTGCCCGAACCAAGCCTTATATTTGGTGATATCTGCCTAATCCAACCTTGTATAAGCCGACCTGATAAACCATGCGTATGAGATTGTTTTTTAAAATACACCTCCAGGTGGCCCTGCGGATTATCTAGAAAGCCAACACACATAGATATTCCCTGCTTGGTTGATGAACCTGCTCTTTCATTTCTGCTGGATAGGTCTTTAAAAGAAAAGTTATAGACAGCTGTGTGAGTAAACAAGAGTTTAAAAAAATTCTTCTGTAACCATTTTATATCCCACTGAACTTTCATCCTTCATTTTCATGAATTTTTGCCCAGAGGTTTGAAAAGTGACCTTTATATCTGCCACAGAAAAGTTTTCTTGAATGGCTAGGCCAGAAGAGCATTGGATCATTTTTCCCCTTGAGATGTGTCCCCAGGAATAATGCCAGTGAGCCCCCCTTACTTGTTTCTGTGTGGGAAGGGCAAAGGGTGCTGCTGCCTGAGGGGGTTTCCAGGGGACAGGGTGGCGGGACAGGGTCCTCTGCAGTCCAGCCTGGCAAGGACCTTCTCATTGGCTGCAGTTCTGTCATGGCCGTGTTTTTTTATTTTTGTGCACAGCATTTGACTTACTTGAGGTGGTGAGGGACACTGAGGATCCTCACTGCATCAGTGAGGGCTGTTCCTTAGCCAGCTGTGTGTATTTCTATCCCTAGAAACGCCACAAACCCCTCTGGAAGTATTGGTGCCTTGTGGAAACGATACGTGCAGGACTGCTTAAGATTTCAATTATGGAAACTCACGAGAAACACCAAAAAAGGGCAAGAATTCTACCTCCTGATATATGGTCGTTTATAGAAATACTGAGCCACTTTTTAGCATTGGCTTAGATATATGACAGCAACATAGAAAAGAGCTGGTGGCTGAATGTTATTATCATTTAAAGAAGACTCTTTACATATTTTAGAGTTTACCAGGCTCTTGAGTTTAATAGCTGGCTGTGCAAGTAGAATTTTTAGAGTGAAGTTTGTCCTGTTATTTATGTTTGATGCCAAACCAGCGGCGTTTCATTTGCTCACATGAAAGTGGACATTGAATTTCAGGGGTGTTCTTGATATTTAATTATTGTTCTTGTGCTTCTGTAATATTGCCTCGTCCTGCTTTTAGGTAGTAGGACATTTTCATTCTGCAATTACATCCATCTAAAACATAGTAAGTGCTTTAACACTGATATTTTTAAAAGTAATGCCATAGGAGACAGATAACTCAATATGTTCTAGTACAAATTATTTTTGAAAAGAGGACATATAACCTATATAGGCCACTATTGTTTTCAGGAAAATGATATCAGGACAAAGTTTTCCATCAAATCATCAGAGTTCAGGGTTAATGGTAGGTACATTTAAGTATCCCAGGGCAGCTCTAGTTCTTAAAAGCAGGTGTTAGAGGAAAGGAAATTAAAATAGTATTTGTGGTCCTAAATGATGTTTGTCAAATGCAATAGGCCAGTAGGTTCTGGAGCTGACTCATGCAAAAGGGTTTAGTTACCACTGGCTTGGGGGATGGACAAAAGGTAAATAAACAAAGCTTGTCATGGTTAAGACCTAGGGCTTGTGCATACATGCCTGACTGCTGGCTCCCCTTGGGGTAATGGCACTGAAGATAAGTACCCCGTCTCCTCATTAAGGCCAAATTACGTTTGGCAACTAGGATGCCAGCAAACCCAGTTATTTAATGGGTTAGAAATACTGGAGATTAAACATCAGGTTCCTAAAGTTATGTTAATACCATAAGGATGATGTTAGATCACACCCTAAAATCATATTTACACCCTGAGAGAGGTGCCCTGTTGACTGTCCGTATGACTTCACGTCCTGGGGGCGAGATGTCTTCCAAGAAAGTGCAGACAGAATAGCGTGTCTTCCAGCTCTGAATGGATTAAAGTGTATACTTAATCCTGATCACGTACTTGCTGCCTGCTTATCCCGAGAAGTGTCATCTTCGCCGCCCCTCTGCCTCCTGATCGTGATGTGGCAGCTGCCCCACAGTGTGATAGTTCCTACATCCTGCTGGCTGCTTGGACGGCGTAGCAATGCTCCAGTTCCGCAAACCTGTGGTGTGTGTCTGCCCACTTCTGATGCTACTTAGTTATGCATCCAGCGGGCTCTGGATGGGTTCTGGGAAGAAATCCCAGAATAAACAGTCAAAAGCAAGGAAATATACTTCTTGGGTTACTTACACCAAAATCATATGGTAAGAAAATAAGTAGAAAATGAAGATTTCTTGGCCCCAGATTTACTGAATCAGAATGTCTGCAGGTGGGACTAGAATCGTTCATTCTTAACATGCTGTCCAGGCAACTCGGCAGCTGTGGGCTCAAGTTCAAGAACCGGGCCAGGAGGATCAGCCTGTGGAGGAAGAGCAGCAGGTGCCCTGTAGTTTCTCTAACACAGCGTTAGCATTTCTGCTTGGGTACTGGCTATTTGAGTTTCTTTTTATGTGAAAAATTCACTTCCTTTTTCCTTTTTCTACCTGTGTTATTGATACCTTTAATTGGTTTATAAACACTCTCCATATACAGGAGAAATTAACTTCTGCTTTATGTGTTGGGGCTGTTTTTTCCTTAGTTTTTTCTCTTTCGAGCCTGTTTTGTAAATATATACACATTGCAATTAAGAATGATTCTGTTTTTACTTAGAATAGGCTGTTAGAAACAATCCTGCTCTCTCTTATGTTGCTGCAGTAATAAATTATCACCGACTTGGTAGCTGAAAACAACACAAGTTCATCATCTTGCGGTTTTGAAAGTCGGAAGTCCAGAAGGAACCTTAAGGGCCAGCAAAGGTGCAGGCAGGGCTTGAATTCTGGAGGCTCCAGGGAAGAATCGTGCCCTGGACTTTGCTGCTCTGGGGAGCCTTCAATTCCGTTCCGGCCGTCCCCTCCTTCGGCCTCACATCTCTTTATATCAGCATGTGCGCCGTCTCCCTGGGTGTATGCAGGCAGCAGAACTGCTGGGGCATCCATTAACCTTCTTTAACTTGTTTTCCCAGTGGCTACACCAGTCTGAGCTCCCACCAGCAGTTGAAGAGGGTCTGCTTTGCTCAGCAACACATGCAGGGAAAGTTTTGTCAACTTTTAAATTTCAGCCCGCATGCAGGATGGGTGCTTGTATCTTGTATGAGCGTCCCTGATTACTGCTGGGCTGCACAAACACACTCGGATTATCATTAGGACTGCATCATATTTTACAATTAATTAGAAATGTCAAAATTTCAATTTTGAGTCATGTATTGGAATCCAGAAACTAGGACTGCCTCTTCATATTTTTAGGTTTTATTTAATAAAGTTCTGTTATGTTTTCATTGTTAAGGTCTTACAGAGACATTTTTGAGACTTATTTCTTGTTACTAGTACAAATGTATTTTCTCTAATTTCTAACATTCTAACATTGTTTTCTTGCATGTAGAGATGCAATTGATTTTGGCCTTTTGTGTATTCAGCAATTTTGCTAACCCTTAGTTTAATATGAAAAATACATCTGAAGATTCTTTTGGATTTTTAGCTACACAATTATTTAATTTGACAATAATGACAGATTGAGACTTTGATAGTGAGCATCATATTTCCCTTATTTATTTCATAGAGGAACCTTTTAATACTATGCCATTAAGTTTAATACTATTTCCATCAAATCATCATAGTTTAGGGTTAATGGTAGGTAATATTTAAGTATCCCATTTCATGAATAGTTTGTATTAAGTTATTAAAATCTCTTCTGCTCATAATTTAATAAGAATATTTATCATGAACATATGTTTTACTAAACATGTCCTATCTATTTAGAAAATCATATGAGTTTCCTTACTTAATCTGTGTCTCTGTGTCTGTAGTATATTACATGGATTGAATTTTCTGATGGTAACCCAATCTTGTGATTTTATTTATAAACCCAGATTTGATCATCATCATTTTAATGTATTACTGGATTCAGTTCATGAATCTTCTGTTTAGGAATTTTCCACCCACACTCATGAGTGAATTGGATGTAATTTTCCTTTCTTGTGCTGATCTTTTTGGCCTTGTCAAAGTTGTGCTTGCCTTATAAAAAGTAAGTTGGGGATTATCACGTCCTATTCTCTTATCTAGAAGAGTTGTGTAAGATGGAAATTATTTCTTCATTGAGCATTTGGTTCGTAAGACAGTTTGGGTAAATGGTACTTTTTACCTTGAATTTATTCACGTCATCTAAATTTTTTAATTGATTGGCAATAAGTTGCTTATATTAGTCTCTTATTATTTTCTTAATATGTGGAGTCTATAGTTATGTCTATTTTAAAGAATTCTTGATTTTTTTTTGTGTAGTTTTTTGTTTTGTTTTGACCAGTCTTATTAGTACACCAATTTTATTAGGTTTTTATGTTTTTGATTGTATATGCCTGATGATTTCAACATCTAAAGTCTCTTTAGGTAATTTTCTGCGGTTGTTTGTGCTGGCTTTTTACTTACGCAGTCTACTTGGATGGGTCACTGGGCCACCCTGAATATGCCATTGCATTCTTTCTTTGTGCCCCTCCATCCTTCCTTCCCTCAGAGATTTCTATGAGGTAGAAGTTCAGTGATAGAATATAAAGGTAACATTTTTAAGGAATGTGCCTTCCTGCTTTGACACCTCCCTCTGACCATGTGAAACTGGGTTCCTATAAGCATATTCTTTGATAATTCTATAGCTTACCTATACCACTAGATTCTGAAAGAATGTGTCATCTACTTTTAGAGCAATCTCCCATCCAAGGAATCTGGAAAAATATTTACTAGTTCTTGAACTTCCTTGTGTTGACCCACATTTCCCTGTATTTAGTGGACTGTGTGTGTGTGTGTGTGTGTGTGTGTGTGTGTGTTTGGAGGAGGGAAGGGAATTGGTAACCATTCTTTTGTTCTTTATGAAGATAAATGGTTGTTTTCAACTATGATTTTATTGCTATTTCATTTCATAGAACTGAGTAAAAATATAGTTGAAAATCCTCATTATCTTCATTTTATCACACTTGTTAGTTTTTATTGTGTGGAAGTTAAAATAAATTATCTTATTTATGTAGCTTATCCCTAATTATAGCTTCTAGTTTGTCATGCTCATAGATTTATCTATTTATAGTTAAGGTAAATGTGCTATGCCAGTGTGGCATATGGAAGTGGATGAAGATACAGATCTGGTTCAAATTCCAGGAATTCTACTAATGTGTTTTGTTTCTAGGAGTGAGTTAATTTATTTCTGTAAATTGCATTTCCTCATCTGGCATATTTTGGGAGATTAAATTAGATACATATATATAATGAAATTAGCACATAGAGCATTCTCTTTGAGTAGTATTCTTTTTTCATAACTTGCCATTTACTAAAACCTATGGCATTGTATAGATATGTTATTTTTTTTATATACTAGTATTCAATTTTCAGTGACAGTCAATAAATATGATTTTTTCTTATTTTTGCTACTGTAGCTTATAACACATTAATTTTGCTGACAGTTTTGGGCCTGTGCTTGAAATTTTATTCTATTTAATTGTTTTTTTAATCCTCACCTTGGTTTTAATGATTTTTTTTTTATTTAAAAAGACTTAATTTTATTTTATTTTATTTATTTATTTTTTTGAGAGGGCATCTCTCATATTTATTGATCAAATGGTTGTTAACAACAATAAAATTCAGTATAGGGGGGACAATGCTCAATGTACAATCATTAATCCATCTCAAGTCTAATTCTCGTCAGTCTCCAATCTTCTGAAGCATAACGAACAAGTTCTTACATGGTGAACGATTTCTTACATAGTGAATAAATTCTTACATGGTGAACAGTACAAGGGCGTTCATCACAGAAACTTTCGGTTTTGATCACGCATTATGACCTATAAACAATCAGGTCAAATATGAATATTCGTTTGATTTTTGTACTTGATTTATATGTTGATCCCATATTTCTCCCTTTATTATTATTATTATTATTTTTATTTTTAATAAAATGCTGAAGTGGTAGGTAGATGCAAGATAAAGGTAGAAAACATAGTTTAATGCTGTAAGAGGGCAAATGTAGATGATCAGATGATCAGTTGTGTGCCTATGGACTAAGTATTAATCCAGGCTAGACAAGGGCAGCAAAACATCCGCGGATGCAGAAGATTTCTCTCAAAGCAGGGGGGGTGAGGTTCTGAGCCTCACCTCTGTTGATCCCCAAATTCTCACCTGATGGCCCCCCTGCGACTGTGCCTGTCTTAGGTTGTTCCTCCCTTGAGGAATCTTACCCATCTCTGGCTAACCAGTCATCTTCCGGGGCCATACAGGGAAATGTAAAGTTGGTAAGTGAGAGAGAAGCCATATTGTTTGAAAAGGTTAGCTTTTTACTTCTTTGCAGATTTATGCCCTGTGGCTTCTATGCCCAGCACTTGTCTCGAGGTATCTTTACCACCTGGAGGAATTATGATACTCGGTAAATTCGATATGAGGCACGAATTCTATTTAAGGGTTGTAATTAGGAAGAAAGAAGAAAAGCTACAGAGGTAGCATATGGAAGGAAACATGGGAGGATTGATTATTTCTTTGACATATCTTCTTGTAGAGTACCTTAAGTATGTATAGGTTTTAAACTACTAACTAATTTGTACACACATATTAACATAATAGGAATACAGTGACATAAACAAAGCAAATCTATAATTACCATCCATCTCCAGTGAAGCCAAGAAAACCATTTAGGCACCCTAGGCATTTGTGAAAATTTGTCTATGATATGATGGATATTGTCCAACTGTACTTGAACAGTCTGAGAGAAATCAGACAAATTAAAGCAACCCATTTCTGGGATCTGTTCACATCCCATATGTTCCTTTTAACCGTAGATAGTCTATAGTCATAAGATTTTGGAGTGCTACAACTTGCACCCCTCCCAACTCCTGGTTGAGTTCCAACAGTACAGATCTGGTCAAATTTGTTGTCTCACTGTATGCACATGCCAGCCTTGACATCTCCCTCCTCATTCCTATGGCAAGTCCAGGAGACGGTGGGCTGGATGCAGCCACAACCGCAACATCGCCCGGATCCCTGCGGAGGCTTTTTGATGATCATCCCCCGGCACAAGTCCTCCAGAGAGTGCTGATGCCGGAAGCTCCTCCTCATATCGTATCTTAGTTCATTTTCTGGGTATCCAAGCTAGGCCTTGATCTTCTGCATAGAAACAAACAGACCCTTTGCCCACACTTTGACATGCCCTCTATACCACTGTGCAGAACTCATTGGAGGTCAGCACACAGTAACTGCTTTTTTTTTTTTTTAATTAAGAGAAAGGAATATTATCAGAAAAGAGTACCTCCATAGCTGATCATCTGACACCCTTTAAGTGATCAACATTAAGGATATTTAAAGCATGTGTTGATCTTTGATTTATCAATAGTTTTATCCTATCAAGGAGTAATCCCCCTTTTCTTTCTTTCGTTCTTTCTTTCTTTCTTTCTTTTTTTTTTTTTTTTAAATGTTTAATCTACACTTACATGAAGAATACTATGTTTACTATGCTCTCCCCTATATCAGGTCCCCCCTAACAACCACATTACGGTTACTGTCCATCAGCTTAGCAAAATGTTGTAGAGTCACTACTTGTCCTCTCTGTGTTGTGCAGCCCACCCTCCCCTTTCTCCCTCCCCCCCATGCATGCTAATCTTAATACCCCCCTTCTTCTTCCCCCTACCTTATCCCTCCCTGCCCACCCATCCTCCCCAGTTCCTTTCCCTTTGGTACCTGTTAGTCCATTTTTGGGTTCTGTAATTCCGCTGCTGTTTTGTTCCTTCAGTTTTTCCTTTGTTCCTATACTCCTCAGATGAGTGAAATCATTTGGTATTTCTCTTTCTCCGCTTGGCTTATTTCACTGAGCATAATACTCTCCAGCTCCATCCATGTTGCTGCAAATGGTTGGATTTTTCCACTTCTTATGGCTGAGTAGTATTCCATTGTGTATATGTACCACATCTTCTTTATCCATTCATCTACCGATGGACATTTAGGTTGCTTCCAATTCTTGGCTATTGTAAATAGTGCTGCGATAAACATAGGGGTGCATCTGTCTTTCTCAAACTTGATTGCTGCGTTCTTAGGGTAAATTCCTAGGAGTGGAATTCCTGGGTCAAATGGTAGGTCTGTTTTGAGCATTTTGATGAACCTCCATACTGCTTTCCACAATGGTTGAACTAATTTACATTCCCACCATCAGTGTAGGAGGGTTCCCCTTTCTCCACAGCCTCGCCAACATTTGTTGTTGTTCGTCTTTTGGATGGCAGCTATCCTTACTGGTGTGAGTTTTAGTTTTAATTTGCATTTCTCTGATAATTAGCGATGTGGAGGGTTTTAATGATTTTTAAAGTAGATTATGCATCTTTTAAAAAATCTAGTTCATTATCCTTTCTTTGCTAGTAAGAATGTTTTAGGGGGAAGGCTTTTCTATTGTTAATGATAAGAATGTTGCAAAGAGAAGTCCAGCCAGAGAGTCACCAAACAGGACCTGTTAACTACCTAACTTGGCTTGAGTTCCCCATTGCAAAGTTTGTATCTAAGTGTTCTAGACTCACATTTACTTTTGTATTTGTATTGAAAGCAGATCAGTTTTCATGGTGACTGGTGCTCAATAATCATGTTTATAGATGTTATTTATAAAGTAGAATACTATGTCATTAATTTGCAATGGAGGGTTTTTCCTGGGGGGGGGGGTGCTAATTAGAAAGCTCATATTCTTTCTCCAGATGTCTCCCATGTGCCGTAGCAATCAAGGTATCAATCCCCAAATTGTTTATTGATCATGAATAGAGAGCAAAGATGGGCAGATATTTTAACATGCCCTTTATCTAAGCTTCAGGGGTATCTAGTAAAATGTTCATTCCCTGTGGGAGGGATTGCCTTTATTCATTGTTCCAGAGGACAGTGATGCCGGGGTTCTTGTTTGCAGAGTCAAAGAATGAACTTAGCAAACACCCAGGGTAGGAAAGCCAGGGAGACTTTTATTGAGAGATAGAGTGAGAAGACAGACAGAGCTCCTGGCTTGAGCCAGGAGGGGACAAGAGAGCCTGTAGTGGTGCATTGTCTAGGGGTTTTATAGGCAGTTGAGGATTTTTGGGAACTGGATAAAAGGCTTAGGGGTGTGGACTTGTTAAGTGGTACCTGAATATTAAAAAAAATTAACTTAGCACAAGAAATTTACTGCTCTGATTTTCCCTGGGATACTGGTGTCTTGGTCTAGGAGCATATCAAAAGGCCACCTGCCCAGCCCCCAAGGTTAGTTGAGGTATTGTCTGTTCCCTAAAGAGTAAGTTTAAGAATCTTACCTCTTAACTTCCTGGGTATTAAGATGCAATCTTATCTTTTAGGTGGAATCCTTCCTGACTTTTACTCTGTTGTTTATGGCAAGGCCTGCATGCTAAATTAGTTGCCCAGTTTGCAAATCACCTCATCAGGTCTGAAGGAGGAAAGACAGCACATAGGTCTGGCCCTTTTAGCATGCCAAAGTGAATCTTACAGATGATTACAAAATGGTTAGCATAATAAAACAATGTGCTACTCTTCTTTATCTGGGGAATATTAACTGATCTCATGGAAGAATGACTCTAGAGCTTAACGTTTAACACAGAATTTTGGTAGGGGGTTTCCTTGCATGTAGTTTGCTTTGACTGCAGATATCCTGCCTTGCTTTTTCCGGAGGCCCTCACCTACTCTGACTCCACCCCATGGTCCCTGTCTCAACAGCGTGTAGAAAGGCCTGAACTTTTACATATATTTGATTTACTCTATAGTTGATTTAGTTGGTTGTTTGAGTCTTCAGCCTCAGAGTTCTGGTAACACTCTTCTATTGCTACCTTGACCTTTGGCATTTGAAGAAGGCAACTTCCTTGTTCCAGTTTTTTTGGACTCTGTTTTCCAAATACTTGGAAAATATTTCATTATTGTGGGTAAAATTGTAACGTTTCCAGAATATCTCACTTGGCTTTAGTATATCTGCATGTCAATTGGCACTCAGAGGTGGAAGGAAGTATGACTTTAGTGCATTTGCCTCATTCCTCAGGGTGGAGAGAAGTTCCTCTCCATATCCATGGGTAATTACCTGGGTGAGGAGGGCTTATCTGTACCCAAGAGGAGAGACGAGGGCAGGTTTTGTTTTTGCTGGAGCAGAAAAGAGAGAAACGGCCCCAGACTTCAGTTTATAAGCAATAAATGGGTTTTAAACTTTATTTTTCCCTTTGACTGATTTCAGTTTTTATAGGTATTTTGCTCCGAATTTCCTCTCCCTGGATGAACAGTTGTATTTGGAAGTAACCTATCCTGCTATAGTTTACTTCTTAATTCTAACTATATACCAGTAAAGTCTAAAATTTTACATTTCTAATCTTTTCTGAAAGCATAGTTAAGTCAATTGGTTAAGATATATTTTACAATCTAAATTATACTGTCCCTTATTTTAAAGAAGCTTCATCATGGCAAACAGTAATTTAGAAAGAGAAATTCTGTTGGGCATGGTGGGAATTTGACAAGCAATGTAATTTCATCTCATATGGACTGTCAGTGCAAGGACGGATTTTAGAAAAATTGAGTGGTGAACAGATTGCTTTTATGCATGTATTCAACAAGTAATTACTGAGTTTCTGCATGTCACTGTGCTGACCTCTGTGCATCACACATTAATTAAATATTTGTTATTTAATTACTTCCATATCCAAATAATCACAGTAGAATTCTTGGCGTACCGCTTGTGAGTAAGTTAGGTGCAAGAATATGTCTTAGCGATTGAGTGAGCTGTCGTGATGTTATTAGAAATAATCTAGTATTGAAATGTTGGGCCTATGTATACAAAAATGATGACTTTAATTGACTCAAAGCCCTTCTTTCTGGCAGTAAATACATATCAAGCCAATTATCTATAAAGGTCACTCCTAAATGTGTAACAGTAAAGCTAAGTCATGTATTTTAGGAGAATGAGTATATGTCTAAACACTTTATGGGGACAAGATTATCTAGTTAACATAAGTGATATAATATCATAAAGATACAAATCAATAATAAGAGGGACCTGGAGACTTTCTGTTTTATATCATTGGGTTTTGTTATTCAGTCCACCAATATATTAACTTACGGTCCATTCTTTCTTACAACGGAATATTCAAGGAAGGCCAGTTTAATCAGAAAATTCTGCAGTTTCTTTTAGCATATTTCACCAGTGTGGCAGAATGCACCAATGGTTGTGACAGACCCACTGGTCCCCTCTCCATACTTTGCTCTCATCATTTCAGCACCCACAGCCCTAAAGTCCTCCCCTCCTGTGTTTATTCACTTCCCCGGTGGCAGAGCCCCTGCACTCACCTGAGCAGCAGGCATGGGGAACTGTGTCCAGAGATGGTCCTTCGCTATTAACTGATGGTAGCTGCTGCCCACATACGGGAGCTCCCTCGTTCCCGGGACGGTCTGACTCTGCAGAGCATGTGCTAAGCTACACTGGCTTCCAGAGTTTCCCCAGGAGGGCTGAGCTTCGGGTGCCCCTGGTGGTAACCGGCTTTTATCAGCTGCTTTCCTTTCTCCATTTCATCTCCCCATTTATGATCAGTGGTTCCTTCGCCTCCATCCCTTTCCCCCCAGATTGTCCTTAACTCCTGTTTCAGGTTCTGCTTCTGGCTGAATCCAATGCAAAATGTGATCAGAACAAACCGAGAAGCCTGGATCATTAATCTATCAGGTAGCAACTGGCATACAGTTTGGAAGAAGTATCTATTAATTGCAACACAGCCAAGTATCTTCCTTTGAAAAAATGTGACACATTACATTTTGGTCCAAACAAATATGAACTTGGATGAAATGGGAACCTGACATTTCAAGCAGTTCTGGGGAGATTCCTGAGGCCGGGCTTCTCCCTCCGGGGTTTTCTCTAAGGAGAGGTGACTGAGACAGGCACAGAGCACACTGGGATATACCGAGTATGGCATATTAAGCTTTGTTTGTAAAATTAGAAAAAATAGAATCAGTTGGAGTCTGTCTTATTTGAACTCAGTCACCGAGTACATGGCTAGAAAATGAGATTTGAATTTTATCTATTGCTTGGTATCATTTTTCCAATTGCACTTTGCATGGTGCTTTATTAAGCTGTCCAGGCTTAGTTTTATTTTGGCACTTGTTTTGCTACCAAACTGATGGTCAGACCAGTAGTAGAAACCCCTCACCGAAAGCTAGCCAGAGGTGGCCTTTTAAACTTGCACATCTGAGCAGGGCCCTCCCCTGCTCAAGCTGTCCAGGGGCTGTCCGCTTTGCTCAGAGCAAGTCAGAGCTCCCCTGCCGGCCAGCAAGGGCGGACTGGACGTCAGCCCTTGGAACGTCTCAGATTCCATTTCTTAAACTGCGTTTCTTCTTTCACTGGCTCCAGCCGCGTGGGTCTCTGTGTTGTGTTCTTCCTGGAATGCCCCAAGGACATGCCTACCTCTGAATTCTTGCAATTGTGCAGCTCCCTCCGCCTGAGAAGTTCTGTACCCAGAGCCACATGGCTTGTTTCTTAATGTTCTTCAGGTGTCTGCTCAGAACAGAGCCTTAGAATAGAGCCGATTCCCGCCACCTACGTGCACGAGCAGCCTCCCGCCAGCCCCCTCCCAGTCGCCCCCCGCTGTGTTCCCCTCCAGGCCACCTGCTGGCTGACACCCGCGCGTTTGCCTAGTCGCGGGGATGGTCCGTGCCCACCCTGAGAGTGAACTCCATGGGGAGAGGGACTCTCTGTTCTGTTCCGTCACAGCACCACCACCCCTTCTTGGCACAACGGTCAGGCATTCAAAAGGTATCTATGGAATGAATGAATGGATGAATGAGCAAGGTGGTCGAGGAAGGAATTTCCGAGGAGATGATACTTAAATTGCTACATAAAAGATGAAAAGATGCAACCATTTGAAAATAAGCAGGAAAATGTGCCCTGCAGAGTGAATTCCAGTCTCGAAGGTGGAAGCGCTTCCTCAGGGGGTTTCGCCTCATCTTCTCCGTGACAGCCTTTCTAGCCCAAGCTGCCATTGCTTTCCATCATGATCTTCATGCCAGATCAGGTGGGTCCCTTGAGGCTATTCTAGGACATGAAATGGAAATCTACTGAAATTCTTAAAACAGGGGATCGGCTCAACCTAATTTATATTTTAGAAGGCCACACCACCTCATCTGTGGAGAACTGTTTGAAGAAGGCCAGTATGGAAGTTGAGAGATGACTTAAGAGGCAGTCTGGTAGGACGGGGCAGAGATGGAAGCTATGAGATGGCTTGAGTTATATCTTAGTAATAGAGTCAATCACAGCCATTAGGACTTACCACTGGATCAAATGTGGGAGGCATGCTGATGGAAATGTTCCAAGGGAGAGAGAGAGGTTGAAGGTTTAGGAAAAAAGTCATTAGGAAGGGAATGAAGTCCTTGGGCACAGTGGGGGAACGTCTTTTTTATGAATGGGACACTGACTCCATCGCAGTCAAGCACGGGGATGGTGGGCTCAGGACAGACAGAGGGGCGGCTTTGACAGGGGCAGATGAGTGGGCTTGAGTTTGATGACTTGTTTTCTCAGTGAGCAGTAGGCTTAGGTCAATAATGAGAATGGTGAGGGCAGATGAGGTGTGGAGTTCTGAGGACCAAGCGTAGAGACGTGACCTAGTTCAATGAGGCGGGAAGTCTGTGAGAGAATCCAGATCATAGAGAAGCATTTGGCCAGAGTCTCAGAAACTCTGATGAAGGGGAGAAATCACAGCCATGGGTACGAAGCACACGAGCTGGTGGGATAAGGAGGACATGGCCAGAGGCTGTGCAGGCAGAAACAGGCCCCCTGGTTTCTATGCCAGGTGAGGACAAGGAAGCGGTGCAGGTGGAGTCCAGCAGTTGAGCATTCTGGGGGTCCGTGCCTCACCCTGTGGTCACTTCAGTGATGGCGACCACTCTTAGGAGTTGGAGAAGTCACAGCAGACTGTGGGCCAGAATATTAAGGGTCTTCAGTGGAAGTGCAGGCATTATTAAGAGCTCTGCAAGTGGTAGAAACAGGAGATGAGGCAGATTACAAGCAGGTCACCGAGCCTGAAAAGTGCAGGGTTTTGTGCCGCTGAAGCTGGTGATGGTCTGAAGGTGGCATTGGACAGCGGCGAGCAGAGGGACTCCAGTAAAGATAAAAGGGTGTGGTTTTAAAAGCAAATGAGAAGGAAAGCCATTTTAAAAGAAATACATGCTAGTAGAAACAAAGTAAGAATTGGAATATGGAAGAGAGAAAAATAGAAGCACAAGGATGTTTAGAATATCAAAACAAATCAAAATTTAAAACACAAGCTATTTATCATTTATTTGTGTGAGGCTGCTCAAAGCTGTGCTCTGACATTACTCAGAGGCACTCTAGGCGTAGGCTTCTCAGTAAACATGAAAAAAAAGAGCTCAGAAATGGAAAAGGAAAATAAGTTTTAACAGTGTGAACATAAAATGACTATTTCTTTCCTCATTTGGGCTGAAAATAATCACTAGATTTGATAACTTCTAATTATTCCTTATAGTTAAAACCCATTGCTCCCCTTGTGAGTCAGAAAAGATAATGGAGGCATACCAATAATTTTATTGCTGTAAACATAACTCTTTGGAAATTACAGACTTAAAATAGCCAACAGATGATCAAGCAGTAACTAGTACCCAAATAATCCAAGAACATTTATGTTGAGATGGGAAGGCACCTTGTTTTAAACCTCGCCAAAGACGAATAGTAGATTAAAGAAAAACTTGTAAAATAGCAAAAGAAAAATAAGTTAGACTCAGTACAGTTTGATGATAAAGTGTTTAGTAATTCACATACACCAAAATGGAGGGAATATAAACAACTAAACAATAAATTATTCATTGTTTGAAAAATATTTGATGGCTAATAGGTTGATTGATTCATTTTGTCCTAGCATGAATTGAATCATCTAGAACTGGAAGGCAGAGTTTCTCTCATGGGTATTTGTAACCTATGTGGACTGCTGTGTCCTAGTGCAGTGTGAAGGGGGTCTTAGAAAATACCAGAAATCTCACAAAAGGTTGGGATTTATTACATAGGCACAAAAGAATGCAGCTAGTACTTTTAAGAGTTGTTTTTGGTTTCAAATGTCTTTTCTGAGTAGCCGTGGCCATTTTAGCCAATGATTGCACTATCTTTGGACTCCTAGTGAAGTCAAAGGGTGTCACATCTGTTATATCCTGGTTGACATTCAAATGTTTGTATAAACTCAGAAATGAATTATGTATATAACTAGAACATCCAGTTTGAGTGGACATGTAATTCTTGAAACTATTTAATTAAAATTCTGTCAGAACATTACATCGACTGAAGATTATGATGTTAAAAATTTGATACACAAATGCAGAACAATGAAGCCCTATAAATGACCCCAGAGAGAAATTTTTCTGTAAATTTTTCAGTGCAAATACAGTTAAATCAGGCAACATACATAGAGACTAATAATGTGTAGTGGATTTATCTGGAATTCAATGTCAAAATTAGCTCAGGATGGTATTTTGGTTGATATTAAATAACAAAGGAAGTATTAACATACACTAATTTTTGCCCCTAATCACCACTGCTCTAGAAAGTCAGAGGTCTTATAAACATCAAAGACTTTGTTTTTAAAGTATATATACATAACATTTAAATTGCTCTTTCTTCCTTCTCTCTTTTTTAAGAGCAAGTGGATCTGAGATTCAGCTTGCAATATAGATTTCAATTATAACTATTCACTTATAAAATAATTTCAATATCTTCGGTCTATGGGATGACCTAAAGTCTTTGAGTTAAAGCATCTAAAGAGAAGACTTGAGTTGTGCCCAAAGGCTATTCATTGAAAAAAAAAAATGCCTTTAAATGACTGTTAGAACAGTTAATGTCTTTAAAAAGGTAATTTTAAGAATTAGAGTTATAAAGAGTTAGAATAAAGAGAATATCAGTGTGTAATCCTGAAAAAAAATGATTTGAAATTTTTAGAAATATTGGTAACTAATACTGACATGTTTTTCTTTTGTCTCCCAAGGCTTTATGTGACTAATGGATCTTAATAACCATGGTTATTAAAGACTGTCACTCCGGCATTTATTAGACAACCTAAAAAATATTTCTGGAAGATATTGAGAGTCTTAAGAAAACACTTCTGATGATATGTCACATCAAAGTGACAAGTAATCCAATTGTGGTCAGATACCACTCAGGTACCTTTTAATTAATTGGCTAATAATTAATTATTCCTTCAATCTCCTGGACCCAGGCTACTCAAGTGTATTTCAGTATGTACCTTTTGACTTTGTTTTTAGGAATATTACCCATCATTACTGGAATCCCCAAAATGGGAGAAAGAAATAAAAGACTCCCATTTATGACTTTATTTATACCTCCGCATTTTGGCATCATACTATCAAGATTTTATATAGCCCACAGAGTTAAAATAAGATATCTCTTGTGGCTTTGAAAATATTGACATCAGCTTTAACACTGAACAAAATAGCTCTAGATAAAATAATTCACTTCCTATCCCACTTTGACAAGTGTTGGAGGTTAAATAACTAGTCTTTGATCTTGTAACACCCTGGGAAATTTGAGTAATTGGAGAGAGTAATCCTTAAGAGATTTGTCATATCCAGTTTCACTTCACTGAGCTCATATTATCAATGAATTTGGAAAAGAGAAAAAAATTCCTCTACCATGCAATAGTAAATTTACCTCTAGTTTAATAATGCTTTGGTTCTATTCAGGGATTTTAACCATTTTTAACTATATAGCAAACACACAGAAATGACATACCATCAATAGTACATTACTAAATTTTGTAGCTAGAAAAATATATTGTTCTATATAATTTGGAAACTGTCTACAAATTGGAGCATATATGAGCTGAGAGCTTATGGACAAATAAAATCAAAAATGTAAAATTTATGCTAGTGAGAAAGTTCATTAGGGAGTGGGATAGAATAAGGAAATGGGGTTTTCTAGTATGGTTTCATTTGTGTTAACACAGTATCATCAACTTTGTTAAAAGTTGCGAGTTGATCCCTTCAAAATAGCAGCAGAGGGTTGTTTTAAAAAGTACTGAACTCGAGTAAAACTAATAGTATGGTATATTACTTTACTGAACAATTCTAACTGTTCCCATTAAACATTTTACACGTTCTAAAAACTCTTTTTAGATCCCCTTAAAAATATTCTCCCAAAGCTTAACCATACTGCAGGCTTATTTTTTCACAGCTCAGCTTAAGTAAATTCTTTTTACTTAGGAGATGGACAATAAGCAGCTGGAGATTAATGAATGACACTTACTAAAAAACTCAACCTGAAAATACAATGCAGTTGCCATCTGCTTCCCGGAAAGTAATTCACCACGAGGGATGACAACTGTGTCACGTGTTCCTTGCTTCAATCTGAGAAGTACACTTTGACATATTTTCTTTTATTAAGTCAGAGCCACTGTGTCAAAGGGAGAAATGAATGTGATTCTTGCAGCCTGACCCGTGTCCAATACGGAATATTGCATCTACCAGTAAATGAAAGTAGAATCAGAAAAGTCCTTGACTCTTCAGGAATTTTAGTTGAAGCCCCATTTCAAGATTGAGGCTTGGACATTGCGAATCTCTCCCTGTTGCCACTTTCTGGTGGGATTTCCCTCCCATGAATCATTTCATAATTTGCCAGAACAGGAGGGGTTGGTGGCAAGTGGACATGGCCATATACCTGGGTTTTCTTCTTTAGTAGTAAACCCTGGTCTGAATATATGGTTGGATTTTTATTTATATTATCTGTGAAATGGGGCATTTGGCACATATTTCAAATTCTTCCCACACACATGAGCAGGTATTACATGTTCAATTCTTTGTGAGTATTGCCTGTGTTACACGGCACATCGAAACAGAGCAAGGAGAATTATGCCAATTGCCATCTTAAGGCCAGTGCTTTCCATGACCAAGTTTTATTTACTACACGTGCTGGAAATACACCATTGGCCATACAGAAGCAAAGAACCTCCAGGCCATACAGGCACACAGAAGCCTAAGTTTTAGTTCACTGTTGCGATTCCATTAGTATTAATAAGAAAAGGGTCTATGAATGCTAAGGAGAGCTGCGGCCCACAGCACCATTTCCATCTATTTTTCTCCTTGTGGTCTCTCACTGTGCTCCACGATTGTCTTAGCACTGAGCTGTGTGTCATGAATCACATGGTTAGTTTTTGGTGGTGGGAAGTGGACCGAAATCACAATTGCTGAAAAAAGCATGCTGGGCCCCTGCTACTTGGTGTACTGTACAGTGCTGTACTTTGTGATCCGACTCCGGGCCATGCCCGGTGAGGCGGACCCGAGGGTCTGGCTGAACTGCTGCTCGGAGGAACTCCTCGTGTGGCCTATGGTGGCCGTCCCTCCCATGCTGACACCCAAGCCCCCGCCCAGGCTGCTCAGCCCACTGCCGCCGCCACCTGCTCCCGCTGCGCCGCAGACCAGGCTGCTGCCTCCGCCGAGCGCAGCTCTGCCAGAGCCAGAGACAACTCTCTCTGTTACAATGACATTTTGGGCGTTTGCTAGCTCGGGGGGCACACTCAGACCGCCCGCCACCCCGGGGGTTGGTCGGATCACTCTTTCTGTTACAACCACGTTTGACTGCTCTCTGGAATCGGGGATGGTCAGAGAGGTGGGCAGACAGGAACCCGGTGCTATCACCCTCTCTGTCACTATAACGTTTGCCCCATCTCTCAGGTCAGGCATCTCTAACATGCCATGCAAGTTGGCGCCGGAGATGGGACCGACCACCCTCTCCGTCACCAGCACGTTTGATGCCTGTCGGGTGTCGTGGATGTGGACAGAGGGCTTCAGAGTGCCAGAGGTGGTGTAAGACTCGGTCACCGTGACATTACCGTAGCCCAGAGGGTCAGGAATAGGCATGGGATGCTGCACACCGGGTCCTGAGGGGCAGACACCCTCGGAAATGACTGAGGTAGTGCCGAAGGGCGGGGCCATGGGCGGGTACCCACACACGAGGGGCTCTGCGCTTTGCTGGGGGCAGATGGGCTCAGCACCGTCTGGTGGCCAACAGGGGTCAGGGTCGGGGTACAGCTCCACTTCTTTTCCCAGGCTGATATCTGCCAACTTCTTAAATTTAGGCCCCAGGGTGTCCAAGAAGCTGTCGTCCAAGTCTTCTCCAATGAAGCTGCAGCAGCCTACAGAGCCGGCAGGGGAGCCCACACCTTCGATATCGTAGATAAGCAAACAGTCATTGGATGGGCGCCCTTCATCCTCGTCAGCATAAGCATATGCTTTCTGAATTTGCAGAGGAAAGAAAGAATGGAATCATGAACACATATTTAACAATGATAGAAGTCTTTATCGTTATTTTTTCTCCCAGGGCATTACCAAAGATGGATAGATAAAAAATTCTAACACCTACTAGAGATTCTTTAAAAGTCATTATGTAATTGCTTGAAAGAAGTTGGTTAGAAATATTTTAACTGTAATTCTGATAATACTTTTATTCCAAAAATTTCTGTAGATGGAATTCTTCCTAATAGTGCACTTTGGATTCAAAAGAACTCAATGACTCACATGCATTATTTTGTAATTAAAAACACTGAACTTGAAGTACATCAGATTGGTGTCCTTTTTTTGGGTTTGTTTAAACAAGGTAGGTCATAATTGATTTTGATTCATTCAGAATTGCACTTTTCTTCCTTTAAATGCAGGGTATTGTGGTGGTTCTGTGAAGATTTATTTCAATGTGGCTTTTTAAGCAAAACAGCAGGAAAATTTGACTCTGGGTC
Organism: Manis javanica; assembly: GCF_040802235.1. Classification (NCBI taxonomy): domain Eukaryota; kingdom Metazoa; phylum Chordata; class Mammalia; order Pholidota; family Manidae; genus Manis; species Manis javanica. The sequence continues at coordinate 67,298,301 of NC_133164.1, read as the reverse complement.
AATGACACTTTTGTATTCGAAACTGAAGGTGGCCAAAGACAGTTGTTAAAAATAGAAGAGCTCAGTTCACAGTGAAAATTTGATCTTTCTTGTTAGTGATACTGGAGTGCTGACCTTCAGGCTAAGTATCAGATACCTTTATTAGCAAACCAACTCAGTGTGCTGTTTCATTCAAAATCCATTTTTTGAGTCTTTACTATTTGCCAGACACTCTATTAGGAGCTCAGCAAGGAAGTAATGGACCCAATCAAGTAAAGTCCCTCGTGTAGGGCTTACGTTTTATTCGGATGAGACAGACAACACAAACACATTTGTCAGGAGGGTGAGGGGCAGGGTGAAGGCATACAGCCTGTTGGGGTTGTTTTCTCAGGCAGAGTGGCCGAGGACGGTGTCTCATAAAGTCATGTTTGATCAGAGATTAGAATTAAACGACAGGGTGAGTGAAGCAGATAGAGTGTTCTTGGCAGAAGGAACTTCAAGTGCAGAAGTTTTGAGGCAGAATTGTGCTTTTCATGTAAATATAATATTCATTTGTAAAAATGTGGGCAGGAGGCATTCCTATGGATTTCAGCACAGGTCTCCTTGATTTCAAAACATCAGCCACCTTCTAATCCATTGGGAGAGTTAGTAGGTATTTGAGGCCAGGATGCGGACAGATGTCAATATATCAGAGACAAGAAATTCCTAAAGGCTTAAGCATCATGTCTTATGTAACCACAGGCACTGCTAATTTTCCCTGGGGTCAGCTGGTTCTTAGAATATTCTGGAAGTGTACTGTGGCTCTTGAACCCACTCATCGTATGTGTTTTATGTGCCTGGACTTGAGTTGGGGACTGGCAACATGATGTAGAGACTGTGGACAAGACACTAAGAAAGGCTGTAGACATGTAAATGAACAGATTTTAGCAGTGGTGTGTTCTATAACATGTACAAAGTACAGAAATACAGGTAAAAAAACAGCAATCCAATTTGGGATGAGAGGGTTAAGCATAAAAACTTCAGAGAGGCAGTGATTTTTGGGTTGAGTCTTGAAGGATGGGTGGGGATTTGTGAGGGTGGGGATGGGATACAGATATCCCTAGAGGGGCAGACACAAGCAGAGGCAGGGAGGGCCAGACCAGTGCGAAGAAGAGAAAGCACTTGGCAAGTGGAGTTGCTGTTAGAAGTTGTTGGAAGGAAGAGGGAAGGGGTCAGTTTGTGGATGACCTTAATTGCCATGTGAAGGAGTTTGGACTTCATGCTGCAGACAAAGTAGAGCTGGGGAGGCATGGGGTTGGAGTTACTTACCTGACAGAAGTAACTTTCCATGAAGTTCATGTTCAGACCCCCTTCTCTACATTCCCTCATGGAATTTCTTCTTAATGTTCCAGGATATTCTGGACGTATCTCAGAGGCTCCTGATGTCTTAACTCCATCTATTAATTCAAACCCTGTCGTCCTTTCTACTCCTCCCAGCTCATGCATTTCTCTGCCACCGTACTCGTTTGTGTAGACTCCTAAACACGTCGATCAAATTAAATTTACTTTCTCTAGCATATTGTAGACAAAAAATTGGTTGCTTACTATAATGTACAGTTTGCATTTGTGAGCAAAGAAATAAAATGAAGGTGATAGATAAAGAAAGGAGGTATACCTAGGACATAGAGTTCAAAAAATTTTATTAATCAAGTTGTTAATTTGATAATTATTTGTCAATAATGCTTTGTAGGTAATTGTATTGTGCTGGGAGAGCAGGCTGCAGAGAGTTTACAAAAACCTCTGCTTTAGAGAATTTATTTCAAACTGAGGAAAGCTGGGAGAAAATACCCAAATTCTAAAGTTAAATAATATAAGAATACCCCAACATATCAGAAGCACAGAGCCCTGGGAAGAAGGCCCCGCGAGCCACTGGGTTTTAATGAAGAAACCAGGCCTGTGGACTGGGGAAAGGTTTGCTTGGAGAATCTTGGATTTGCAATTGAATGTGAGGGGTCAGTAGGAGCCTGTTGCAATATTGGAGGAATGTGAGATAAAATGATGGCCTGGACTATGGAAGTGCCATAGTCAGGGAGAATGTTGGTGGTTGGACCCATGTACCTTGGCTTTAATATTGCGGAGACCTTGATTTGGGGGACAGTGTGTTTTTCATACTTCGGTTACTCTGGTGTCTCTCACTGTGTTTTGTTCAAGGTTTGCACAAAGGTCTGTCTGCATAATGAGCAAATAACTGCATAAATAAATTCTGATGAAGTTCTTGATTTGACAAGTCTTGAGAACTGATAGGGCATCAATTAATAGGGAAACCGAAGAGTCAATGAGTTTCTGCTTTTGAGGTGGGGGACGTTGGCATCACTAATAAAAATGGACACATCAGATGGAGGAATAGTTTTTACAGACCAGCGTGTCCAGTACTTTGCATAAGGTTCAGTTCTACAAGCTATAAACATTCCTATGCTTCCTATATTTTAAGGAATTTAAAGTAGAAAAGAAATGATTACAAGTTTGAAAAAGACTAAGAGAAAAAAATAACATAATAATATTTATTTACTTTGAAAAAAGGTAAGATGGTACAACTATTCTTAAAGAGAGGAGTTTTTAAAAATTAGTTGTTCCTTTTATTATACTGATAGCAATCTGCTGTGAAATTCTAATAGCATTCATTTGAGTCTTGAGACTCAATGAGAATTTCACTCAAATTCATTGCCACCTGTGAACTTCCCTGTTTTAAGGGTAGTTGTATTTCTAGTCTTATCCACGGTTAAGGAGAAACTTCCACCACATACACAGAGCCTCAGCTAGAGCTTTGAAAGATTTTGATAGTGTTTTACCCACTTACTTTCGATTTAAGAGACTGGACACATCATTCTAGGTCAACATTTATGTGGATGGTGAGAAGGGATGTAGTTTTTTATCTGTCATGGTAGCAGCTGAAGTCAGAGTGCTTTTGAGTCATCCATGAACTGTGGAGGTAGATTCTAGCCTCAAAACATGAGCACAGACCTCATTTCATTGGGTGGTACTCTAATTCTGATTATTATTTTTTGGTAAATAACATCTGCTCTTTTACACAAAAAACTCAACCAACACTGACTGGTGGTTACAACTCAGTTCTTTTCTCCTGTTTGTGGAGGTGCTCAATCACTCTGGTGATTGAGGAAGATGCTAAAGATTCAGCATGTTAGAGTAACAATTACTGTAAGTTTTTCCTGTCCTTTTAATTGGCAAACTAGTCATTTAAAAAGGAATGGGGGAAGCAATTTAAAGACCCATGAGATAAATGGGACACAAGACGACATGTAAGGAAAGAGTAGAATTTCTTATTAGTCAGTTGAGCTGCTAAAATAAAAAATGTCTTACCTGAGTGGTCGATGCCTTCCATGATATGTGCATTATTGGGTAGTGGTACACAGACGGTGGTCATATCCTAAAAGACAGGAAACAGTTTCCCATTTGTAATCACTTTCCTTTCTATTTCTATGGTTAAACATCGGTTTATTTTCAGATTATCTCAGACTTTCTGCAAGAATACTATTCAGAAACTTTAGAAATCTATTTAAAACCTGAACCTCATTTAGAAAGCCTTCCTTGGTTACTTGCATCTAATTTCAAAGTGCTTTGATCCCTCCCTTGTCCTCGTGCACCTTGGTGATCCCGGCCCAGAGGAGAGGGTGGACTGTGAGTGGTCACCGAGTCTTGGTTCATGTGCATAAGCACGTTTAGGAAACTCCCAAAGGCTTCTTACAGCTGGCACTTACGGCGAGCTCAGGCTGTGGCCCTTCTACCGCCCAAGGCTGAATCGCTCCCTCTGAACATTCTGGAACAGGCTCAAAGCCGGCTCCACCGCCGGGGGCGCCTCCACAGTCGCAGCAGATCAGCAGAAATGGGACCACTGATGGTGAAAGAGCAGGCACAGGAAATGATCAGTTGGGCTATATTGAAACAAAGCAACCTGCTTATTTGTGATTAAATTTGAACCCCTGATTTAACTCCATTTGGTGCTAAAATTATTAAGAAAGTTCGAGAAAGCAAACTGAATAAGGGTCACATTCCAAAATCAATGTGATCATCAGTATACTAGACTGAACCCGTTTTCATTTGTTGTATAGCAGTCAGATTACAAATAGTATTATATTAGTAAAATAGATGAGTCTCATCCTTGTCATCACTCAGGAAGATACTAGAAGGAAAGCCGGAGAGGCAGGGCCATGTGTCTGGCGCTGTGCGTTCCCACCCACGGTCCTTCATTTTTTTCCTCTCACACGTTCCTGCCTTTATTTCAGCAGTAAAATCTTATTCATACTTCAAGCAACTGTTTTCTGTGAGGCTCTTATTTTCCCCTACATGGATATCTTTCCTTGAAATTATGCATGCACAAACAGAAAATATTACACTGCTAAATGATGACTTTTTCTGTTAATCACTTGGATTTTTCTTTTTCATCTATATATTGTAAGTTTTGTAACACAGAGCCTTTTATACTATGTGAACTTGATAAATGATTTGGGATGAATGGACAAAGAGAGAAAAGGACGCAGAAATACATGCAAGGGGGCAAGAGGAGGGGAGAGGAAGCAGGTTGGGAGAAGGAGCGTGACCCGGAGGGCTTGACAAGGGAGGGAGGGAGGAGCAGACGCTCACACGCTCCGCTTTCGTGGGACTGTGCCAGGCCCACAGCTAGCTTGTGAGTCAGATGAACACATCCTCATCAGTTCTCGGCCTGAAGAACGAACTCCAAGCCAGAGGTGCGTATTACTGGCAGAACAGAGAAGCAGCACCGGGTAATTAAGTTACTTTCATAAAGGATTTACTTTTAGAGTCTTAAAATGTTGGTTAAAACTGATATGGCTAAAACCATGAGATGAGAGGATCATTCCCTTGCACGCACACTTCACGTCACACTCTGCGGACCTGCCGGTGCTGCGGGCTCCCACCGCCCTGCCTGCAGGGCGCTTTCCCATTACATGGACTGGGCCGAGCAGTTGGAGGTTTTACCTTTTAAACCCAGCAGCTGACATACAAATTTCTTCAGAAGCGCACAGAAGAATAATTTGAAAGTGTATTTTATCAAAGGGTCAGAAAAGGTCTCCTCCCCACAATTTTGGGGTGGTGCATAGAAATACGACTGTGAGAGCACTTACGTCCCAGCACTAGGAACCCCATGATGAGCAGCCCGATGCCAGCAGGACCAAAATGGATATTGTCTGGGAAATAGTCACTTCCAGTATATACGACTGCACTGGTGAAGTCCAGTGTGTTGGTGGAAAAGCCAGTTTCAGTGGAAATTATTTCTGTTCCACGAGTGGTACTACCTCCGGAAACTGTGGTACCTCCAGTAATAGGCCACGTAAAGCCTTGAAGGACAATAACAATTGTTCCAGTACAAGTCCTTTGAAGAACATCTGTAACAAGATTCAAAATAGAGAAAATGTTTTATACATTTACTGTAATAATTGTTGGACAATACAAAACTTATTTTCTTTATGCATCAACACTTATCTGAATGTCTTTATTCCCATCAACTCAGTAACTCCCATATTACCCCCAACAGTGGCTCAGTTTTTAAATCAAGCTGTGCTGAATATCAGTGCCCCTGAAAAACTGTCTCCTCTATTGAGAATCATAAACATGCATTGGCTGACTATGTGTTAGATGCCAGAGAGGGGACATTTCTAGACTGTTTTTTGCACACTTTTCTACATATTAGAGCCCATTTTTATTTGTTGTTTTACTGCTTTTCATCTTCGGTTCTTGTTTATTCTGAACAGACTGGTAAGTCATCTCTACAAAAACCTGACGTAAAGCAGCATGCCCCCTAGGCTCACAACTCCTAGCAGGGGGCAGTGGCCCCCATGGAGGTGGGAGTCTTGATAGCAATAGGAAGGGGACAGCACTTTTGCTCCATAAGCAGATACTGTAACTTTGTTTTCTTCTTGTTCTTCAGTTTCCTTAAGTTATGATGTTTGTTGGGTAAACACAGAGGTGGAGATATTTATTTGTTTCAACTTAATTGCGCCACACTTGCTGTTTGTTTCATCTAACCAACCAACCAACTAGTCTTTCAAAAGAGTAGACTAATTTTGAGTACATTTGATACAAAAGGTAGTGTATCAAAATGCTTCTACATGTAGATTAGCACCCGAGTGAGGCTGAAGTAGTATTGACTACAAGGGCACACAGAGGAATGCCTTGTGGTGAAGCATGTCCTATCGTCTGGTTTGCATCAGTGCACAGATGGGTATATACATCTGTGAACACTTGTCAAACTGTACCCTTAAAAAAGGTGTGTGTATTATATGTAAATTATACCTCAGTAAAGTTGAATAAGAAATACATCTGCCTTTTAATTGTGTCCTTATCTTACAACAAAATTGGTCTCTTAAACAGTATCAGATAATCATATGTTTATATAACAGTTTAACAAAAAAATAGTATATGTCACAGGTGATAAAGAAGATATTTTTAAATGAGAAAAGTTCCTTAGACCAATTCAATAAAGGCCTTAGATAAATAAAGACAGTCATAGTCCACATTCTGTTTAAATGAATGGAAGCTACTTGTGTCTGTGTTCCATATGCAGTTGCTTTAACTCTTCTCTTCTAAACTACCTTGACAGGGATTCATCCATTGTCTGCACTATATACTCCCCACAGGATTTGAATACATGATAATCCACAATTAGGAATTGCTCAGTGCAGAAAAACCACAGTACTGACAGTTCACAGTGTGATTTTCTTCTCTTTCAGAGATAAGACTTCCAAAGTCTAGCATCCACCATACAGCATAGTTTCTTCACAACATGTGCTATTAGGCTAGAAATTTGTCATAATTCTGAGGTTTGGTTGAACTTTGGTGTCCATAATTCTTGCTGTAGCGTAGGAATGATAATGATGGAATATTATCTTATTCTAGAGCCCATCTAGAGATGTTTTTACCAACATCTCCCCATTTCCTCATCCTCCAATGCTTTTTCTGCTATTTTAAATGCTTTGTAGCCATGTAGCTGGTTTTTAGTATTTTAAACACATCACTTCATCTTTTAAATATTATGCAATCTGTATCTATGAAGCTAAATTTGCTTCAAAAGTCACCATAGCATATCTATTTTTAAAAGAAAATGTGATTTATTTTTCAAATTATATACACACTATACTATTCTTGTCTATACATTCAGATAATCTAAAGCTAAGTAGATTTTGCCTAACTGGAAGAGAAGAGAAATAGCAATATTTATGTTCCTACTGTGGGACTTTACAGGTGTCACAGTGATAGAATCCGGACCTAAATACCACCTTTTGACTAAGCCCACCCACCTTCTCAGACAGACCTAGGTGTCTTCTTCCCTAGGCTACAAGCATTCTCCAGAGGATGCATCAGCAAGCCACAAGCCCATCTTTCCCCTGACCACTCCTCTCAAAGAGGCCGCCAGAGCCCTGGCCACAAAAACCCTCTTGACCTGTTAGAGACTTTCCTTCCTTTGTTCTGTTGGCCAGGACAGAGGGGTCCCTCTCAGGTTCAGCAATAAACCTGCTTGGACTGTGGAGTTCACATCCCCTCTCTTCTTTCACACAGCATATAATTTTCTCAAGAACTTTGAGTTATTGTTATAATCAACCTTATTCTTATTACTAGTAACATGATTTATTGGATTGCTTGTTTGCATTATAAGTAGTTGGACATTATATATAAGTAGAAAAATGTAGAAATATATAAAGAAGCAAAAAAACAAAAACAAAAACACAAAAACAGACTCATACTAGCACTACCCAAGACAACCTGTTGATATCTTACCTTTTAGCCTTCATTACAATGCCTAAAATCTGCTAATTATGTATGCTACATTGATAGATCATGTGGTTCATTCTGTTTTAAGTTTTTACTTTGCATTGTAAGAACTCTTCCATATTTAAACAAACTTTTCATGAAAATAGTTTCTGGCTGCAGAATTTTATATCAAGTGGACCGTGGGTTATCTACCCAGTTGTCTATCATTGCTATTGCCTTCAATATTTAACCAGTACAGATAATACCATAATTAACATCTCTGTATATTCTGTCTTTTTTATTTAGGATTTTTTCCTAATATTATTGGAATTGGGTAAAAATATAGGAATGGTTTTGCTTGCAGTTATTGTTTTTATTTATCTCTATTATATAAATGTGAGCTATGTTGTCAGACTTTGTCCACTGATGTAACCTGGCAGAATGGCTGATGTTTTGCTAGCCTTCTATATATAGTTTCTGAATAAATGAATAAAGATACTCCTGGAAGTATATACCAGAGACATGTTTAAATCCAGTCTATCTGACATCAAAGTCCATATATCCTTTCAGCTCAGCTTTGTCAATTCAATTATTGTTTTTATTATTTTTGTGTTATCATCACATGTGATATATATCTCCAGAAGGTTGCGATTCTTGAAGATAAAAGGACTGCTCTCTATTTGCCAGGAGCCCAACAATTTTGTAAGCAAAAGTTACGTTTTCCCCTTAATGTATCCAATTAAACATGAGGTTGAAGGTAAGAAAAGGAGTAAGCTAGCAATTGCTTAAGATGATTTCAGCATGGAATCAAAACATGCTTGATCTATGGATGGAATCAACATTTCTGTACATTTCTATTAGTAATATACATTTTAAAAACTATATTTCTTTTGACTGACTGTGGAAAAGACCAGTGTAAGTTGGTTAAATTCTGAATTGTTGGATGGCTTGAAAGAAATGCTACTTTCTTTCTTTTTAATCTGTAAAGCTAGTGGGAATTCTCAACCCCTTTTTAGGATCATTGAAAGAGAAAAAGGGGAGGGAGAGAGAAAGAGAACGGAGGGAGGAAGTAGAAGGGAAGTAGCAATCACCACTTTGTGGAATCAGCCCTGGGAACTTCCCCTGTTTGGTGCCCAGGCTGAGTTAATTTTATTGGCCTTGAAAAATAATATGAGCATGCTGCTCCCAAAGTATTTATATAAAGTTGTACATCAACTTTCCAAAAATTATGTGAAGTTAACTTGGTTTCTGGACTAATTCTTTGAAAATAATCTCAGAGTACAATTTAAACATTTCAACTCTTGACATTAATCAGAACTAACCTCATGGAATGTCAGCACTTTTCTGAGTGCTTCTACATGTGGTGGCTCCTTTAATAGTTCTCGGTCCGCACTGTCATCTCCTCGGTTTACAGAACGGAGCACTGAGGCGTGAGTGGGTTAAAAGTCTTTAAAATCCCATAGCTAGTAAGTGATGGTACAAGACAATCCAGTCTTATTCCAGAGCTCATGGACTCAGCTGCTAAATTATACTGCCTCTATATCATTAACAACTTGATTCTACAATACCCAGATGATAACTTTTGTTGGAAAAGCACTTACTTCAAAACATAAAAATTAAAATTTTAATTTCTGAGTATGTGTGTGTGGGTGTATATACATATATGTATATACACATATATATAAAACTTCCTCTGGAAGGGAAAAAAGCTAAATTGACTCCTTACCATCTATAGATAGAATCGTTCCTTGGTATCTTCCCCCAAGCATCTCATATTGCTCCATGGTAACTCTATTTCTCAAAGTAATTATGCCTGTTCTTTGGTCAATAGCGAGCAGACCAGTTGGATTACTCCCCATTATGTATCTGTATTGGAAAGAAAATAGGACAAATTAATATCTAAAAAGAGAGTTTTTTTTAAATTATAAAATGTGTATTTCCAGTCAGTAGTTGTAATTACTGGATATTGTTTTCAGTTATTAGAAACTTAATTTTTTTCAGGGCATTCTCAGCTGTTTGAGGATGCTTAGATGAAGATTTAACATAAAAAAATAAAGAATTACTGAGCCGCCTCTTCTGATAAAGTCTCTTAGCCCACTTGGATGTCAGGACAACCCTTGGATGGTTGCAGCCTTCTTTTCATTTTGGTAGCATCAGAACTATCCTGGAAGACCCAGAACCTGGGACTTCCTGGGCTGCTCCCGATTCTAAACTGTTCTGTAACTGCAGCAGTGACCTCTCCTTCGCCAGCTCTGCCTTCGTTCCTCCCTGTTTTCACCCCATTTACACAGTGACTTCATAGGACTTCATTTGAATTCTAAACTGTCCTTGGCTTGTGTCTTTCCACACTATTGTCTTTCTTGCTTCATCTTTGACTTTGATGTTCTCCTTCTCATTTACATATTGGTTAAACACCAGTTAGATAACTCTGTGTCTCAGGCATTGTGCTAAACTCAGGGATTAGAACTGGGAGAGGAGATGGGTGGGGGTGGGGAGGTCTGCCTTTAGTGAACTCACCTCTGTGGGGTACAAGAGAGTCCATCAGGAATGGTGGACAGTGTGCTAACAGCTAGATCAGAGATACATGGTATGAGGAGAACAGAGAACTTAACGCTCGCCGGGGAGGTCTTTCCCCTCATTGTTATTCTTGAACACAAGTTCACGTGTAAAGTACATATGCACATATACACATAGATTTTTCGTGATCAAGCAGAAATATTTGGATAGAGTTTTAAAAAGCTACATAGCATGACACTTCCTTAGTATAATTTTTCAGTTATATTAAACATCAACATAAACTGATTTCTCGAATAGAAGTTACTACTGACCAGTATTAAATACTGATTAAAGTGAAGAAAGTAACTGACATGAGCCAACTATATCTAATGGATTTCAAATTGTGGCATATTTATGGTGGGAGAATCAGTCCATAAAATCTTCCAGGGGGAATAGCTATGATCTGTGGTAATTCACTGAGAGGTCAATAAAATATATACACACAGTAGTGTTAAACTTTCAAGATACCTTATTTTCACATTTTACTTTTCTACATGTTTACATCTTACATTTTGCACAAATGTTTATATTTTCTTAAGTTAAACACTCTAAATTAAGTAACAATTCAGAAGTTCATACCTTTTGTGATTGAATGATGTTCTCAAAAATAACGAAAAATATTTTAATTCAGATTTAAAATTTCTAGAAAGAACATATGTCCTTAAGTTCAATACGTAGTGAAAACTAATTGGAAAATAGTAGTCTTACCTAACAGTTGTTGAAGGCAGGCCTGTGTCCAGATCAGTAGCTATAAATTCTCCCACTTTATAATTTGCTCCCATATTATTATTCACTACGTACGTCTTTGAACCTGGTCGGAACACTGAGCCTTCAACTACATTCTCTACCTGCACAGAGACTGTAGTTGCTGTGAGTTTATACTGAGACATAACTGACTGATGAAATTCAGCCTTATTTCTAACAGCAATACTAAGCTGCAGATTCTGCATAGCTTCATAATCCAGGGGCTAGAAAATAAAGAGTGAAATAGTTTTATGAAAAGAAGAAAAAATGTTCTAGAAAAAAGAAACATCTTTTGATAACAGGCAAAAAAATTCTTACATCTCTTTCCTTTATTAAATATAAATACATATAAATATAGAATCTGTTGTTATTTTATCTTTAATTCAGTACAAACACATGCAAACATACTAAGGGAAAATCCAATTGTTCTAGATCATTTGTTGAAAAGTTGGACATACATGACATGAGTTCTAACTGTCCACCAAACAAAAAACTTATTATGGATGGTCACACTCAAGTATCTTGTAGTGCAAAGACAGTTTACGTTAGTTTTGACCATTTCATGTTTCTCAGAAAGTAGCTCTATTTATTGCAAAGTTTGGGCCAAATAACCATAGGTTCAATCGTTTGACTGGTTTTATCCATGAGGAACTCTTTAGAGGAAGTTTTACTTTTGTAAATGTGACTTCAATAAGTCAGGTAATAGAACTTGTATATACATCATAAAAAGGAATCCTTACTGTCTTAAATATAGTGTGGAAAAAATTCACTTCACTTTGTAAAATAATCAAATAGTCATTTTCTTTATGAAGGATGGTGTTAATAACAACTATCTATAAAGCCCACAATGATGACTTATGCCCGTAAGTACCAAATACATTTTTCTAATTTTCACAAGAGTAATTTAGATGACCATTAATTCACATATTGAACTTTCCACTTAGCTAAAATTTTCAATCTTTGCTCTAATGTTGGCTTTATTTGCAATTTTAAGAATGGCTATGAAATCATGTATAGGTATACATTTATACACACACACACACACACACACACACATTACTTTATCATCATAACCAAGGAGATAATCCATGATGTCATGTCTGGGAGAAAAATCATCATTTCATTTTACAGAGAGAGATATTGAGGACACATAGACTACTTTTCTAGAGGAAGGTACTAATTTGAGGTAAACTAGATTAGGACTCAGTTTCCCAGGCATCCATCCAATAGTAGCAGAAAGCATATGAACTTAATAGCCAGAGAAACCTGGGTTTGAACATCAGCTGTACCACTTACGGGCTGTGAAGACCTGAGCGGATTATACACTGTCTCTGAACCTCAGTGTGTTTATCTGCAGTGCAGGCCTGTGAGCTAATCTGCGGGGATGCTGTGAAAAATAAACAAGAGCCACTGCCTCTGTAAATACAAGCTGCAGGAATGGGGCACTTCTTGAAGATGCGGGAGACAGATGATCATGCATGCCTAGGGGAGCAGAACTCCTTGGGAGTCTAATTCCCAAGGGCTATGCTGAAGGCAGGAATACATGTCACCACGAGGAATACATATTGTGTGCATCACCATCCAGACACAGCTATTTCAGATTTTAAAAACTTGCTAAATCTTGTGGCACAGGGTGATGCCTCACCATCAGCTCCCCAGGAGTCAGATACTTTTTTCTCACATCTTAGAGGCAATTCTTCCACAAGTAAATGTGATGGATCATTAATGTAAGGGCACACAGGAGAACTCTGTTGCCTTGGGCAAATTTCTAGTGTATTTATGTTTGTAAAAGCCTTGGTCGGCAGCCCCAGTGAGATGAGAATGTGATAATCTTACAATTAGAGTAATTTAATTTTAATTTTATGATAACACACTTGAATAAACTACTTTCAATTTATGTGATGAATATATTCTTAGTGCATAATAATTGATGTACAATACTGATACAGACACTTTCTTTGTTAAAATGTTAAATCTTCTTTCAAAATATTCTTCAAATACCTTAAGACACAATCTTAAGGATTAATCATACTTTGTTGTAAGCATAAAATAAGATGCTTTCAGTTTATGTGAACTGTGAGAAGGCACTGCATTGATAGAAAAGAGTTTGAAGCTAAAGTTCAGTGCCTGTTTTTCTGAAATGATACAAGGAGAAAATCTCTCTGTGAAAAAGTTCTACGTTATATATAGTCCTTAAAACACAGTATTTTTATTCTTTCATCCACTCAAGTTTGTGAAATGTTAGCATCGTTTTAAGATTAACGTTTTGAAAAGAACCAAGAAAACAAAAAATCTAGGATAATTGTACCATACCTTAACCACCTTTAAAATTCCCACATTTGTTCTTTCATCCATTTCTATCTCAAACCAATTTCCTTCATTTCCAGAGATAAAGAAAATTACTGCAATCCAGTTTGCTGAGAACTCCTCGTCCAAATCGATTACTCTAATCTGGACCAAGTTTGAATCAAGAGTATTTTCTTTGATAGTTATTTTATACTGAAAGAAAGAAGTACAAAAATCTTAATGCAAATAATGTGAGAGAAGAGCTAGACTAGAGTTATAAAAAATGTTTATATAAAGAGTGTTCATTATATAGAAAAGGAATCTGTATTTATAATTTTACTTTTCATTGGTAAAAATCTTTTTTTTCACACAAGCCAAAGTCTTGTCTAACTTTGGGGTGTCTGTGTCTAAAGATAACATGCATACCTCTAATTAGAACTGTTTGAACAATTGTTAGAATGTAATGCATGTAAGGTTATTAATTGCAGAAATGAAAACTTACTGAAGACTGTTCCATGTATGGGATGTTGTCGTTGACATCGAGGATTTTAATGCTGCATTCACACTCTGCTGACATGCCATCTGCCCCGCCATCTCGGTCAGAGCCTCTTACAGCAAGAGAATACTGGCTGTATTGCTAAAAATATACAGTATAAACAATATCACAGCTGACATAGACATTATTCTTTGGCATAGACAAGAATATTGGCTCAACATTTACATAAATCTGATGGAGAGAGGGTAACATCGAATATTGAGAACTCACAAATCTCACATGTATCAATATGGAAGTTGCCACTTCTGTTCCCAACAATGCTTATCCAGCATCGTTTAAAAGAAGCAACAGTAAAAAAAAAAAAGATGTCCAGGGGTTGAAAAAGTTTATAAAGGGCAAAGCAGATCAACATGATCAGGAGAGAGACAAAGGTTTACCAAGAATTTATGCTGTAAAATTCCAAACCCTAAATAATTAGTCCCTGAAATGGGCAAAAAAGAATACAGAGACAAGTGGTTTGCGTTTATGGGGGTGGGGGCAGTGGGTTGTGGCAGTGGAGTTGTGGATGATCTGTCTTCCTGATTCTACCTAATGGTGCTTAAATTTTTAGAAGTTGGTAAAAGCTGTGTAGTCTTTCCCAGACACAGGAGTTTATGCATCCTCCTTCAGACTGTGGATGCAACTTTAGGGGAGTCATAGTTAGTGGCATCTTGAGGTCTCTCCATGAAGCCCAGGGCAAAAATAGCTGCCCTGGTGGTTTCCCAGTAATTGTGGAATTACTTCACCCTTTAGAGCTCCTGATGCTGAAGGAATCCCACTGGGCTGTATAAGTTGGAGAGAGAAAAAGCTAAATAGTCAATTTCTATCATTCTGATCCTGTAATTCATTTCCCAGAGTAATCCCTGGGCTGCCAGTAGGTGAGAGGAAGAAAATCTGTTACTGAATAAGCTTAGGGTATCCTGGGTTAAAGAAAGATGAACAGGTTTCTTAGCTTGTAAAAATTCTTGGAGTTTTTACCATGTTCACATGCACTGCAGCTTGCTGAGATGGGGTCATAAGAGCAAGTGCTCCTTAAATTCATTTTATTATAGAACACACTTTTTTTTTAAAGGAGCTTTTGCCTGTATTTTATATTTTTATGTACTCTCTGGATATAGGTTTCTTAAAGAGGCAAATCATAAATAGGTATAAAAAATGGCAGTACAAAATGTATTTGAGGAATCTCCATTTTTTTCATTTTGAAGGCATTTCCTATGTCATTGCCATTATGTGAAGAAATCATTTAATTAAAATTTGGAGCTTTTTTCTTTTTCTTTGACTTTCTTAGACATGATGCTTTTAGCACCACTGAAAAGTTTTGAGACTAACAACCCATTCAAGAGACAGTAATCACCTCTCGGTCTAGAAAATTATTCATTGTCCGTATTTCTCCAGTGTATCTGTTGATAATAAACATTGGTGAATCCAAAGGTTCCTGTCTTATGATCTTGAAGGCGATCTTTGAGTTCAAATTGTTTGGTTCATCGGCATCGGTAGCATTGAGAGTCATCACCAGTGTATCTAGAAATCAAGGAAAAATCATTGCAAACAGGCAGTTGGCATTTGTGTTCCCACGCGGTGCAGCGTGTGGCTCCCCCAGGGCCGGCACGTATAACGTGTGCTCTGTCATCTTCCCTTTTGGCTTCTTCAAAGTATCAGTATCTTAGCTCTTTTCTGTACTTCTGCCTTGACAAAAATAACACATTTTTACCAAGGCCCTAGACATTACTGATAGTTAGAAAACAAAGAAATGTTTTATTCTGCCTTTCCATTTCTCATTCTAGTATAATTCCTTTTTTTTTTCTTCTGTTTTAAGACTGCTATGGTGGAGCAAAAGGACATTAAGGCCAGAATGACTCTTTTCCGACTGCAGCACTTTCTAGCTGTATGACCTTGGCCTCAGTTTCCTCAGCTACACACGGGGGTAATACTAGTACAATCCTCACTGACTGCATGAAAGGATTACACAGATTAATGAGGGGAAATCATATGAGTTCCTACTGAATAATGCACACTTACAAATATACATTACTGCTCTGTTTTTTGTGGTCCCTAGTGATGTTGTGGGCACCTAGTAGGTTGAAAGATTTGCCTGCTTTAACTACATACCTTGTGCTATCCCCTCATCTTTTCCATGAATTGTATAATTTCTTATAAATTCAAGATGCCCTTACATTTTATTTTTCTTCATTAAAATACAGTAACTACCCTTTGAACTTTTAAAAGTACCATTCTAAGAATATTTGTTGTAAAAATTCACATGACACAGGAAGTAAAAATGGAATAGAAATCTGTTCTGTTTTCTCTAGTACCATCCTCCAGAGGCAAACACTATCTTTAGTTTCTTAGGTACATATGTCTGTAATTCTATAAATATATACAAACACATTTTTGGAAACAAACAGGTACATATGTCTGTAATTCTATAAATATATACAAACACATTTTTGGAAACAAACAGGGCCATATTTTACATACTATTCCATAATGTGAAGTTTTATGTAGGATGTTTTTGACAGGTAGATGCTCTATCTACTTTATAGGTGCTCTGGTGTCTCTCAGCCAGCACCACCGGAGACAACCAGCTGGTCTGTGCATGGTGGGCCAGCCAGGGGTAGGCTTATGATATGCGTCAGGTATATAAAATCAGTGATGTGAGTGAAAAGTGAACAAAACCTGTATTTATTGGGTCATGTGTAAGAGGGGGAAATGTTTGCTTTGAACTACTAGAGAGCTGGTGTGAGTTGCAGGGCGAAATCCTGCTATACTTTGGAGTTGTTCCTCGTATATGACAGGTTAGTGCTGCTTCCGCAGTGGAAGGGAAGCCATTACGGAGACTTCTCACCCCTTTCTGCTCTGGATGCTTTTCTAGACTGATCTCTTGCCTTTGGGACATAGTACCTTGATATAGTTTAGCCTCCAGTTGCCTGGATGTTAAGAGTGATCTGGAAGCCAATATATTCTTGTTCACTTAATAAAATAGACTACTTACTTGCATTAGAATTTTCTTCTATTTGTCCTATGAAAGTAGACATAGAAAACACTGGAGGGTTATCATTTATATCCAAAACCCTGACTCTGAGCTCAAGAATCCTCTCTAAATCTTGGCCCAGTGAATTCAGAGCCCGGCAATAGATCTAGGAAAGAAAAGAAGAAGAATTAGCTGGTGCAGCACACGTTTATGAAGTCTGTACTTTGCGTGGGCTCTGTGCGGGCTCTGGGGGCAGCTAAGAGGAAGGGGGCACCTTGTTTCCTGCTGGGCTGGACGTACGAGTAGTGCTGATGGTCAGCAGGGAGGATGGACATGAACTCAAATATCATGGAGGAAGGGTGACACAGTGAGAAATACAAAGGAAGAATAAAAAAGAGTGCTGGGACCTCATAGGAGAATGTAGTGGTTGGGATTCATCATGGAAGAGAATTTCAACAGGGAATTGGCAGAGCATTTCTAAGAAAAGGGATGCAGGTGGGGCAAGAAACGGAGCAATGAAAATGCACTGTTCGAAGTCAGGAGAAGGGGCGATGGGGCTGGAGGGTGTGGTAAAGGAGAGGCATGTGGGAGCTTTAAAGAAATAAGGTGCCTGAGCAAGGTGGTGGCCACGGGTGTTTGTATCATCATTATTATTCATATTTGAACTGTTCATAAGTTTAATGTATACTATTTTACTATGTGGTATTTCACATAAAAGTGCACTGTGCTTCAAGGAAAGCTAATAGGCTAATAGTTTGTAGGGGAAACAGTGCTAAGGAAGAATATAGATTTGGAATAGAAGCCTAGGTAATTGAGGCCGTCTGAGGAATGCAGGCAAGCAGCGTGAGTGGGCGGCTACAGTGCAGATTCCTGCTCGAAGGTGTTTTGGGATATGGATTGATGGAACTTTGAAAGAAGTAGTTACAAGATCAAGAAGAGTTTTCCTTTTCTTTATTTTTTTAAGTATTAATAAGTGCTGGCCATGGTGATAGATGGAAATGGAAGGAGCCAGACGGAGCAAGTGGAAGAGAGACCGAAAAGCGAAGTTGATGGGATAAGGATCTCAAGGAGACAGGTAATGATGGGACAATGGGCATTTCTTGGGATAAGCTGTGGGAAAAAGAAGAAAATCGATCCTTTATTTGGATTAAACGCAAATCACGTCTGGACTGGAGGAGAGAGAATTAACTGTGGGAGTTTGGGCTGGAGGGTCAGGCTTTTCAGTGAAGCTGGCCACCAGGCCAGCTGCTGACAGTGGAAATGAGGTGAAGGGTCGGCCACGGGCAGTGTAAGGAAGGAGGGAGAAGCAGTTCAGGATGAACTAAAATATCTCCAGGGCATATTCTGAGCTCAGGTGAGCTTGAGCAATGTGGACTTTTAATACAGTGGCTTTACTCAGAACAGGCTCTCTTGCCAGTTCCAGAATCAGCACTTGGCATCAGTTAAAGGAGTGGATATTCTCAACCGAGTTCAGTAAATAGAAGTATAAGTTAGGTACTTGGCCTTCCAAACAACATCTAGCTTCCCGCTAGGTACAGACCAGAGGTTACCATTTTTGCTGTCATTTAAATGAAACCTTCCTGCATCTAAATCTTTTGTTTCTCTTGGGTCAATGGATGCTCATGAGTTAAGAGACAACCACATATGCCTAATATTAAGGCTCTTGAAATCATATCAAGTCTGATCTGAGCTTAAGATAGTCCAAAAACAATTTAGGTCAGTACATATATATTGACATGGAGCCCACTTACAATGAAAAAAGGGGTGACCTCTCGATCAACTATGGATGTTATATTAATTTCACCAGTTTTCTGATTAATAATGAAGATTCCATAAGGTGGTTGGTCAATTCCTACTCCAGAGATGCGGTAGGTAACCTGCTGGTTTGCGGCACAGTCAGAGTGAATCTGCAGGAAGAGCACAGTGAAAACATCAGAGAGCAGACAGGAAGGGCTCTGTTTGATGTCTGACAGCTGTCTTTGCTGAGCATCGTTGAATGGGAGTACCTGTTATCCTTTTGGAAAATGACAGGAATGGAGAATTAAGTTCCTACACAAGTAGGGTAATCACAGCTCTAGCATTTTCAGTGGCAGCAGACAATGCAATAGAAGTTCAGTTTCTGTTTCTTCCAGTAAGGACAAAGTAAAATATCAGCCAATACACTGAAGCCTATGGGATCCCTGCTCTCTTATTCACTCAGCATCACCACCGTTCACACTGTTTCCAGGCTCTGTGCTGCCACTGGCACAGTGAGAGACTCCTCACACTTTTAAGGACTTAACCAATTTGTTATCACATACTTTGATCTTCTGATTCAAGTTTTTTTTTTATTGTAAAGCTTGAGAAGAAAGTTTTAAGTGTATTTACATAGGTGACGTTACTTGACTCTATGTAGAAGCCGTTAATTCTAAAAATGTGGAGGATGTATTATCAGAAAATCAAGGGGACGACCCCAGATAAGTGGTTATAGAAACCAGGACTCTTTCTCTGAAATAAAATATTGTGTGACTAAGCAAACCTTCCCGGGAGGCCTCTGTACATATATGTGTCAGTGTGTGTGCATCTGTATGTGCATCTGTATGTTTGTATGTGAGTCTGTGTGTGGGGATGTGTTTCTGAGTGTGTGCATGTGTATACAAAGGAAGATAATAGAAAATGAAAGGAAGAGAGAGTATGAAAAAGGCTACAATGTGAATGTTTATGGAAAAGCCATATTAGGAATTCAGCTCTAATGGATTGAGGCAAAAAGAGCACCCACGTGGACATAGATCCTCCGAAGGTACTGAGGGTTCAATTCTCATTTAAATCGTGATTTTGTTTCCTTTTCGAGTTTGTGGTAACACACGGTCACGTGTATATTCACTTTGGCAGTCAGGTGGGTCAATGTCCAACTGTTTACCTGAGTGCGTACATTTCTTAATGCACCTTTGAATAGCTCCACTTTTGACAGTCTGAGTGATGGAAGGTCTGTCCTATGTTGTGACTTTTCAGTGAGGTATGGTCATAACATATTTAAAAGACGCGTCCTGACACGCACCCCGGAGCCTGGCTCCCGGGTCGGGCCTGTGGGGCGCACTCACTTTGGCAATGGGGTTCCTCTTGGAGTTGTCCTCGCCCTCCCGGCAGGCTGCGGCGAACTTGATCCATTCGCGTTTCTGCCTCCTGATGGAATGCCACTTGATGGTTCCATTGTTGGTGTTATAATCTCTTACCTTGAGGTGCCAGGATAAAGCAATAGCGTTTGTTAATTTTTATTCATAATTCACATTCCACTGAAGCTTTGGGAGGAAAGGGTAATTTTAATGTCAGAGAGGGTGCTTTTACTGGGAAAATAGGTAGTTTTGACGATTTATTTATTTTGGCATGGCGTTCACTTTACTTATAAGGACGAATCTACTTTGGAAAATATGCTGTGACTCCCAAACCATTTTCCTTGCTTTTAATTTGGAAAAAAAATAGATTTGCTGTGTATTACCTGGATTCGAAATTCACTGTTAACTTCCACCACCACCTGTAAAAAATCAGAATCACAATAGTCAACTTACAGTTA
The DNA here is from genome assembly GCF_040802235.1 of Manis javanica. NCBI lineage: Eukaryota > Metazoa > Chordata > Mammalia > Pholidota > Manidae > Manis > Manis javanica. The sequence goes on along the minus strand of NC_133164.1, from coordinate 67,277,919 downwards.
AATGCTTTACAGTACATGCTATTCAATTATTTTAAAAAAAGATCAAAAAGTCCTGTGAATCACTGTAATTATTTTGTCAGTCTAGTAAGTAGTAGGTGGATCGGGTCCCTCTCGGGTCTGCTCGTGACGCCAAGGGTTCCTTTCCTTTGGTTTTTACTTTTCAGTTTTGCTCTTCTTTTTATTACTTTCATTTTTGTCCTCTGGTTAATTCACACACAGCCTGTGCAGATACTTGCGGTCTTATGAGTAGGATGTCTGAAGCCAGAACCCGGGAGGGGCGGTGGCTGGGCGCTCAGGCCCTCTTATAAGTCTTGCACCTGCAAAGCTGGAGATTGGCTGGTGCTATTCCATGATATTCAGCTAGTAGTTGTGATACTAGAACTTTTGACTACGGTCTCAGGGCTTGAGTAGAGGAAAAAGTTTTGGAGTGAAGAAAGGATATGAGGAAGAAAATATCTGGAAAGCGACAGAATATTTACTCACAGAAAGATTTTCTAGTATTTTTGAGACTCTTGGAAAGTGGTAATTTTTCTCTTTTTTTGGGGGAAATATCAGAATAAAAAGCTCTAAAATAAAAGCAGATAATTTCCTCTGAAAAAATGAGTGCATATTTCATGTCTTACTGTAAGTACTAAACAAAATAGGCATCAGTGCACGCTGATGTCCGAGAGGGAATCGGAGGAGTGCGGGGGCGAGTTGCTGGGTGAGCGGTTTTCACTTGTTTTTTTCTTCTGCATTAAATAATTTCCCTGCCTAACTGCCTCATTTCAGCTCTGGCCTTGATCTTTACATAGGAATTGTAGTGAAAAATCAGGATGACTTAAACTATTTTTCTGTAAAAACTAAAGGCATTTCTAAAAACACAGACATTTGTGTGTTAAGTTTAATACACCACAAAGACATTGTAAAATATCTAGTTAAAAACTAGGTGTGGACTTGAAGCCTAGTTTGCATTTATTAAGTTTTAAATTGCACTTAGAATTAATTAAAGATGGTTACATTTTTCATTTTTATTTCTCCTTAAATAAGAAATTTTTAACTTCTGTTTGATTTTCTCAGAATTGCAAAGTATGAAAACTGGTACTACAATTAGATTTTATCTGTATCACCAATAAAAGGAAACTGTAGTTTGCATTTTAAGCATACTAATAATAATTTCAAAGTATAGTAAATTCTTTATAGGTAGTTTCAATTTCACCACTAAGTAAAAATAAATTTTTAGTCTCCAGATACATCTTTTAAAAAATTTGCCATAACTGATAACTCAGGAAATGTTTATTTATTGTTGATATGAGTGGTATAGGAGACAAAGTTTTTATTAGAAGACGTAAGTACACATGGTATATACTCAATGTTAATTGTCATCATTATTACCTTATAATTCACTGACATATATTCTTCACAAACAGATATGGTCAATACTCTAATATCTCTACTTTATAGTTTAGGGTATTGAAGTTGTGGCTAAATATAAGCCAGTACAAATGAGCCCCAATTTGCATTTGAGGCATGGGTTTTACAATAAAGTATAAGACAGCCTATTCCAAACAAGTTACTGAATAAAATATACCACAAACAATTGACATTACAACTTTGAGAATTTAAAAAAATTCTTATTTTCCTCTAATCTCATATTACCCTTGTGATGAGGAATACCTGTGTACAATAAAGTAACAACAATAGTCGTAATACTAGGGGAAAAAAGAAAATGAAATGGCCCAAATGGTTTGGACAACGAACTGCACTGTTCCCGCAGAGCCCCACCTCAGGTGCAGAGGTGTTCACACCCACGCGTGCCTCTTGCTGCCTGTGGACTCGTGAGCACACTTTCCTCTTCCTTGCTGGGCGGTGTGGTCGGCAGTGTGAGGATACTTGGTCTGGAGGCCGTTTCCTCACAGCGACAGAACTGTGTGTGTGTACCTGTGGTCTGTCTCGTGCTGAGTGGCAGGCCCTGCTGTTTGTTTTGAAAAACTATGCCAGATGACTAAGAAACCTTCCACCTTTGTGAAGCTGGCTCCTTCTTTTTCCCAGGAGAGGCAACTTAGGCAGAAGACCAAGTACGTTGCACCATAGTGTCAGGCTCTCAATTAGATTCGTAATTAAAAAACTGCCAAGTCTGCTTAAAAATATGTCGTGTTGACATAGCCTGACTGTCTTTTGCTCAGAGTCTAGAATAAATTCTGAAACAAAGTCACTCCTGGACTTTCACAGGCAAAATAATGAGAGAAAAAGAGCACTTGGTAGAGGCAGAAAATTTTCAAGGTATTTCCTAAATTCTCTGAGCTTTTTCTCGTTTTAAAAGGACACAGGTAGACTAAATTATATTCAGTTACCTTTCCAATTCTAACACCACACCCCTGTGTGCAGCAGGAAAATATTGAAGGCTTTTTAATCATGGGAAGACACGATAAAATTGTTGGTTTAATAGATGGCTTGACAACAGGTGGTGGGAGTGGTGGGAAAGCAGCGCTTACAGGCCCCCAGCGCCTGAGTTCTGCAGGAGGTCAGGTCAGGGGCAAGAACCAGCTGAGCCCCAGAGGAGGCAGTGGGAATGGCCGGGACAGATCAAGGGAGATACAGATGGGTGAGCTTGACAGGGCTTAAGAGCAAGTAGGACGTGGGAGTCGAGAGGGGAGACACTCTGGAGACGCGAGGAAGGCAGTGGCAGGATGAAGCAGGTTGGAACACACTGTGTGCGATATGCCAGGGAAATGTCCTGGTAAAGATGCTAAGCAATTTGAAATATGTATCATCACCAGGAACCCGAGTTCAGGCCTAATAGGCAGATTTGAGAGACATCTGCTCAGATAGGATAGTTGAAATCATGGCAGAATTTTAATTCCCTAATGTGGAGAATCCAGCAAAGAAGCAGCCTGTGGCTGAGAATGAAATTAGGGGGATTCCTACATTTATGTAACTGGGAATAATGACAATAAACAAGAAATGAAGAAAGAGAAAATAACTGGCTAAAGAAATGAAGAGAAAATATAATGCATTTTATGGATGTCAAAGAAAGTGAGGATTGCAAGACACCTGGCGGGTTACCAAGTGTCAGATGATGTAAAAAGGTTGAGCAGAGTGAGTACTGAGGAAATCCCAGGGTTTTCTGTGGCTTTTCAGAGAATGCTTTCATTTGGTTGAATTGACTCTGGCAGACTGAAAGGACCAGGGAATAAGATGGTGAGGAAGAGGCCAAAAAGATGGTCACTGTTTAAAAAATTTGGTGATAAAAGGAAACAAAGATAAGATAGTAGAATTAGATGTAGCATCCCAGGAAATATTTTGGGAGAGGGAGACATGGATTTCTGAAGGCAGAGAAAGAGGGAAGTAGGAGATTCTGCTCTGAAGAGGGAAGGTTCAGAAAGAAGGTGCCCTCTGGAGGTGTGATGGACAGGGGAGGAGGGCATGGCCGAAGGGGAGAGCTTTGAAGACAGTTGGGGAGGAAGAGAGGAGGATGGAGGTTAAATTCAACCAATGATGAGACGGACTTTGAAGGACATTGTCCTGAATGGTCTAGACCTCTGCCCCAAAGTAAGGGTAAGGCAATGAGGGAAGCTGGACTCCTGGGTGAGCTGGGAACACGTGCTGTGGGGGCTGTGATGGACACTCGCTTGGAAATGAACGCAAGTGTTACCAGGCTGAGAATATCTCAGCTCTCTTGCCCACTGGATATGGGCTCAGGGTAAGCCACTTTGCTATTCGGTGCCTCCATGTCTTGTATATATAAAGCTAAAGCCCTTTCTAATTCAGTAACTGTAAGCCAGCAGTGAATCATTCACTCCCAGTGCATCCTTAGTGGGTCCCCTTTATTTCTATTTTAGTTGCTAATCCTCATAGTAAAAAAAAAAAAAGCCACAGGACACAAAATTGCATGCTGATTTCAATGATTCTCCAATTACACTCATTTTTAGTTTTTCTCTTTTGTTATTGAGGTTTACATTTCTTTGCAAATAATGAAGCAGTCTTGAAAGTAATAAGTTATTTTCATAAGGAAAACCTTTTGCATTTGATAGTTGTGAAGTGCTCTTCCACAGCCACTCAGTAGTTGTTAAGTATAAAATTATAACATTTGTTAATTGTATTTTACATTGCAAGGCTGAAGTTAAGACAGAGCTAAAATATAATAATTTGTTTCTTTTTAAAAGCCTCCCCTTTTATCTTTCCTGTGTATTATTTGGATAAAAACTATCAGTCTGGAGTTGAAAACACCTTGATGGGTTAATTTCTTTTATTTGTGAGTTGGTTTATTTATTTATTTAGTTGATAAATGCATATCAAATGTGTATTATGTTGATCCAATGCTCGATTAAGACTTCTAAAGGGCTCAAGCCCTAAAAATATTCTGGTACACCTTAGATGGAATGCAAAGCAAATGTCATACTACCCCATAAAAATAAGTGTTAGGGAAATTAATTGTGATTATTCCTATGTCTAATTCCTTGATGACTTTTTGGGGCATGTGGGGCAGAGAAATAAAAACTACAGAAAAGTTCTGTTCTGGTGCCTCTACTTTGTGTAGTTAAATATCTATTGAGCAATCCTGAACTGGATGGAGCGGGGCACAATGAAGGATATAAAATGAGTCAGACACAGAACCTGCCCTCAAATGACTTACAGTTGAGTAGTTTTATAAGCAACAGCCTATCATTAAGCAAGCGTAAAAGGCTGCACTCCATTCCCATAGGCCAGTTGAGAGCTGTCTCAGCAGCAGGTAGCATTTAAACTGCTGTGACGTGCTGCAGTGCATTAAAGGAATTTGCATGCCAGGCATCACCAGCTAGGGTGGCATGACCCACACTCTGTAAGGGTGTCCCCTCTCTAGCAGGGGCCCAGGAAATCTAACTGCAGTGCCCGTTGTCCTTTCTGCGCACACAGTAGTTAGGTAATGCCCATTAGCACACAGGGATGCCCAGCAACAATGTCCTTGGAGAATGCTCAGTGGAGAAAAAGCTCTCAGGACTTAAGTGGCCTGGGTATAGACAGCAGTGTTATTCTTCTAGATTCATGAACTTTGTAAAATAGGTGAATTTGTCCCTTACAATTTTTCTATTCCCTAAATCAGGTTTGGCAAAACATTTTTACGCTGTGGCAACTCAAACCAATTGAATGATGATATATTTGTATTCCCTGTTTTCATAAATGTGTCAGAAGATGATGATCCTAAATTTGCACTGAAATAATAAAGCATTTATGAACATCTTATAAATGGTAATGATTTTTCTTAGCTGCAGTTTATACCAACATCTATATCACTATAGTATATGCACAAGAAAGTATAAAGAATCCTCTCCTTTCACTTGTCTTCTGTTTGGTCTGTGCTTGTTAGTCCTTCTCTTACTTTAGGCATTGGTGAACACAATTACAGGAATTTAAGATGTCTGGCTTAAATAAGCTGATGAACTGCATAATGAAGTATGTATTATGTTTCTATGTCTTTTAGCCTGAATGCTGTGAAATACTCTGAAAGGCTCCTGCTTATTTCCAAAATATTTTCAGCTAAGTTCAAATTGTGGAGTTCATTTGTCAGGTGGTCAGAGGATGGTGTTTTTTTTTTAAAGCTAATATTATTATAGAAAGAGGAGAAGCTAGGCTAGTATGGTGAACTGAAGCATGCATAATAAACAGATAGATTTATTTGTTCTTTGAATGCACATGGCAGACGTTTGCCTTTACAGAAAAAGACACCTTGTGATTTGTGTTGATTTGAGTTCACTTAGTGAACCCAGCAAAGTTCCAAGTGATTTTCAAAAATCATTAGCACTGTAAACATCCTACTTCCTCTGTTTTGCTTCCACATGGTGAGCATGCCCAGCCTATCCCACTGTCATGACCATTCACAGGGGTTGTTTCTGGCGGCTGCATAGGTAACATTGTTCTCTGGCCTAGATACATCCTAGCCCCCTCCCCTGCCCAAATGCTAATTTTGTGAAAATGAAAAAGAATGAAAAATACATGCAGAATCAGTAACATTTACTTGGCTTGCAGTGTTATTTATAAAAGGTGGAGGCTGTTGTGTGTCCTGGAGGTTTGTCCGAATGATGGAATGGTCACGAGGCAGTCTTGCTCACTATAAAAGCACGTTCTTAAGCTTCCTTCTCCCTGATCAGACCCATTAGGCTGAACAAGGTCTAACACCTCCAGGTATATTGAGCAAGCTCCACAACATGCTTGTAAATAGATGGTTGCCCAGCTCTCAAATGGATTTGCATGAAAAATACTACCAGTTTGAATTCTTAAATAAAAATTGCCCAAATATGCTTCCTACTATAAATTTTTTCTTACTGACTTTGAGCAGCAAATACACTTCACATAGTTTTGTGTGTGTGTGTGTGTAAGAGCAAGCATTTATAGTGAAGGTCTCATAAGGGTGAGTGGAAGAGGTTGCTATAGAGGTGGTGAATTTTCAGGAAAAAATGAAGGTATTTTGAAGCAAAAATAGTTTGGATAACTCCAAAGGATATTTATCCAAATCATTCGATAAAATTGGTGGTAAAAATAAACTGATTTTCCAAACGTTAGAAAGTGAAACATTTTACAAAAAAAGTTACAGTAATGTGAAAATAAGACACTTAATTGATTCTAGAATAAGTTCTTTGAGAAATGATTTTCATAAGGTATATGAGAAACTTGCAACAGATCCCCAAGCAAAATATGGAAACAGTTCACAAACAATCAAACAGACTCAGAAAAGAAAGTAAAAATGCCCAGGAACGTCTCCGCATAAAAAGAGAGGAAAATTCAGTGGGGACACTCGATTTTGATAAAATGACACATTTTACTGAAGAATGACTAACCAGAAAGAGGTTGTTTAAAGGAGTTTTATAGGATGCAATTAATTAGAAATAATCATAAAAATAAAGAAATAAAGTGTCTTATAAAGTCAATGAAAGTACATAAATATCTGATTAAATTTTAATCAACAAAAGTCTATAATGGTTCCTAATGGACCAAATTTTTATGAAATTAAAAACAAAAGTATTTGATTATTTCACGATACACAAATGCTCCCATGTTCAGATGTATCACACTCATTAACCTCTGCCACATCCCCAGTTACGGTGTCAACTGATCCTAAAAATCCATTAAAACATTCATAGATTAGGACTCAAGCTTGAAGGTCAGCTTGGAACTAAAGCTGCCAACTTGTTGATGCTCATTTATAATTTAGAACCAAATCCACTCGCTATGACCTCTCTTAATCAAGAAACTGAATTCAAATTAACCAGCATACTTTGAATCAAAGACCTAACTTCTTATTTTAGAAACTCAGCAATCCAGTTAAAAAATTAAGCAAGTGGAAACAAATACGAACCACAGTGCTATGTCCTGCCAAATTGGAGGGCAGTTTACCCAGCACTTGCCTCTTGGATTACATTAACCTCACTGTGAGAGAGGCTGTGATTTTAAAATTTCCGGCATAAGGGAAATGGAGGTATAGCATTGGTGTTGCACTTAGTATTATCCCTAAAAAGGAAAAATTAGTAAAGTGTGTGGGGAGAGGGCAGTGATAAAGCATTTCATTACATCTGCCTGACCACCAGATGTACAGTTTTCTTATCACAGTCATTATGGACTTCCCAGTAAGAACCAGTATTGTAATAATTATACTTCTTAATTATAGCCATGCCTTCACCTCTGTGTCATTTATAAATCTCCTACACAGCCATGCTTCTTGTAACAAAATATGTTGTTTTAAATAAAATCATAGTTTAGCAGTGGGTGTTAGTCATACGGATCTCAGCCACACAGGAAACCACAAAAACATGGATAGTAAGGCCAGCTACAAACTGCTGTGATTTTAATTTATATGGCTCCTAGTTCTATGTCTTAACAATTTTTGTGCATTTACCAGAAAAGATACCAAGAGAATGGGAAAATGTTTAGGTTAAAAATCAGGACACACCCGTGATATTAGTTTAAACGACAACCTGCAGAAGAGAATTTGAACAGGATGCTGTTAAGCAGTGATTTGACTTTGCCAAATTCAATGTTTTCCCAGCATGACCTGGCGATGTCATGCTGTCAGAGATGTGCTATGATGAGCAGACACTGAGGCATTAGTATGAACTTGAGTCTTCAATTAAAGAGAAACACTACTTAAAAATCTAGTTCATAAAATCACCTTGTCATTAACATAAAATTTTAATGGGTTTAAGTTAGAAATAACATGAAATAACACTTTCTAAAAAGCTCTCACTTGTTCACACTGAGAATGATTATGAAGGGTTTTTAGCAGAAAATGCTTACCAGAAAAACGAACAGCACCACAGCTGTTCTGACGTGCCGGTCCATTGTTGCCGGTTCTCTTACATCCAAGACCAAGGGAGTTCTGTTTCTTCTTCTCTGTTCTTTTTCTTCCCCCCACTCAGCTGGTGTCAGATTAAAATAATTTCAGTAGATGTTCCTACATGCAGGCTTTGAGGTGTTTCTGCCTTGACTGGGCGCGGGACTGAAGGTACGTATAACCAGTCTAAATCCCCACCCTAAAAACTTGGGCTGGTCTCGTCAAAAAGCTTGACAAGATCATCATTGCTCCCAGGTAAAAGCTTGGGACACACCCTTCTTCCAGCTGAGAGACAGCTGCTCTCTGTGGAGCTGGAGGAGTCACTCCTTTGCTGAAGGTTTTCAGTGTTAGGCATTAGAAATGATCAGAAGTATGCAGATTTATAAAACTGAGAGGAGCTCTTCACCCTGTGCCTTATCTACAGGTTGTTTAGTTTCTTCCCTCTTAAAAAGGCAAGTGTGATGCTTATGTTATTTAAAGAGGGTTATCCTGCCCATCCTCATAGCCAACTCTCAGGTCACAGTGGGAAGTGATGAACGTCAGATTTCAGGGGATGTTAGGAAACATTCAGTCATTTTCTAAGCTGTTGTTTAAGAGACAGAAAATTTCCTAATGTTGAGAGCGAAGATTTTTTTTAACCATTCATTCAAGCAAGGAAAACTCTGATACTTACATTATAGGGTCCTCTGCAAGTCGCAATTCCCTTTACGTCCCTCACCTCAGCCTAAATTCAGGAAAGCCTCTGTTTCCTCTCTAAATAAATGTCTTCTCTTTCCAATTATTTTCCTGTCTTTAAGATTCTGAATTTTTTTTCAAATGCAGAAAAGCAAAACATAAAATATCAATAAACCAGATTAAAAGTAAACAATCACAACCACCATTTAAAACTCCCGTTGATAATTTTTGAAATGAGGATTGGTGTCTGAAGTACTTAGCAGAGACACAGAAACCTGCCCTTCAGGTGAGGGGGGTTGGAAGTCAGTGACTTCTCATGCCCAAGCCTAGAGCCAAGAGTGTGCGGTGAGCCAAGAGTCTGCACACGGAGCCAGTTAGAACATGGGGATTGCATTGAAGAAACGGCTGCCCACACAGGCAGGTGGTGAGCTGGACGCAGCCTGGAGGTCTGGGGCAGAAGTGGTGAGAGGTACCGCTCACACCGCAGCGTGTGAACGGCTCTCGAGAAATCTTCTCTTCACCCTGCAATGTCTAGTATGAATACCGCAAGTGGCAGGAAGCCTGGGGAACTTGCAGGCGCAGTCTGGAACAAAAGACTGCTCTGAGGCAGTGCCTTTCTGGTTATGCTCAGAAAGATGCTAAAGATGTCCCAGAAAGGAAAGGGGTCTCTGAGAGTCAGAGGTTCCGCAGAACGCTGTCATTTCACTGCACGTGTGGGGCAAAGAGGGTTACTCAATAGTGGCTTGGAATTTCACGTTTTTCCTTATGGGGCTGAGAGAGAAGGAGATAGGCGACTGGTTCTGACCTTTAGTGAATAAGAATGCTTATGACAGGATTGGTTCATGTGAAAAAACAAAAGGGGTTTGTCAGGCCAAATCAGTTGAGTAAGATAGAATGTGAGTGTCCACTGTGACTTAGACTGAGTCCTGCGTTAGTAGCAGGGCTGTGTGACTACAAACAATGGAAGACTCACAGCTGAAAGGCCGACTCCCGCAGTCTGCCCGTGGCCAACGAGAGTCATACCCACCTTGTGCTCAGGGCATGGCTCGAGGGTGCTCACAGGCCTTCCTCACCCATCGGATGACTTCCCGAAGCCCAGCCCTGGCTCCACGCCTGCCCCAGTGCCCTGCTCCAGCGCCCCAGACAACGGGAGCATCCAGCAGCTGCTGGAGAGGAGGTGTGGTGGAGCCCCAGTGGTGCCCAGTAGTGCCCACGGTGCCCAGCAGTGCTCATTTTGACTGTTGCATGAGATCTAGTGACATCAAGCACAGTGGGAACGGGAGTTCATGAGTCACCGCCCCTCCTCCTTCCACTTCCTCCCCTGCCTTTTCTCTTTCCTACTCATTTTAGGTCCCTAGCACGGCCTTGTCTAATGCGGCTTTCTGAAGTTGTGAATGTCTCCCTCTGCGCTGTCCAGAGTGGTAGCCACCAAGCACGCATGGGTCTTGAGCATGTGGGATGTGCCTAATGTGACTGAACAACTGAATTTTTAGCTTCATTTAATTCTGCTAATTTAAATTTAAGTAAACGCACATGACCAGGGATTACTGTGTTGCAGTGCCGAAAAGTTAGCACATCATCGTTTTCATTATCTTCCATCTATTCTAAGCTTCAACTCCTGTTTTTTTTTTTAATCAAATTAAACTCCCTTTCATTAAACCCACCCTATTCCTTTTCTCAACAGAGGGAACTCTGGCTTAGTTTCAGGACCTGGTAGTTCCCTTTCCCCTTGTATTCCTGTGATGTCAGTTGGCCTTGTCTCCAGTCCTGACTCCTGACTCATCCTAATTCCTAACACCAAGGAGTTAAGACGCTTTCCAACATATGCAACTCCAACTCGTTTCTGTGTTCCCATGGTCTCAGTTACTCTTTCAGCCGCCTGACCTGTAACTGCCGTCCCACACCTGCGCCGCTCCACTCCCGCGCTGCATCTGTCCAGCCTCCCTGCCCTGTTTTCACTCTGAACAGCGCTCAGCATGTGGACTGCCACACACATACCAACAGTTCTCATTTCGTGGAAAATTTAGGAAACTTGGAGTGTTTTCCTGTTTGGAATTTCCCTGGTCAGCTGACAGATTTTCTCACAGGGACCAAAACTCTCCTAGGAAAAGATTTTCCTCTCCCTCATAAGGCCCAGCAAGCACTAGGATGTCATCCCAAGGGCCTACATTTCTGTATTTGTTCACAGCTTGGGATCCTGACATGTCTTTTTAAGGACAAAATAGCATCTTTCGCTAACAGTGATGGCTTCTACTGATTTGGTATTTCTTAAGCCTAATTAAAGCAACTGACTGTTTATTCCCCTTTATTTACACAGCATGCATAGCCAAGGACTCCTGCATCTCAGAGAAACCCTGTGGCATATTCATGTTACATATGAACCTCTACATTCATATATGTGTCTAATCAGCTCTACACATTGTCTACAAAATAGGTGAAAGATAAAAATGAATGTTAAAAATGGAAAGGAATTTTCTCTTAACAACAACAACAAAAAAAGCAGTCCCTGTGTGCTGACCTCCAATGAGTTCTGCACAGTGGTAGAGAGGGCATGTCAAAGTGTGGGCAAAGGGTCTGTTTGTTTCTATGCAGAAGATCAAGGCCTAGCTTGGATACCCAGAAAATGAACTAAGATACGATATGAGGAGGAGCTTCCGGCATCAGCACTCTCTGGAGGACTCGTGCCGGGGGATGATCATCAAAAAGCCTCCACAGGGATCCGGGCGATGCTGCAGTCGTGGCTGCGTCCACCCCACCGTTTCCTGGACTTGCCATTGGAATGAGGAGGGAGATGTCTAGGCTGGCATGTGCGTATAGTGAGACAACGAATTTGACCGGATCTGTACTGTTGGAACTCAACCAGGAGTTGGGAGGGGTGCAAGGTGTAGCACTCCAAAATCTTATGACTATAGACTATCTACGGTTAAAAGGACATATGGGACGTGAACAGATCCCAGAAATGGGCTGCTTTAATTTGTCTGATTTCTCTCAGACTGTTCAAGTACAGTTGGACAATATCCATCATATCATAGACAAATTTTCACAAGTGCCTAGGGTGCCTAAATGGTTTTCTTGGCTTCACTGGAGATGGATGGTAATTATAGATTTGCTTTGTTTATGTCACCGTATTCCTATTATGTTAATATGTGTGTGCAAATTAGTTAGTAGTTTAAAACCTATACATACTTAAGATACTCTACAAGAAGATATGTCAAAGAAATAATCAATCCTCCCATGTTTTCGTCCATATGCTACCTCTATAACTTTTCTTCTTCCTTCCTAATTACAACCCTTAAATAGAATTCGTGCCTCATATCGAAGTTACCGAGTATCATAATTCCTCCAGGTGGTAAAGATACCTCGAGACAAGTGCTGGGCATAGAAGCCACAGGGCATAAATCTGCAAAGAAGTAAAAAGCTAACCTTTTCAAACAATATGGCTTCTCTCTCACTTACCAAGTTTACATTTCCCTGTATGGCCCCGGAAGATGACTGGTTAGCCAGAGACGGGTAAGATTCCTCAAGGGAGGAACAACCTAAGACAGGCACAGTCGCAGGGGGGCCATCAGGTGAGAAATTGGGGAACAACAGTGGTGAAGCTTAGAACCTCACCCCCTCCAGTGTTGAGAGAAAGCTTCTGCATCCATGGATGTCTTATTGCCCTTGTCTAGCTCGGATTAGCACATAGTCTACAGGCACACACCTGATCATCTACAATTGCTCTCTTACAACACTAAACTATGTTTTCTACCTTTATCTTGCATCTACCTACCACTTCAGCAGTTTATTAAAAATAAAAATAAGAATAATAATAATAAAGGGAGAAATGTGGGATCCACATATAAATCAAGTATAAAAATCAAACGAATATTCATATTTGACCTGATTGTTTATAGTTGATAATGCGTGATCAAAACCGAAAGTTTCTGTGATGAATGCCCTTGTACTATTCACCATGTAAGAACTTATTCACTATGTAAGAATTCGTTCACCATGTAAGAACTTGTTCGTTATGCTTCAGAAGATTGGAGACTGAAAGAACTAGGCTTGAGATGGATTAATGACTGTACATTGAGCATTGACCCCCCCTATACAGAATTTTATTGTTGTTAACAACCATTTGATCAATAAATATGAGAGATGCCCTCTCAAAAAAAAAAATGGAAAGGAATTGAGATAAATATGTTCAGGATCATATAAACAAAACGTTTTGGCATTTCCCTCTCCATTAATATTCCTATGAGATAAATTGATTCCAGAGCTTGTTCACATTGTTTAAAATAAGACTATTCCTCAGTGAGTTACACATAAACAAGTCTGGGGGATGAAGGCTGCTGTTCAGATTAAATGAGACCTATCTGTTTATATGTAACAACCAGTTGCGAAGTCTGACACTTCACTGGATGTTTGATTTGAGCAAAATAGCTATAGAAATAATTTGGATAATATTTGGGACATAATAAACTTAAATATAATTATTAGGGAATTATTATAAATTTTATTAGGTTATGTAGTAATCTACCTTTGTTTTCAAAGATACATGCTAAATCACGTAGGGGCCAAAACTTCTGATGACAGAAATTTTCTTTATGGTAATTCAGCAATAACACAGATGAAGTAAATTTGACAAAATGTTAATTGTCAAATCTGAATGACAGCATATGGCTTTCTCTTGCACAGATTATAGTTTGTAATACAAAATATGACTTGTTAGTAAATTAGGAGAATCCACAAGACAGATCTAATGTGTGTGAACAGAACTCATGATGATGGAGTAACCACTAAAATTACAGTAATTCATCATGGAATAAAGATAGATCTTTATAATCAAGTTGTATTTTTAGAAAGACTTCGTTTAATTGACCATAATAATCTATGGCCTAACTCTTTGTCCTTTCTTTTAAATCAGATCTAAGGAGAACCTTAATTTTTTATTTTTCTCTAGTCAGTTCTAGATGGAGAGAGTTCAATGGCATCACCTCTTTATGTACTTTATATAGGAATATACATTCATGAGCAGGGGAAATCCCAAATGATTTCGAGGGCTTTTGGGTTCTATGTTAAATATTTTATGATAAAGTGAGAGTGGTGTGAGAGACCAAGCTGCAATTACTTGTCCTTTGAAAAAATTAAAAAGTAATTCTAACTGAGCATCACTGCATGTTCATTACGGTGCTAGGTTCTGTGGGGTGTTCAAAGTAACTGTGAACTCATCCTGTGCAGAGGTTACCTTGTAGTCGCAGACATACTGACACAGGAGCGTGCTGTCCCCTCTGAAGGCTGTCCTGCTCGTGCTTCTGTGTGTACCAGCTGCCACCCGCTGTGCACTTCGGATTTCTTGTGCACAATCAGCCTTCCCTTTTGCGTATAATACATTATTGTGTGTTCAGTTCTGCAACATGTTTTCCTTGGCCTACTCTGTGCTTCGCACTCTTTGGCTATTGGGGTTACAAAGATGGATACAGCCATGTCCTCGCCCTGGAGTGGCTTGGGCCAGCTGGAGTGAAGACCGCAGTTTCCTCCAGCTCGCTGAGTGGAAGCATGTAGTGGGTGCTCGGGGACCCTCAGCCCAGCTTTGTTGGAGGTGACATCAGAGAAATCTTACACTGTGAGCCTGCACCTTATGATGGAATAGAATTGATCTCTAAAATCCTCAATTTCTTCTTTTTTTGGGTAGCTGTCCTAAACCAATGCATGCTTTACTTCCAAATGTATGTCTTCTCTTGTTTCAGCTCGGCCTCTCCATCTCCACTTCGGCTGCTCTGCAACCTCTCCAGGCCCTCTTGACCCGCTACCACTGTGCCCTCCTCCTCCCTGTGCCTCTGAAATCTTCCCTTTTAGTTCATTTTGTGTTCTTTTTCCAGAACAGTTTCTGAAACGTGGTCTTCTTATGTCATGCCTCCTTTCAAGAAATGGCAGTAATTCCCTATTTCCTTCCAGATCAAAATGTCTTTATATTGCAACCCCTCAGTGGCAAATTTATGTCTCCAGGTTATTTACTGTATCTGGTGGAAACTAAATGTAATCACCCTCCGTAGTCTTAAGATTTTTCCACTACTGCCTTTCATTGTTGAAGATGCTGCTTTTGATGACCATGATGCCAGTAAGTTTCAGGGAAATATATGGATTAGTACTTGTCTAGAATATTTCCCATTAGTCTATGAGTAGATAAAATTTTATCAGTTTCAGAAACCACTGGTGAGTACAGTTTTAAAAATGCAATTGCACCAATAGTTCTTGAGCCCTGCTAGGGACTGTGTTAACTGTCCTAGAAGAGATAAAATAGGTAATAGGAATTTCTATCCTTAAGAAGGCTATAATTTTGACTGAATCTCAAAGGGTGTCTCTATCACAATACACTTTTACATATGTGCCATAAGAAAGGAGTATAGTGTTTTATGAGCCTGCAAAAGGGCAATAATTTCCGTATTAAAGGAATTGGGGAACTCTTCAAGGAGGAGGTAGATTTTGGAATTTTCAGGATGACTGCATTCTCCACAAATGGAGATACAGATGGGAAAGAGGGCAGAAAAAGTTACATAGTTTTCAGGCCAGAAAAGAGTGAGATTAAGCCTAAGGGTCCCGTCTGTGAGAGGTGGCAGCACTGATGCATGACCAGAACGTGGGGGACTCTGAGTGCCCCTGCTGAGGGATCTGGGGGATGTTCTAGGGCAGGTGAAGACCACGGTGGGCTGGACCTGGTCAATGTTGTGCTTCAGGAATTTGTCCTGGAAGCTTCATGATGAATGGGCAGAGAAGAGACTCCAGAAAGAGAAAGGTAAGTTTGGAGGCCACCGTAACACTCTAGGTAATGGACCTGAAATAATGTGATTTCAGTGAGAAGGGAAAGGAAGATAAGAGTGGAATGGAGGTAAAATAGTACTAGATGGCAAATTCAGTGGGGGTGGAAGAACAGGGCCGTGGGGATTGGAAGGAGATGCTTCCCTCCTTCTGATTTTAGATGCAATGGAAGAAAAAGGAATCTATCTATGGGCTAAGTGTATAAATTGACCTGTTTTTAACATTTTGCTTGTGTTTAATTTTTCTGTTTTCTACTTAAAAAAAATTAAAGCTTTCATCCAGATTTATAATTTGTTAACATTTTCCCACTTAGCTCTTTCTTTATGTACACATACATTTCTTGGTACATTTTGTACAATTTGTGTATTTGTGTATTTTGTATATTCTGAATAATTTGATAGCAAGTTGCATATTTCATGATAC
Organism: Manis javanica; assembly: GCF_040802235.1. NCBI lineage: Eukaryota > Metazoa > Chordata > Mammalia > Pholidota > Manidae > Manis > Manis javanica. The sequence continues at coordinate 67,261,736 of NC_133164.1, read as the reverse complement.
TTCCTTTCTGTCTAACTGCTACAGAACATATTTCTCCTAATAACAGAGACTTCTGCCATATAATCATACTTTTTGTCTTTGATGCAAAAAGCATCAGAAAGAATAATGATGGTAATGACTTATGTCACATTGAATAAAAAGAATACAGGAGTCCATGGTGTTCCTTAAAATGTATGGGGTGAAGAGAAAGCTCTTCTTTAGAGAAGACTGCCAGCTAATAAATATAGAAAATAATAAAATGAGACAATTTTAATATTGTAACACAATAATGGCTTTAGGTAAAGATCATCAGTGGGTGTTAATACTACTGAATGAAGATTTTCTTGGACACCAAGCAGTTATGGAGTCTCAAAATATCTCATCATCTTACTAACTGATCAAATAAGCATTGTCAATAATGTGAAAAATTGACAATATATGCCTCCTTGCCTGATGCAATAAAAATTATACAATGTCACCCACGTAGTATTCTTGCCCAAAATGTTTAACCTGCATCGTCAAATAAAAAACAATCAGAAAAATCTCAATTTTGGAATATTTTGTAATAAAATGGCCTGAGTCCTTGAAAAATGTCAATGTTATGAAATAAAATATAGTGGGGTGTGTGTGATAGTTTAAAGGAGACTAAGGAGACATCAACCCTGTAAACGATGTTTGATTCTCAATTAGATCACAGAACATCAGTGACAAATGAAGAACAGCAATAAAGGACATTTTATGGGACAAGTGAAAAAAATTTGATTTGGGGCATTTTTAAACTCTAGAAAATACCATGTTTTTATTGTCTATTTTTCTAAATATTTTTATTACCAATTGCACACAAGACAAGAAGTTGGAGTTGCAGTCCAAATCACTGACAATGGTCTAAATCATAGTTTAATAAAAGGCAAAAGTTTTACAGGAGACAATTAAATATGAATATTTATAATTATCATGAATATTTTTGCATCAAGCTAAAAAGCATAGCATGCCCCGGGGGGAAAATGCAGGAGAAACAGAACTAAGAGATTTCAATTTATATCCTTAGTTATTGACAAATTGTAAGAATATGATTCTGAACACAGATTGGAGAAAGACAACAAAAATAAGAAGCAAAAACAATAGTACCCAAACCAAAAGGAATTATCATAGTGGCTGAAGTTTGAAACAATATGCTGACATCTGAATTTGGGGAGCACATTAAAAAAGTAGTTGTGACCAACTGAAATTCTCGATAGGACTGTAAAGTAATTCAATGTTAGAAAAACTTATTACAGCGTTTACACTATAACAGCTCAAATTTTAAAAACAGCTTCCAGTTGGTGCTTTAAAAAGCTCGATATAATCTATCATCTATTTTTAAATGAAAGAATGAAATACAAAGAAATGGGATGATCACTAACTTGATGATGATAATTATCATACAAAAAGAATCTGTCATTCTGCTCAGCTTCTAACTGGTAAACACATGTTTATTAAATTCAGGATAAAGATCCCACTGTTACATTACTTAATATTTTCTGGAAGTACTAGCCAAATAAAAATATTGGAAAGGACTTAAAATGATTATTGTCAAAGATCATAAATGTTTCTACATGGGAATTTCAAGAACATCAATTCAAGAGTTATACAAACAATGTGAAAATTTATAAAGGTGGCTGGCTATTTAAAGAGCAAAATTCAGTAATCTAAATAATTATCAGCTGGGGAATATGATGAAAGAATGTGATAGTTCATAGTACCGATTACAGATGTAACTGCCTCAAATGGAAGGCGAGAAGAGGGGTGTAGAATCCGCACAATGAAAGCTTTGAAGCTTTCCTGTAGGACAGAAGGAGCTATGAATCCCTAGACATACCTTGTTTTTGTACAGAAAGAGGCAATGTAATAAAGAAACCCTCCTAATTGTTTTTTGTGGAATACAGCATGTGGAGTAAAAAATAATTAAGAATAAAAATTTGAATTCTAGTGTATGAAAAGTATATTAAGGAGTAAAGGCAAGTGTGATGAAGTATCAAACATGACACCACAGTGACTGACATGGTTTGGAACTGGAAAATGAGTAAAATAATCAATAAAATAGACTTAAGGATTCTGGGAATAATTCAATATATAGGTTAAGAAAAAATCTCTGGTCTGAAATTCAGATGGCTTTTCAAATCATTGAGAAATGTACATAGTTCAGAAGATGGCTTTGAGACATCTCAAAATTAACCTACTCCTTATACCAGAAAAGATTTAAATGTAAGGGAAGCCAGTCATAGAAAAAGGAAATTGTGTAAGAATTTAAAAACCTTGAAGTGGGGAATGTCTTTCTAAACCCAGAAACCATAGAGAGAAGGACTGATAAATTTGAGGCACATAAAAAATAAAAACATATATAGCAAACAAGCATAAGCAAAGAGAAAAGGTGGTAAACTAGAAAAAAGATTTTTTCACATGCGTAACAAAGTCCATTTCCCATAATATATAATGAGCTCTTGCAAACCTGTAAGTAAAAGGCAAAGGGCACGAAAGGTATTTCATTTAAAAGAGCATAAGACAATGGAAAGAAGAAAAGATGCTCAAACTTAGTCAGAATTAGATATATAAATAACAACCATAAAAAAACAGGTGAAAGTATTTCCTTGATCAGATGAGCAGCAAATAACAAAACACCAGGTGACACCCACTGTCAGGGAGCAAGTCAGGAAACAGGACGCTGTCTCCTTGACTGAAAGTGCCACTTGGCAGAATGTTTTGGGAAGGCAAGTGGACAAGAGCTAATGAAAATTTAAACATCCAGACACTTTGATGCAATAATTTCTATTTTTTACTTTATCCCAGATACTCTGGTGCAACTGATTAAAATACACCTACAGGGATGATCACAGCATTATTGTAGTGATACTGCAAAATGGGTAATGACCCAAATGTCTACCAGAATGTAATTCGCTAGATAAACTAGGGTACGTTTATATAGTAGAATAAAAAAATGAAAAAAAATGGTATATACTGATATGGAAAGAGGTTCAAGTTATAGTATGTTTAAAGCCAAGATGTAGAACAGTGTACACACATTATTTTGTGTAAAAATATATGTTGTATACCCACATTTTTATCTATGCATAGAAGTTTTCTGGAATATTCACAAAAAAGGAATAGTATGTTTAATTTTGTGTTCTTCTGATCCATTTCTGTATTTTACCATTAGCAAGCCTTTATTTTATAACAAAAAGTGAAATAATCAAGTTTGATAATTGGCCTTTAGAGAAAGAGGTAATATTAAGTGTCCATCTGAAGACAGGGAGAGAGGTAAGGGTCAGGTGTGTGAGCTGTCAGTTTAAAGGTGACTGTGAAATTGCAGAAGTGGAGGAAATCCCTAGCGAGAGCATGAAGAGAGACAGGAAAGTGTCTGAAGGGAGAACTCATGTTTACATTGGCTTGATAAAGAGGACGAAGAGTCGGCAAAGATAGACAAGGAGCTTCAAAGAAGTGGCACAACCAGTTCAGTCCAATATAATTTAAATCAAAGGAAGAATTTCAAGATGAAAGCTTCAAAACAGTCCTGAAGATGGGAGGAAAATGGGAGGAGCATGAACACTCCTGATTTCTTCCCCAACTCTCTGGCTGTTGCTGTTGTGTTTCTTCACAGGCATATTCTTCTCTCAGCACTCACAGTGCATTGGTTGCAGAGGGTTGGTCTTATATTCCTCTTCCTTATCTGCAGTCTCTAGATTGGTCTCATACAATAACCACCTACAAGTAGATCTATCTGGTCCAGACCATTTTTATTCTGAATTTCAGACCTGTCTATCCAAATGCCTGCTGGACATCTCCTCTTGGAAATTTCAAGTACAGCTCAAAATCAACAGGTTGAATACTCATATTCTCCTTCTCAGAAAGGGCCCCTTCACTTTGACCAGGCAATAAGGCCACCATCTATTTAATTATACCTTAGATATTAGTGACACTTTTTGATTCTTACCCTTCCATTCACCACCCAGCACCAAGTTCTATTGATTTTATACCTAAAATCATCTCTCAGATTCTTTCCCTTCTCTCTGTCTTGACTACCACTGTTGTAGCCAAGCTAATTTTGTGCCTCACCTGAATGCTGTGCCACTTCCTATCAGGTCTGCATTTGTTCTGGCCAGACTCTAGTCCATTTACTGCATTGGTGCTGGAAAAAGTATTTCTAAGAGCAATCCTCAGACTATCAATCTCTTTAAAAACTTTCCATGATTTTTAGAATAAAGGGGATCAAAAGTCAGATGGCACATCTCCTTTGCAGTTACCATAGTTACAAGTTTATATGTATTTGTGTGATTGTTACTCTCTGTTCTCACCACTAGAAACTGTTATGTCCATGAGAATAGGAATCATGTTTTTTTTAATCAAAATTGTATTCCTGGAACCTAGAACATGATAATGCTCAGTAAATATTTTTGAATTAATAAATAAATGAATGAAAATAAAGTGGAGGTTCAAGAAGAAAGGGTGGGTGTTTCCCACTTTGTTGAGAGCTCTAAGAGGATGAGGGCAAATGATAATAAGGTAACACATCTGAAGTAGCTGATTGCTGGTGGATTCCAGAGGACCTGGGATACACGAAGGTGCATGGAAGATACAGACTATGGATGTACTCTGCAAGGCTCAAAAGTGGGGAATGGGGTCCCCTAACAAATTAATACTTAAGACATGCAGGGCACAAGGGTTTGGAAGTCTCAGTGAGCTGTATAGAAGCCAAAGGATGAGATTGCTAGAAGGCTAATAGTTTGTCATCCTAAAATTTCCATACTAGAATTTAAGTGTTAGAAACATGCCAATCTCACAAGCCTCATGGTGTGTTCACGGGAACTGGCATTCATGACAGTGTGAGCTGTACTCTTGATCTGATGTGCACCCTTCCTGAGTTGGGGATCATGTCTTCCCTTCTGCTTTGCTAGTGTTGCCTGGGAACCCATATATGCCCAATAAATATTCAAAGTTAAATTAAATTAAAGCCCTATTTTTCAAAATTCTACCACTGTAATTCTCATAGCACTTTTCAAGACTCAGTGTCTCACAGTTGCTTCCATACAAACCCTACTTCATCGCAACTTCTTGAAAAATGTTTATTATTTGTTACATTCATTTCCTCATCACTTGATCTCAAGAAGTGATCTTTTCTCCCATTTTTATACAATTGGGGGTTTCAGGAATACATGTGCAGCTGCAGCCAGTGAGCAGTGCCTTGTTCTTGGCAATTATGATGGAGAAACAACAAGAAACCTGGGGACAGGTTTTAAAAATGTTTCTGGCTCTTGGGAGAGCTTTTCAGCTCGAGCAACTGCAGACGTCATCAGAATCCCATGATACCATCAAGTAGGGACTAGGCAACGCTTCTGACTAACCTCTGGAACTGCAGATCCAAGCAGTCAAACTGGTATGCTATGAGTCACAGAATTGTGGGCTTAGAGTTAGTGAGAAGAACACCCCAGAGAATCTGGACATTTGCAGGCATTGATAGAGGAGTATGTATAATGGAAACGCCCAATTCTCTCAGGGATCTTGTATCAATATTGCATCAATTCACCTCAGACTAGTCATATCAAGGAGTAACTACAGGATCTAAATGTAAGTTTTACCATCAAAAATGTTTACTTCCATTGAGAGATATTTTGGGGCCTTGCACAATAAAAAAAATATATGGGGAAACTACTTCTCAAAAGTTCTTAAAATGTTGGGCCTTATTTTACATTTACTAAATCCACAATTTTAGAGTGTGGGGCCCAGAAAACTGGATTTTTAGTAAGTGCCCAACATGGGTTGCATGTATCTTAATGTTTGAGAAGCTTGGAGATGATTTTATTTCTAAGTTGCTGTGGTGCATGTATCACCATTCTTACACAAATGAGCAGAGACAAGTGATCCTGGGAGTATTCTGTGACACAAGTCAGGTTTTTTGGGCCAGTTTCTGACACTTTCAGCAATAGAGGACTACCTGAATGTTTCCATTGATTAGTATAAATTACTTGACATAAAGGGAAAAAGACAAAGTTTGGAGTCAAACTGACCGAATCCTGGGTCTTCCACCACGTAGTCTTGGCTGAATCAGTGGTCCGTGAGTTTCAGTGTTCTCACTTGAAAATGGAGGCAGTCATATCTGTTTAATAGGCAAGGGTTTATGGGCATTAAGTGAGAAGCGTGAGAAATCGTGGTGAGCTTGTGGATCTTCAAGCAGTTGAGTCGAGATGACATGAAGCTGTGAAGGGAAGCATGGGAGAGGAAAGCCGGGGATACAAGTAAGGGGCCAGGCCATGAGAGGCCCTGTGGCTGTGGGAGCCGTTTGAGCCTGGTGAGCGTAGTTGTACAAATTCTAAAATTCATGGTCTTTGTTTTATTAGAAACACCTAAGTAGTTCCTCTGCTCTCCCCTTGAACAGCCTCAGCTTCATTCATCCAGAACTTCACCGAGAGTCCTGAGGGAGATGACAGGGACGTGGCTCAAGGGGCCTCGAGAACACGAAGGGGAAAGAGGCAGTGCTAACGGCCTGACCAGCGAGCAAGGTTGCCGGCAAGGATGCAAGGGCCTCAGGGGGGGCTTCCAGGGACTTGGGGAGTCACACCTGCTGCACTGCAGTGTCAACAACCGTTCCTGGGTGCACACTGGGCTCGGGTCTGAGGATGTACGCAAGGGAGGTGTGCATGTTGTGACTTAGCACAGTGTTTTTATATATGTGGGTAAAAATGGGTTAAAAGGTTTCATAACAACTTCTGAAGTAGAAGTTTGTACACGATTCTATGGGTGAAAACAAACAGAAAACACTGATCAGCTTTAAAGAGTGAGAAGCGCCTTCATAAATAGTTAACATTTGAGATGGATCTTAAGGGGACGTGGAGGGTGTCTGTAGATGGAGAAGGACGTGGGGAGGGAAAGTGCATCGTGCCAGAGGGACCTGTTTGTGCCCAAGTCCCAGCGAGCCGAGGCCCTGAGCACAGGAAGATGCAGGGCAGGGCCTGGCGATGATCGCCCAGCTTAGTCCTGCTGTGACGGCCACACTTTCTTAATGCCAGAGGAGGCACATGGGACCTTCCTTTTCCTGCCTGAGCGCCTCTCCAAACATTTGCTTAACGATTTATCACTGTTGCTTCTCTGTCACACATCTCCCTGGAGGACGTTCCCAGCCGCTGTGTGTGCTTGTGTGTTGGTTCATAGGTGCACATCGGTGTGTATGTCTGCTGCAAACTCCTCACAATGCAGTAAAGATTGTCCTGTCCTTACCTTTTGTTTAGCATCAAGACTTTTGGATTTAGGAAAAGTGGGGGCCTAGATATCCAATTGTGAAATCTCCACATGCCTTTCTCCCTAATTCTAGAAATACAAACTTTTTGGCATTGAGTGAGACCTTTCCCATCAAGCCTTGCTTTGGCTAAAGTTCCTTATGTCAGCACCCTTCATAAAAAGTAGTTTGCCCTTCAGCAGTTACTTCCCTCTAAAGAGAACATTTCCAAGAGGTCTTTTTTGTTGTGAGGCAGGTGGTGGAAATAGGGCTGCACTGCCAGTGTACTGGGGTCCCAGTCCAAGCAGGATCCTCAGTGCCCCCTCCTCCACACACACTCAGACCCCAGCAAGCACTTACTTGGTTTAAGAATCCCACTGATTATTAAAACAAGAGAAGATCCTGTCAGTGGAATAATTTGAGAAAGTGATTGATAATAGATCAGCAGAAATCTGCCCATTAGTGAAATTTAGTAATTTATTCATGTAACAAATGTGGACTGTGTTCTTACTACGTGTCTGATGCTTTGCTGGGCTTTGGAGCTCCAAGTTATCCATAAGGAGATCACAGGTCAAGAGCATGATACTCTTGTGGAGAAAATGACAGCATTTTTTGCATTTATATTTATATTATTGATTTTCTTCAGATCAGTGCACCCTAACCTGTAAACCAGAACTTGATAGGTTGAATTTATTGCAGGGAGCCTCAGGCATTCTACATTTAACCATTATTGTCTGTAGACTAAATAATTGGTAGGCCCAAATTTATATATTCTCCATTTATTTATTAGAGTAAATAATTAATAATACTTCAAAATATTTATTCAAATTTTCAATTATTTATCGAATTTTCAAATATTTATAAAAATTATCCTATTTTTAAAAATGATAAAATTAAAATACAAATTAAATTGTTACTTTAGTCATAGAGTATTTTTTCACAAATATAATTAGCAGTATTGTGTTTTAGTAACTTTTATATAGCAAACTACATAAATATTTAAAAGGAGAATCTTATTTAAGAATAGAAACCACTGATGATTTAAACTAACATGAATGAGCTTAAGATATATATTTTAAAATAAATAATGAGCAATTTTTTAGTGTTTTTCCTATGCATAGGAATTTTCCAAGAGTTTTTGAGATTTAAAATTATTTTTTCATTGATCCCACTAGTATTTATTAAGTGCCATAACTAGATGCTCTACCTAACACAGAATATTGCATAAACACTTGATATATTTTAATGATATTAACCACTTAACAAGATATATGGATACATTTATTTCTCTGCTGTTAACGTTTCAACGAAAATGGTATTCACCCAGATAAAAATAAGGTCTTCAAGTATGAATACAGGGGAAAAAAAATGGATGCAGCAAAAAAGTTATTTTATTACAAAAATTATAAATAGATTTTCTCTAATATGTTCTTTGATCTGAGGCTTGAATTGCCCTCTTAGATCACAAAGTTGATGCAAAAATTGTTAGTTTTAAACTTCCAAAGTTCAACAATTAATAAATGTATTGAAAAAATCCTTAATAGTATTGTTTCCTGTTCATAATTAGTAACAGAATATAAGGACTGAAAATGAAAACCAAACACAAAATTAGAAATTCTGGGAGTGCGATTGTCTGCCGCACACATTTTATTGCAGTAAGGGTGTAGCGGACCAAAGAGTTCCAGAGTTAATGAAAGCCCTTGAAAACCTGAATAATTTCAAAATAATTTTAAAGTTAGAGACACTACTAGAAGTTGGATAGACCTTCTTTGACTGCCTAGCTACATGTTCCCTTGGAAGCGCTTCCCACGTGTAACCACAGCTGTAAACAGTGCCTTCCATTTAGGCTGTGGTGCGTGCACATGTGGGATTGCAATCAAACTTGTGAAACCAAGAATGATTTGACCATTTGCTCATGTCCACGGCTACCTTATTATTGTCTCACCACCTGCCACAGTTGCTTTATAGCAATAATACTATTATTTTGCTAAGTTAATAGGTCTAATAAATATGTGTTCTCAGGAAGAACTTGTTAAACTTGATTTTTTTTCTGAGTAGGTGTGACTCAAATGTAACTTCACAGCCATACTTGTGATTTCTCTGCACCAGCTTAAATTACTCACATAGAACTGAGTTTTGAAGATTAAGCGTTTTTCATACTTCAAAGACATGAAAACATTAAGAAGACACACTGATTTTTTTAAAGTCCCATTTAAAAATATGCAACACTAAAAATAAGTTTCCCTTGATGCTATTTAAAGAAAGTTATGGTGAACTTCTTTAAGCTGTCCTCCCATCCATTTTTAAGTGAATTGTGCCTTGAGTAAAGTCGCCATATCCCTGGGTCCATTGAGTAGAAATGTTCCAGTAGGTGAAATAAAGCTCCTGTTTGTGATTCTAGGAAAGAAATATTTTTGTAATAAGTACATTTTGCTATCAACTAAAGAGAAAAACACCTGTAGAATTGAGTATAGCTGCGTGGTGGGTTCCTAGCATAATGTTAATTCCCTGATGATTTTTTGTGGGTTAGACTTTTCTGTCATCATGAGTACAAATTATTACTTTTTATACCCCAGGGCTTACCATGCAGTGTGTAGTTGATATATTTTTAGAATAATTTGGGAACAACATGGCTATTACCTATTGCTTCTATTTCAGTTCACAAAAGACACACAAGGGTCTGAGATGGCTGAAAAGACTTGTCCCAGGTCAGCTCAGGCCTTTGGCCTCTTTTAGTGCTTTCTTCCAAATTGGCTTAGCTTCTCAATGTGAGATTTCATAAATTTAGCCCATTTTATTATGACAGAAAAAGTACCATTTCAAATATAAGATTGCATTATTACAACTTAACATGACAATCAGGATGCTACATAATGATTCTGTCCAGGCAATTCTATAATTAAAGGAACCAGAAGAGGTCTATTAGCTTCACAATTAGAAAAAGAATGGAAATTTCAGCCAATAATTGAAATACAGGATGCAAATTTTGTAACGTTTTTCTCTGGTAAGTGAAATAACTTGGTCTTTGTTCAGTTTTCCAATGCTTATGAATTTAAGGTTGTCCGGACACTATTCCATAGTTACAGTTTTAGTTGTTATTCTCTTGATAGTGACAGTGTTACGATACATGTATTTCCATTTTTCTTTAACATAATAATGGTAAGACACATGAGTAAATTACTAAAGTCTTTCATAGTTCATTCTTAATATCCATTCATCCTGAGATCCAGAAATGCATTTTATTTAAAGTGTTGTATATTTAACCACAAATATTAGACTAATATTTAACATTACTTTATTGCATTAAGATAGCCATCTTTGAAATTTGAAAAAGTATATATCTGTCAAATAGGAGTATTTCCTGTGAATTTCATCCTGCAGGTAGTAAGATTATAAACTAAGTGGATGAGACCAGAGTCATACTGGTGATAACAACCTATGGAAACCCTTGAATGACCCATAAACAACAATATACTTTGGTCTGTGATCAGAACCCGATGTACTGATATAAAACTACACGTCTAATGTAGGGGAGTAGGTCAGTTGCCCCAGGGTGGGGCAGACTGGGACTAGGCATTTCCTAGCTACCTGACCCTGAGAAAGTTAGGTCACCTCTGTGCCTCAGTTTCCTTATTGGTAAAATAGGGTTCATACCAGTGCTTACATCATAGTGTTAGCAGAACCATGTGGTTTAATATTGGGCCAAGCAGGGAAGAAGTGCTGAATCCGTGTCAGTCATTATTGTTATAATACAGGAAGATTCTTAATAGATCAGAGTACCTGCGTACCATACACATTTCCAGCTTTTTAAACTGTGTGGTCAAATTCACAGGAGTTAATCCTGCACATGATTTAGCTGGCCTATTCTGTTCTTTCCTTTCTTTCCTCTGGAGTGTTGGATTAATTTGTATTTTCTTTAGCTTATATATGTATGCATTGGGGCAGAGTGCAAAATATATTTCTTGTGATGGGTTGTGGTTAAGAAACAAGAGTGGTAAGTGCCTCCCTGGGACGTCTGAGTTCCTCCTCGGAAGCCTCCTGGCAGGTCGCTGAAGGGCATTTGGGCGCTGCCTCAGGTGTTTTCCCTCTAGTGAACGAGCAGCAGCCCAACTGGCTCTTGGGACAGGCAGTGAGCATCCAGGCATCAGGAGCCTGGGCCGTGGTGTAGCCTGGGCACGAACAGCACTGGGTGGGGATGCAGCAGCCTGTGCTTGGACTGGGGTGGCCTGCTTCTACATTTGATGGCAGTGTATGTCAGGAGCTGGTGACAACCCTGGAAATGTGGCTCACCTCGGAGCACTGTAGCCTGTGGAGATCTCTCCAGAGGGGTCAAAGAGGAGAGGAAGAAAGGGGTGGATGTCACAGGCAGTCCAAGGGCATGTGTTCACAAGAGTGTGTGAGGCACCCTGGGGGTTCTGTTGCTCTAGGTATAGCTGGGGTGCAGGGTAGATTTTGCAGGGACAGGAGGCCCTTGAATAACAGCTGGAAAACAAGAACCAACCAAACAAGTTTGCCAAAGGTTTGTGTGCAAAGATGCTCAGGCCATTTACTCTATTAGATCGGTGTATATTTAAAGTGTAAATCAGTTGAATGGGATTCAGATATATTCTCTAGGCCAATAAACACTGCACATACATCTTCTAGAAGAAAGAATATGTCAGATGGCTGAAAATGACAGCTCTTTGCACAAGTCGCCACAGGGTCCCTACATACCTGAGCTAGTGTGGGAGCTGCACCAGAATCCTTCCTGTGCTCTCCTGTGGCCCCATCCCGAGACCCGCTGACAGTGAGCCTGCGGGTCTTAATCATTAGTCTCGTACCCAGTGAGCTGCATAGACAGGCCCCATATGTACGCCTAAAGGTTGCATTTCTACCAACGAGTGAGGGTGGGGGCATTACTAGCTAGAGGAATGCTGTGCTTCACTTGCTATCCTAAGTCTTCAGATCTGACAAAGACCTTCCTGTCTGCCCTCGTTACTTCCAGCTTCCAGCATGGACTCCACCCAGCTGCTGACTTACCATCCTGCCTCCAAATGCTAAGCTCCTCCACTCCTGTCACTTTGCCCCTGTGGTTTCATCTTGTTGGGGAGTCTTTCTGGCAGCCCCATCTCCTTCCTCAGCCTGACAAATTCTTTTATTCTTTAAAATGCATCTAAACGGCCTCTGCTTTGCAGCCTTCCCTGACCCCTAGAAGAGCTAGTGTTCCAATAGCCATTTCTCTTGTAATACCTGACACATTCTGTTACGGGGTTCAGGAAAGAGGTCTGGACTAGAGAAATACCTTGGCAGTCATTGGCTTCTCCATGATTTTTAAGGCCATAAGACAAGATGATATAATCCATGGAGTGGCACAAGGAAGGAGAGGAGACCGAGGGCTGAGTCTGTGGGATTCCAGCCAGGAGAGCTTAAAAGGCAGACCAGCAAAAGAATCCATGAAAGGGAGAATAGCAAGGGGATGAAAAAAGAAAATGCAGTCCTGGAACTCAAGTGAGAAGAGCACGTCCCGGAAAGAGCATGCTGATTGGTCACGTTACATGAGCAAGGACGCGGCCACTGGTGGGGCCCAGTGTCTGGGAGATGCGGGCAAAAGCTTGATGGAAGTAAGAGAACTGGAAGAGGTGGAACAGAAAAACTGACATGGGCCTCTTGCCAAAAACTTTGCTATAAAGTGTCAAAGAGAAATGGGGAGGTAGCCGGGAGGAGAAGCAGGACCAAGAGGTTTTTTCTGGCATATTTGCTTAAGACAGATTTTTAGATGAGAGAAATGGAAGTACATTTGTGTGGTGATTGGAGTAATACAGTAAAGAGGGAAAAATTGAAGGCCAGGGTGCTGCTTTTTGTGTTCACTGAGGACTGAACTGAAGAGAATGCATTTTGACAAAACTAAGGGAGATTAAAAGTACGTATTCACAGCTTCCTGACCATACAGGCAGTGAGCCCAGAACGTATTATTACTGCAAGTAATCTTCTGACATTTAAAAATACTGATAAACAATAATGCAATTAGCATAACGAATGTCATATGTAATTAACATAAATAATAATAATGAGACAGATGGTCATGGAGTATCTTCCCAGCACTAGAGGTCCTGGAGATACAAGGATGAGAGAAACACAGTTCTTAGTTTTCAGGAATTCATTAGAGGACCGTGGCTCCTAGTGTGGATCTGGAGCCAGGCAGCTGGGCTGAATCCTGGCTCTCCCACTTACTGGCTGTGCTGTTGGACAAGTTACTAAAACTCTCTTTGCCTAAATTCGTACATTTGTAAGATGAGGTAGTACTGTGAACCTTATATGTCAGTTATGATGATTAAATGAGTTAATATAGTGAAAGAGATGCCTTATATATGTGGTATGTATGGCTGTTATTAGTCAAATGTTGCAAGTGCCTTTTAATGGAGGTAAGGTTAGATACCAAGGCAGCAGAGCGAGACAGCTACTCATTTTGACTGAGGGATTGGAAGGGGTCCCGGGATGCTCTGCACAGAAGGCACATTTAAATGAACTTTGCAGAGTGAGTTCAGGCTTTATCAGGTGGAGTAAAGCTAAGCAGAGACTCTTCAAGCAAATGCTTGGAGTTTGAGAGTTTGTGGTGTGTGCTTGGAAGCAGGGAGCTCGGGTGCCTTATAAGATGAGGCTGGGAAGTGATCACTGGGGACATTTCAGGGCCTTGATGCCGTCTGCAGAGTCTGGAGGTCATCACTGTTCAAAGAGGGGGTCCTGCAGGGCTTGAAGCAAGAGCAGCAGGCTGGCCCCCAGCATCTCCAGCTCAGCGTGTTTGCCTGGCCAGCCCAGTCATGGCAACTTCATTTCACTGGGTCTTCCACTTACATTTTTCTGACATCCTCACTTTTTCATAGTTTTCCACAATCTCTCTCATGTTTATATGCTTTTGCCCTCTGTGCCCTCTGCTTGACGACTTATCTTTGAAAAGTCAGCCTGGGCTGAGCTCTGGAATCCCTCCGGCTCTCCAGACAGGCAGTTCCTGCTCTTCCTACAGGCTCCGAGGGGGGGCCGGCCCTCCCCTGATTGAGCACTAGTCCTGGTTATTTAGTGTTTGCTTTCCCTAACAATCAAGACAAAACAAAAACAAAAAAAACCCCCCAGAAAACCCTTTAAACTCCTTGAGTTCTCACACAGCTTGAAACACAATATGCCATCATAAATGCTGAGTTAATGAGTAAATCAGTGAAACAACAAAATATTTTTAATACATTTAGGAAAAATAAGTGTTCAAAGAATAAGGAAGATAATACGGAGAAAGTGATGTTAGAATTCATAGAAGTTCAAGGAAATCTCTTTCCAGTCTGTCCAAAAAACATAATCCTGGGAAGTTACTTTCAATTTTCTGGATTCATCGTTGACAATTTTTAGCTGTACGTTTCTTTTTTTTTAAAAAATGAGGGTTTAAAAGCACATAAAATTGAAGGCTCAACCCAGGTCCAAGACATTATCTTTCCAAGGTCTACACTGGATGGGAAAATTTCAACTACAAAAGAAAGCAGGGCTCGAAGGAGAGGCTACTTCCTGACAGAGGTAAAATCAAACATCCAGGACCAATGTGTGCACGGAGCAACTTGACATTTTGTGTGGCCATCAAGGTCATCTCTTGGAGACAGTTCTCTGGGGATGAAGGCAAATGCGAATGCACTCGGTCACCGGCAGTCCCTCACTTGGGGACTCCCAGCCCTGCCTTCCCTAAATCTGTCACCTCCCTGTCTGCCCATCCCCTTACCACCTGCTTCCACCTCTAGGCACGGAGGCTGCCTCCCTCCATTGACCTTTTGGATTTGTTTTATAATCAGAAGGAACACATCTAAAATACCTCTGCCACTATTTTCATCCTGACTTGAAGTGCAGTTGACTATTGACTTGTTTTCCCCTTGTACTTATGAGTCTCTTTTACACACATGCACACACAAGGACACACACTCACACATGCATACAAATGTAAACTGGAAGAAAAAGACTGGGGCTTTCTTGTCTTTCACAGAGGCTTTGTACTGTAACAAAGATGGAAGAGATTCACACTGGAGAATAAATATGTGGAAAGTGCTTAGTAAATGCTTGTGGGTTGTTTCCTGAAAAGAGGGTAATAGTATGGGAGAAAAAAAAAGAAATGAACACAGAGCTATCTGGGCACCACAGCTTACACTGTACTGCAAAATGCAGTTAGGTGGCACCATTCATATCACCTTGAATTGGGCATAGAAGAATAGAATATTTATGTGTCTATTTTTAATAAAGAATCTACTAGAAAGGGATATTAAATAAGGGACAAAAAGAGAATGTGGTTAAGGAAAGTGGAAAGATCCACTCTGCTGTTTTTGGAATGCTCTCCGAGATTCACTTATGAGCAGGGTGTGGACTGTGAGGGGAACGTGCAAGCTTGCACTTGCTGTGTTCTGGGAAGACAGAGACCTGCCTGGTTCGGCTGAGATCTTGGCATAGCCTGATGAAGGTGAAAGTGACCTAGTTTCCTTAGCTGGCTAAGTTATTAACTGGGGGGAATTCTCAGAAAATAAGGGGTCAGACAAACTTTTTTTCCAAACCAGAGGTTAGTTGGTAAAAACCACCACATTTATGCTGCCGATCATGCGCCTCCTCCAAACTCTGAAAGAAGCCAAACAACATGGTTATTTGATGTTTATATGTTTTGCCTAAAGTCAGAATTCCCTTTAGATGAAAACAAATCATTCATTTCCTTGGTCAGAAATAAATCCTTGTGGCCCTGTGGGGACAGAAATGTGGTTAAGCTTGTTCGTTTCCCTGGGTCCACACACATGAGGGGTTCTATTCTTCCCTGGGGCACCATCTAAAACCCCACACGTGAAACCCTGCTCTCAGGAGCTGCTGGCAGTGGCCCACCCAGGCGGTCAGCGCCGCCGTTGTCAGGAAGTGGTCATCCGCTTCAGGGGGAGCGCTCTTCGCCCACCACCACTGCAGAAACCACTCCCGAGATGAGTTGGCTTGTCTGATTCATCACCTAGGTGGGGGGCGTGGGCGGGAGGCGATACATGTGGAGGTAGGTATGGAGAGCTTCTGACCTCACCAGGTGTTCTCTTTGTTTTGTGAACACGTCTTGTCTTCCTCTAGGATTTCATCTAAGATTTCATCTCAGCTCATGCGGGGGTTCTACGCAGACCCGGTCTGTGCCGCGCTCCTGA
The DNA here is from genome assembly GCF_040802235.1 of Manis javanica. Classification (NCBI taxonomy): domain Eukaryota; kingdom Metazoa; phylum Chordata; class Mammalia; order Pholidota; family Manidae; genus Manis; species Manis javanica. The sequence goes on along the minus strand of NC_133164.1, from coordinate 67,245,347 downwards.
GCGGAGCCATCTGACGCAGGAAGCTGGGACCAGTCCTCTCTGCAGGGCTTGGGTTCTTTTCCCAGCTCTAACCAGACAATTACTGATCCTGGACTTTCATATTCAGAAGGGTAGGGAACTGTGTAAGAAGTTCTGTGCTACAATACGGACAGGATTGTTTTAAAGGCCATGGCACTAACATCCACCTTCTGAAAAGCAAGAGCAAACCCAAAGGCATGCGCATGTAGAACAAGACGCAGAAGGTGGTAGTGACCAAAAACGTGCCATTTTGGGGGGTGGACATGAAAGACCAGACAGACAGACAGAATGGACTGAGGAAATAATGGCGATTCGCTTTTTAAGAAAACTTTCACACAGGAAACATCTCATCACTTGGGGTTTTAAAAACTTGGTAATAAAAATAATGGATTTTGTAATGTGATTTATAAAAAGTGACGACGGGATTGCATCTTCTTTGTGAAAACTGCTTGTTGATTTAATCTACAAACGGATCTTCATTTAAAAAAATACCGTCCCCCACCCACTCCCCGCCCCACCCCGCCCCGCTCCAGAACTGCTGATCCGGCTCACCAAGCCGATCATCCTGTGACTCCGGTTTTCCTTGGGTGTGGGCAGTAATTCCAGGCTGGCTGAAAGCTTGGAGAGGAGCCGAGTGCACACCCATGTGAACACAGAACAAATAGGGAAGATTCATTAGGAATGAGCTGGTTCCCACGAACGAGTGGGATTTACTCATCTGCCCTGATTGAAATTATAAAATATGGGCTTGGGAGTGGCTAAGGAGGCAAACAGGGAAAAATATTAAGTCAGGGACAGCTGAATGTTTAAGTGTTCCTAATGATAGTTCAGCAACATGAGCATGAATGAGAAATATAATGGTTAATGCCTCTATTACTTTTCTTCTTAATCATTATTTTAAAAGAATGAGAAAACTATTAGTGTTGTGATAACTGTCTCACATATTTGGCTTTGTGAAAGCATAGATATAATTCTTGAAAATTAAATATCCTAAATATTTATAATTGATCATTTTTTTTTAAGTGAAGAGGCTTAGTTTTCTACTTAGACTGTGCAAAGTCAAGCGAATAATGACAGGGTAATTTTCTTGGGAAAATTTAAAATAACTTTAATTTCAAAATACAACATTCTTTTCCAACTTCTGCAGAGTTCAAGGTTTTCTGTGGAAACAGTATGTAGTAAAACTTTCATACCGCATTTGCTTACAAGCTGGGACTAACATAAATTGTGGATGATTGCTAACATGTGCATGGGACACTGTTTTCAAAGTTATGAGTAAGAGGTTAAATTCTACCGTGCAGCTTGTTGGTACAACTACAAATAGCTCTGGGGGAAGCAAGCACCTAGCCTGAGCTTTGTTATGTAATTCACAAGGGCAATTATTTACTGGCTTTTCTAGCCAATCCTTTAGTCTGAGGGGTATTATTCCAACTAATGACAGCAGAGGTCAATGCACAAAACGCACATTCTTTCCCCAAGGAATTTAGAATCGTCATTGTTCCCTTTACATGAAGTTCCATTTCGTCTCATTTTTTTCCCCTTCCAAGCATCATCTTGTTTGAAAGTCCCAGCTCATCCTATGCCATTTCTGTTGGGTTCCAACTTCCCCAGGCAGAGTTCATCTTTCCCCCTGGCATCTCTCAGCTGCGTTTGGCTTTGGCCCTGTTGTTAGGCACATATCCTATTCTGTCTTTTGTTACAGGTGCAGGGTAGTGTAACAGTCAAAAATGTTCTCTGGAATCACTTTCCTTACGGCTACATTATTGCTACCTCTGGAAAGTTCCTTCACCTTTCTGTGCCTCAGTTTCCCCATTTATCACAGGACAATGATATAATCCACTCCCGTGTTCATTGTCAGGATCACATGAGATAATGTGTGAAGTGCATATAGGAAACACTCAATGACTGTTAGTTATTATTACATTTCTCCCCAGTGGGTGAGTTGCTGAAAAAAAGAACTCTTTTATTCATCTTTGCATGTCTGGTAATTATCACAGTTAATATCAGGTAGTGATAACTTAAAGAATAATATTTTAATTTAGAACAAATTCTTTAATGGGTCCTTTTTGGTTCTGGAAGACAGCAAAGCATTCTGTAAAAATCTGTAAAAAGAGCAGGTGATTAGACTCATTAAGAGTAAAATCATTAAGATGATTAGACTGATAAGAGTAAAATCATTAGGAAGAAAAATGAAATTACTTGAAAAAATATATGGCCTTGAAATGCTGGTTTGTTCAATGTGACTGAATTAAAAAATCGACTCCTCATCTGTCTTTAAGCCTTTTGTTGATGGGTAAAGTTAGCCTGCTGGGTAGATTTCTTAAAAAAAATCTATTCATTTTCAATTAGCAGAAAGATGCAGCATAACAAAGTGGGATGTGAGATACTGTACACCACTTACAACTGTAATTGTCAAGGTCTTGGCTTCGAGAGCCCTCAACCAGGTCTAGTACAATCCTCAAAATGTTCTAGTACAGCTCCAATTCCCTGAAAGGCTAAAAAAAGAGATGGGAAATATTAGGGATTGTCAAAAATATAGAACAGTTGGAACTCTAACACACAACAACACAATAGTTGGAATGGAAATGGCAGAAACACTTGGGAGAATTGTTTGGCATTGTCTTCTAAAACATATGAACATGTATGGTTGAGCAGTTCCACTCCTTGATAGATGTCTGTCATCAGTGCCTGAATAAATGAAAGACACATGTGGGAATGTTTAGAGCAGTACTATTTGTAATAGCCCCAAACTAAAAATGTGCATCAATAGTTGAATGGATAATGTATTATCATATATTCATATAATACAATATGATACAGCAATAAGAATAACCAATCTGTAACTACCCCCCGATATATGGATGAATTGTACAAATATAATATTGGGTGGAAGAATCCAGATACAACAGAGAACATACAACATTATTTCACTAATTTAAGGTTAAACAAAACCAAAAACAGGCAAATTTACACTGTTAGAATTCAGGCTTGGAGTTCCCTTGGAAGCCGGTGATGGATGGCCTCCTGATAATGTTCTAGGTCACAATCAGGGAGCTGGTTGCATGGGGTGTAGGTACCTGAGTACAATTCGTGAACCATATGCCTATGACAGGAATACTTTCCATAGGCACTGTAGATGCTCCTTTAGATATTATGTTAATTTAAAAAGTAATTAAAACTTCCCTTATAAGTCTGGACAGAGCTTTTGTAAATTTGTTTTTATAAATAACTTTTCGGACTTCCCTTTAGGACTGCCAGTAAAATATGCTGCAAAGTTCCTTTCCTAAGGTGAAGATCCTTCACTTTTCTGTGTCTGGAGGCTTCTGCCTTTACCTTTCTCTGTCTAGAAGAATAACTCTAAGGCTACCTTTCTAGAGTTCGAAGAAAAAAAAATAGCCCTTCTCCTAATCTTCAGTGTTCTGATTCAGTCCCCAGAGAATGTGTCTCTAAGGCCCAGGGTTTGCCCACCCTATCCAAAGATAAGGGGATCTTGGTGTAAGTGGGATTCTTCGGACCCCATAGGCATATCCAAAGAGGCCATGCACACTGGGCTGACTAAGGAACATTAACATGGACTTCCATCCACCAGCTACAGAAACCAAGAGCTGGGTCCTCATTTCCTTGTCTGGAAGTCTGGAAAGGAGAGCCAGTATTCAAATGGGAACTGTGAAACTGGGTGGAGGCTATAGACACCACACCTTTGGTGTGACTAGCCTGTTCTACCCATGGGCAAAGGAGGGGGATGTTTGCCCAGGGAGACGCTGCCCCGCCTCTGCTCCCTGCTCACTTTGGTTGAGAAATGCATGTAAATCTTTATTTTGCAGGGACATCAGGACACAAGAAAATGTGTCTCAACTGCAAAGTACCCCAAATTTTCCAGGTGGCTAATTCAGAATAAAAACACAAACTCCTTCCTAACTTTTTATTTATTTTTTTATTGTGTGAGTTTAGCACCAGAAATGAGCTTGATGCTGTTCACCATTGACTTAATAGCACATTCCATGAGATCATGGAGAGTTTAAAACACAATTGGTGCCATTTCTGTCTCAATGATAATTAAATTATATATTCGTTGCCCTTTCATGCTTGACTGTGAAAATCAGCTTGTTGGCCAGACCAGTTTCCTCTCTGCTTGGTTTACGGCACAACGCCTCCTTGCCCACCAGTCGCAGCTATGCTCATCCGTCTTGCGGGCCCGGATCCCCAGCGGGCAGGCACTGTCCTGCCTGCCTTCTGTTCTTCTATTCGTGGGTGACCTGTACTGTTTCTCCCTCCGGGTTACTTTCCAAATTTGTTTCCTCCTTCTTACATCACTAACAAGATTTTTTTTTCTGACTTGTAGATAATTTTTCTGTCTATCTTCTGTCATTCCCAAATATTATTTTGCTGATTATCTTATTAATATTATTTGTTTTGCCCATGTCCTTTAATTTTCCTCTGAGGCAATTGTTAATTATCTACATGAACCTCTTCATTGTTCTTGTGCTTCAACTTTCTTGCCTCTCTTGTTTCAAGCTCCCCATAGTAACATCACACCTATTTTCTCCTTTTCTTGATTTTCTCTGTCTTCTACTATCACTTATGCTTAACTGATGCCATTTTGTTTAAAATAGCTCTCCCATTCTTTTTCTTAAATCTTCTCTTCCTTAAGCCCTGGCAAAGTACAGAACCAATGAGCCCAGTGTTTGTCTCCCCTCTTCTCTATCTGTATCTATAATATGTTTGCTGGGTGTAGTCCAATATCTTAGCTGAGACTTTAGACCACACCTTTGAAGAATTTTTACTTCGCTAGTCCCAACTATGCAAGTACTCAGATTTATTGAATGAGTATGTTGGAAATTTTGTATTTTCAATTTATAAATAAAGTGCATAGAACTCTCCTTGCCTGCATTTTCTCTTTTTCCTGTGCTCAGGAACACCCAGGTGAATCATCACTCCAGCCGTCGCCGGTCACCACCCTGAGTCTTGCCATCATTGCTTCTGGGACTTCAAGTCCAGTCGTATTGCATTTCCCCAACCTTTGGAAAATACTCTGGGTAAATCCCTAATATCCACCAGATTCAACGAGTTGGAAACTGAAGAGAGAAGGAAAAAAGGTGAAAAGAGAAAGAATAGAATAAATGAAAGGAACAAGAATAATAAGCATGAGAGTAAAGGAAAGAAATGGAATGAAGGAAAATAGGAAAATGCAGTATGGATAGAGGGGCATAATGTGGGGAAATCCAGAGAGCTGCTGAGCTGGCATTACTGCCTGTCAGGGACTTTCCTTTGCTAAACCATGTGTCACATGTGGGTTAGCTGCCTTGCAAGTTACCATTTGCAAAGAAATCTCTGTATGTGACACAAAAGGCTCAGAAGTTTCCTAAGAAACATTTGATTATATGGCAACTTAATTATTATGCATGTCCAATGGCTGTTAAATTTTAGTGATGGTGTTGACAAACACTGCAGAATTTGGACATTTTTCTGCATTTTTAGACATGTAATAACTAACAAATGACTGGAAATTAACCAATGAATTATTAGGAATGGAGCAACACATCTCATTTTGAAGGAAAAATACCTAGATCCAGAGGAATCCTTTGATGAACGATACAGCAAGGGGTTAATAGATGCCATTATTGGGGAAATGCTGGTTCCCTCTTCAGGGGTTGTGTGAGTGGGGGAGAATTAAGGTACAACCTGACAGAGGAGGAATGGACAGATCTGGGGGTTATATGATTCTTACTAATGAACCGTGTGTTTCAGTTGTTCCCGCAGGCTAGCATTTCCCTTAGGGGACTTTGACCTCCTGCGGGGTATTTAATCAGGGACGGCAGTAATCATGTTGGCCATGATCACACGCTACCTCCTCCTCTAAGAGTTCCTAATCATAAACTATAGGTCAGGAAACTTGCCTTATAATAATAATAATAACAACCATAACCACCTGTGTAGAGCACTATAGCTTCGAAAGTATGTCATCAAATCATATTTTATTGACAGGCAAGAAAACTTTATGGGTTTTCATTTAAAACTGGGAATAGAATTGAATAAGCCCTTTAAAACCCAATGTTGAAATTAGAATTTGTCTCCTGAGTTCTGCGGCTATTCTTAGTTCCAAGATTCGTAGTCATAATATTCATAGTGATTATTTTCCTCACATTTCAAGAAATGTAAAGAAATCATTGGCGCTAAAATTATTTTCCTTGATTAGAAAAGGACTCAAAGTTGGAAATTGGAATATTTAAATGCATCTGTGCCACCATGTCACTTTGCTAACATTGATTTGTGGGAAAAACAATGTAACAAATCAGAATAGAAATGTTCACAGATAACAAAGTGTTTGATAAAGATATTTGTACTGAGTGAAACAGACATTTGTAAACACAGATGTGGTTATACTTTAACTTGGAACCCATTGGAAATCACATTATTGTGATAATTACAGTTAGGTTGTTTTCATAATTAGCAATGGTTGCTGATATCACTAGCTACTTTAATCAGCAAATGTAATAATACCTCAAAAATAGGAACCACTTGCTACAAAGGCTGAGGACAGATTCGCCTAGGATCCTGCCACCTTCAGGAAATTTTGCCTTAGGATAATTTATGTCTACAATATTGGGGAATATTTTTCTGTTTAAGGGACATGAAAAATTCTCTGCACTCAACTTACAATTTGCTTTTCCTTGATAACAGAATTGAAGAGTAAGGTTGATATTAAAACTTTGATTTTGAAAAGCATTTGGAATGGGGTGCTGTCACTCCAGTAAGAAAAAGAACATCATTTTTATTAACAAAGGTATAATGTGGAATTTATATAATTTTAAATATTATCCCTGACCGAGCACAATGCATATATCACTACAAGTGATTTGGTAAACAAATATTATTCCTGCTGAGAAGGGATTAAATGATAAAGCAATTTACTTACAATTTCTTAGGCCTTTAGTTATGTGGCTATCAATGTAATTATACTTTATTAACTCCATAAGATGTGCTGAAGAAAGTTATGCTTTTATTTAAAAATTTTTTCACTCAATGTTGGGTTGAGATATTACTAATTATTTTGAAATTTGTTCAAGGCCATAGTTCATTACAAATGTAAATCTACCAAAAGCTAAGGATTTATAGAATTTTGCAATTGATAATAAATTCCTCAAATTTCCTCACTTCTCATCATGTCCTGAAGGTTAAAGTCACAGATGAACAATAATTTAAAAGCATTTATTTAAACATCTTTCTTTGTATAAGAACATTTATATTTAAGTTTCTATGGAAGTCATATTCTTTCCAAAAGAAGAATTAACATTACATAAAGTTAGTTACTCTTTTTCACTCCACTTCTAAGCCCCTGCCTACCTCTCTTTTAAGTAGCTCTCTGTACAGTGGTGCCCATAGAAACATAATACATACCCATTCATGCACACATTCACACATGGTTACATATGTACACATGCATATATAAATTCTATTTCAGTTTTAGTTTTATAAAAATGAGATCACACTCTATAAACAATATGTCAGGAGCACCCACTCATATCATTAGGTACAGCTTAATTCATTCATATTAACTGCACAATATTTCACATGCATAGAAGAACCATTCTTTGTTTGGTAATTCCAGTTTTCTAATTTTTAAATTATCATATGGTAAAATTGATTTTGGGGGTGTGCAGTTTTTGAATTTTAGATTTGTGTAACTACCACAGAGCAATTCCATTACCCTCAAAAAATCCCTCATGCTGTCCTTTGACAGTCACATGCTTCCTGCATCCCTAACCCCTTGAAACTACTGATGTTTACCATACTTCATTTTTTTTGAAAAAATCATATATATGGAATCATATAATATGTAGTTTTTGACACCAACTTCTTTTCCTCAGCACAGTCTTTGTATTTGAGATTCATCCAAGCTGTAGAGTTTAATAATAGCTTGTTCCTTTGGTATGAATGTACCAAAGTTTATTTATCCATTAGAAGTTGATGGAGTTTCTAGTTGATGCAGGTTTTTGTTATTATGAATGAAGGTGCTATTAACATTCAGATAGTTTTGTGTGTGTGTGCAGATAATTTTTATTTCTCTACAGTAAATCCTCAGGAGTGGAAGTACTGGGTCAAGTGGTCAAATAATCATATTTTGAAGAAATTGCCAAACTTTTCCATTTTGTATTCCTGGAAAAAACATACAAGCATTCTAGTTGCTCCACATCCTCACCAGCACTTGGTGTCATCAGTATTTTTTCATTTTAGTCATTCTAATAGTTTTGTAGTAGCATTTAACCTGAGTTTTAATTTATATTTACCTAATGGCTAGAATATTGGAAGTATTTTCAAGTACATGTTTGCTATTTGTAGATCCTCTGGTGAAATGTTTGTTCAAGTTTTTTGCCCATCTTTATATAGATTTTTGTTTTCTTAACAGAATTTCTAAAATTCTGTTTATTTTTTATTTTTTTATTTTGGTATCATTAATGTCGCGACTTTTCAGGGACTGAAGCAACACGCCCAAGGTCTTGATTCTTCTCTAGGCTTTATTGTCTAATCTTTCACGGCGGTTACAGCAGTTGTCGGGAAGCTCTTCTCCTTCCCGACGGGTTCCCTTATATTCAGTCACCTAACTAATCTGGGACAGTATCATGCGTGACCTTTAAGCGGATAGGTGTCACGCGCCACTCTAAGCGGGCAGCACGAGCTGTGCACGGGTACGGAAGTCTGCTGGACCAATCCCCAACAGGGAAGAGGGGAAAGGGTGGTAAGCAGGAAGCAGGCGCCATCTTTAGGGCGTTGTCCAGCTAGAGTGGGGTCAGCCTCGACCGTAGGCTGGGCCTCCACATCTCCCCCTTTATTGTTTTATAACTAAAGGGCTGTCGGGATCATGCCTGTCTTAGGTCGTCTGGAGTCTGCGGCATTCTTACCCATCCTCAGGCAACAGACAGCTTAGGTCTGCGCCCTGTCTTAGGTTGATATGCGCAGCTCTCGATCTTACCCGTCCTTGACTACTGATCTAGCATATTAAGCCATACTCTAGGGGAGATGCCTTCCTCTAGCGCTGCTATGGCCTGCAACAGGACCTTCTGTTCTCCCCGTTGCTGTTTTTGTATGGAACAGACTTTCCTCCCAACTAGGAGAGGCCCACAATTAGCAATATTCCTATGATACCTACACCTGACCAGGCTTTGGTGGCGTTTAACATCTTGCCTAACTGTCTGGACAAGTTGGCAGCTTTAAAAGGAATACCAGTAATACACCCCCGTATAAGAATGGATGCAGCCCACAGACAAAACCTCTCCTAAGAGGTCCAATTGTTCTTGAAGAAGGTTCATGCGTTGGTTGACCAAGGCCATCCCATTCTTAAAATGGCCGTTAATGACGTTCTGCGTTGTCATTGCCAAGGCAGTGGCCTGGGACAGACCATTCAGCGTCTCTGCCGTAGGAATGGTGATAGTCAGCGAGGCGGTGGCTGCAGCTGCAGCTCGGCTCCGCCGTCGCCTTCTGTAGGATCCACGGCAGGAGCAGAAGCAGTGCGATCATCTTGTACCTCTGCTCTGGGGTTTTCTACTCTGCATATCAGAAGTTCAGGCACCCAAACGGGGTTCTGCTGGTCCTGTGGAAAAACACAAACCGAGCCTCGGGTCCAGATTATCACTGGGTCCTGGCCTTTCTATGTTCCTTCCAACACATCCTTCCACAAAACTTTAGGCATGTGTTTTGGATTGGATTGTTGGCCGTGCCACTCTGCTGCACTGCAGCCATTTTTGTCCAGTGTTCTAAAATCTTCTCCTATTCCCCCTTTTTGTTTATATAAGGCATTCTTGAGGGTGAGGTGGGTGCGTTCCACCATACCCTGACTCTGAGGGTTGTCTCTAGCTCCCTGCTGCTCTCATGACACAAAAGGATGTCATCCATATAATGATAGATGATTATCAGGGGAAACTGTTTCTTGACAGTTTGTAAGGCCTTCTTTTCTGTGACAGTCTCTGGGGTGAAGCGGGATGGAGAAGAAACAGTCTTTGATATCTATCACTATTGAATTCTATCTTCTGGGCAGGGCCACAGGGAGAGGAAGGCCTAATTGTACAGGTCTCATAAGCTCCATCTGTCTGTTCACTGCCCTGAGATTATGGAGTAATCTCCACTTGCCAGACTTTTTCCTAATTACAAAAATAGGTGTGTTCTATGGCGAGGTAGAGGGCTGGAGGTGACCAGCTGCTATCTGTTCTTGTACTAAAGTGTGGGCTGCTTCCTTCTTTTCTTTGGTGAGGGGCCACTGAGGTACTTACATGGGCTTTTTGACTGCTATGTTATTTCTATAGGCTGTTTTCCTTCAGTGGCCCCAAAGAAAAACTTAATCTTGGTCCTCTGGGCCCTTTGGGCGATTTCTCTGCTAAAAGGATTGGTTGTTCTTTCCCTTGGAGATCCTTCTCTAGTCCTCTAGTGCCCGCGTACCCCTGTTTTTTCATTATGGCATTAGACTGCTCACTGTAAAAAGTCTCTGTGGTTAGTTTAACTCTGCTATTAAACTTGTTCTCTAGCTCGTCCCCCGAAAGTTCTCCGTCTTCATCCTCATCAGATGGCAGTCCCTGTTCAGATCCCCCTTCTGATGCCTTTGTGAAGGCACGCTCTTCTCGTACTTCCTCTAATATTTCCTCCCTCTCTTGGATGGCCTCTCGGCAGCTTGGCTTCTGTCCTCGGCCCTAACCTTAGAGGCCTCTGTCCCTATCTTCTTTCTAAAGGGGCAAGTATCCTAGTTATGATTTAGATGGACTACGTCGCTAATTCCACGAACTTTTTGATTTTGTCGCCACTCTGCGAACCTTTTGATTTCGTCGCCGCTCTGCGAAACTTCACTGGCGCCTCCTCATTCCATATATTATAATAAGCAATGTCACAAACACTAACAGGACACACACACTACACATAGCAACACCTACCGCAACTGCTTGCTGTCTGCCTTGCCACATATACTTTCAGTTTGCTCGCGGATCCACTCACCTTCCTCAGTTCCTTCTCCTGGTCTGGCCAGCTAACCGAACGGCATCCAGCGACGTTCCTGAAGAGTTACAAGCTCTACTTTATCGGCAGGCGCTAGGGTCAATGGATCAGGTCGCTACGAGGTTTAGCGATTCCCGGGTTTCGGCACCACTTGTCGCGACCCTTCAGGGACCGAAGCAACACGCCCAAGGCCTTGATTCTTCTCTAGGCTTTATTGTCTAATCTTTCGCGGCGGTTACAGCAGTTGTCGGGAAGCTCTTCTCCTTCCCGACGGGTTCCCTTATCTTCAGTCACCTAACTAATCCGGGACAGTATCATGCGTGACCTTTAAGCGGATAGGTGTCACGTGCCACTCTAAGCAGGCAGCACGAGCTGTGCACGGGTACGGAAGTCTGCTGGGCCAATCCCCAACAGGGAAGAGGGGAAAGGGTAGTGAGCAGGAAGCGGGCGCCATCTTTAGGGCGTTGTCCAGCTAGAGTGAGGCCCCCACAATTAATCTACAATTACATGAAGAACATTATGTTTACTAGGCTCCTCCCTTCACCAAGTCCCCTCCATATACCCCTTAACAGTCACTGTCCATCAGCATAGTAAGATGCTGTAAAATCACTACTTGTCTTCTCTGTGTTATAGAGCCCGCCCCATACCCCCTCCACATTATACATGCTAATTGTAATGCCCCCTTTCTTTTTCCCGTCCTTATCCCTCCCTTCCCACCCATCCTCCCCAGTCCCTTTCCCTTCGTTAACTGTTAGTCCATTCTTGGGTTCTGTGATTCTGCTGCTGTTTTGTTCCTTCAGTTTTTCTTTGTTCTTATACTCCACATATGAGTGAAATCATTTGGTACTTGTCTTTCTCCACCTGGCTTATTTCACTGAGCATAATACCCTCTAGCTCCATCCATGTTGTTGCAAATGGTAGGATTTTTTTTCTTCTTATGGCTGAATAATATTCCATTGTATATATATATACTACATCTTCTTTATCCATTCATCTACTGATAGACACTTAGGTTGCTTCCATTTCTTGGCTATTGTAAATAGTGATGCGATAAACATAGGGGTGCATGTGTCTTTTTCAAACTGGGCTGCTGCATTCTTAGGGTAAATTCCTAGGAGTGGAATTCCTGGGTCAAATGGTATTTCTATTTTAAGCATTTTGAGGAACCTCCATACTACTTTCCACAATGGTTGAACTAATCTACATTCCCACCAACAGTGTAGGAGGGTTCCCCTTACTGTTGAATTTTGAGAGTACTTTACATATTCTTGATCCAGCTTGTTTGCTGGGTATGTGATTTGCAAATATTTCTCCTGGTTTTTAGTTTGCCTTTTGATTTTCTTAGCAGTGTCTTGCAAAAAGCACACATTTTTAATTTGGATGATGTCCAATTTTTCAATTTTTTCTTGAGTCAGCTGTGTTTTTTTGTGTCACTGCTAAGAACACTTTACCTGACCCCAGATCACAAAGATTTTTAAATGGCTTTTTTCTAACTGTTTTATGATTTTGTGCTTTAAAACTAGGTCTATGATCTATTGTCAGTTAACTTAGGCATATTATATAAGATGCAGTTGAAGTTCATTTCCTTACATATGCTCTTCCATTGTTCCAGCAATATTTTTAAAAAGACTAATGTTTCTCCAATGAATGACTTTTGCCCTGTTGCAGAATCTAGTTTTAATTTATGTATTATGTATATTATTGCAACTGGGGCTGAAATAAAAATCTTGGTTGCAAACATCTAGAGTTTGCTTTTATGGTGGATTGATTCTAAAGTGAGACTGCCTAATCAAAATGTAAAGGAATTCATAATTTTACTAGATATTAGTTGAATGACTTTCCAAAAAGCTGTAGCAACTCACGTTCCTACCAGGAATGAGGGAGAATGACTCTATCTGCTGATCCTTTTGTCACTGGAAAAGTTTGAATTCCTTATATTTGCTAATTTGATGGCTGAAGTGTTGTATTATTAGTAATATAAATGTTAATCTCTCTGATTTTGATGAAGCTGAGGTTTAAAATTTTTTTGGCCACTTGCGTTTTTCTTTCTGTGAATTCCTTTCATAGCCTCAATTGGTAGGAGCTTTGTAACTGGCCAGTAACATATGGTGGTTGTAATTCTGAGTGAGAATCGTTTTACCTCTGAGCCCAAGTGGGCTCCTTTGCAAAATTAGAAATACTTTTCCCATGGGGTGGCTGTGATATTTATGTGAAAGTCACATATGCAAGTGACAGTTATATGAAGTTATTCTTTGCTCAATATGTAAAAATAAAACAATTTTATTGGACTAGGAAAATACTTCAGTTACTACAAACCATATTTTAGGCCTTTTTTCACCTCATTAACTATATTTGTTTTGGAGTTATGTTTGTGTATGTCTCTGGGTCTATATTTGTTTAAGAATGCTTCCTTTCCAGTAAATAATTTCTTATTAAATCAACTTTAAAGTTATTCAAAAGGCATAGTGAGATACAGTGAGTTTTATAGAGTAACTTTGTAGTCTGTGGTCTTGGTAAATTTCTTAGTCCTTAGAGGCATGTTTTTACCTGATGCTTTAAGATTTTCACCCATAATTGTGCCATCTGTGGAGATATCCCATTTTAAGTCCCCCTTTCCAAACTATAGGCCTTGCATTTATCTCAAAAATATTATATTGATCAAAAGTAGCCAGACACCGAAGTGTATATACTTTATAATTTTTCTGTAATGAGATATTGCAGAGAATATATGAAACTAATTTGTGGTAATAGAAATAAGAAAAGCAGCCAACTTTGGGATAAGGGAACGCTATTAATTGGAAAGGGACATGGAGAAATGTTTGGACATACTCTGTATTTTCATCCAAATATTCATATATACACATGTCAAAATTCATTGAGCTGTACAACTAAGACTTGTGCATTTTCCCTCATGCAAATTATACCTCCAAACAAAAATATATATTTATTTGGTTTTTGGTGGAAGAGGTAGTGGAGTACAATAGATTAGTCAGATCCCTCCACATAGCTCCAGTTGGCTCAGAACTCTGTTCTTGACTGACTGGGCAAAGAAACCCCAAATTTAAATCATGAAATTCCTTGTAGGCTGCTGAAGTCAGAGATTTACATGGGACTTTAAATAATTAAAAACCAATAACCAGTCGAAGAAGTAGAAATTATCACCACCACTGAAATAATAGGGGTTGAATCCTTTTAATTCGAAATGTTGCACACTATCAAGGTGCTAGTGAGAATAAAAGATTCAATTAATGCTTTTAAGATTTAGGACTCATATACAGATATAAATTGATATATGTGATTAATTCCTTTTGGTATTTTGTGTTAGCAGGAGATTACTTTCCTTAAAACAGTAAGGTAGTATGCAAGCAGTTGCTATATTCATTTGTAAGTAACTTAAGCAGCTAGAAACAGTCTATAATTATGTGTATTTATAAATATAAAACATCTATACACAGGTGAATAAAATGTGTGCTCAGCACAGCTCAATGTGCAAATTCTTTTCTCAAAGAAAGAAGGCATATCAAATAAGTAAAACAAATGGTGAGTTAACTTTAGTTGAACATTAAGTTAGTTCAGAGCCAGGGACCAGCCCTGATAAGAGAAGAATGTGGTTCTGTTTTCAGAGTGAGAAATGTTAAGGAGGTGTAATTTGCTTTGTAAATAGTAACTGTGATGAGACACAGGAAAACAGAGACGTGCTAAAATACAATGCCAGGCACCATCTGCTACCATCTTCTGTTTCCACTTAATTTATATACAGATTTCCAAAACTACTCGCTCTAAGAATAAATATACAAATATATTCAGTCTTTCAAAGTGTGAAAAAAAATGTTAAACTTTTGTAAAAACATTTTCTAGAGTACATAGAAATCTTAATTGAGAAGAAAGCACACTTGTCTTCCCTCACCCCAACAGACACAAGTGCCCTGGGATGGTGTACCCACCCACCCACCTGGTGCTGGGCTCGTACAGCCGTCCCTTCTATTGGTCATCTAGAACTGTCTCAAGGATGCTTTTACTGAAACGTAAGACTTGTGAGTGTCCAGAAGTCAGGAAATCCACAGATTCCTTGGAAATTCCCCTTCTTATCTGGGAAGTCTCAATGTTTATGGGTCATTTTGGGCCTTCTGCCCCTCAGTCTCTGCAGAACCTGTTTAACTGGGGGCTGAGGGCAGGAGTCTAGTTGAGTACCAATCTTTAGAAACTTCAGAATGGGGAGATGGTAAGGTCATGCTTGTCTTATCAGAAATTTGGGGCTTCTGGGTTCAGCAAATTTGCTCAAAACATGCCTGTGTGCCAAGGTGAATGCTGGAAGGAATATTTGGAGATTCCTTATTTTGTCCTAAAAACTGCCATGGGATTTTGGGGGTACAGTTCAGGGGACTCAACTTGTTTGGGCTACTGAATAATCAGACCAGAGAGATTTAAATCTAGGTCTCTAAACTGCTGGTTCCTACTCATTAAAAACAAAAGTTATCAATATGCTTCAAAATGTAAAATAAAATGACAGGGGTATATGAAAAAAATGAGCAGACTCATGCCCAACCCTACTCATCCTGATTCCCACCTATCAGAGGCAACCAACTTTTAAATTTTCTTCTGGGATTTCCTCTTAGTTTCAAAATGTGCTCTTTAGTTTAAACACTGAGATATAATCTATTAAATTCCTTCTATGGAAGATGAGACCATCACTGAGCTCTCTTTAAAACCAACAAATGGGAGAAACCTTGTTTCACTGACATTTTACTCTCAACTCATCCCCCAACTCAGCCATCCCATAATTTTTGGTAAGGTAGAAATGCAGCTCTTACATTATTCTGATGATATATTATTCACAGCTGAAACCATAGCAAGCTCTGATCACATTTCCTTCAAATCACATTTTGAAATTAACATTTTCAAATTTCATGTACATTTCAATTAAATGAAAATGTAATTTTCCATTTCCCTTGGAGTTGGTTAACAATTGTTTTGTTGCTTACATTTCTATGTATCTTTCATTTAGTTTTTCCCAACTGCCCTCACAGAACTCTGAACACTTAGGTAATCATTCACTCAGGTTTTTTATTTGCTTGTTAGTTTGTTTGATTTCCTCTTTTTAGTGTCCCTCTGGGGGCAGTCTGTCTCAGCTGTGGTTTGATCTGGCTGTTCTCAGGAGATGAGTTTTAGGACATCCTTCTCTCTAATTCTTAGATTTTGTGCTGTTTCTTGGC
This sequence comes from Manis javanica, assembly GCF_040802235.1. NCBI lineage: Eukaryota > Metazoa > Chordata > Mammalia > Pholidota > Manidae > Manis > Manis javanica. The sequence continues at coordinate 67,229,139 of NC_133164.1, read as the reverse complement.
TGAATCTTTTTCTCATGTTTCATGATTTCTGCTTGCTTAATTTATTCCCTTATTTTGAGAAAGCAACTTCTAAGAAAGGGGACATTGGAAGTAATTATTTTGGGACTCTACAAATATGAAAATATATTTTAGTCTCACACTTTATTGGATGCATGACTAGGTGTAGAATTCTAAGTTAGAAATTAATTTCCCTTAGAATTTCAAATATGTTGCCCTATTATCTTCTGGCTTCCAAGATTGCTGTTATTTAAGATTTTGTTATTTAAATGACAGCAGGGGCAGGGCAGGAGTCTGGTTGAGTACAAATTTTTAGGACCTTAGGAATGGGGAAAGGAAATGGTCATGCTGTGTGCTCTGTCAGGAATTTGGGGCTTCTGGGTTCAGGAAATACCTTTAAAACATGGCTGGATGCCAAGGTGTGAGGGAATATTTGGAGATTCCTTATTTGGCAAAGAGAATTTTTGTGTTCAGTGTATGATATTTAACACTTTTTATTATCCAGCATTCATTTCTTGTTCCCTCAAATATTTTTCTCTTTGTTCCAGCATGCCTGGTTGTTTATCAGAAAGGGCAAGGGGTTGGGCATTGATTTGTACTGTCAGGGAGATGTAACATGAATTATATATTTTTTTAAATGAAGACAAATTTTGATAGGAGTTGTAGTACAGCTGAAATAGAAAGCAAATAGGTCAAAAAAGTTCCAGAAAACATCAGAGAACTTTGGGGTTATAAAATACTTTATAGCCTTTCTAATTGAATAGCTTTTTCTTTCTTTATAGCTCTTAAATTTAAGATGTTCTACAAACTGTTAGGGCATTTTGGTAGTTTTGTGTGTATGTTCCTGGAATTTTTTGAAACTCATATTCCCTAACTACTTAGAGATAAAGTTATATATTATAGAAAGAATTTCATTGTAAAATCTTTAATTAGACTTCACCTATTGAACACCATTTTTACAAATGTATTTTCAGCATTTAAAATCTATCCTTTAAGTTTATTCTTGTACCCTTATAACTGATCATACATTCAACTGGCTTAAATCCAATAAGGGTCAGATAGAAACTAAATAGACAAAGTTTCTGGTAGACATAGAGGTTTCCATCTCTATCTTGTGCATTAAGTTTGTACTTTTCTTTAGTATTACCACTTTTCTTTTTGGAACTTTCAGTTAATTTTGCACAATGATGGGATGAGATGAAGAAAATTCTATTTGTAAGACATTCTTTGTGGGGAAAACAACTCAGGAATTTCTAGTTAGATACTGCCAATTAAATACACTATAAATCAAAACCACATAATTAAAATAACTGTTTTTATCAGCTTAATGGGATTAAAACAACTGTTAATATTCAAGGATAAAGATAGAGAATAAGCAGACAATTGTAAACTGTTATTTGAACAGAGACAACAGATGGACAAGCAGTATTTGCCCTTTGTAAAGTGGACTTTGAGAATTGAGACCGAAGTAAATGGTTTCATGTCTCAAAACCCCAAAGGCTTCAAGAATCAGAGACAGATGCAGATGGAAAGTAAAACAAGATTAAGTCAATATTTGGAGTAGTTAATACCCCATCTTCCTAACCCTGCACAGCGGATGGGTGCCCCTTCTTCACCCAAGAATATTAGAAGGCTGCTCTCTGGAGAGGTTCAACTATCACAACACTGGACTTGCAGTCACCCCCAAGCTGAAGGTGGGGACTGAGTGCATGTGTGTGTCCTGCACAGTGAGACCTGAAGCCCGTCCGTCCATTAGCTCAGGGGGGTTGACTGCCAGATTTCTCTGGTTGGAAAATGGAAGAAAACTCTTCTCTGGAAAAATACTTACCAGCCCTGTCCCCCCACCAAAGGCTTACAGGCCCCGAGTCAGGGGTACTCAAGCTGAGTATCCCAGGGAGATCACCCCGTAACAACGTCTGTAAATGCGTAAGTCCTCTGGGTGCACGCACAGCACTTCTCATCAGCGTCCATTGCCTCCTTCTTAAATTCAAATGGCATCAAACTTCTCTGCACCCCAAGGGGAGAAAGGCCTTTGAAATACTTGGGGACGATGTGTGGCTGGTTCCCTCTCACGTGAGCGTTAGCAGAACCAAACGAGTGTGACTAACACAGCTAAGAGTAAGAGGCTCACTGCAGGCCTGGCTGCTCACCCCCTCAGGGGCTCTGGCTGTGACCGGTGCCTTGCTGCCCCCCTTCTCCTCTGTTTGGAGATAGTCATGGTTTATATGTCTATTGGCTAAACACATTTCCATTGGTCTTCCCCATAAAAATAGTGGTATACAGTGAGCAGGTGCCGGGGACCGGCACCTGAGGACAAAGATTATCGGGCGTTTTTTCCCTATGGGACTGTGGGCGGGTGCCTGAGACCGGCGCCTGAGGACAGAGGAAATCGCGAGTTTTTCCCCATTTTTTTCTCTCTTTTTGGCGAGTGCTTTGTGAAAGCCTTAAAGGGACAGGGACCCCGGTGCTAGGGAGGCAGAGCAGCAGGACCGGTGAGCGGGTGCCTGGGACCGGCGCCTGAAGACAAGGAATATTGCGCATTTTTCCCTGCGGGACTGGTGGGCGGGTGCTTTTTGGAAGCCTTGAAGGGACAAGGACCCCGGTGCTAGGGAGGCAGGGCAGCAGGACCAGTGAGCGGGTGCCTGGGACTGGCGCCTGAGGAAAAAAAAAAAAGATCGCCTGCTTTTTCCTTTTTTTTTTCCTTTTTTTTTCTGTTCCCTCTCTCATTGTTGCTGTTGTTGTTTTGGTTTGGAGAGTGCTTTTTGGAAGTCTTAAAGGGGCAGGACAGGACACTTAGACCAGAGGCAGGGAATCTGGGGATCTCTGGGCACTCTAACCCCCTGGGAAACAGGGAGCACAGAGGCCCCTTATGGAGATAAATAGCCTCCTGGCCGCTCCCCCTCCAATGGGGCTCCACCACTTTGGAGGAGCAGCACCAGCCAGGTCACGCCCACAGCAACAGCAGAGATAAACTCCATGGCATACGGGCAGGTAGCAGAAGCCCTGTCTGTGCACAGCTGACAAGCATAAGCCACTAGAGGTCGCTATTCTCCCAGGAGAGGAAGGCGACAAACCAACAAGAAGGGAAGCTCTTCCAGCGGTCACTTGTACCAGCTCTGCAAACTATCTCTATCACCATGAAAAGGCAAAACTACAGGCAGACAAAGATAACAGAGACAACACCTGAGAAGGAGACAGACCTAACCAGTCCTCCTGAAAAAGAATTCAAAATAAAAATCATGAACATGCTGACAGAGATGCAGAGAAAAATGCAAGAGCAATGGGATGAGATGCAGAGAAAAATGCAAGAGCAAGGGATGAAGTCCGGAGGGAGATCACAGATGTCAGGAAGGAGATCACAGAAGTGAAACAATCCCTGGAAGGATTTATAAGCAGAATGGATAAGATGCAAGAGGCCATTGAAGGAATAGAAGTCAGAGAGCAGGAACGTATAGAAGCTGACATAGAGAGAGATAAAAGGATCTCCAGGAATGAAACAACACTAAGAGAACTATGTGACCAAACCAAAAGGAATAATATTCATATTATAGGGGTACCAGAAGAAGAAGAAAGAGGAAAAGGGATAGAAAGTCTCTTTGAAGAAATAATTGCTGAAAACTTCCCCAAACTGGGGGAGGAAATAATCGAACAGACCATGGAATTACACAGAACCCCCAACAGAAAGGATCCAAGGAGGACAACACCAAGACACATAGTAATTAAAATGGCAAGGATCAAGGACAAGGAAAGAGTTTTAAAGGCAGCTAGAGAGAAAAAGGTCACCTATAAAGGAAAACCCATCAGGCTAACATCAGACTTCTCGACAGAAACCCTACAGGCCAGAAGAGCATGGCATGATATACTTAATGCAATGAAACAGAAGGGCCTTGAACCAAGGATACTGTATCCAGCACGACTATCATTTAAATGTAATGGCGGGATTAAACAATTCCCAGACAAGCAAAAGCTGAGGGATTTTACTTCCCACAAACCACCTCTACAGGGCATCCTACAGGGACTGCTCTAGATGGGAGCATTCCTAAAAAGAGCACAGAACAAAACACACAACATATGAAGAATGGAGGAGGAGGAATAAGAAGGGAGAGAAGAAAAGAATCTCCAGACAGTGTATATAACAGCTCAATAAGCGAGCTAAGTTAGGCAGTAAGATACTAAAGAAGTTAACCTTGAACCTTTGGTAACCACGAATCTAAAGCCTGCAATGGCAATAAGTACATATCTCTCAATAGTCACCCTAAATGTAAATGGACTTAATGCACCAATCAAAAGACACAGAGTAATAGAATGGATAAAAAAGCAAAACCCATCTATATGCTGCTTACAAGAAACTCACCTTAAGCCCAAAGACAAGCATAGACTAAAAGCCAAGGTATGGAAAAACATATTTCAGGCAAACAACAGTGAGAAGAAAGCAGGTTTGCAGTACTAATATCAGACAAAATAGACTTCAAAACAAAGAAATTAACAAGAGATAAAGAAGAATACTACATAATGATAAAGGGGTCAGTCCAACAAGAGGATATAACTATTCTAAATATATATGCACCCAATACAGGAGCACCAGCATATGTGAAGCAAATACTAACAGAACTAAAGAGGGAAATAGACTGCAATGCATTCATTTTAGGAGACTTCAACACACCACTCACCCCAAAGGACAGATCCACCGGGCAGAAAATAAGTAAGGACACACAGGCACTGAACAACACACTAGAACAGATGGGCCTAATAGACATCTATAGAACTCTACATCCAAAAGTAACAGGATATACATTCTTCTCAAGTGCACATGGAACATTCTCCAGAATAGACCACATACTAGCTCACAAAAAGAGCCTCAGTAAATTCCAAAATATTAAAATTCTACCAACCAATTTTTCAGACCACAAAGGTATAAAAGTAGAAATAAATTGTACAAAGAAAACAAAAAGTCTCACAAACACATGGAGGCTTAACAACATGCTACTAAATAATCAATGGATCAATGAACAAATCAAAATAGAGATCAAGGAATATATAGAAACAAATGACAACAACAACACTAAGCCCCAACTTTTGTGGGACGCAGCGAAAGCAGTCTTAAGAGGAAAGTATATAGCAATCCAGGCACAGTTGAAGAAGGAAGAACAATCCCAAATGAATAGTCTAACATCACAATTATCGAAACTGGAAAAAGAAGAACAAATGAGGCCTAAAGTCAGCAGAAGGAGGGACATAATAAAGATCAGAGAAGAAATAAACAAAATTGAGAAGAATAAAACAATAGCAAAAATCAACGAAACCAAGAGCTGGTTCTTTGAGAAAATAAACAAAATAGATAAGCCTCTAGCCAAACTTATTAAGAGAAAAAGAGAATCAACACAAATCAACATAATCAGAAATGAGAATGGAAAAATCAGGACAGACTCCACAGAAATACAAAGAATTATTAAAGACTACTATGAAAAACTATATGCCAACAAGCTGGAAAACCTAGAAGAAATGGACAACTTCCTAGAAAAATACAACTTTCCAAGACTGACCAAGGAAGAAACACAAAAGTTAAACAAACCAATTACGAGCAAAGAAATTGAAACGGTAATCAAAAAACTACCCAAGAACAAAACCCCGGGGCCGGACAGATTTACCTCGGAATTTTATCAGACACACAGAGAAGACATAATACCCATTCTCCTTAAAGTGTTCCAAAAAATAGAAGAAGAGGGAATACTCCCAAACTCATTCTATGAAGCCAACATCACCCTAATACCAAAACCAGGAAAAGACCCCACCAAAAAAGAAAATTACAGACCAATATCCCTGATGAATGTAGATGCAAAAATACTCAATAAAATATTAGCAAACAGAATTCAACAGTATATCAAAAGGATCATACACCATGACCAAGTGGGGTTCATCCCAGGGATGCAAGGATGGTACAACATTCGAAAATCCATCAACATCATCCACCACATCAACAAAAAGAAAGACAAAAACCACATGATCATCTCCATAGATGCTGAAAAAGCATTTGACAAAATTCAACATCCATTGATGATAAAAACTCTCAGCAAAATGGGAATAGAGGGCAAGTACCTCAACATAATAAAGGCCTTATATGATAAACCCACAGCCAGCATTATACTGAACAGTGAGAAGCTGAAAGCATTTCCTCTGAGATCGGGAACAAGACAGGGATGCCCACTCTCCCCACTGTTATTCAACATAGTACTGGAGGTCCTAGCCACGGCAATCAGACAAAACAAAGAAATACAAGGAATCCAGATTGGTAAAGAAGAAGTTAAACTGTCACTATTTGCAGATGATATGATACTGTACATAAAAAACCCTAAAGACTCCACTCCAAAACTACTAGAACTGATATCAGAATACAGCAAAGTTGCAGGATATAAAATTAACACACAGAAATCTGTAGCTTTCCTATACACTAACAATGAATCAATAGAAAGAGAAATCAGGAAAACAATTCCATTCACCATTGCATCAAAAAGAATAAAATACCTAGGAAAAAAACTTAACCAAAGAAGTGAAAGACTTATACTCTGAAAACTACAAGTCACTCTTAAGAGAAATTACAGGGGACACTATTAAATGGAAACTCATCCCATGCTCATGGCTAGGAAGAATTAATATCGTCAAAATGGCCATCCTGCCCAAAGCAATATACAGATTTGATGCAATCCCTATCAAACTACCAGCAACATTCTTCCATGAATTGTAACAAATAATTCAAAAATTCATATGGAAACACCAAAGACCCCGAATAGCCAAAGCAATCCTGAAAAAGAAGAATAAAGTAGGGGGGATCTCACTCCCCAACTTCAAGCTCTACTACAAAGCCATAGTAATCAAGACAATTTGGTACTGGCACAAGAACAGAGCCACAGACCAGTGGAACAGATTAGAGACTCCAGAAATTAACCCAAACAAATATGGTCAATTAATATTTGGTAAAGGGGCCATGGACATACAATGGGGAAATGACAGTCTCTTCAACAGATGGTGTTGGCAAAACTGGACAGCTACGTGTAGGAGAATGAAACTGGACCATTGTCTAACCCCATATACAAAGGTAAACTCAACATGGATCAAAGACCTGAATGTAAGTCATGAAACCATTAAGCTCTTGGAAAAAACATAGGCAAAAACCTCTTAGACATAAACATGAGTGACCTCTTCTTGAACATATCTCCCCGGGCAAGGAAAACAACAGCAAAAATGAGCAAGTGGGACTACATTAAGCTGAAAAGCTTCTGTACAGCGAAAGATACCATCAATAGAACAAAAAGGAACCCTACAGTATCGGAGAATATATTTGAAAATGACAGATTCGATGAAAGCTTGACGTCCAGAATATATAAAGAGCTCACACGCCTCAACAAACAAAAAACAAATAACCCAATTAAAAAATGGGCAGAGGAACTGAACAGACAGTTCTCCAAAAAAGAAATACAGATGGTCAAGAGACACATGAAAAGATGCTCCACATCGCTAATTATCAGAGAAATGCAAATTAAAACTACAATGAGGTATCACCTCACCCCAGTAAGTATAGCTTCCATCCAAAAGACAAACAGCAACAAATGTTGGCGAGGCTGTGGAGAAACGGGAACCCTCCTACACTGCTGGTGGGAATGTAAATTAGTTCAACCATTGTGGAAAGCAGTTTGGAGGTTCATCAAAATGCTCAAAACAGACCTACCATTTGACCCAGGAATTCCACTCCTAGGAATTTACCCTAAGAACGCAGCAATCAAGTTTGAGAAAGACAGATGCACCCCTATGTTTATCGTAGCACTATTTACAATAGCCAAGAATTGGAAGCAACCTAAATGTCCATCGGTAGATGAATGGATAAAGAAGATGTGGTACATATACACAATGGAATACTACTCAGCCATAAGAAGTGGAAAAATCCAACCATTTGAAGCAACATTGATGGAGCTGGAGAGTATTATGCTCAGTGAAATAAGCCAAGCGGAGAAAGAGAAATACCAAATGATTTCACTCATCTGAGGAGTATAAGAACAAAGGAAAAACTGAAGGAACAAAACAGCAGCGGAATTACAGAACCCAAAAATGGACTAACAGGTACCAAAGGGAAAGGAACTGGGGAGGATGGGTGGGCAGGGAGGGATAAGGGGGGGGAAGATGAAGGGGGTATTAAGATTAGCATGCATGGGGGGTAGGGAGAAAGGGGAGGGTGGGCTGCACAATACAGAGAGGACAAGTAGGGATTCTACAACATTTTGCTAAGCTGATGGACAGTGACCGTAATGTGCTTGTTAGGGGAGACCTGATATAGGGGAGAGCATAGTAAACATAATATTCTTCATGTAAGTGTAGATTAAAGATAAAAAAAAAAAAGAAAGAAAGAAAGAAAGAAAAGGGGGATTACTCCTTGATAGGATAAAACTATTGGTAAATCAAAGATCAATGCATGCTTTAAATATCCTTAATGTTGATCACTTAAAAGGTGTCAGATGATCAGCTATGGAGGTACTCTTTTCTGATAATATTCCTTTCTCTTAATAAAAAGAAAAACAAAAGGCAGTCCCTGTGTGCTGACCTCCAATGAGTTCTGCACAGTGGTATAGAGGGCATGTCAAAGTGTGTGCAAAGGGTCTGTTTGTTTCTATGCAGAAGATCAAGGCCTAGCTTGGATACCCAGAAAATGAACTAAGATACGATATGAGGAGGAGCTTCCGGCATCAGCACTCTCTGGAGGACTTGTGCCGGGGAATGATCATCAAAAAGCCTCTACAGGGATCCGGACAATGCTGTGGTTGTGGCTGCATCCAGCCCACCGTCTCCTGTACTTGCCATTGGAATGAGGAGGGAGATGTCTAGGCTGGCATGTGCATACAGTGAGACAATGAATTTGGCCAGATCTGTACTGTTGGAACTCAACCAGGAGTTGGGAGGGGTGCAAGTTGTAGCACTCCAAAATCTTATGACTATAGACTATCTACGGTTAAAAGAACATATGGGATGTGAACAGATCCCAGAAATGGGCTGCTTTAATTTGTCTGATTTTTCTCAGACTGTTCAAGTACAGTACGACAATATCCATCATATCATAGACAAATTTTCACAAATGCCTAGGGTGCCTAAATGGTTTTCTTGGCTTCACTGGAGATGGATGGTAATTATAGATTTGCTTTGTTTATGTCACCGTATTCCTATTATGTTAATGTGTGTGTGCAAATTAGTTAGTAGTTTAAAACCTATACATACTTAAGGTACTCTACAAGAAGATATGTCAAAGAAATAATCAATTCTCCCATGTTTTCTTCCATATGCTACCTCTATAGCTTTTCTTCTTCCTTCCTAATTACAACCCTTAAATAGAATTCGTGCCTCATATCGAAGTTATCGAGTATCATAATTCCTCCAGGTGGTAAAGATACCTCGAGACAAGTGCTGGGCATAGAAGCCACAGGGCATAAATCTGCAAAGAAGTAAAAAGCTAACCTTTGCAAACAATATGGCTTCTCTCTCACTTACCAACTTTACATTTCCCTGTATGGCCCTGGAAGATGACTGGTTAGCCAGAGACGGGTAAGATTCCTCAAGGGAGGAACAACCTAATACAGGCACAGTCGCAGGGGGGCCATCAGGTGAGAAATTGGGGAACAACAGAGGTGAGGCTCAGAACCTCATCCCCCCTGCTTTGAGAGAAATCTTCTGCATCCGTGGATGTTTTGCTGCCCTTGTCTAGCCTGGATTAATACTTAGTCCATAGGCACACAACTGATCATCTACATTTGCCCTCTTACAGCACTAAACTATGTTTTCTACCTTTATCTTGCATCTACCTACCACTTCAGCATTTTATTAAAAATAAAAATAATAATAATAATAAAGGGAGAAATGTGGGATCCACATATAAATCAAGTATAAAAATCAAACGAATATTCATATTTGACCTGATTGTTTATAGGTCATAATGCGTGATCAAAACCGAATGTTTCTGTGATAAATGCCCTTGTACTGTTCACCGTGTAAGAATTTATTCACTATGTAAGAATTCGTTCACCATGTAAGAACTTGTTCGTTATGCTTCAGAAGATTGGAGACTGATGAGAATTAGGCTTGAGATGGATTAATTATTGTACATTGAGCCTTGACCCCCCTATACTGAATTTTATTATTGTTAACAACCATTTGATCAATAAATATGAGAGATGCCCTCTCAAAAAAAAAATATTGGTATATATTTTTAGAAATCACAAAGAGAAAAAAATAATCCAAGTTCATTAGATTTAAGGAAGCACTGACTGAAAGCAAGCACTCCATTGTTCATCTTGATGATTTTAAGAGCTGAGGGTGTGTTCTGCCTTTAAACTGGGGGCTCGCTTTCAATCAGCAGTTCTGGCAAAACAAAGGATGTGGTTGCTCCTAGGCCAAAGACAGGATCCTTCTTGCTGTCCCTGCTGAGACCCCGTGAGACTTCTAACCATGTTGTCCAACTCTCTGATTTAAATAAGCCATCACGAGTGAGAATGTGCTCAGAAACAAAAATTGATTCCCAGACTGGATGTACTTGAGGTATCCATAGAGAGAGACAGAGAGAGAGTGATGGGGGGAGAGAGAGAGGCAAAGATAATGTAAAAAATTCTAAACTGATTTGGTAGATTCATACATCTTTATTTATATTAAAATATTTATCACTCTGGATTGCTAATAGCAGTGACAAAGTTTTTGGACAAATTAATAAGAACGTTTATACTTCTTATGTGATGTTTTGCTACTTGACGCCACACCTGGGGCCTAAGTCCAGTCGGGACACGGGGAAGGTAGGGAAGGGCTGGCTGCTGGGTGGGATAGCTGGAAGATACCTGTGCGTTTCTGGCAGACAGCCGGTGGCCCCGTGCAGAGGGAGCTGGGATGGAGCCCCTGGGGGAGGCAATGCACCAGTAAGGGATGTCTGGGTGGGGTGGGCCACCAGGGAGGCTGACCCTTGCCGTGTCCCGAGCACAGCCGAGGGGGCCTGCAGGGCTGCCTGAGCAGCCTTTGAAGGCACTTACGAAAGGAGCGTGGCCAGAACAAGAGCATGAACTGCTGCTTCCTGCTGCTTCATCCGCGACTTCAGCCCGGATGAAGGCGCGAGGGAGGTCATAGCTGAAGCCAGGAGCACCCAGGGGACGTCAGCTCTGGAGACCTTCGCTGGGAAGGGGACAGTGCTTACCTATGCTTGACTACTGAAGAGCCGGCTCTCCTATTTGCTCGACATGTACTTGTCCTCTTGACATTTTGATTTCTAAACTGGACCTGCATTTTGCGATTTTGTGGCTGAAAGATCTATTCATCTCAGCATAAGCAAAAATTGGGGAATTGCCCCTGATGGTATCCAGCGGCAAGGCAAGATTACAGCCTAAGAATACATTTTGAAAGGATGGTAGGTGGCCAAAAACTAAAGTTGCATTTTGATTAAACCACAAAGCAAACAAGTAGCACTCTGTTATTTTCTTGTACATGGTCCTTTAACTCACCTTAGCCAGTGAAGTAAAATAATTAGATCATCAAGAAATTATCATTAAGAAAAGTTATTCTATCTCTCCCACGGGATAGGGTTGTTGGAAATGTGTATTTTACACACTTTCTAAATGTATAAGCAGAGTGTAAGGGAAAGTGTCCCTGGCATGACTGCGGGGTACGACCGGCTATTGCCTAAGACTGTCTAAGACTCTGGCCTGGATGTGGGCTGCGGGAGCTGAGCATGCTTCTGATAAAGCAACAGCCCAAGAAATGGGTAGAAGAACCATGTGCAGCAGCCACTGACCCAAGAAGGTGATTATTTGGACAGACACTGCCATTTATGCTTGAAGAAAAGCAGGATTGCAAAAAAATTGTCTTTATCAAGGTAGCAAAAACAAAGAACACGGACTTCCCCTGGGTCTCTGTGTCCCTTGCCCCACGTCTAATATATCAGCAGGTCGTATGATGTTAGCCCTTCACAGGCCTATGCACCTCTGTCCGTCTGCACCGCTCGGCCCAGGCCACGCACGCCGCTTGACTGCCAGACAGCTGTGGGGGGCTGCTGCTGGCCTCCTTGCGTCTCCTGTTAACTTCCTGCCACCTACTTTCATTACAGTGATGGAGCGGTCTTTCAAAGAATGTATATATACCAGATCACACCCTCACACTATACAAACCCTCTAATCATATAGCATGGAGAAGAAATGTGTGCATTTGTAAATCCTTGTGTGGCCTCTGCTGACCAGTCTGACTCATTTCAGGCCACTTTCCCCGCCACTGAGGCTCTCCTGCTGCTCTCGCTATGAACACAGCCCGGCCAGCTACAACAGTCCTGAGGTCCCAGCTCGGATGCCACCTTCTCAAAGAGCCCTTCCCCGGCCCTTCAGCCGAGAGACTCAGAGCCACACCGTTCAGAGTGCCTTCTGTGGCTGTGGAGCTGTTTCTATCAGATGCTGTCCTCGTTGTCTGTTCACAGGCGTGGCCGACATGTGGCCGTTCAGAGTCAGCCTGTGTTGCCAGCAGGCTTGCTCCAGAGCCTCCTCTGCTGGCTTTGGAGATGCCAGCTGTCACGGCTGGGAGGCCCCCAGGACGGAGCCACGGCAGACGGAGCCGCTGAACGGCGCCCTGAAGCTCACGGCTCTGCAGCGCAGGGACTAAGGCAGCTGCCCACCCCCGAGCTCGGAGAGCCTTGGGCCTCAGACGACAGCCCGGGCGGCTCTGCTCTGCGGCACTAGATCCTGGCAAAGGCCTAGCAGGTGCCCACCCCGGTTACGACTGCAACAGTGTGTCTGCTCTCTGAACTTCTCTAGGGATTGTGTATAAGCCTTCACCCTAGGTACGAGCTGGAGCTTTTTTAGCCTCATTTAAAAGGTGGCAGGTGTTTTCCATGGAGGATCCGTATTTAAGCAATTAGCCAGGCTTAAGAAACAAGAGTGGTATATCTATTATTTTAGTGTTTATCTTTAAATTTTAATACACATGAGCACATACACACACACACCTTTTTTTATTTCCAAGAAAGTCTAGAGTTGTTTCATATTTTTTTTCTCCAAAATAAGGGAAGGATTTACTACACACTAGCTACCCATTAGAGTGTTCTCATTTCTGACCACAATTATATGCACCTAGTCTTTAAGCACATGCATGCATTTTTACTTTCCTTTAAAAAAACTTTTATATGTGTAGGAAACACACATAGTTCCTCCAGAATTAACTTTAAGGCTTGCACCAAATTTCTTTCCTTTGAGTTGGGTTTGATTTTTGTCAATGACGAAAAGTCATTCAGAGCACATCTCTGAATTAGTCCTGTTATTTAAGCTGAATGACACATTTTAAGATGATGAGCAGACATTTAAGAATAAAAATTGTAGGCTCTTTTTGTCACTTATAAATTGGTCTACAAATAGTTTTACAAGAAGTATTTTAAATAGTGTTCTATTTCCTTATTCCAGTTTTCTGAAGCAATTACTTTAATGCAAATATTCATTAAATAGTAGATCCTGGTATATTTGTGGGAAAATCCATAAAATTATCCAAGTTTCATGGCTTAAGAAGCGGAAAGGAATCTTCAACTCATGATGCTCGAGTTTTTCTCTCTAGATCTCCCACAAAATAACTGCCTCTTTAACAGCTTCATCTCACTGGATCCAGTGTCCCACACTGTTGAATGATGGCTGATGGTGGGTAGCTAGCATATAGATGGGGAAAAAAATCTTAAATATCTCATAGTGATATATATTTATGACATTAACATCCTTTCATATATTCCTAATAATCCTTGTCATCTGTTAACCTTTGCTTTTCTAGGTTAAATAATAAAAACCTATTATAATTCTACATTAAATAGCATTTTCCCAAACCTTTAATTGTTTGATAATTTCTACAGTTGATTTTAAAGTCCAGTGAATCGAAGTGCATGCTAAAGAACCTAGCTGACAAATAATATGGCAGGGAGTTACCTCCATGCTTTTGTTGGACATTTTTGAATGTGTTCCAGAGTCACGCTGACTTGTTCCTAACACTGTTCTGCTGAGTCACTCGGCATGTAGAAAAGTGGGGCACCTTCCACCTCTCTGCCTCTCCAACGTCCCAGGCTTTTAAAACCAGAGTTTAGAGCCACCTCATTGCAAGTCCCTGAAATATGGTATGGTTTCTTTGATTTTTATTCCAGATATTAATTTTTTTCAATAAATAGTAACACTATATGTCATCACAGTAGATAGAAAAAAGAATATGTAACCTGTAATTTTTCTTTGTTTCTTGCCTTTCTTTACCTTACTGATAATAAGATAACAACACCTTTACAGCCAAATTCAATGTAGGAATTAATGAAATTCAGCTAATGTCTGTATCTGATGAGCCCCATGGAATATGGAATGGATAATCATCAATCAGTTCAGGAAAGATAACAAGTTAGTGAAAGTTAATTATAAGGACTAATCCATTTAGATTTGGGGAAAGATGGCGAAAGTGCAATCTCAAAATTCTAGTGAAAAAGATTTCTTTAAAATAAAAAAAATAAAATAAAAAGAAGATTCCTTTGATGGTGTGTGTGGGGTTTCATGTACTGCCTAGGGAATGGTATCAATACCTTGGTTGATAAAAATACGTTTTTTTCTACTGTGATTCTTTGATGGCTTATGTTTTCATGGTAATAATCTCTTTAAGAATAAAAAGCAAAACAACAGTCTGTGACTTCTGTGACCTTAGTTCACTTTACTGATATGGCCTGTTCGTCCTGAAGACTGCCGTTCATCCATAGTCCTGCCACTCACCGCGGCTCAGCAGTGGACTAGCCACTGTCCTGGGGCTTCATGCAAGCCTGTGATTGTGGAGTCATCTGAATCTTTCCTTGCAATAAAATAGCACATCTGTCTCACCAGACACTGTCCATAGTACAACCTGTGGAAGTGGAAATGATTTTCATTCCATCAGTAGATTGTTCAATGTGACGAATGGTGATCTCTAAAGTTATAAAGAATATGGTAGTGTATTCTAGCATATTCTTGGGCTCCTCACTGATGAAGTGATGTTGTATTCATGACAGTGATACAACAGCAGAATGGTCTCAGATAAACATTTTTAGTAGAAATGACTGAACTCTGGAGCAACCCCTGCATACATACATATGCACACATACACACCCTGAATACATTTATAAATTTGAAATTTAGAGTGTCGGATGAACAGCGATATGATCCATTCATTTTGTTTAAGAAAAATATGAGTCATCATTCATAATGGCAATTTGAACAACCTATACTATGGATGATGATGTCTGAAAAAACCTGGAATGGGATAATGTACAAAAGATACACTAATATTTACAATTATTATCCCCAGTATTGGCTATGGTGCTTTTCTCTCAGATGACATGATTTGAAAGAGAAGTCAAGTGCAACCACGTGCACTTTACTTTCACACAGTGGGAAGTTTCAGCATTTTGCGGGAACAGCCGCTCACGCATATACTGCTAGGGTGTTTACAGCACATTGAGGTACCCATATCAACATTTTGATTTTCCTTCAGTGGAATAAGTATAAATATCTGTTTAACAAATGGGAAAATAATAGCAATTGTTGACACCTACACATCCCCCTTACCCCATGCTGTTATGAGAATAAATGGGCATTTAACTGAATAAAGCAGGTGGGATAAGCTTAGAAAGGTGGGTCGCCCCCACACAGTGGCTCTGCACACTCCTAGAGTTTGCTGTGCTGCCAGTACAGGGGAACTGAGGGCATCACCTCCTGAACCTGCTCTTCATGGGCAGGAACCAGCGAGAAGCGCGGTTGATGTGTTCAGCTTCCCAGAGCTCATCTGAGACTATCGCTTCTCACTTGAAGGGCTGGTTTGTCTCCACACCCTTGAAATCTCATTTTTGGTGCTGACACTGCCAATTTAAGTTTGTTTTAGGTGTGATGTAGACAGATGTCTGCTGGAAGCTGGACTGAGCCCATTAGCACTTCGCAGAGGGAGGTGGCTTTAGTATACTTAAGTGGCAGTTAGCATTCTGACTCTTGGCCTAGCTTTACCACCGCCTGGTGAACTGGACTAGTATTTGGTAGAGGGGCTAATTTCTTAGAACCTTTTCTCATCATGAGCAAGAGAGAAAAACTGAGAGGTGCTCCTCGGCGGACTCCTCTGGAAGGTGGCTAAGTTAATCAGTGATTCAGAACAACGCCCTCTCTCTCCCCAGAAAGAGCATCCGTAGGTTGTCAATGCTGTTTTAACACCTCCCTCTCTTCTGTAAGCTGTGCATTTTCTGAGGGAATTAATTCCATGGAGTGTTTCCAAGTGGCTGAATTCTCATTTTTCACCACTTCTTAAGACATACAGAGCAAGCAGGAGTCCACAAAGTTATATTAACACCTTAATGAACTGTCAATTTTATGTATAATCATGCCGGCAAACATTCGTAATTTCTCTGGAATTTTGTCTACAAAGCCTGTTTTTTTTTTTTTTTTTTACACAATCCTTTTGGCTCTTTATTTCTTCCTGGGGCTGTCCAGCAAGGCCCATCCCTGAGGAAGGTCTCCCAGTGATCCTGAATATGCTGAATCTTGCAGGGAGATCCTCTCCGCTTGGCTCCTGGGCTAACAAGCACCTCTCCTAATTCTTGCTGGCAGTGCCTCAGGCAGCTGTGGTCAAACCTCTTTACCTCCTGTTTTCTAGTTAAAATGTAGAGCTGATTGACCACTTTTCTCTGGGGTAGAAGTCTTATCTCCCACCTCCTGTTTTCATTCTCCCTAGACCAATTTCTAATGGATCTTCCTGCCTCCATGCCGATCACTCAGTCCTCTAAGCTCTGCTCTTCTGAACGTTTCACCTGGTACCTGGGTATCAGGTCTAACCTGGGACAGTGGTAGCTAAGAAATCAATGGCACCTACTTGACCTGACAGTCAGTGAACAGTACCAGCGAACTGGTTTCTAAAACACCCACGATGTAGCAAGAAGCCTCCGCCTTTGTTGGGAAGATGCCCTCTGCGTCAGCATAGCAGTGTCAGGTCCTATTTTGGAATAAAGTTCGGGATTCCAAGAATTTTAGACAATAGTTAAAATATTTCAGTGCTAGGACAGTGACCCAAAGGACAAAATAAGCTCAAACTTAAAGTAGTAAAGAGTAGGAACTGACAAGGTTGCACGTGCATAGGTTCTTAAGACTGAGGCATTATGGGATTTTTTTAATAAAAAGAACTTGAAATAGAAGACAGGGTTTGAAACAGTAGTACAAAAATTAGGTAGCCATATAAAAAAATGTTGACTCTCTTAACATAGATTTCTTTTTAAAATCTTGCTTTAGCTGAGTCCTTTCATCCTTCATTTAGTCCATTACCAATTAACACATCGTTCATTTCACTCTAAACATTTCTCTTTCATGTCTGCAGTTTCAGCATACTTTTAACAACTCAGAGAGCTGGAGAAAATGCTGTGCTTCATCAGGTAGAAGGGATTAAAGAAGGGAGTGTCCTGGATGTTGGCAGTAGAGACTGTCATTGTTCCACAAATTACGGTGCAATTTGAGACTCAGCAGTTTCCCTTCCAGTGTAAAAAGCTGCATCGTAAAAGACAAGTTAAAGCATGAATGTAAGAGAAACGAGAGGTTTGCGCAGGAAATCAAATGTGCGTTAGAGACACTGACTGGGTGGCTCCCTTTTTGTTATTGGTAAAGGCTCTGCTGTGAGACAGACCATTATGCAAAATGCTCCACTTTGCATTACCTCCTACTTTCTAGTTCAAATGTAGAGCTGATTGACCACTTTTCTCTGGGGTAGAAGTCTTATCTCCCACCTCCTGTTTTCATTCTCCCCAGACCAATTTCTAATGGATCTTCCTGCCTCCATGCCGATCACTCAGTCCTCTAAGCTCTGCTCTTCTGAACGTTTCATCTGGTTTTCATTTTTCTTCAGAAATTATTGCATCCTGAGCCTTTATAGTTGTGCTGCCGCTGGGCAAGCTACGTGTGGTGTTGACTTTCAGAAGGGCAGCTCCTCAGTCTGTCCATCTCTCGCTTCCTAATGCTCCCTGTCCTGCCATATTGTATCAGCCAGACTAGGCACAGGCTGGGAAAACCATCAGGCTCAGGGTGTCACTGCCTTTTGTACAGAAACGGCCCTCTCAGGGAGGCTACTCTGATCACCTCCACTTCCAGTTCTTTTCTAAAGCTCATATTTCAGCCTGATTGCTGACTTCAAATGCTCTATTATTAGGCCAGTCCCGTGGTTAGACTCAGATAAGTGCTCCAAGTGCAATATGCAAGAAAAGCCAGGCACTGTGCTAGCCTTCTGATGGTGCAGAAGTTCTTTTCATCGTATGGACTGTCCAAATTATTCCTTGTTTAACTCACATGAAACCTTTCTCCGTTGGCTATGAGCCCACTTTATAGAGACTTAGCTACATTCAGCTGGTAAATGCTGATCTCAAACCTGTACCTTCAGATTTCATTCCAGTGCACATGGTGTTTGTTTTTCATTTTGCTTCTTTGTTTTTCCAGGGCATCCTTAACTTGCCACATTGGTCAAAGGCCAAGAAAAAAGGGACGCAAAGAGAAAAGGGACTTTTCTGAAAAGTGGCAAATTCGGTGCATTGATAGTCTGAACACACATTTGTATTGAAAACACATTTTTGGAAGCATCTTGGAGGGCTTTCCCACATAATGACAACACCTACTTTTCATGGCCAGTGTCTTTGATGGGGGACAGAGTATGCCCAGGGAACATGCCAGAGAGGTGGCTGCAGCCCATCCCTTAGGGGACAGTGAGAGCTCAGCCACCTCAGCCAAAGGCCCACAGCACTTTGCTCCCACTCACCCCACTCTGCCTTACGGGGGTAGGTGTATAGTGTTAAAGAAAACAAATGATCACGTGAATCTGCTCTTCATGACCATTCTGTGTGTGCTAGGTTTAAATGGGGAAGACTTACCTGGGTGACCACGATGACTGGAGTGTCCAATTTGCTAGGTTCTACTGGGCATTAGATGCTTGAATCGATACGTTTTAATATTTTAGTCTTATTAAATGAGTTCACATTAGTGTAACTGAATACTTTGGAACTCAAGTCAGCCCACAGGCTTTCTGGGTAAGGGCAGTAAGAAAATCAGAAAACCTTTGAGCGGTTTCAAATGAACTGCTTACAGAGCCTTACATTCAGAAACAACTAAAATAAAAACTACGTGTGTATGTGTGTGCATAAATTATTGTCTGCCGCCCACTGAAGACATCAGCATCGCCCAGGGACAGTATCACGAGGACGCGAAAGGTCCTGGGGCTCTGGTCCTGTGTTTCCCATGTTTGCCACAATCTCACATGGAACATTTAAAACCTGTATCTGTAAAACAGCCTGCAGTCGATTCTGATAGTCAAGGCTCCCTTTCAGGAAGGTCTGGTGTCTTCTACTTGGAGAAAATGGAGAAATTAAAAAACAAAACAAAACAAATAGAAAAACTGGGGCTATCTCAGGGGAGTCACCTTTTATTCCTCCCCCATGGTGCCGTCTGCAGAGCAGTCATGCGTTGGGAAGTCACTGATTTTTTACTCGTTTATGTCCACCATTTACTCATTGTATTTGTTCCATGAAAACAGAAACATTCTTTTACTTGCCCTAACTAAGGATTGTTGAATGATTAAAAACAGCTCCCTTTATCCACTCTATTTTTTATATATATGTTTAAACATTAAGACCTTGTACATGTGACTTAAAAATTTTCAAAAAGCAATGAGAGCATCTGGATAAGAACCCAGGTCTCTTGCGCCTCCTCTTCTCTGTGTGCTGGTCATTTTCAAGCGGTCACCCCCGGAGCCTCCCGAGCCCCTTCCCCCCATGGTGAGTCTCTGAGGCCATGTGTGCCAGGAGCCTCATCGGGCACTGTGATGGATAAAGAAGGTGCAAAGACGCTGTTCTGGCCAAAAGGAATTCCCACCTGGTAGGGACAATAAAGTGTATCTACTGAAACTATACCCACATGATTTCTCCTCCAGCGGGAGCAGAAACAACGAATCTGTGGCACATCTGCCAATGGCACTGTAATTCAGCGTGACACATTTTGCTAAAAGGCCAGCTGTATCACACAGGATGTGACATTCATTGCCAAATCGTCCGCGGTGTGTCTGTCGCCTGGGATGATGCGGCCTCGGGCACCGAAGACACATGGTCAGAGACGCGGCTCTTCCAGCGGAGTTCCTGGGCGCGCCTTCTAGTCCCCCACGACGCCACACCATGTTTTTGTCACACAATTCACAGATTCTGTGTGGCTCGAGGAGGGCTGACAGGGGCACTGGAATGAGCAGCAAGTTTAAGTCTTCATTTCTAGGCCCTTAGACAAGGTTTTGTCTGTCTTAATGGTTAATTGCCAGACAGCAGGTAAAAACTCCACGTTGTCAGCAAAACTCTGATGGGATCCAAATAAATGAGTCATCTAATTTCAGCTGTTGGAGGTGGGGTTTGGGAAACCAGAAAGGAGGCTCTCCTGCCCGGTGGGCAGGGCTGGGACGGCAGCAGCCTCGTGCCCTGGGGACGGGGGCTCGGTCAGCACCAAGGGCGATCGGTGCGGCCGCCACCGCGCGCCTCAGTCTGGTGCGCTACAGTAAAGGGGGGCCTTCCACATCCTGATCAAGAACCAGATGCACCACGGAACACCTCTGCTGCGAACCCTGCAGCCTCAGGTCAAAGTCTTGCAGAGGCCCTGGCCCTAAAGGTTCGCCGCTCAGGGCTGCTGATCATAAGGGGAGCTGCCTGCCGAAGTGGCCCGACTGGTTTGCGGGCTGTTCGTTTAAAGAGACATTGCCGCATTTGAAGAGAGAATTTAATTCTACACAAAAATTATACACAGAACAGTGAAAAGCCAAGTCACCGTGACAAAGGAAATGGAACTTCTCTTCATTTTCATCCTTAAAAACTTCATTGAACGACAAACTAAAGAGCAGAACATCAGGAGATGTTCCTGCAGCATCCTGCTCGAGAGGAAGATTTAAACTTCCCTTACATGTATTATTTTTAAGCTATGAATGAATGGAGACAAGTTGGAAATATGCCGTATGTTGCTGTGGGAAAAATAGTGATAAAATACTACTTAATAAAGGTTGATTTAAGGACTCTCCACACATGTGTGCACATACACACCAAGGACAACCTCTCTTTATGATAAAAATCCAAAGAGTACACATGGTTGATTCCTTAGTTATTCTTTTTTTAATGGAATTTTTCTTAAGCAAAAAAGAGTTAAGAACAAATCCTTTTACAAACATAATTTTCTGAAAACTTTTATTTGGCAAGAATTCTGTGCACCCAAGTACATCTTTCCCAAATCTTAAGGGAGAGAGAGAAGATAATTTTAATAATACACCCAAGTTAATTTGACATAATTTAAAGGCTCTTGGCGTAACCCACCTCAGCAGGGCTGGCTGGGCGTCTCCTCTGTGTCCCCACAGCTCAGGCTTTCTCCTTAATCTGCACCAAGAGCCCAGCATGTGGCCCTCCTGGGAGGAGTCTAGTGGATGGTTTGTTGAATAAATTGCTAACTACATCTAAGGCTATTTTCTATTTTAAAGAAGCAGGTCTTGAATTAAATTTAGTGTGTGGCTATCTCTGCATGTTTCTATTTATACTGTGTGTTTTTTTGAATACTCATTCTACAGAATATAGCTGTAGAGTCTATGGTAGGGTGAGGAGCAGAACGATTTGAGTGATCTAATAAGGATCTTAACACTTCACACAGGGATACTACCAAGTGTTTAGGTATCTAAACAAATCTCAACATGACAAAATGTTATGGACTCAAGTAGGAAGATAAATAACATGTCTTTATAATCTCATTGTCCAGACACTATGCTTTATGTAAATATTATCACATTTAATTGTCACAACAAACCTATGAGGTGTTATTCTGTCCATTTTACAGGGAAAAAGAATCTGGGGTTCAGAGAAACTTCTTAGTAAATGGGAGAAAAGGCTAGGTTCAAGCGTCCATCTGTCTGACCCTAAAGAAAGTACCCTTATACATACCTACTAGCATTTGTAGTCACTCACATTTTCATGAGTTATTTTATTCACATGTTAGTATGAATTATTTATTTTTATTTATTTCTAGCTGAATATAGTCTATCACTCTCTCCAAGAAAGGGGAGGTTTTAGAAAATGGAGAAAGGTGAACAATCTTAAAGGAGGGGTGAAGAGCAGAGGTCTGGAGTGATTTGGTGCTGCTTTGTAAACAGAGCACGAGGCTAAGAGGTGCTGGGCGTGTCTGTGCTTCTGTCGAGGTTAAGGAGGGCGTCTTATGAGAAGAAAAGGAGACACTGAGGGGAAGAAAGGATGATCAAGACATTTTCTTAGAATTTTCACAGTTGATTTTAGTAGTGGGAAATTGAACAGCATCTTTTAATGATGAAGTGATATTGAATGTAACACTGAGAAATTCTAATTTTTATATGTTAGCTTAAAGAACTATACCTTTGTTTCTTTAAAATGTATTTTATCTGAGTTTTCTTTAGGTGGGAAACAAATGATGATTAAGAATAAGAGTGGGAAAAATACCAGGTTAGGGACAGAAGACTGGAATTTTCTCTGTATGGGGACGAGGGCAAGTGTAGCCCCACCTCTTCAGTGCTGATACCTTGGGTTTTGGACATGGGGAAGGGAGGTTTACCCACTCGTTCAGTTGGCCCACAAAGCATAGTATAAAGCACAGGTCTTCTCTGTGAAGAAGCAGTTTGAAGTGTCTCTCATTACTCACTAGTCTTGCTCTGTTTCTGCAGAACAAATCATAATACAGTAACTAAAGATATATGCTAAATGCTAACAAACTAGACTGTTTTCCTACAGCTATTAGCCTCTGTCTTATACTACAGACTGAGTGTTAATGTGCCCAGGGAATAGATGTATTTGAAGGCAGCTTCTGTGGTTACAAACATCAGTGGTTAAGAATTCTTAATGCTTAAGACCCTGGAAGAAGAGCCTGCCTGGGTTCGAATAAGGCTCAAGGATTTGACTGGTTGTGTGACTTCTACTAAGTTATTCAGGCATCGAAGCCTCCAGTGCCTCATCTGTCATGTGGGGGTAATAATTTTACCAAACTCACGAGACTGTTATGAAATGGAAGAGAACAATCCTTGTAAAGTGCTGAGTCAGTATGAGCGTTCAGTGAACATGAGCCCCTCCCTCCCCCAGACATGGATTTTGAGGTTCCGACTGATCTTCAGTTCACCACCTAGTTCATTCCCTTAGGTAAGAGGTCTTCTGTATTCTCCTTCTTCTTCTAAAATTCAGGGTTTAACCTGAAACTCCTAGGACAAATTTGATAGGAAAACCTGAAAAGTTTGGAAGTACAGCAGCTGACCAAATTGGAATCACTTTCCAACTTTACGTGCTTCTGGAAATTCTTTTCTTGCTCTATGGAGCTTCAGAAACAGAAAGACTATGACAAATTAAGTCTATGGAGTTAGACTTAAATAGACTTCATCCGAGATGATTGAAGATTGGGAAATTCTAGCAAAGGGAGGGGATTACCCTCCAGAGATATTACAGTTTACTTTAATATAGGTGCCTACTAATATAACATATGAGCTTTTGTATACACAAAAACATGAAAATCTGTCTCATGTTTACCCTTCTAAAATATTCCAGAAGGTTTCTGACCTGAAACCCTTTGCATATGCACCCCTGCTGTGAGAAGACCCTCCCCCTCCCCAAGAAAGGGGGAACCCTAGAGGCATCCTTGTGCGCAGCTGAGGATTTCACAATCTCCAGGCAAATCTGTAGGTGTCATTCACAGTCCTTGCAAACACTGAGTGAGCCTGATAGTCCACTGCCTGTCCCATTTAAATGCAGTATTTTCAGGTCTCAACCAATTGTTAAAATGTGTCTTAATAGAATAATTGTGTCCTGTGATGTCAAATACATTGTTTTGGGTGCCATGGCTAGTTTGGAGTTTAATACCTTGTGTATATTTGCTGTATCTCTTCAACTGTCATGTATGTTATGCACGGTGGTTCATGGCTTGTGGTTCATGGCTTGTGTGTCACGCAGTGAGGAGCCCGTCTGCCCATTACTTTGGCGCTAATGCGAGTAAGTAAGAAGAGGGCAAATCCCAGTCTTCCGTAGATTTCACGTCTGAAACAAAGCTCATTTATTCCAATATTAAAATGTTGTATATCTTCTCATTAGACATTGGTAAAATAATGGAAGAAGGCCAGTGGGGAGTTCACAGCAGAGGGGCAGAGTGTGTGTGTGTGTGTGTGTGTGTGTGTGTGTGTGTGTGTGTGTATCTGAATACCAGGAAAAACCTCATGATGGTGTTTGATTGAAAATAATACCACTGTAGGTATTTTATGCTCATTAAATATAATGTGACTATTCTGCGTTATAGTATTATCAAATATCTCCACTTTGTAGATTCTTAAGTTTCTCACAAACTAAGGTAAAATAGAAGTCAAAATAATTTTTATTATTCAGTAGCCATTGAATACTCTTTACATAGAAAAAAAATCTTATAAAATGAGAAATTGACAAGAAAGGCCCAGAAAAATAAAAATCTATCAAATTTTACTTTTTCTTTCCAGGGCCTTCATGTTAATTGGGTTCCCAAAAAAAGGTAAAAAGGAAGCCGAAATGGAAATTACGGTCTATCTGGAAATGAGAGGCAATCAGTCCACTACATAGACTTTGGGAAATAATCAAATAAAAATATTTAGACTTAAATTATTAGAAAGTAAAGAGGGTAAGAAGCACCAAACTCAAAGTGTTACAAAGAAAATAGCAGTAAATAGATTTGATTAATAAAATGATTTTTAAAAATTAGTGTTTTGAAATAAATGATGAAATATAAAAAAAGGAAAAAAACAACTACATATTTTCATCTTTTTATCAACTTCCTTCCCTGGAGTTCTAATTGCCAAAAGTAGTTGAGGTGTCCTAAGTATAAAATGATTTGAGGATATAGGATAATATGAAAGAAAGGAGAGACTGACACTCAAAGTGATAAGAAAATATTGAGAAACCAAACAAACAATAGACTGGTAGATGTTGGAAAAGAGATGAACATGGTGAGATTGTGTCACATAAGCCCAACAGCAACCATTGAGGCAGAACAGCTAGGAGGTCATCAGCAATCCCTCAGGGTGGGACTGTTTTTCCTGCTTTGATAATGACAAGATGCAGCACTTGTTTCACAATAGTTCCAAAATTTTAATCCATGTAAGGACTTCTGAGCTGCTGTTCAATGCATCACTCTCCACACAGCATGTGATGTTGAAATTAATGAAGGATACATAGAAGCACCTAATTTAATTCTAGAGTATGATAATTAGCGTAAGAAAATATTTTTTAAAGGAACGAATATGTTGTTTGGTAATCCAGATTTTTTTTTCATAATTGGATCAACCTGGACATAAAATAAACCTGTATTTACCAGACTTGTCTGCTCAACCTCTTTCTCCGCAGACTCCCAGAAGCACTGACTGGTGTACCTGCTGGGCCCTCAGTAATCTTTGCTGAGTGAAAGTGTAAACAAATGAGCTTCCAATTGCACAAGGAGGCTGAGCTAAGTTTGTGGACACAACAAAAGTAAACAGCAAACTAGGGTTATAAGTGTTGTATAGTTCACTTCTTTTATTGTCCATGATTTTGTTAATTTAGAACTAGCTTTAAAATCAAGCGGAAGTTTTAACACACATTCATATTACTCCTGTATTGCTATTGAAAACATCTCTTTTCTCCTGAATAATCACTCCTATTTTAAAAATACCTTCTCTGATGTACACTTAGACAGAAATTTTCATTTTGGATATTGTAAAACAGCAGGTACTTACAGACAGAGAAAATGACCAAAATCCTTTTCGAAATATTTCTGTGTACTAGATGATATCCGTTATTTAAAGCACTTATGTTACATTTGTGTAATTTAAATGGTTGAGTTATTTTCAAAATATGAATTCAATACCATTCCCAAATCAAAATGAGATATTTGCATATCCCTTTTTAGAAGTTCATGGTTTTTCATTAACTAGAGTCCTGTGGTTTAGAGAAGACACTTTCTTTTTCTGAAATGTCTGCATTGTTAACTGGAGAAGAATGTTTCCCTGTTAATTTTTGGTGACATATGAAATAAAAACACCAGTACTGGCCATCATAAGGTTCTGTGCTCATGGACCAATTGGAACCAATATGGCATTCAGTACAATCTTCCCAAGTTTCATTGATCAGAACTGCAGGACTGTAGCTCCTAGATAAAACCTGTAGGAACGGTTTTTACAATTTCATAAAATAACTTGCAGACTTTATTCCTTAAGGAATTGAATGCCTATGTTTTTTTCCCTAAAGATTCCTTTGATAAGTTTTAAATGACCATTGTTAAGGTATAATGAAAGGCTGAACAACAAAGAAAATACCTGTTCTAGACTAAGTTTTCTTTGTATGTCTAAGCCCGTATTTGCAAAGTTTCTCTTTGACCAAAAGCAATTCATCCTTCTTTTTAAAAATCCATGTGGAAAGTGCGAGAAATGAAAAAAAAAAAGCCAGTGAGATGTCCTGTTGACAGGCAATCACTCTGGGTTGCCCCCTGACCCCTGCTCACTCTCCCTTCCCTCTGGAGTTATTATCTCATTCAAGCTGTCAGCTCTCATGTCTATGCCAGAGATTCAAAAGAACATCTCCTGTCAAGGCCTCTTATCTTGCTGCTATTCTTATATTTCCATTTTCTACTGAATGGGACGTTGTCACCACCAACACAGCCTGTCCCAACCAGAGGTCACCCAGACTCAAGAAAAACTACCCTCGCACCTCCCACCTCCTCTGGCCATGAGACAGCACCGTGCGCACACAGGCGCGAAGGCCGGACACTCAGCATGGTCTCTGAAGGACTTGTTGAGGACTTGCGGCTACTTCATGCATGACCCTGCAGCACCGTTTCCATCCCTCTTTCTCTTTGCTTCTCCATTTCCGAGTCTTGCCTAGTCCTCCCATTCTGTCAGGTCCTTCCTCTTTATTCCTGCTGCCGGAGGCCAGGCCCAGTCTTGGTGGCTTTCCTGCTATGTTACAAGTTACTTACTACCCCAGTTCCTCCCCAGTTCA
This sequence comes from Manis javanica, assembly GCF_040802235.1. Taxonomy (NCBI): domain Eukaryota; kingdom Metazoa; phylum Chordata; class Mammalia; order Pholidota; family Manidae; genus Manis; species Manis javanica. Next base: position 67,202,078 of record NC_133164.1, on the reverse strand, counting down.
GTCCTTCCTGGAATATGCTTTCCTTCCCAGAAAGTCAGCTTACATATCATTGCTCTGCCATACCCAGACTAAGCAGTGAATGTAATTAGCAGGGGGCACAAAGGCAGGTAAGCCAAAATGTAACTGTACTTTTTAACCATTGCTGTCTAAGTCTGTACCGCCTGACCACAGAAAACAAACACATAAACAACAAACCACACTACCTAGGCACTTTCAGGTCAAAGTATTTGAATCCCACAATTTCTCCGTCAATTCAGAATTAAACCTCCATCGTACGAAGGATGAAGCTCCCTCCTCTCTTGCTCATTCTTCTTCCCCAGCAGCGTGTGTATGGAGGGAACTTTGAGGTGTCTTAGTTCATGGGGTGGTTGTATGTTTTCCAGCAGGCCCTGTACACACTGATTTCCATGGACACAGCTCTTCCTGTTGGATCCCCAGGCCAGCACCTCTCCATAAGGATAGTGACAGGTCTCTAGAGGAAGGGCTGAGGGGTAGCAATCTGGTGGGAAGATAGGCCTAGGGGATTTGTCTCATAGCAAGATTTCTTTTCTGTAATAGTGTACACTTATGTGAGGAGGCTTGAAGTTACTTTGCAAAATAAATAAACTTTATACCTATCTTGAATTTTATTAAACTACCTGTTGGAAATTCTTTCCATCCTTGCCAAGAGAATCTGCAGGCCTGCTGCCCTTACTGTAGCAGCTAATTGTCATACCTTTCCTAAGAACTTGCACATTCCAGAGCTTTTTCTCTGAACTCTTCTGTGACCTATTCACAGGGGAGCACCAGGGAGCATAAAAAATATTTAGCAACCGCCTGGCCATGGCACCAAGCCACAGGCATGATGCTAGCTGGAGAAGACTGGGTGGCCTTACTGTGTGCATCCTAGTTGCAAGTCAGCCTGGGGTCAGTGTGACCCTGGTGCACCGTACTGGGGCTCAGAAGGCCCCACTACCCAACCATCTGGTGCCACACTCAGCATGGGACTTCTCTGTCTGTGCTAAAGACAACTCAAGTATGGGAATCAGGAACTCTGGGGATATGGCTCAACTGTCTATATTTTAACAAACTCTGGTTGGCTCTGATGCATGCCAAAGTTTGAGAACCAAGGACGTAAGCTATGTGGGCTTTTTCTTTTTTTGATTAATTTTTATTTAAGTATTATTGATATACAATATTATGTAAGTTTAAGGTGTATGTGTTGATTTGATACATTGTATATTGCAATTGTGATTAACACTGTAGAATTAGCTAATAATTCTATCACACCACATAATTGTCATTTCTTTTTTATTGTGGGAGCAATTAAGAAAAATTTTCTGTTTTTTTCCTTCAGTTTTTGCTTTGTTCTTATGCTCCACAGATGAGTGAAATCATTTGATACTTGTCTTTCTCTACCTGGCTTATTTCACTGAGCATAATACCCTCTAGCTCCATCCATGTTGTTGCAAATGGTAGGATTTGTTTTCTTCTTATCGCTGAATAATATCCCGTTGTGTATATGTACCACATCTTCTTTATCCATTCATTTACTGATGGACACTTAGGTTGCTTCCATTTCTTGGCTATTGTAAATAGTGCTGTGATAAACATAGGGGTGCATGTGTCTTTTTCAAACTGGGCTGCTGCATTCTTGGGGTAAATTCCTAGGAGTGGAATTCCTGGGTCAAATGGTATTTTTAGTTTTTTGAGGAACCTCCATACTGCTTTCCACAATGGTTGAAGTAGTTTACATTCCCACCAGTAGTGTAGGAGGGTTCCTCTTTCTCTGCATCCTCGCCAGCATTTGTTGTTCCTAGTCTACTATGTTGGCCATCCTAATTGGTGTGAGGTGATATCTCATTGTGGTTTTAATTTCCATTTCCCTGATAATTAGCGATGTGGAGCATCTTTTCATGTTGGCCATCTGAATTTCTTCTTTGGAGGAGTGTCTGTTCATATCCTCCACCCATTTTTTAATAGGGTTTTTTGCTCTTTGGGTGTTCAAGCATTTGAGTTCTTTATATATTTTGGATGTTAACTCCTTGTCGGATATGTCATTTACAAATATATTCTCCCATACTGTAGGATGCCTTTTTTTCTGCTGATGGTGTCCTTTGGTGTACAGAAGCTTTTTAGCATGATGTAGTCCCATTTGTTCACTTTTTATTTTGTTTCCCTTGCCTGAGGAGACGTGTTCAGGAAAAAGTTGCTCATGTTTATATTCAAGAGATTTTTGCCTATGTTTTCTTCTAAGAGTTTTATGGTTTTATGACTTACATTCAGGTCTTTGATCCATTTTGAGTTTACTTTTGTGTATTGGGTTAGACAATAATCCAGTTTCATTCTCTTACATGTAGCTTTCCAGTTTTGCCAACACCAGTTGTTGAAGAGACTGTCATTTTCCCATTGTATATACAAGACTCCTTTATCATATATTAATTGATCATATATGCTTGGCTTTATATCTGGGCTCTCTAGTCTGTTCCATTGGTCTATGGGTCTGTTCTTGTGCCAGTAACAAATTGTCTTGATTACTGTGGCTTTGTAGTAGAGTTTGAAGTTGGGGAGCTTAATCCCCCCAGCTGTATTCCTTCTCTGGATTGTTTTGGCTATTCGAGGTCTTCTGTGCTTCCATATGAATTTTAGAACTGTTTGTTTCAGTTTGTTGAATAATACTGTTGGTATTTTGATAGGTATTGCATTGAATCTGTAGATTGCTTTAGGCAGGATGGCCATTTTGACAATATTAATTCTTCCTATCCATGAGCATGGGATGTGTTTCTATTTATTGGTATCTTCTTTAATTTCTCTCAAGAGTGTGTTGTAGTTTTCAGAGTACAGGTCTTTCACTTCCTTGTTTAGGTTTATTCCTAGGTATTTTATTCTTTTTGATGCAATTGTGAACGGAATTGTTTTCCTGATTTCTCTTTCATTGTGAGTGTATAGGAATGCAACAGATTTCTGTGTATTAATTTTGTTTCCTACAACTTTGCTGAATTCAGATATTAGATCTAGTAGTTTTGGAGTGAATTCTTTAGGGTTTTTTATGTACAATATCATGTCATCTGGTATTTCTATTTTTAACTTTTTGAGGAACCTCCATATTGTTTTCCATAATGGCTGAACCAGTTTACATTCCTCTCAACAATGTACAAGATACCCTTTGGTCCACATCCTTACTGACACTTGTTATCTTATCTTCTTAATAATGGCCATTCTGACATGTGTGAGGTGACACCTTATTGTAGTTTTGATTTGCATTTCCCTGGGGATTAGTGATGAGGAACATCTTTTCATGTGCCTGTTGGTCATTTGGATGTCTTCTTAGAAAATTATCCTACTTGGTTCCTCTGCCTATTTTTTTAATCAGATGGTTTGTTTGTCATTATGTTATATGGGTTCTTTATATATTTTGGATATTAATCTCTTATCTGATATATGGCTAGATATTTTCTCTGATTCTGTAGGTTGCCTTTCGTTTCACTGAGTTTTTCTTTGATTGTACTTTATAGTTTTACATAGTTCCACTTGTTGATTTGTGCTTTTGTTGCTTGTACTCCAAGTGTCATATCTAAAAATTCATTGTCAAGTCCAATGTCGAGGAGATTCTTATCTATGTTTTCTTCAACTTTTACAGTATCAGGATCTAATGTTTAAGTGTATAATCTATTTCAGGTCAATTTTTGTGGTGGTACAAGTTAAAGGCCCAATATTCTTTTTCTGCCTATGTTATCCAGTTTTCCCCACACCATTTGTTGAAGAGACCATCTTTACCCTATCGATATTCTTGGTTCCCTTATAAATATTAATAGACCATAAATGTGGGGGTTTATTTCTGAGCTCTTGACTGTGTTCCATTGATCTATGTGTTTATTTTTATGCTAGTACAATGCTGTTTTAATTGTTATGGCTTTGTAGTATAGTTTGAAACTAGGAAGTGTGTGTCCTCCAGCTCATGATTGCTTGGTTCTTTGGGGTTTTTGTGGTTCCATAAAAATTTTATGATTTGGTGTTTTCCTATTTCTGTGGAAAATGCCATTGGAATTTTGATAGGAATTGCATTGAATCTGTAGTTGGCTTTGGGTAGTATGGACATTTAACATTGTTAATTCTTCTGATTCATGAGCGTAGGATATCGTTCCATTTATTTTTGTCATTACATATTTTTTTCATAAGTCTTACAGCTTTCATTGTACTTCTATTGGTAAACTTTTTTCTTTTCTTTTACTTCTTTGGGTAAATTTTTGATGTTATTGTGGATGGAATAGTTTCCTTTATTTCTTTTTCAGATGTTTCATTGTTGGTGCATAGAAATGCAACTGATTTCTATATGTTGATTTTACATCCTGCAATTTTACTGAACTTGTTCCAACAGTTTTTTGGTTGAATTTTTAGGATTTTCTATTATGTAAGATCATGTCATCTTAATATAAAGACAGTTTTACTTCTTTCTTTCTGACTTGGATGATTTTTCTTTGTCTTGCCTAATTGCTCTTGTTAGGACTTCCAGTACTACATTGAATAAGAGTGGTGAGAGTGGGCACCCTTGTCTTATTCCTGATCTTAGAGGAAAAGCTTTCAGTTTTTACCATTAAGTATAATGTTAGCTGTGGATCTGTCATATATGGCCTTTAATATGTTGAGGTATATATTCCTTCTATACCAAATTTGTCACAGGTTTTTATTATGGAAGAATATTATATTTGTCAAATGCTTTTTCTTCATCTCCTGAAATGATCATGTAATTTTTTCTTCCATTCTATTAATGTGATATATCACATTTATTGATTTGTGTATATTTAACCATCCTTCCATCCTAGGAATAAATCCTACTTGATCATGGTGCATAATCCTTTTACTGTGTTGTTTAATTCAGTTTGCTAATTTTTTTTGAGAAATTTTGCATCTATATTCACCAGGAATATTGTTCTATAGTTTTCTTTTCTTACAGTATCCTTATCAGGATTTAGTATTGAGGTAATGGTAACCTCACCTCATAAAAAGAGTTTAGAAGAATTCCCTCTTTTTCAATTTTCTGGAAGAGTTTGAAAAGGATTGGCATTAATTCTTCTTTAAATGTTTGGTAAAACTTGCCAGTAAAGCCATCCACTTCTGGAGTTTTCTGTGTTGGAAAGGTTTGATTACTGATTCAACCTCCTTAGTCATTGGTCTGCTCAGATTTCCTATTTCTTACTTAGCTTATGGTAGATTGTATTTTCTAAGAATTTACTCATTTCTTCTAGTTATCCAATTTATTGCATACAATTTTTCACTGTAGTCTGTTATGCTCTTTTGCATTTTTGTGGTACTCATTTAATATCTGACTTCATTTATTTAAGCCTTCTCTCTTTTTTTTTCTTAGTCTAGCTAAACGGTTGCCAATTTTATATTTTTGAAAAACCAGTTCTTCATTTTGTTGATTTTTTTTTTAAATTTATATTTCATCTATTTCTGCTCTGCTCTTTGCTATTTCTTGCCTTCTGTTAATTCTGGAATTAGTTTGTTCTTATTTTTCTAGTTCTTTGAGATGTAAAGTTAGGTTTAGTTGAGATCTGTTTTCTTAGTATATGTGTTTATTGCTGTAAACTTCCTTGTCATAACTGCTTTTGTAGCATCTCATAAGTTTCCATTTTCATTCATTTCAAGATATTTTTTGATTTCCCTTTTGATTTCTTCTTTGACCCACTGGTTGTTTAGGAGTGTGTAGTTTAAGTTTCATGTATTTGTAGATGATAGTTTTCCTTTTGTTGCTGATTTATAGTTTCATACATTTGTGATCAGTAAAGATAACTGCTATGATTTCAATCTTTTTGAGTTTGCTAACACTTGTTTTGTGTCCTATCATGTGGTCCATCCTGGAGAATGATCCGTGTGCACTTGAGAAGAATGTTATTCTGCTTCTGCTTAATAGAATGTTCTATAAACAACTGAAGGAACAAAAAAAGGAAAAAAAATAGTAGCAGACTCAGAGACTCCAAGAATGAACTAGTGGTTACCAAAGGGGAGGAGTGTGGGAGGGTGGGTGGGGAGGGAGGGAGAAGGGAACTGAGGGGTATTATGTTTAGTACACATGGTGTGGGGGATCACGGGGAGAACAGTGTAGCACAGAGAAGGGACATAGTGGATCTCTGGCAACCTGCTGCACTGATGGACAGTGACTGTATTGGGGTATGGGTGGGGACTTGATAATATGGGTAAATGTAGTAACCACATTGTTTTTTCATGTGAAACCTTCATAAGAGTGTATATCAATCATACCTTAATTTTAAAAAAAGCAAAAAAAACCCACATCTGTTAGACCCATTTAATCTAATGTGTGTATTCATTCCAAGTTTTTCTCATTGAGTTTCTGTCTGGGTAAGATATCCACTGCTGAAGTCTTCTACTATTATTGTATTATTGTCTATTTCTCCCTTCAGATTTGTTAGTAATTGCTTAATATATTTAGGTGTTCTGATGTAGGGTGAGTATATTTAACTATTGCTATATCTTCTTGATGAATTAACCCCATTTTCATTACATATTGACCTTCTTTTTCTCCTGTTATCATTTTTGGCTTAATCCCTATTTTGCCTATGTGAGTTTTTTCTCATTCTCCCTTCTTTGCTCTTATATTTCATCCTAAGGGATTAGGACGTTGGGGCAGACATTTTGCAGAGGACCTTTGTTTTCTCTTTTAATCTCCAGTGCTTTTTTCCTAGAAGAAATAGGAATAAATTGGCTAACATATTGTAAAAACATCAGTGAAATGGGATGACTATGATCAGTTTCAATAAAAGAGTTCTAATATCCATTTTTGAACACTTTATTAGTTGTACACCCATATGGTGGTAGCTTAATTGTACAACCTTAATTATATAGGTTTATATTCTAGGTTTCAGTTTCTTCCATTCATTGCATGAACATAGTAGGAAAGCATTTTGTGTTGCATTTTTTACTTTTATAATTTTTACAATTTAATTATTTGCAAGAAAGAATTATTTAACATATAAGGACATGAAAGGAGCAGGTTATAGCCTGGTTTAATTTCTGTGTAGAAATCAGAATTTTGAGTTAAAAACATTATATGAAAATCATAAAATAGGTACATTTCACTCTTCTTCTCTTAACATTATTTCTCCTTCTGTTAATAATTCAAGTTAAATATTATGAGCAATTATTGTTCTATTGATATGTACTTAAGTCTCTGCTACTTGGCTATTTCTAGTCATCACTGAATTTGAAATCAAATTAATAAAGCTTATTTAGAAGTGTACAAAGTATAAATAGTTTCTGACAGAGAATCCAGAGGAATGCATAAAGTGCAAGAACTTTAAGTTTATCAGTTTCATGACATTCATGCAACAGCTTCCTTATTGATCCCATCAATTCTTATTAAGATCCTGATAGACAAATATTATTAAATAATAATAAAGAGAAAGCTTTTAAAATTACATCTCTTTGGAAAAAGGTAGGTCCACTTCTTAAAAAAATTCTCTCTTGATTTTCAAAACAACTTTAATTATAATCTGACATTTCATAAGAGCTATAAATCTGTGAATCACTCTACATTTGATATCCTATCAAATTGGACTAAACCAGAATAAGATCGTATATGCAGTTAGAAAGTAAACTATTACATGTATTTTGAAGAACTTTGTATTTGTTTGACAATTAAGTGTCTGACTTAATCCAAAACTTATTTAACTAAACAACACAAGTTGCCTTTTCCTTTCTCAGAGCAGTAAGACAAAGCCTATATTTTTCCTACATATTCATTCTGGCATGTCTTTGGTTAGGTATGACTCACTGAACAGAAAGGGCCCTCTTTCACTACTGAAAAGAAGGCTTGTTTAAATTGTTAATCCTATTTGGTTGAAATGGGAGGCTGCCTGGATGACTCTTCTGCTATTTTTTTACTATGCTCTCATGCCGGTGAGTCCACCTAGAAGTTACAGCATGGGGTCATTATATAATCAAAAATGTAAAAATGAATATAGGAATAAAAGAAGAAATAAAATGAAGTGAGAAATACTTCTATAATGATCGTTAATGTATATAATATCTCAATCAATAATTTGTCATTCATCATGGACTGTACTGCAGGAGAGCATTTTAATTCTTACAAGCTTATAAGCAGTACAAGCAGTACAGTATTTTATAATATTAGATAAATGAGTTAACTTTTGGAGGTAGTTTTGTCTCATGATGAAACTGTAGAATTTGAGTATGGGACTTGAGTTAGAATATCTTTTCTGCACCTCTATGCTATTATTATTTTTTATACACTCCAAGTTTCACTTTACTTTCTGACCAGATGGAGATACTTTGGCCAGATGGTGGCACCTGTTTGGTTTCAGGAAATTCTTAGAAAGAGGATTCTGTGCACACATAAAATGACATAAATTCCTCACAATGGTGACTGGCTAGACTACTCTATAGGTATTACTATAAACAAAGGACAGAAACTGACAGGACATCCAGACTTCAGAGGAAGCTGGCTACTCACTGTTGACTTGACTAAATATTTGACATCTAAGATACCTTTACTTCTCTTCCTCAAGTGCAATATGATCTGCCTTGTGGCATTATTGTGAACACTAATCATAAAATGATATCAAAATAAAGCAACAATGAGAGAACCAAGAAAAAAACAATTTATAGATCTTTTTTGAATAGCATACAAACATATGTGCTATGTTATTATCTCGCTCCCAATAATAGTAGTATTGAAGCAAATATATATATGTACATATTTATATACACAATTTATGTGATATAATAAATCAGAGGGAAAAAGATGAATTTATTTATTTAATCAAGAAGTTATTGCATGCAAGAAGTATAAAGGATGCCAGGAAATATGCTAGAACCTCCACAATTCTTGCCCCCACGTTTTTTTTTTCCCAACCAGAAGAACCATTGTGCAAGGGAAAAATTAAGTAGTAGTTATTTTTATGAATTAGTTTAGGAAAACACCAGAGTTGTGGATGGAGTCAGTTAGGGAATAATACAGAGACAATAAAATTATTCCAAAGGGTTTTTTTTATGGTGGAGGAGATAAACGGACAAAATGTTTAGGGGAGTATAAGAATTATTTAAATTAATAACACAGAAATACTATTTATTTATGACTCTTAAAAATAGAAAGGTAGCCACAGGGTATAACAGGAAAATACTAGCCTTTCCAGTTAAAAAACAGGAAAAGAAAAGAATGAACATTTTATACTTCTGGAGCTTAAGACGGGCGTGCACACAAAAGCAGAGAGTGCCTGGTAGTTCTCACCAGCAGGTTGTGAGTAGAAGTAATGTGTGAAATTTCTGCTGTAATTTAAAGAAAAATTGCCTGCCTTGGTTTTTCTATTCCTACAAACTGGAAACAAACATGTTCACGTACCTGCTCTGGTCATAAATTTAGTTAAGAATAAAGTCTGAGACTTGGCAAAACAACAAAATGGAAAGAACATAGGTGCCTAGATAGCTGTGTGGAGCCGTCACCCCAGAGGCCCAGGCTACTCATTTAGGGACTCTTCTGGTATGTGTGAAATAAATTTATGCTCATTTTAATAAAGTCACTGTGTTTTAGGATCTTTATTACTATAGCTTAGCCTTTGCTGTAACATTAGAGAAATGAGTACTGAAAATGGTGCAGCCATTACACAAAAAAAGAAAAGATGTGATATCGGCTTGAAGGTCAGGTGACACACCATGAGGACACAAGTACAGCGTACGGAAGGACGGCTGCCCTTGTTCATGCATTGAGCACGTTTGGTAAAAATATTAATTGTGATACTTGGAAGGCAAATTTCACACTGAGTTTGTAACTCTAGGTGAAATAGTTGGAAATTGCCAGACAGATAAAGTCAGAAGGATGGTTACAGCATAGAAGTCTTAAAACAGATATGTTTCAGGGTAAAATAAAAAAAAACAACTTTGGTCTGATTATTAGAACATGCAACAGGCTATAACCTTCTAAAATTACAAAATATGACATGCTAATCATAAAAAATCTAAAGATAAAAAATAGAAAGCTAATTGATCCCCACTCCTGAAAGTTTATACATATTTCATGTATGAACACATGATGTTTATACATGTATATACAAACACACATGCATTACTTTATACATGCACATATATGTTAAAGTTATATGGTATCCTTCCACAGCTTTCTCCATGCATATATAAACATATGCACAGCTATTTAGAACTCTTTGTCACTGTTGTGTATTCTTACAAAATTAGGGTCATATTGTGAACCTTCTATACCATGTGTTTCTTGTCATATAAGAACACATCTTGGACAAACAATAAACACAAATATATTTAAGACAGTATGTTAAATACTAGGATTATATTCCATAGTGCTTATATAATCATTTTTTGATGAATATTCAGGTTGTTAGTAGTTTTTTGTGATTAAAAAATATTCTGACATGTCATTGTACTTTTATCCTCATACACTGGCACCTTTCCTTCAGCAGAACGGATCCTCACCATACCATCATAAATGTTTTCTTCCCTTCTCCTTCTAGGCCCACTGTATCATTGCCCTGTCTGGATATTGTCAGGTCAGGTATGGCCATGGGGCATGCTTTGGCCTGTGAATATAAATGGAGGTCACTTCTGAGAGCTACTTTAAGTTTCAGTGTAGGACTCGCCACACCCTGTTCCCCCTTCATAGTGATTGTAGGGCACAGCGTGGAGATGGGTCTCCACTTAGCCCAGGTCCAGAAGTGCCTACAATCAGCAGTCTTCCCCTGCCTGCCTTGTTATGCAGCACAAATTAACCTCTATTGCCTTAAGCTGCTGAGATTTCAGATGGCGTATGCAATGTAACCTAGCCTTCTCTAACAAAGACACTTGAGAAGTTAGAGTCCTGTGTCAAAGGACAGTGTATTTAAGAAATTTTAGTAAGTATTGCCGAGATAATTTCCAAAGAGAAATTAGCACTCCATAAATCCACCATTTTCCCAAATACCTGCCAAGGGAGGAAGTTAATATTTTAAGATGTTCACCCATATGATAGATGAAAAGTGATATCTCTTTGTTGCTTTAATTTTAGTTTCCTTACTAGTAGGAGGTTGAGATATTTTCCATGTATTAATTGGTAGTTTGTATTTTTTTTGATGAATTGTCTATTCATATCATTTGTCCATTATATTGAATTATTTTTCCTTTTTAAAATCAATTGTGGATGAGTTATTCTTATTAATTCTGCCAATGCTTTATACCTTATATAAATTGCAAATATTTCATAAGCTCTACTATTTTCTCTTGATTTTGTTTCATCATATCTTTTGCCATACTTTGTAAATTCTGTTTTGATTTTGCTTTAGATTCAGGGGAATCTTTTAAGAGAATGTTTTTATGAGAAGTAATTAGGTTTTGTGGGTTTTTAAATCTTAATATTACTTTTTAGTTATTGGGTTGTGAATGTATAATATGGGACGGAATTTTTAAATTCCAAGTGCATGACTGACTTTTTTACATGTTCCAGAAACATGAGAAGCTGAATACACATTCTCTGTAAGTTCCTGGACTATTAGACAATTAAAACATGCTTATTCAACTAGTCAGATCTCCTGTCCTTCATTATTTTTTTATTTGCTCTGGAAATTCTAAAGTATATGGAAATTTCATTTAGTATACTAAGCCCTTTCTATAATTTTAGTTCTATTATAGACTCCTATTTCTGAAAGTTTTAGTTTGTTACATTTGTCCATCATTTTTTAAATGTATCCTTTCCATTATATTTAATGCTTTGAATTTTGAGTTTTTTTTTGCCTGTGGTAATATTGGTACCCCTTTCCTTGGATTGCATTTGCCTGGTATATTGTTGGCTATTCTTTATTTTTCTACCCTTCTTTGTCAGCTTTTTAATGCAGGTTTCTTTTAAGCAAGAAATAGATGTTATTGTTTAATGACCACCTGACTGCTTCTTCTTTTTGCCAATTGAGTCCAGTACTTTCACATTTAGTGAAATAACTAATGTATATGATTTTATTCATTCAGCAAATAGGATGTTATTACTTATTATATAATCTGCTGTTAACTTTTTGTGCTTTACCTTTGCTCCTTCACTTCAATATCCATTTATATTCTTATTGTTAAGGATAAGCTTCTATTACAAAGAGCCCTGAGAGATACACATTTAAGACATACATCTCTCTCCCTGTGTCACCTAACAGTCTTGGCAAGAGTTGTCCAGATCCATGGGGCACCTCTACTCTCCATGGTCTTTTCTGCCACCCTCTACTGCAGTATCTTCTACATGATTGAAGCTGGGTCATGCTCACATCTGTAATCCAGCTCATGGGAGTGGGAAAAAGACAGGAAATAAGAGCGATTATTTATCTGTAAACATGTGAGGCAGAAATTGTCCCCAGCAGTTTTACTCACATGGCATTGGCAAGAACACAGTCATACCACATTATTATCTGTGAGGGCTCTGGAAAAGGTAATCTGCTGGCCAGGGAAGCCATATGCTCGATTTATACTACAACGGGGAGATGGAATGTGGTGGACAGTTAACACAATGCTTGGCTCTAGCCACCCAACTATTACATGTAAATGTCTTTCCACAAATAGATACACTCATCTTCCAAGGGAGATCATTCAAAGTCCAATTCAGTTATCTCATGCAGCTGAAGCTCAGGATCTCTGATTAAAGTACAGTCCTGTTCATCAAGTCAGTGTATCATCTCCCCACACCAACCCCCAGCCCCTAAATAAGCACTAGTGGAGCTGTGCAATATTGTGATTCGCAACAAGTGTAGAGTGGTCATTCAGATGACCAAAATATATTTGTCATGTATATTTGGTTCTTTATCCATAGTTCCTGGCTCACAGCTCCCAAATCCCTTGCAATTTCCTAAGCCATGGGAGCACCTTCTGTCATATTTGGTCTCTGATCTTCATTCCTGAAATTACATGGGTGTGTCAGAAGTCAAAAAATGCTCATTTATTTTAAACAAATACAGAGACATTTAGGTGCGTAATTTCCTCAATATAATTATGATATACACAGTTGATTCCTCTGCTTATGTTTTTTAATTATAAGTATGTATTAAATGTCTACCAAGTGTCAGATATTAGAGCTTGAATGGCAAGTAAGATAGAGAAAAATTCTTGTCCTGTTGAATTTGTATGATAGTAAGGAGACAGACAAGAGTAAAACAACAGATCAGTATATAATGTAGTGAAAATTATTTTAAAGGAAAATAGGTAGCTTAATGTATGGAGTGTGTTGGAAGAAAAATATAAATAAGGTGGTCAAAACCATGCAATGTATTTTCTGAATAGATGACATAGATAGGGCACAAATAATGTAAGAGAGTGATCCTGTAAAAATTGAGGAATAGAGTACTGACTTTCCTGTAAGAAGAGTACAAAAGCCTTGAGGTGGGGAAGATTGTGCTTGGTACAAGAAATAGAAGGTCGGGGTGACAGGTGTGGAAGATGCCCGAGTGGTAGGTATAGGCCAGACCAGTCCATGGTGCAAAGCTTGGGTTTCATTATGCGAGAAATGAATGGGCTGAGTAATGGCAAAATTTAATTTACATTTTTTAAAAGAAAACTAACAACCTGGTGGAGTAGGGAGAGCATTTCAGGAGTTAGTGCAAAAGCCCAGGTGGTAGATAAAAGTGGCTTAGTCTGGGGTGGTGGCTGTGAAAGTGGACTGATAGGTCATTTCATAATCTGCATATATATTGAACGAGCTACATAGGACATGCTGGGGGATTAGATGTGGAATGAGAGGGAGAAGAGTCAACTCAGCCGATTTCTAGGTTTTCGGCCAGAAAAATTAGATGAGTGGAAAAAGTGTGGGAGAATCAAGTTTGGGATGTGGTCAGAAACCCAGAGTTTGTTTTTAATATGTTCAGTTTTAATATCCAAGTAGAAATGTTAAGTAAGTGGTTGCATATGTGCAATCTGGGCCTTATTAGCTTACAGATGATATTTAAAAACTGAGAGACTGAATGAGACCACCAAATAAGTCTGCGTGTGACAATGAATAGAAGAGAGTCAATAACTCAGCACAGGGAACAACATTCAGAGGCCAGGAGGAGAAAGCATAACTAGCGACATCGTAGAAGAAGAAGGATGCTGGAAGTTAAGTAAAGAAAACATTTTTGGGATGAGGCAATGAGACACTGTGTTAAATGATACTGTCATCCAGGTGGTTGTGTGCCCTGTTGCTCTTTTATTATTTATAAGAAGAAAAAAGACAAAATATGACTCACACAGCCAAAGTTCATGTCAGAAATATTTATGGAGTATTGTTGTTAGAAAATAAAAGATAATACCGTTTAAAATCCCCAACTGCCTTTTATGAAGGTTAGATCCTGTTAAATAAAAAGCACTTCATTCTGTTGAGTACTCTGAAGGGTTTGAATAAATATATATATGTTTGCATTTTAGAGCTGTGGAATGTTAAATCGATCACAGAGACAATATACAGGACTTCCAGCTCTACAGGATTAGAGAGATTGGCAAGTCCTCTCCTCCAAAAACAATGATAAAACTGACAGTAGTATGAAGGGAAAAATTTGTTTTACGACTCTGAAAATCTACCAGATGTAAATAACAAAGTGAGAGACATACATTCAGAACAAAACTGCTGGGCTTTGGGAAAAGCAGTAAGAGTCACCAGCATTCTTGCCCACCTGCTCCAGGCCATCCAGATGACACAGTAGCTCTTCTGACAGGGCTGGCTGGCCGTGAAAACTGGTTCTTCCACTGCCGGAGACGGCTGAGTCCTTCTGGGCTTGAGCTGTTTGAGTGCAACTTTTGTTCAATCATTGCCTGACCATTAGGTCAATTTGTACACAAACCCAACCAGGGTTCACCCTAGGAAGTGTGGCTAAAAAATATGTAGGGGAGGAAAAACTTTTCTTCTATCCTTCTAGGTTTTTTTGGTTGATCCATTAATTAAATAGATATAAGACAGATTAACAGGAGAAAAACAAATTTAATTACATAGGTACTGGATCTCCATAAGAATATGAGACCCCAGGTAGTCAGGCAATTGCAGCACATGCTGAGTTCAGGGGAAGGGAGTGGGGGTCTGAAACTTCAAAGGGGATGAAGATGGTTTAGGAAGGTGGGAAGAGCACATGTTTGGTAACAGATGTTTTCCCTGCCATATGGAGACAAAGGGGCCCAGAGGGGGATTTGGTCTCTAGGCCCTGCTGCTCTGGCCGCAGCTCCTCACCCCGCCCAGCCCGCATTCTTTGTGGTTACTGCTGGCTGTAGTTCTCTGGAATCTGGCCCTCCCTCTAAATTCTTTTAGGCAGTTAAGCAGGAGGTAAAAGCTCTTCCTGAGTCTTTTGGGCTTAGGTTGACTTCGGTTCAAAGTAATCCATATGCCAAAGTGGCACAATTTGGGGAGGCTCATTCCAAACCCCCACAAATATAAACAACAAAAAAGAACTGAGCAGACATCAGCAGCCTCACATCACAGAGGTGACAAATTCCTCAGATAAAATCCAGGTGGATTAATTTGAAAATAACAGAAGCAACAAAAATCAAACAGCAACAACAACAAAAGTGAGAAAAAAACTTTAGAGAAAAAAGAAAAGAAAATCTAACCCAGAGTTGCTAGTATACATTGTCTAATTTGTCTAGTTTTTTACAAAAAAAAACAACACAAAAAACAAAAACCAGGAAAGTGTGAACCGTGCTCAAGTAAAAAGCAATAGAGGCTGTCTCTTGAGTGGACCTCCAGGTTGGATTTAGGAAAGACTTAAAATTGAATGTTGCAAGTATGTTTGAAGAATTGAAAGGATCTGTACACATATATTTACAAATTAAAGGAAAATATGTTGACAATGGCTCAAAAATGGGCAATATCAATAAAGAAAGAATCTAATAGAAAGAACTAAATGGAAACTTTTGAATTGGAAAATATGCAAATGTTCAGTGGAACATATTTTGTAATGGCCAAAAAACTGGAAACAATCCAATCACCCATCCATTGGTGAATGACTAAATACAGGTGGTATATCCACACAATTGGATATTATTCAGCAATGTCAAGGTATGAACTTCTGAAACATACTGTAACATTGATGGACCTTAACAATAATATGCCAAGAGAAAGAAACCAGGCACAAAGACAATATATTGTATAATTCCATTTCTATGAAACATCCAGAAAGTGAATATCTGCAGGAACAGAGAGAGCAGCAGTGGCTGCCTGGGGCTCGGGTGGGAGCAGGGGCTGAAGGCAAATGAGAGCAGGGAGGTTTTCAGAGTGATGCAATATCTTAAAATTGGATTGGGGTGACAGTTGCACAATTCTATAAATGGACTAACAGAATCATTGAATTCTATATTTATAATGGGCAATGAAAGGTCCCCACCAGTAAGATGGCAAACTTCCGGCTTCTCTTCGGGGTCCTCAGTTCCCGCTGGTGCCACCTGAAGCCCAATCACCTCTCACCCCCCTCCCAATCCCAGCACCTAGCCAACAGCCACCAGCCCCGTAGAAGTGACACCTCAATCAATTCATGCCCCTTCTTATATAACCCAGCACCTTTCCCTAATAAAGCGGAACTCTCCGGTGAATTGCTGCTATGTGTCGCTCCTTTCCTTTCATTGGTGCCGAAACCCGGGAGACGGGACACCCCAACTGGGCCCCGTCTTCCCCCCAACACCAGCAGCAGCTTGCCCTCGTCCTCTTTTTCCAGCACTGGCTCATCACACTCACCACTCCTCTCTGGCCTTTAGGTAAGTTTTCCCCCCGGAGTGGGCCACTCTTCCCCGAGCTATCGCAGTGCCATTGACCGTGATCGTCCGGCAAAGCCCTGACGCTCGGGGATGAGGAGGGAACTCTTCCCGCCTCAGGCCTTCACAGCTGCGGCGGACCCTCAGGCCCCTCCTCTGAAAGCCATAAATCCCCGCCTCAGGCCTTCATGGCTGCGGCAGAATCTCAGGCCCCCCCTCCAACAGCCGCACAAACAAAGTGACTCCTTTGCGGATGAGAACACTCCCTTTCCCCGCCCCCTCCTCCTTCTGTTCCGTCCTCCGAAATCTGTTCTGTCTGCTGAAAACACCTAGCGCTAAGTACCTCGTGACTCCGGCACTCTGCCTTAGGGAAGTCTGGGTGACGACCCACACTTCCCAAGAAATTCCGACTCATATACGAGTTTCCGCAGACCACCAAGGATCATCGGGGACGCCCTTTGTCTCCTTGTGGTCCGCTTCCAGTCTGAGGATCTCCGTTCGTCTTCCCCTGTTTGTCTCCTTCTCTGTCCTTTAGCCATGGGAGCCTCCTCATCCCTCCCTGAAGGTTCACCTCTTGAATGCCTGCTTAAGCATCTGGCTACCCTCTCCCTGACGCCTGATATAAAACCAAAACTTCTCTGTAAATATTGCTCCCAAGATTGGCCGACATACCCCCTAGACAATAACAACCAATGGCCCGCAGGGGGAACTCTTGATCCTAACATCACTCGCGATCTTTTTAACTACTGCCAGCGCCTGAAAAAATGGAAGGAGATTCCCTATATCGAAGCTTTCCGCCTCCTCTCCCTGCCCCCTCCCAAGTTCTCATAGCCTGCGAGCCGCCGCCCCCGCAGAAGCCTCCTGTTCACTTCCTTCCCCTTCTTCTCCTACAACAGCCCTTCTCCCTTCCTCCCCCACCATCTCCTCCCCCATCTCACCTCCTCCGCCTTCATCCCCTGCAGATTAAGCCTGAGCCTTTCAGCCCCCCCTTTAACTAGGTCCCAAGGGCCTCCTCCGTCTTTGCCCTCATCACCTGTTTCTCCCCTGTTAGGGACCGCCTTTGTCTTCTCACATGTTTGTAGAGAGAATGGGAAAGCACCTCCCCCCATGTCTGAACTCAGCATGGGAAAGCACAAGCTAAACAAAAACCAGTGCAGTCCTTAGAAGTTATCTATCCACAAAAACATGAGCAGTCCTTAGAAGTTATCTGTCCACAAAAACATATCTTGCCAAGACTCCTCACTCTGAAAATAGGGAGACCTTAAAGATGTGTAGAAACACTGCCCCTGCTTCTAGCTATGCCCTTCCCCCACTTGCCGATGTGGCAGGAATAGAAAACAACGCATTCCATAAGCAATTAACTGGAGCCCTGCTGTAGCTCAATTGGTAGAGCATGAGACTCTTAACCTCAGAGTCATGAATTCAAGCCCAACTAGCGCAGCAGAGGCAAGCAGCTGGGCTGCAGGCTGGCAACACGTGAGTCTGATTCTATCTTTCTTTATTCTCTTTGCCCCCCTTCCGCACTTCAGGACCTGCTTGAATAGGCACAGCTAGACCACGTCACTCCCCCACAGACTGAGCCAGAACCCCTCAATCCCCCTCAGACTCAGTCCTGAGAGCCTCCCAAAATTATCGCCCCCCTCCAGGAAGTAGCAAGATCCGAAGGCATCGTGCGTGTTCACATCCCTTTCTCCTTAGGAGATTTAGCCCAACTAGAGAAACGCCTAAGTTCCTTTTCCACTGATCCCACGACATACATCAAGGAGTTTCAATGGACCCTCCAGTCTTACAGCCTCAAGCATCATGACATTTTCATGCTCCTGGCCAATACTCTCCTCCCTGAAGAGCGTAGATGAGCTTGGACTTCGCCCAAATGCATGTTACCGAAACCCACAGGACTGACCCCACCTATCCCCCTGGCCCCACTGCTGTCCCGGAACAAGACCAACACTGAGATTATAACACCGCCATGGGTCTCCGCTCTCGAGATATTTTTGCCTCCTGCTTAATAGCAGGTCTGAAAAAGGCAGCTCGTAAAGTAGTCAATTTTCAAAAGCTCCAAGACATAATTCAAAAGAGAGATGAAACCCCCTCCGAGTTCTTAGACTCACTCAAGCCCTATTACAGTATACCAGCCTAGACCCAGAAACACCTAAAGGAAGACATGTCCTTATGACACTTCTTAGCTCAAAGCTACCCTGACATTAAAGCTAAACTCAAAAAGTTAGAACAGGGCCCCGCTACCCCACAGACTGAGATCCTAACAGTGGCCTTTAAAGTCTTCCATAACCGGGAGGAGGAGAAAGAACGCCGTAAACAAAAGGCTGATCAGGCCAACTTCCAAATGTTGGCCCAGCTGATAAAACCACAACCTGGGCGCCCCTCTACAAACAAGCACCCCCAGGAGCTTGTTTCAAGTGCAGAAAAGAGGGACATTGGTCAAGGGTGTGCCCCTCCCCCAGATCTCCTACCACCCCATGCCCCAGATGCCACAAAAAGGGCCAATGGGGGTCTGATTGCCCAACCACCCAAAGGGGAGGCTGGATGAACAACCCCCATACTAAGCCTGCCATAGTGGGGCTGGCAGAAGAAGATTGACGGGGCCCGGGGGCTTCTCGCCTGACCATTTCCATCACCAAACAGGAGCCCAGGGTTACTTTAACAGTAGACGGTCGCCCCATCTCCTTCCTCCTAGATACAGGAGCCACCTTCTCAGTTTTGCGAGAATACCGGGGCCCTACCACACCAGCCATTACTCCTATAGTTGGGGTAGGAGGTAAACAGATTTTCCCATTAAAACTCCCCCTTTTATGCACAATCCTAGACAGTCCCATACCTTTCTCCCACTCCTTCCTCGTTATGCCCCAGTGTCCCATCCCTTTACTAGGACGGGACATCCTTTCCCTCCTCCACGTTTCCATAACTATATACACTCCCACAGCCGCCAGTACTCCCTTTCTGATGGCCCTCATAGCCGACAATCCCCCTCTACCCAATGAAAGCTCCGGTTCCGCCCTCATACACCCTGTAAATCCCAAAGTTTGGGACATTACAAGCCCCTCCGTGGCCCTATGTCCCCCTGCCTCTATCAAATTACGTGACCCCTCTCAGTATATCTGTCAGGCCCAATACCCCCTAACCACTTCAGCCCTCATAGGCCTCCAACCCATCATTCAAGATCTCTTAAACAAAAACTACCTCAGACCCACTCACTCCCCATTTAATACCCCCATATTAGCTGTTAAAAAAACCAACGAATCTTTCCACCTTGTCCAAGACCTTCGCCTCATCAACATGGCCGTTGTCCCTATCCATCCCTTAGTTCCAAATCCATACACCCTTTTATCGCAGATCCCTGCCTCCGCATCCCACTTCTTGGTCCTAGATCTCAAGGATGCATTTTTTTTCTATCCCTCTAGACCCCTCCTCCCAAGATTTTTTTGCCTTCACCTGGACAGACCCATACACCAGACATTCTGTACAACTTACTTGGACAGTTTTGCCACAAGGCTTCCGAGATAGTCCCCATATTTTTAGACAAGTCCTAGCTCAAGACCTCAAACAGTTTCACCATGATCACCCCGAGTCCACTTTATTACAATATGTAGATGATCTTCTACTCTGCAGTCCCTCGTGGGAACAGTCTCAACTTGACACTGCGTCTCTACTTAACCTTCTAGCTTCCAGAGGTTACCGGGTATCCCCCGTCAAAGCTCAAATCTCTTCCCCTTCTGTCACTTACCTTTGATTCCTTCTATCTCAACAAAGAAAGTCCATTACCTTAGACAGAAAACGACTCCTCTCTGACCTGCCCATTCCCAAAACCAAGACAGAAATCCTTTCCTTTCTAAGCCTGGCTAGATATTTTAGAATGTAGATCCCTAACTTCTCCCTGCTCCCTGTTGGCAAGACCCCTATACGACCTCAGCAAGAGCCCCCTCCCAAAAAAAACCATTATCCTCCTCACCCCGACACTCCTTCATTAAGCTCCATCAAGCCCTTGTAGAAGCTCCAGCTCTCCATCTTCCTGATTTGTCGAAGCCCCTCTCATTATACATTCATGAGAGGTTCAGTCAAGCTCTAGGAGTCCTAAGCCAATATTATGGCCCATCCTTTGCCCCAGTAGCTTATCTCTCCAAGCAATTAGACCCCACAGTTCAGGGATGGGCCCCCTGCCTACGAGCATTAGCCACCAGACAGCTCTTGCAGAAAGAAGCTCATAAACTGACATTCAGGGCGCCCCTTACCATTCTGTCCCCACATCACCTAAAAGATCTCTTAACCTACAAAAGTTTACAGACTCTCCCTCCCTCCAGACTCCTCACCTTACTGTCCTCTTTCCTCCAAAATCCCGTTCACCCCCTTTGTCATCCATACCCGAATCATGACTTTTCCCTCCTTTACTGCTCTCTTGCTTTTTTCCTCATTCTTATTGTCTTCCCCCCACCCCAGCCTCCTTTGTATGGCGATTCAAAGTCAGACAGACTTACACACAGCATCAAACAAAAGTTACTGCCCTCATTGCCACACCAGACTGCCCTCTGAAAAGCTGCTCTGAGCCTTTATACCTCAACTTTCCTCCCTCCACTGAAGTGTTCACTAGCAGCTACCCTTATTCTCCCTACCTCTGCTTCCTCTATGACCAAAAACAAGCCTATTGCAGGTGATAGCCAGACACCTACAGGCGATGTCCCTACTGTTCTTGCGCCATTCACTACATGAGTAACTTCCAGTACCCACAGTATTACTCCTCCAACCGTTTCATGAAATATCCCAATGGCTCATTCTCCTTATCAATCCCAGATCCCTGGGACTCTCGATGAGCTGCCAGAGTCACAGCCTCAGTTTACTACAGGGAGTCCTCAACCCCCCACGGTACCCTTCATATCTCTCAAAAGTATGTTCCCTCTCATTCCCAGATCTCTCAAGTTGCATCAGATATCAGACATTCCGAAAAAGTCATTATCCAAACTCTTGACGGCGCCTCTTCATCTTCTTATCCCCGCCCCTCTTCTCATTTCTCCTAATCTTCATTACAGCTCATTCAGGACACCACCATCTTTCTCAACCACACCCTTAACACAGCCAATTGTTTCTTGTGCGCATCAATACAGCGCCCACTGCTGGCTGCCGTGCCCCTTAATATTTCCAACTACTCCTTCCATGCAGAAGGACAACCCCTCCGCCCCCTGGCAGACATACCCCTATGGGAACCAGAATACGCAGATAATCTCACCATCCACCACTGTGTAAGCCCAACTCCACCCCGCTCCAGCGCACTTCACTGCCTGTCTATCTACACCCCTACCTCCGGCTCTAAGACTTTTACGCAACCGGGACACTTCTTTTGGTGTAATGGCAGTCTTTTCAACTTACTGCCTCTCAACTCCAGCACACCCTGCATTCTCGTCACCCTAATCCCACAGCTTACACTTAACAGCATGGCAGAATTTCTTGACCTCCAACCTCCCTTGCCCTCACGCACAAAAAGAGCTGCTTTCCTTCCCATCATGGTCAGTAGCTCTTTGATCACCTCAGCCATTGGGGCAGGGTTTTCGGATGAAGCCTTGAGTCACTCTCTATGGGCAGTTAGAGATCTCGACGCCAAACTTGAGGGAGCCCTGACATCCACTGCCAATTCCCTAGCCTCTCTCTAAAGACAGGTCACTTCGCTAGCTAAAGTCACCCTTCAAAACTGGCGAGCCCTAGATCTGCTTACAGCCGAGAAGGGCAGCACCTGTGTCTTCCTCTGAGAAGAGTGCTGCTATTACATCAACGAATCCGGCATTGTAGAAACTGACATTACCAAACTCACCGACCTTGCCTCCAGCCTCCACTCTGCTTCCAATTCAAACCCATTCTCTTCAATACTAACAAACCCCCTCCTCACCTAGCTCTGGCCCATTGCAGGCCCCATAATAATCATTCTTCTTGCCCGTCTCTTCTTACCCTGTATAATAAAGTTCATCAAATCCCAAGTCGGAAAAATCTCTAATCAAGCTTTCAACCAGCTTTTACTCAGGAACTACCAGCTTCTGGCCACAGAAGATCCCTCACCCTCATGTGACCTCCTCACCACACGCTGAGATGGACCCCTCTCTCCACTAGAAACTGTTCCTGGAAACAATGGCCGCAGACGCCTGGCTCCTGACACCCATATCCTCTTGGCACCATTGGAATCAACAGGTCCTCAACCTATAGTTACAGGGAACCTTCATTGATTTCCAAACCTGAAGAAGTCCACATCTACTCGTCCTTACTGCGGAGAGTCCTATCAACCCTTTCCTCCCAATCCTCAAACCCTCACTCCCTTCTCCGCCCCTGTTCAGCAGGAAGCAGCCAGAGAGAAAGCAACGTCCACAAACCCATAGAGGAGAAAGGGGGGAATGAAAGGTCCCCACCAGTAAGATGGCAAACTTCCAGCTTCTCTTCGGGGTCCTCAGTTCCTGCTGGTGCCACCTGAAGCCCAATCACCTCTCGCCCCCCTCCCAATCCCAGCACCTAGCCAACAGCCAACAGCCCCGTAGAAGTGACACCTCAATCAATTCATGCCCCTTCTTATATAACCCAGCACCTTTCCCTAATAAAGCGGAACTCTCCGGTGAATTGCTGCTATGTGTCGCTAGTACCATTTTAAAGATGAGGAAATGAGTGCTCAGAGAAATAAAATAAGTTGGCCAGAAGTATGAGTTTGCATATGTGGACACTGGGATTTGAATCAGGTTGTTGGACTGGAAAGCTCAGTCTTGGGATCCAAGAGCGAATACTAACATGGAGAGAGGGTAGGAGAGGCAGGGGCCACTATCAGTGACACCTGCCCTCTGGCAACAAGGCCCAGCCACCGGGTTTGGTATGAATGCTTGAGTTCCTAATAGGAGATAAGAGGAATTAGCATAAATAAAACAAGATCACCAATTCTAGAGAGACTGGGCTTCAGCATAAAGTAAAAGGCAGAAGCTATTATCAGAACATTAACTTAAGATCAAGACAAGAATTGCAGCTGAGGGAAGTGTGGTTAATCTTGGAGTGTTGGTTAAAAGCTGTCAGGGTAAAGCATAGGAATTACGAGTCTTCAGTGGTAGGAGAGGATAGAAGAACTTAAGAATCATCCAGCATCCAACACAGAGGACTTGAGGCTTGGTGAACATTCTTTCTGTAGCTTTCCCCAGTTTCACTCTCCTGACCTTTCAGGGTGCCTCGATGGCTTTATGAATGCCTTACACACACAGTGCTCAACTCCGTAATGGTCAGCTATGGGAATCTTCACGAACACGATTCATTAATCTTAAAAGATGGTTAATGACCCTGGTAATTTGGCAGCAGTTTTCAAGCCTGACATCACAACCCAATAACCTAGGAAGTGTGTTAAATAGACTTCTTGGGCATAGTTGGTCAAATGAATGGGAATATCTAGTAGGGTAGGGATCTGGAATGTGGGTTTTTAGGAGATTTCCCAAAAGGAATGATGCAGCCACAAAAATGAGAGCAGCTTCTCTGATGTTATTAAAAATTATAAATTAATCAAGCATTTTTGCTGTTCTTCTCCAACTTCTTCTACATTTTTGAATTGGCCAAAATTTACAATTTTGTTCCTTTTTAGTGTTCCCAATTCTATTACTCTTAAATTTAGAAAAAAGCACACTTCAAGCAGAAAAAAATGTTCTATTCAAAAGAGATTTTTAAAAATGATACATGTAAAGGAGGACAATATAGATTGTCACTTAACACTTGCAGCCAGTTTCTTGAGGCCAGCCACTTGATATTATTGATCTAAGAATATAGGGGTAGCACATCTTTTCTTGGTAAGGATAGTCTTTTTCCAAAACTCTAGTACCAAGGTATAGTCTTGTTTTTCTTAATGTGAGGTGAATTCTGAAAAAGTCCCAGATATTAAGCTCCAACTAGGACTTGTGCAAATGTCAGTCCATCTTCCTCCACTGCTCTCAGTTAGAATGCGGTCGTCTGCCAGGCCCCAGTCTGATTTCCAGCCACTGTTTTGGAGGACTATTAGGTAATGTCTATTCACTCATAGACACTGAGAGGGGACTGGTGGTTACTGTGGAGGAGGGATTGGGATGGGAGGGGGATAAAGGACACAAAAATTCTCCATCATAATATAAGCTGATCATGGAGATTATAGTCAGTGATTCTATAACATCCTTCTATGCTGACAGACAGTAACTGCACTAGTTGGGGTGAGGATTTAATAATGTGGGTAAATGGTGAACCACTGTGTTGTATACTTGAAACTAATACAAGATTGCATCAAATATATTTTTCAATAAAAAATTCTGTTTTCTTTAATAAAGAAATAATGCCTATTCAGCTCTTAGAGGTTCTATGCTAGTTAATTTATACCTTTATTTTAAAATAACTGTATTATTTTATAATCTTCATTTTCTATATGAGAAAAATGAGGCTTAGAAAAAGTAATTTGCTCAAGTATATAGAGTATCAGAGTAGTGGAATATGAATTCCAACCTAGGCAGTTTCACTCCTGGGCTTGCTGGCTTAACCATCTTGTTGCAGACTTACTACTCTGGGGAAACTTCATGATAATAACTAAGCATAATGGGATACAACTGAGTTGTTCACAAGAAATATATAAAACATAACAAACTATTTCAAAAATTACTACAGTAGAAAAGATTATAAAGGCCATCTACCTTAACTTCCTAATTTGAGAAAGCTGAGATCAAAAGTTAGTAAAATAAAGCTCAAAGTCATACTTTAAGTAAGGTACTAAATAAACCAGTTCCCCTGATTCCTAATGTCATCTGCTACTGTTTCAGTCTGACAATTTAGGTATGTTCAAGGGTCACAAGGGTTCCACAGGGATAAAATAGATGAAACTAGTGAAGAACTTTAGGCTACATGAATCAGCTTCAGTTTGCATAATGAACAATGCAGGTGTTTAAGACCGATGTGTTAAGGCTAATGTATTGAAGGGCAAGGCTTATAATCTTATTTGTATGTAATTGCTCAAAAATGTATGAAGATGTTCCAGTTTTCTCATGGGATTTTTGTCTCTAAGAGAGAGACACACAGTGACACAACAAATTTGTAACTTTACTTTGAATCATGTGTGGGCTGAGGTCATAGAGCAACTAACCCGAAAGATAGGAAATGAAAAATACCTGCAGGGTGAGAGAGATGTGAGCACTTGTTCCCTAGAGTAGATGCAGCAAGCTTATTAAGAAGAATCCAGCTAAAGAATCAGGCAAGGAATTGGTGGAAGTCGAGTAACCTGGTGAGAATGTGGAGCCTCTGGGGGTCACAGACACAAGGGAAGCCCCACCGTCTTGCAGACTCTTCTCCAGGAACCTCACCTAGTTTGCCAGAAAAGATTGGTGAGAGTCTTGAGAGAGCAACTTTGGGTTGCATGCCCTTCCATGGGGAATAGCAGTCTCAGAAGAAAGGCATGCAACTGTGTGCAGATCTTTCCTGCTTATCACCCCTAGAGAAGAGAGCCTAAAGCTGGAGGCAGGGAAAACCATTCTATCTGTGTGCATGGAACAGAAAAAACTCCAGCCTCGGGGGAAAGGCAGAGATATATGTGGAGTCTGAAACTACAGCTTATAGGTGGGAAAGGAACACTAAGACAGCCACATTCTCAATATCCAGGGGCACAGTGCCTGCAAAGCCTGGTGCTTAACCAGAATAACAAGAGACTCCCCCTCTTGCTTCCCTCCCACCAAGCTAAGAGCATTGAGTAACAGGTAACAGTGGAATAATGCTGGGAGAATTGCAAGAATGTGGAAAGAAAGATCATCTCTGAGACACAGCAGGAAGTTGGAGGCCTCGTGCTAAAAGTAAATCAGATATTGGGGAAAAACCTCTCTGTAAATCAGTCCCCATCCTGAATGCAAGGTCTCTATAGAATAATTTGAATGCTGTGGTATACTGATTGTAACCATAGCAATAAGAAACCACAGTGCCATTCAGCCACTTCTTAGATTGATTCAATTCCTCAAAATAAGCCTAGTATAATGAAAGGCATACACAAACATAGAAGCTATCTGCCTCAGTTTCTGTTCCTACACAAGATGTAGGAATTTTTCAACAAAAAATAATGAGACATACCAAGAGACAAGAAAAAAATAACAAACTACCAAGACAAAAGCAATCAATAGAACCAAATTCAGATAGAGATGATATGACTATCAGAAAGGGAATTTAAAATAACTATGACTAATACATTGAAGGCTTTAAAGGAAAATATTGACAACATACAAGAACAGATAAGCAATTTCAGCAGAGAGATGGAAAGTATAAATGGAATAAAATAGAAATGTTAGAAATGGAAAATATAGTAATGGAGATGAAGAATAACATTATGTCATTAGAAGACTTGCTCTAGATGAGGAAACAATTAGTCAATGGACTAATTGGAATGAAGTCAATAGGCATTACCCAAACTGAAATACAGAGATACAGACTGTATTCTCATGTATTGCTAGTGAGAGTGCAAAATAGTATAGCCACTTTGGAAAACAGTTTGGTCATTTCTTGTAAAGTTAGTTATATACTTGCCATATGATCCAGGAATAGCACTCTGAGTGATTACCTAAAAGAAATAAAAATGCATGTTCATGCAAAATTTGTATGTAAATATTAATAATAGCTTTATTTGTAACTGTTAAAAATTGGAAAAAACTCAAATGTTTTTCAGTGGGTGATAAACAAAGCATGATCCAGTTCCACAATGGAATGCTACTTAGCTCCGAAAAGGAACTGCTTTGATACATACAAGCAACATGGTGGAATCTTGAAAGCCTTTGTTAAGTGAAAGACGCCAAACCCAGAAAACTACCTACCATAGGATTCCATTTATATAATATTCTGAGAAAGGCAAAATCATAGGTGTGCAGAGCTTACCAGCAGTTGACAAGGTTGAAAGTGAGAGGGGAAGCTTACTACAAAGGAACAACCTGAGCAAATTTTGGGAGGTGATGGGATTGTTCTCTGTGAGAATTTTGATGGTGGATAGTTATATGACCCAATATATTTGTCAAAATGCTTAGTACTCAACCCTCAAAAGTAAATGTTACTGTGTGTAAGTTGAAAAATACATTTTTAAAAAAGAGGTGACTCAAATTACCAGCAACATTCTTCAATGAATTGGAATAAATAATTCAAAAATTCATATGGAAACACCAAAGACCCCGAATAGCCAAAGCAATCCTGAAAAAGAAGAATAAAGTAGGGGGGATCTCACTCCCCAACTTCAAGCTCTACTACAAAGCCATAGTAATCAAGACAATTTGGTACTGGCACAAGAACAGAGCCACAGACCAGTGGAACAGATTAGAGACTCCAGAAATTAACCCAAACATATATGGTCAATTAATATTTGATAAAGGAGCCATGGACATACAATGGCAAAATGACAGTCTCTTCAACAGATGGTACTGGCAAAACTGGACAGCTACATGTAGGAGAATGAAACTGGACCATTGTCTAACCCCATATACAAAGGTAAACTCAAAATGGATCAAAGACCTGAATGTAAGTCATGAAACCATTAAACTCTTGGAAAAAAACATAGGCAAAAACCTCTTAGACATAAACATGAGTGACCTCTTCTTGAACATATCTCCCCGGACAAGGAAAACAACAGCAAAAATGAGCAAGTGGGACTACATTAAGCTGAAAAGCTTCTGTACAGCGAAAGACACCATCAATAGAACAAAAAGGAACCCTACAGTATCGGAGAATATATTTGAAAATGACAGATCCAATAAAGGCTTGACGTCCAGAATATATAAAGAACTCACACGCCTCAACAAACAAAAAACAAATAACCCAATTAAAAAATGGGCAGAGGAACTGAACAGACAGTTCTCCAAAAAAGAAATATAGATGGTCAAGAGACACATGAAAAGATGCTCCACATCGCTAATTATCAGAGAAATGCAAATTAAAACTACAATGAGGTATCACCTCACACCAGTAAGGATAGCTGCCATCCAAAAGACAAACAACAACAAATGTTGGCGAGGCTGTGGAGAAAGGGGAACCAACTGCTGGTGGGAATGTAAATTAGTTCAACCATTGTGGAAAGCAGTATGGAGGTTCATCAAAATGCTCAAAACAGACCTACCATTTGACCCAGGAATTCCACTCCTAGGAATTTACCCTAAGAACGCAGCAATCAAGTTTGAGAAAGACAGATGCACCCCTATGTTTATCGCAGCACTATTTACAATAGCCAAGAATTGGAAGCAACCTAAATGTCCATCGGTAGATGAATGGATAAAGAAGATGTGGTACATATACACAATGGAATACTACTCAGCCATAAGAAGTGGAAAAATCCAACCATTTGAAGCAACATGGATGGAGCTGGAGAGTATTATGCTCAGTGAAATAAGCCAAGCGGAGAAAGAGAAATACCAAATGATTTCACTCATCTGAGGAGTATAGGAACAAAGGAAAAACTGAAGGAACAAAACAGCAGCGGAATTACAGAACCCAAAAATGGACTAACAGGTACCAAAGGGAAAGGAACTGGGGAGGATGGGTGGGCAGGGAGGGATGTGGGGGAAGGAGAAGGGGGGTATTAAGATTAGCATGCATGGGGGGGAGGGAGAAAGGGGAGGGTGGGCTGCACAACACAGAGAGGACAAGTAGTGACTCTACAACATTTTGCTAAGCTGATGGACAGTAACCATAATGTGGTTGTTAGGGGGGACCTGATATAGGGGAGAGCATAGTAAACATAGTATTCTTCATGTAAGTGTAGATTAAAAATTAAAAAAAAAAAAAAAGAAAGAAAGAAAGAAAAGGGGGATTACTCCTTGACAGGATAAAACTATTGGTAAATCAAAGATCAATGCATGCTTTAAATATCCTTAATGTTGATCACTTAAAGGGTGTCAGATGATCAGCTATGGAGGTACTCTTTTCTGATAATATTCCTTTCTCTTAATTAAAAAAAAAAAAAGCAGTTACTGTGTGCTGACCTCCAATGAGTTCTGCACAGTGGTATAGAGGGCATGTCAAAGTGTGGGCAAAGGGTCTGTTTGTTTCTATGCAGAAGATCAAGGCCTAGCTTGGATACCCAGAAAATGAACTAAGATACGATATGAGGAGGAGCTTCCGGCATCAGCACTCTCTGGAGGACTTGTGCCGGGGGATGATCATCAAAAAGCCTCCACAGGTATCCGGACGATGCTCTGGTTGTGGCTGCATCCAGCCCACCGTCTCCTGGACTTGCCATTGGAATGAGGAGGGAGATGTCTAGGCTGGCATGTGCATACAGTGAGACAATGAATTTGACCGGATCTGTACTGTTGGAACTCAACCGGGAGTTGGGAGGGGTGCAAGTTGTAGCACTCCAAAATCTCATGACTATAGACTATCTATGGTTAAAAGAACATATGGGATGTGAACAGATCCCAGAAATGGGCTGCTTTAATTTGTCTGATGGTTCAAGTACAGTTGGACAATATCCATCATATCATAGATAAATTTTCACAAATGCCTAGGGTGCCTAAATGGTTTTCTTGGCTTCACTGGAGATGGATGGTAATTATAGATTTGCTTTGTTTATGTCACCGTATTCCTATTATGTTAATATGTGTGTGCAAATTAGTTAGTAGTTTAAAACCTAAACATACTTAAGGTACTATACAAGAAGATATGTCAAAGAAATAATCAATCCTCCCATGTTTCCTTCATATGCTACCTCTATAGCTTTTCTTCTTCCTTCCTAATTACAACCCTTAAATAGAATTCGTGCCTCATATCGAATTTACCGAGTATCATAATTCCTCCAGGTGGTAAAGATACCTCGAGACAAGTGCTGGGCATAGAAGCCACAGGGCATAAATCTGCAAAGAAGTAAAAAGCTAACCTTTGCAAACAATATGGCTTCTCTCTCACTTACCAAGTTTACATTTCCCTGTATGGCCCCGGAAGATGACTGGTTAGCCAGAGACGGGTAAGATTCCTCAAGGGAGGAACAACCTAAGACAGGCACAGTCGCAGGGGGGCCATCAGGTGAGAATTTGGGGATCAACAGAGGTGAGGCTCAGAACCTCACCCCCTCTGCTTTGAGAGAAATCTTCTGCATCCGTGGATGTCTTGTTGCCCTTGTCTAGCCTGGATTAATACTAAGTCCATAGGCACACACCTGATCATCTGATCATCTACATTTGCCCTCTTACAGCACTAAACTATGTTTTCTACCTTTATCTTGCATCTACCTACCACTTCAGCATTTTATTAAAAATAAAAATAATAATAATAATAGGAGAAATGTGGGATCAACATATAAATCAAGTACAAAAATCAAACGGATATTCATATTTGACCTGATTGTTTACAGGTCATAATGCATGATCAAAACCGAAAGTTTCTGTGATGAATGCCCTTGTACTGTTCACCATGTAAGAATTTATTCACTATGTAAGAATTCGTTCACCATGTAAGAACTTGTTCGTTATGCTTCAGAAGATTGGAGACTGACGAGAATTAGGCTTGAGATGGATTAATGATTTTACATTGAGCGTTGACCCCCCTATACTGAATTTTATTGTTGTTAACAACCATTTGATCAATAAATATGAGAGATGCCCTCTCAAAAAAAATAAATAAAATAAAAATAAAAAAATAAAAAATAAAAGTAATAATAATAGTAATAATAATAATAAGGGAGAAATGTGGGATTCACCTATAAATCAAGTATAAAAATCAAACAAATATTCATATTTGACCTGATTGTCTGTAGTTCATAATGCGTGATCAAAACTGAAAGTTTCTGTGATGACTGCCCTTGTACTGTTCACCATGTAAGAACTTATTCACAATGTAAGAATTTGTTCACCATGTAAGAACTTGTTTGTTATGTTTCAGAAGATTGGAGACTGTTGAGAATTAGGCTTGGTGTTGATTAATGATTGTGCACTGAGTCCCCTATACAGAATTTTATTGTTGTTAACAACCATTTGATCAATAAATATGAGAGATGCCCTCTCAAAAAAAAAAAAAAAAAGGACACGATGGGCCTTTTCTCTCACTGATATGTATCTACATTTTAATGCAAGTTGTAGTTCTCGTGGACTGTAAAAATAAAGGAAGGAAAGAGAACATTAAAAAAAAAAGAGGTGAATTGTTTGTGTTGCTGTACAGAGAGTATCAAACTGGAGTAGTTTTAGGGCTGATGATGTTTACCAAACAAACTGTAAAT
Source organism: Manis javanica (assembly GCF_040802235.1). Classification (NCBI taxonomy): domain Eukaryota; kingdom Metazoa; phylum Chordata; class Mammalia; order Pholidota; family Manidae; genus Manis; species Manis javanica. The sequence goes on along the minus strand of NC_133164.1, from coordinate 67,170,193 downwards.
GTAATACAAATTTGTTCTTACTCCTGTAAATTTCTGAATGTTTCCAGGGTGAAATCCCAAGAAGTGCCTTCTCAAACAGGCCTCCCTTACTGAGAACACTAAATTAGAACTTGAATGAGCTTCTCTCTTTTCCTGTGACTCAGCCAGATTTGATAGGAATTGCACTCTAATGTTTACTAATTGAAAAAATAATTGCTCATTTCTTAACTGCCTAACAATTTGATTAGTCTTTTGCTTCTTCCTCACAAATATCCATTGTCAGTCTCTCCCCATCATCTTATGAGACATCGGATTGTTCATTCACTGAAGAATGGCTGTGGGTGTGCTAAGGAAGCAGGCAGTGCACTGGAGACACTGCCCTTACCTGAGCATCTGCGCGGCGACTGGGCCCTGCTGGCTGGACGATCTGCTTAGCTCTCCAATTTGTACTGCCTTGTTCTCTAGAGGAATAATGCTGGTGATTCATATTTATAATCACTTTTATTCACATTTCTGAAAGCCCTTTGAAATGCTTTCTCAATTATTTGAAGAATTTCACATACACACAGAAAGAGCAAAAAAAATGGTAGAAGTTTTAAGCACCATGGGAGCTATTTTTCAACAGAAGTTCATTTAGGATTCTTATTCATTATCTACTATCACCGATCAATAGCCTTCAGTAACTTAAGTTCACCATCTAGAGATATTAACATGAATGTTCAGTTCAAAGTGTACAGGAGGTCAATGGCAGGGGCGTGAGGTGAGGCTCTCCTTTCCCAGTTTATAGCATATTAATGTTACCAATAAGCTTTGGGATAAAACCCCTCTGGCTACTATTTAAAGTCAAAGGAAATCATAATAATAACTACAAAAAGCAATTCTAAGTATGCCAGTGGGTTTCTGATCATTGAAGCCTAATGTGGTTCTCTTTCTAGTACAGAATCCAGGGTTTAATCTTTATAATCAACACGCCATTTTAAAAACGAGACAATTCTTGGATGAATAAGGCAAAAATTTATATTTGCTTAGTTCATTTTGGTAGGTGTCCCAGGTCACATCGGCTGCACCAGAAGTTCGTCATCTCAAGATCAAGGGTAAATTAGAGCTGGATGTCCACAGCAGAATTCCTGCCTTTTTAGGTCACATGTCCTCTTTCGGGTTTCCTCTTGCGTTACAGGTAACTTCTAACTCACCCAGACTCATTCATTTCCCTGCATCCTCACCACCACCCCCTTTGTCCCTAAGCTGCGCCAGCCCCGTGTCTGCAGTACCTCCTGAGCGAGCCCGTCCCTCCCGAATGCTCTTCCAGCCACGGTGGTGTTTCCGGCCCTCAGTTCTTCCTGCCCTCTTCCTGCCTCTCTGAATGAAGTTTTGCTTTGGTTTCCTGCAAACCAACAGTCTCCTCTGGGGCTGGGGTCCTTCTACACATACCAGTTCTGATCTTAAATCTGCTTGTGTGGTTCGTCTCTGTTTCCAAATGTCCCCTGTGATAGTCTATGACCTCTTAAGAGAAACGTGACAACATAGACTGATCTCTTTTTATAAAAGTGTGTTTTGCTTTTTTTTTTTTTTATGCTAGGGTGAGAAGTTTCCCCTCCTCAAATGGCAGTAGACAGACACTGATTTTTTTTTTTAAGTAGGAGGCATATGCAACAGTGTGAAGACTGGGTTCAGGGGGAGGGGGAGAGAGAGACACGCAGGCAGTGTGGCCGGGCAGAAGGGCAGTGCGATGGTTTAGGAGAAAGGAAATGAAGCCTGAACTAGGGTGGACGCAGGGGAAAGGGATAAAAAGGACAGACTGAAAAAGTGTTAAATAGATAAACTCTGCAGGAATCCAGCAAGTACTTGTTTCAGCAGAGTGGTGCGCAAGCAGGAACCGGTGACTGAGGTTCCAGTCTGCGTGACAAAGAGGACGAGGCTCCGGGGTGAGATGTCGCAGGCATCAGGGGCGCAGGCAGCCTTTCCACTGGGTTCACAGCTCTTTCAGGTACTTCGTGTGGTAACAAACAGGGGTCCTAACCTTATTCCGCCTTGGTCTGCACATCTGCACCCTGGGGTAAAGCACCTCCCCTGTCAGAATGGGCAGGAGGATGGAGGGAGACGCCTCGTGCAGGCGCCTGCCGCGTGAGCTCCGACCGGTCGGCGCAGGGTGTTACTCTAGCTGTGCGTGTGGTCACCGGGAGGAAGCGGGCTGGTCAGCAGTTGGTGAGTGTCTGTCTGCATCAGACGGACCTCAGGCTTTGCCTCCTGGCCTGGGCAGCTGACCTGGCGCCTTACGTGCCCAGCAGCCCATTCATGTAAGATGATCTGTCTGTGGGAGCCCTCCAGGAGGTTCCCTCAGTTAATCTGCTTTGCTTGTGACCTGGAGTAATTTGGAAAGGATCCTTAAAAGCAAAAGGGAAACTCAGGAAGCCGGGCTGAGGGATCCAGCTGGGAGCGGCCTGGGGAGGAGTCAGGGAGGGCACGTTCATGGGAGGCCATGAGGGCAGAAGCTGGGGGCTGAGGCCCAGGGTGCGGAGGACCTGCTGGAGACGGAGCCGGTGGGTAGACAGGGTGTGGCTGTGAGCTGTTAGCTGGAGAGGTGTGACCGCCATAAAAAGAGGGAGGTGCCTGGGAAGGGCAGGCACAGGAGGGTGGAGAGGAGGGAGGGGCAGCACTGGGGGAGGACAAATGGGAAATTGCTGGGCCCAGTGGGGTGGGGCTCTCCCAATAAATCATTTGCAGTCGCTGAAACTGGCTTGAGCCTCTTCCTTTATGCTGCAGCTCTATTCAAAGGCCCCCGCTTGCCTTCCCTGTTGGCTTTAGTCACTCCATTACTCAGCTGGAAGGTTTCATGCTGCCGGGAGCGAAAGGTGGGAGCAGTCGGTCTGTTTCACTTAAGCGAGCACAGCAGGATCGCACCTCTCGGGACATGGAAGACAGTATCGAGGACGGGGCAGGCATATGCTCAGGGTGGGGCAGGATTATTACTTGAGTTAATTACACTGCAGAAAATGTGTTGCTCACGAAATTGTGTGCATGATACATACACAAGTACGTATTTAGGTTTTGTGGGTTAAAAATATTTTTTTTTCAATATTTTGAGTTAGAACATATTGTGCTTATGTGGCTGACATGTGAGAAATAGGAAGGAAGAGGAGAGAGAACCACTGGCGTAGAGCATGGCTTTGGTATGAGCCTGGTTCGAATCCCAGCGCTGCCACTCAGCTGTGTGTCTTCTCACAGGTTACCTAACCTCTGTAGGCTTTATTTTCCTCACCTGTGGAGGCTAAGCAGTAACATCTATCAAAGGGCATTATGGGATCAGTGATGTGACATTGTCCGCTGTAGTGCACACTTACCTAGTACTGGCTGTTATTGCATATTCAGTTTTATGTTAGGTGCTTTCTGAATAGAGTAATTTCACATATCCTTTCAAAGCCATTGAGGTAAGAGTGCGGTTCCAGCTTCACAGAAGAGGGGAAGAAGGCTACCCTGGTTAAGGTACTTGCTGGATCATAGAACTGCTAGGTAGCAAAGCTGGCCTTAAGGTTCAGGTCTTGGACTTCCAAACTGGATGCCCTTTCCAAACTGCCACAAGGACACAGTAAGACAGGAATCGAGGTGGCCGCTCAGCATCCATTCAGCTGAGAGCTTATTGCACGGCTGTGTGACCGGCACTAGGAACTCTACTTCTACGAACGTGGCTCTGGAGCGTGGGTCTGGATGGTCTTTTCGGCTCGGGAGACTTCACAGACCCTCTCAACCCTGCCGCACTGACCACCCAGAACCAATCCCCAGCTTTACTTGCAGAGAGGAGAGTGGCTCTGGAGCAGCCAAAAGATAAGTGACAGAGGGAGGACACGTGGTGGTGGTGGGGGGGGGCTGGCAGTGATGCGGCCTTTCTTGTTGGAGTCAGTTGCTTTGTTGAAAAGCACATGGTTGTGCACAGGTTTCATTTTTCCCTGTGAAGTGGTTGCACTGGCCATGATCCATGTATTCTAACAGAGATCCATCCACATAAAAAGCATGCCAGGTAGTTTTGTGTAGCCTCTGCATAGATGGAAGCCTAGTCTAGTCTAAGAAATTTGCCATCACAGTGGGCATCAGAGGTTTCTCAGTCTCCCCCAGCCCTCTTACGTTGCTGTACTGGTCGGAATCCATTGCCTTTAGAAGAAAGCCTACAATTTCAAGTATTGCTAGAAAAACCCTGCTGACACCGGCTCTTCCTCAGATCTTTACCTTCATCTCTCCGTGTGCTCCACCTCACACCCTGTGCGCAGGCCAGATTAGACTACTCTCAGTCCCAGGTCTTTCAACATCTCTGCTGTAGACCTTCATGTGTGCTGTTTCCTTCACTTTTCCCCTTAGATGGTAATTCTTATCTTTCAGAGAGTAGCTTGTAGGTTATCCCCACCAGGTAGCCCTCCCAGCCACCCTCATGAGGCCGGGGCAAGCCCTTGCTTTGTGCTTCCAAAGCCCGCTCCCCTTTCCCTGGCATGCTCTCTCCACATACACCACAGTGCTGTTTACTTATCTGCCTTGCCCCCCTGATACCCCTGCCCCAAGGATCACAGCCCACCTGCCCACCACTCTATCCCAGGGCCTACTGCAGAGCAGGTGCATCACTCATATTGGGTGAATGAGTAAACACGTAAAAGGATTCTTCTACTGTTCATGGAGCCAGCTTCTCAGAAAAAGTGTTTATTAGCAGAGCTTTCCAGAAAATTGTATTCAGTCACAATACTACGAACGTGCATATTATTGTCTTTATATTTATTGTTTTTGAAGGATAATTATTTCTGCAAGTTCTGAGCATTTGTGCCAATTTACAAAAACAGGCCATATTAAACATGACAGTAGATGGCTCCTGTTTAAAAGCTATGACAGTAACATTCTAGAATTAAAGGGCTTGATTGAGAACTTCTGTTTTAAAAACAATGTAATGTGGAAATGAAGGGAATTATTTTACTTTAAACATAAAAAGGAGCATATAATCATCTTTCAAGTATAAATTAAGTGAACACTGTGTTTGATTCCATAGATAATTACATTTGGAAACAATTGCAAGAGACAGTATTAAACAAGTGATAAAATACCAGCTAAATAAATGTAGGGGATAGGCTTTCCTGGTTATAGAATATGTTTTTCCCACAGATAGTCTTTATTTGTCTTACTTGTAGATATTTTGCTTCAGAAAAGCATATTTGCAAGTCAGTGTCTCTGAACTATTACATCCTTGCATGTCTGAGGTGTGTGTAAGTGAAGCAGGCACTTAGTTCCTTATCTATCTCACACATCAACCACCCAGGGCCCTTGAACACAAGGAGGGAGGGATACAAGCATGTATGGATAGAACAACTATGCTGCAAGTGATTTTGTATTCACATTATCCTCTCTACAACCCTGAATAGGGGGCCACACTAAATCTTCCATGTTACAGAAAAAATATCAAAACCCAGGACAGGGAAGCAGCTTGCTTAAGATCCCAGAGGGAGTTTGTGTTGGTCAGGCTGGTGTGAGCACTCAATGCTCTTTCCAACCTACCAAGGAAACAGCAATGGGCTCCTTGTTAACTGAGCCCAGGATCCTGAGCCCCAGCCTATAATTCCACCACAGATGGTGTCAGCTTCATTCCATTACTCGGGTGCATATCCCCAAGCTCACCATCAGCAACACTTAGCAAAATGGCGTATTTCTGGGACCGAAATGTCTTGATCTGAATCTTGACTCCATCTTTTATTAACTGTGTGAACTGAGCAAGTTACTTAGCCTCCTCTGCAATTCCGGTTCCTCACATTAAGTAGGTATTCACCAACTCGCTGGGTGTGGAAATTGTTAAAGCCCAGTACTGAGCACATAGTAGTAAATGCACCTCAAAATCAGATACTTTTAATAGAAAGCTTTATCCCATTTTAATAATTTATTGTAATTGCATTAAAACATCATTTCTTAATAAAAGAAATGAAGAAATAACTTAGATTACCTGAGCTACTTCTTCCTTTCTGGACAGTTCATGATTTGACAATTTTAATTCTGTGACTGCAATAAGCAGCTATTGACTTGAGCCCAAGTCATAGTGATTCCCCTGGTCAAGTCTACTTCTCACAGAGTGTGCGCACTTGCAAAGAGCCTCTTGCTCTGCTCTGCTACTTATTAGGAAATTCAAAGGTAAAAGACAGGACACTTACCCCATTCCTTTCAATTGTATTTTGTATATAATCTTGTTACAGTTTAGTTAGCTCCATTCAAAGAAACCGGATTTTATGGTTGGACACATAACTGAAGGCCCATGAGCTCTGGTGGCTGCAAAACTTGCTTCTATTGTTATGTTTGTGTTTTAATAATATCAGACACTTTACAGAAGGTTTGTTTCCTCCAGGAGGCAATAAAGAGACTTGTCTGCTAAACTGAGGGTCAAGGCTAATGCTAACAGAGCTGTCAAACTCTCATGATTTGAGACTTCCTCAAATTCACAGAATTTCAGCTTTCAAGGCAAATTCTGTAGTGTAAACATGAAGGTCTGGGGTGTGGATACCGATCTCCAGGAAGGCGTTACGAGATCTCGCAATTGTAATGATTAAACCACCACCTCCACCCAGCTGAGATATTGCAAAACACAATCAAATTATTCCAGATTATCTCAGCTAACAATCAGGACTTTCGCCTGAATTTAGTCTGACCTCAGAAGACTAATAGGGTAAGTCACAACAAGGAGGAGCTGTAGACTCAGGTACAGGGTGGAGAGGTGTACATGGATGGGTGCACAGAAATCACTACCAGCAGGACATGGGGGAGAACTGGAGGCTCCTCTGACAGCTGATGGTCGCTTTGCTCTTGAGCAAATGGGCATCGGCTGGGCACTGGCAGTGGGCCAGAAACTTCAGTGCCTCCCTCCACGTAAATATTAATCACATACCTAAATCTTGTAATTTATTTTTAAACTCTGACCCATGTGCCCCATACACGTGTCAGGTATTGTAGCTTTCACACAGTCTGAAGGCTTTGCTTTTGGAAGGATTTGTACAGCTCAAGGTACATTTAGTAAATATGCGTTCTTATCTTGCCCACGCTATTAGCTCCATAACTCAAGGTGGGTTTGAATCTACCAGCAGAATATTTTTTGCTGCTGAGAGAGGTGGCCTAGTCCTCTGACCTGGCAACTCTGGATTTGTCACCCCTTCTTGAGCTTTATAATGAAGTCAGTCACTTATGAAAGGAGTACCAGAAGGCAGCTGAAGGCTTGGAAGAAAATCCGGTTTTTCTGCTGTGTAAATCTACAAGTCAGTATTAGCTTCCCGAGTTCTTCAGAGCAGGGACATGTGGGGATATCAGAGTTGCTCTGACGCCAGGACAGGAAATCTAGATCTGTATCACAGGATCAATGATTGGGTGGGAGTCAACACTTCCAATGCGATTGTCTTACTGAAGGCAATTTATTACCAAGGTCCAAAGGTAAATTTGCAGTGAGGAATCTGATGCTTGTTGAAAGACGCAGAAGGAACTGACTTTGACTCTTAAAGTAAAGGAAAAGTAGGGACAACAATATTCAACATTTTAGAGAATTGAATTAGATGAAGCTTTTAACCTGAATAAAACACATGCACATGGGCTGTTTCTCTTCTTTCTTGTCCATTGTGGCATCCATAGCTGTATAATAGCATTAATTAGGAGAGAAAGGGATGGATTGTCCTGCTGTGGGTTTTGAAGGGTGCAAGAGAGAGTGAAGACAAAAATTTCAAAAGTTTAAGAAATAATTTATAATATTGCCACTGGAAATTCTAGCAATCACTATTTGATACGTGATTTGCAACCATTTCCCAATGGGACAGAAAGTAAATATGCTTACAGCACAATTTCAGACCATAGGAGAGCAATACAAAAATTTGGAGCCTTTATCACAGATAACATTTTTAGGTTGAAGACAATCCAAGCAATTTAATGTTCTGGGAAGTTAGATGTGCTTCCAAAATGGTGTGTTTCTTTTGAGAAGCAATATCTTCATCTCTAGTTTGTGGATGTTATCTTTTCCTGTGAAGTGAAGGAGAGGCAAAAGGGAGAAAAGCAAAGTTCTCTTTCAGTTGAGAATATGCCAACATTCCATGACTCATGGCATCCTAATCAGACAGGTATGACATCCCACCAGGGAAAAAAAAAAAAAAGTTCACCCCACCCATCCTGGAGACTGTACTCTGCCCGAGCTCAGCATGCTGCCAACTTCTTTGTAGACATGTTACCATGCTTATTCCAGACTGGCAAGGAAATTATATGAAAATGCTGACCAAGACAGTTTAAATGATTGAATGACTCTTGAGCTGGCCTTCCTGATAGATTTAGCCATGTGTATAGAATTTTTTTAATTGAAGAACTAATCTTATTTATTTATGGATTTTTGATCTGCTCTACATTTTTCACCTTTTTATGCAACCCATACACTTTTGAGGAAAGTTATAATAAACGTTTCTACTTACATTCTTTTTCACCTCTAATTCTGCAGGATTACATAGGTTAAATAAATTTATGGCTTAAAGGAACTTTAAGAATCATCTCATCTAAACCCTTCATTTTATAGATGATCAAAGCAAAGGCCTTTTATGCCTTGTCACCTAGGATTGGCTTTTTTCCAGGACAAAAATCCAGTCTCCTCTACTAATGCTCTCATTTTTCAGAGCAGAATTATTTCAGAACAGAGCTACAGAAGATGAATGCACTTTGAAAATTACTGCTAATGAAATCTGCAGAGAGATTAGGCATTTGAGTTTATAAATTCATGGTTTCCTGAAATAAGTGGCGGTTCTTCTGAATCACCTGGGAAATTAAAAAAACACAACAACAAAATAAAACAGTTAAAGGACCCATCCTAGACCTACTGACTCAGAGTCTGGCGAGGTCGGACCAGGCATTAGTCGGTTCAGAGAGCTCTCCAGGTGTTTCTTGAGTCTTAAGTGTGGTCAGTGTTTAAGAAAATAGTGTGTGTTAAATAGGCACTTACTGGCTTTCCAGGATGATTCGATACGAACTAGGCTAAAGTATCCAGCTACTTAGGAATGCAATTGCAAAATGTGAGTTTGGGGGAGACCCCATAATTTCCCATTTCAAGCTGTTTCTTTCCAGGATTTTCATTGTCATCTTTCATTCATGGCATATGTAAGAAAACCTCGGAATTTTATTAAAAGACATGTCCACTTCATTTTTATGAAGGAATTTACAACTGACTCCATGGCCAGAATGAATGTTGGAAGATTTTTAAATGGGAACTCAATGTTTTGATTAAATCCTAAATAAATGCCCAATAGGAATTACTGAAGCTACTTTTTTTTTATTGGTATAAGGATGTCTGTAGTTGGTGCCCAAGAATAACATTAAAAGCAAAAACAAAAACAACCAGAGTACCTTAGGCCCTGTAATTGATCAAATAGCACCATAGGTATCAGGCAAAATCTCAGGCCAAGCTTGATGAGCAGAGAGCATATTTCACATAGGATTTGATAAACTCCACTATTCCAAGATCTTCTCCATTTTTTGCCTAATTGTACCCCTCTTCATCACTTCAAAGAGCTTCACAATTAAAGGAGCAAGAGCTGTGTTTCAGGTAGTGTCACATTTTGATGTCCCAAGTGGGCCAGGGCCAGACCCCTTGGCCCCCAAGGACAGTCATTAGTTTGGGGGCATCTATAGTGGTTTCTCCAAAGCTCCAATTGGGGAGCCCTGGCCCTTTCCTCTGGGCATCCATCTTCCTTTGCTTTAAAGCCCATATTTTCAGAGGCAGATCATAACCCTAGTATTCCTCTCATGTGGCCACAGGGTGGACACATGACTCATGGATGGCTGTACAGGGTCTTCTTGGGCTTGATTAAAAGGGCAGTTAAAAGATAAAAGCCCTACGGCTCTGCTGGGGGAGGCACATGCCCACCTCCTGCAGTGGAGATGAAGACGGAGGGCCGACTGCAGAGCCAGGGAGACTGGTGGCTGTGCTGGGCCCTCACTGCCCGGGAGCCCCTGACCCACCCCCAGGTCTTTGTTTCTGTGAGTCCATAAGCTTGTTTTTTTTGGCCTCAAAACCCAGTTTGGGTTAGGTTACTATGACTTGCAAACCAAAAGAGTTTCATTTCAATAAAAACCCCAAATGCCCTTAAATTTCGTATACTGTTAAGGGAAAATTCACATTATTTGACTTTCTCCTATAATGTACTTGTTGGGGATAGATGATGACAGAGGCAACTTTTTGCTGGCTATTCTTGTATAAACTGTCATGTCTGGCTATTCTCTGGAAAAATGGGAAGATAGCAATAAAACAGAAGCCTGTGAGAAAATGTAGGATTAAGCCACCAGAGGGATGATAGATGAAAGTAGACTTCAGTAGTTATTGTTAAATATACTTTGTATTTGTCATTTTGCATAAATGCAAATATTTGCATACCTCCATTTTTTTATAGACTACATTTGATTCTGTATTTTAAGTCCAAAATACCAGTGATTTACCTAACAGCTTCCCAAGTAATCTAAATTTGTTATCAATACATTTGTAAGTTCCAGTCATCTTAGATAAGTTTTTCTTCAATTTAAGTAGATTTTATCTATTGGTTTATTACATTAACAAAATCTCCTAAGTGATCATCAAGAACAATGGTCAATGTTCTTGCCAGATTGTTACTTTAATCCTATTTTACCTATGATCTTAGCTTTGTGTTATATTTAACCTAATACATTAAACATTTTCAAACTTTCAAACAAAGTATCCCAAGATGTCTGATAGTCTGAACAACAATTTAACTATTTTTAATATATACTTTTTATTAGTTGGTCAGGCTTCACTTGTATTACTGTAATGTTTCGGCAGATTGTGCTTTTATTCATCGTCAGCCCGTTGACACAGTCTTTCTGTAGTTTCAGTCTCCAGCATCAGAAGTCTGAGTCATAACCAAGGGCCAGTGCACGTTCGGAGGCTGCTGAATGCCGGGTTTCTAGCCTCATGTGAAGACATGAAAAGTATGTTGTATGGCCACAGGTGATGCTGACTATGTGTCCATCTGTATTTATGACAAGCATGGGAAAATCTCTGTAGGAATGTGTCTGCATTTCTGGTCAGTAATCTGTTGGGCGTCCGCCAGCGCTCAGCGTTTGAAATGGGAGCTGTGGACGAGTCCGTGCTGATGGCCCCATGAGTTAGTGCCCATAAACAGCCTCAGAAAACAGCAGGGACTAATTCTCCTCTTCACTACTAGTTCAGAGAAGGAGAAATAGAGACCAGATCTGCTTTTTTGGAAAACATAGAAACTGTATAATATCAAAATGCATGACAGGTACAGACAGAAAAAAGGAAGGCCTTCCCAGTACTGGGCTAATCCCTCTCTGAAGTGGAAACCTTCAGATGTATTTTGGGATATAAGTGTAATACCTGTTTTACACTTATAACACCTGATTAACAAACTCATATTTGTCCTCCTTAGTGGCAAGAAACTCAGTACCTTGTGAGGTACTTATCCCATCTCAGTTTAATTGGAAGTTTCTTTCCTATGTTTAATTGAAATTAATCTGAACTGAAAATTGGGCCTCTACCACCTGCAGGCTGGTCATACAATCTGACACTTGTCAGGACGAACTGAGCTCCTATTTCTCATTTTACATTCCTTCCGGAAAGGAAAGTTAGGGACTTGGAGGCATTCTGGGATTGTCAGGAAATTCCTGTGCCCCTGGGGACTCTGTAAGGTGAAGAAGACACTTTAGCTCCTTGACATTTCTTTGGAATAATAGACTCCATCTTAGAATTTCTGTTTTGAAAAAGGGAAGAGGGAAGTTAATGGGCTGACACTTTAGTTTTTGAGAGCTCACCACGTTCCAGGCCCTGTGAGGGTATGTGAGGGTGTGGAGGGTACTTTAGTTATATCACTGCGCTAATCCTTGTAGCAACACCGTGGAGCAGGAATCCTTATCCATATTGCTTATGAGAAACTTAAGGCTCAGAGAGGATGAGCAGAGCTGAGCATTCTCTCCACCACTGTGGCTTTCTATTTCTTTCTCCTAAAGAAAGGCCTTTGAGTATAGGATATGCACCCGCTATAAGGTGAGCTTAGTGATCATATATATTTTCCAGAATACTTTTGAGATTGATGGTGGTCAGTGTTCTAGTTATGTCCCAACGAAAAATATGAACTGGGATATAAACTGTCTGGGTAAACCTGAACCAATGTCACTATGATTTAGGGGTACCCTCAGCCACCAGGAGGTCCTAGCTAGGAGTACTGTAGCTCAGGGCCTTGATGACAGTAATTGCATCTTCTGTTTCTGTTTCTCACACCCTCTGTCTCTGTGCACAAGATGAGAAAGTATCTTCTTATATCAATAGCCACTCAAGGAGTTCAGTTTTCTCATTTTTATAGGGATGTATCTTCACCTATATTCATCTGAGTCTCTGACAAAATTCCAAATGAAAGAGGACTTCTCTAACTCTCCCAGGATGAGCTGGGGCAGAGCTCAGCCTCACATGGTGGTGTGCACATTATGAGAGGTCAGACTCACATTAGGTCTCCCATCCATTCCATCCGTCAAGGGTTGAACAGGTTGGAACTGTTCTCCAACCTTTGCTGTCCTGGGTAATTGCTATCCAGACATATCTCAGGAAAAGGTGAAATTAATGGAGAACCCCTTTGAGCTCCCTGATGAAAGATGATTTGATAGTATAAGATATCATTATAATAAACAGACCCTGGGATTGAGTTCTTGGGTTATGAATGATACCATCTCAACATGGACTCCATCTGAAGAAATGAACTTCGAACATCCATTTGACAGTATCTTCTAATGACTTTAATTATTTTGGATCAGCAAATGTTTAGTCAATTCATAGTGAGAAATGGTCTGTGTGATCCTTACTTAATAAGAAACTAAAACTTGTTCTACATGCACACACAGCCTGAATCATATTTTGAGTTGGGATAAGCACTAATAATACAGGTAGGAACTTGTTCAATTATATGCCTTAGAAGAGCCAGATACCAAATAGAAGACTCTAAATTTGTCAGCATTATCCAAAATGATTCAAGATTGGATAAAGCCAAATAAATAGAATCTTGCCCAGTTTTACTTTACTGTCTTAAAACTCAAGTCCTAAAAGGAATATTAATTGTCACTTTACGTTGAACTAATGAGTAAGGAAGTTGGACATGGCTGTATTCTATTTAATTAATTTTTATGCAATTTAAAGATATAAAATTACAAAATTCAATGTGGAAAAATGATTTGATATTCAGTTTATCCCTTTTTCTTAATTCTGATCAATTTATAGGTTTGGGACATTATTCTTTTGTCTTAATTATATTTTGGACAGTCCAAAGTGTCTTGGTGCTATGATAAGTGGGAGAATTACATTACTTAGCAGATCTTTATGCTTATGAATTTTTTTATTGAAGTATAGTTGACATACAATATTATTATAGTTTCAGGTGTACAACAGAGATTCAACATTTATATATATATTGTGAAGTGATCTTGATAAATCTAGCTATCATCTGTCACCATATAAAGTTGTTTACGTATTATTAGCTATATTCCTTATGCTGTATATTGTATCCATGTGTCTTATTTCTTTTATAACTGGAAGTTTGTAACTTTCAGTCCCCTTCCCCTATTTGGGCCATCCCTCTCAATCCCCTCCTTTCTAGCAACCCCCAGGTTGTTCTTGTATCTGAGAGTCTGTTTCTGTTTGTTTCGTTCCTTTGGTTTTTTAAAGATTCTACATATAAGTGAAATCATATGGTGTTTGACTTTCTCTGACTTCATTTAGCTTAGTGTCCTCTAGGTCCATGCATGTTGTCGCAAGATTTCATTCCTTTTTTATAGGACTGAATAATATTCCATTGGATTTATATACTACAGCTTCTTTATTCATTCAACTATTGATGGATACTTAAGGATGCTTGCATATCTTGGCTTTAGTAAATAAATATTTTTATGCCTTTGGAATTTAAAATATATTCTCAACCTGCTTCAAGAACAAAATATTTGGTTCTGAGAATGTACAGTGAGTACAAACATTTCTTACATAAATGAGGAAAGATATATTCGAGCACCTAGAACTACTAACAGAAGATAGCAGAAGAGTAGACTAACAAATTCATCATTTTGTAGAGTTCTTGCCTATAGATTTATTAGTTTAAGGTTATTTATACCAATCTTTTTGAGGTATAACTTTAGCTTTCTTTCACAGAAGAAAAGATTTTTGCATTTTCCAATCTGCTTGTTTGCCACATCAAAGGAAAAGTTGAGTTCAAGGTGAAGAAGCCCATTGTTTATGTCATTGTTCTGCAGAATTTGGGCCAGAGGCCAAGGCAGGATATAGGTAAAGAGGATCACCTTGCAGTTATTTTAGTAGTGTGGGCAACCCCCATATGCACATGCAGGAAAGCTGCAAACCTTCATGTGCATAAGCGACCCACGGTTCTCGCTAAATATGCATTTCCCTTCCTTGTCCCAGGACAGAGCCATCTGGTGAGATCAGGAATTTCTGGTTTACCGAGCACCTGGATGTTTCCCAATGCTTGTAATCCTGATGCTACTCTGAGAACACTGGTCACCGTTGTCAGGGCTGGAACAGTAGCTGGTGAATGAAGTCAGGTGTGGTGAAGGTAGCGAGACTATGTTTCCTGCAGCCTGGGCTGGGTGGTGGAGAGGCATGGATAGCACCAAAGCTGTGACATTTTATTCTCGGCCATTCCCCTTGCTTGCTCATCAGCTCCTCCCCCAAGTCCTCTCTCCACCCCATGTCCACTTCACAGAAGACCCTATTTCTCTTTGACCTTCTAGGATGATAACTGACATGAGCTTACAGTCATGTATGCTCATGTAGTCATGACATGAGGCTCTTTCCAAGGAGGTGTTTTTGCCATAATAGGGGAAACACGTTCCTCATCAATGGTTCCTCTATGTTAGAGAGAAAGGTCAGTGTAGCAGGTAAAGCCAAACTACCCGGGTTCAAATTCTGCCTCTGTTGTGTGCTTGCTGTGTGCCCTGAGACAATCCCTTCATGCCTTAAGTTTGTCATCTTTGAAAAGGGAATAATAATGACATCTATGTCATGGGACTGTCGTGAGGAGTGAATAAAACGAAAGAGTAAAACATATCAGATATAAAACAGAGCGATATGAAGGAAATGTCAAAGCTGTATAAATGTTTAAATGTTTAAGCCAGTGGACCAGTTATCTTGGCCTAAAGACTTGGTATGAAACTTGAGAAAGGTTTTGCGTCTTGGATTTAGGGAAAGGAAGAGTTTTACTTCCACTGACCTTCAGGAACCATTGGTTTCTCTCCATAAACACAGGTAAACACAAGTAGGCGTAGTAACCACTTAAAGAGGCCGCAGAGCTGTGAAGATCAGAAGCGGGATGTCTGCACGTGAAGCTGCGTCTCCCGCACCAGTGCGTAGATGTCCCCTTGAAGGTGTTTCAGAAGGTCCTCAGAAGACACTGCACATGGTTTGGCAGCTGCTCCTAATAACATCATTGTTGATTAAATCTAGGAAGTGAAGCACACTGTCATGTTATTGACAAAATTCTCCCAGCCTGACGGGCAAGCTCATACTTGTCACCTGCTCAGGGTCCCCACGGGTGGCTGACAGCTGTGATGTCATCTTAGCATCTGGCCCCAGAGCTTTGCTAGAGGAGAGAAATATCATTGTTTAAGGACATATCTTGCTAAGCTTGTTGGCTACATAAGGGCAGGACTTGAAGCAAAGACTGGAATGAGTTCAGGAAACAAAGAAATGGCTACCCCACTCTCCATCAGCCATGAACACGGATTTAGGGGAGCAGCCTGCAGAGCGGAGTGTACAGGAGGACAGGAGGGAAGAGGGAATGGGCCTGAGCCTGAGAATGGCAGAAGCTACTCAGAAATTCCTGTGATTGGATAAATTATGGGATTTTAAGGAGCAGCATGTCTAGTATTATCACGTTTTGCCTTATTTTGTTCTATTGTTTCCAAGTTCTCACTGCCACTTGCTCATCATCTTGGTAAAGCCTGGGATACCTGCACAGTTTTGGGGGGTGGCTTTGTGGTCAGTAAGGCTGGGTCTGGAAAGAAGATGTGGCTAACTGGACACTGAGGCACAGGGGAGAGTCGTCAGCCACGCCCACTGACAGGGCCTAGACAGACAGCCACGGGGCTGCCCTGAAGCAGGGGTGGGCAGAACCCCTTCCTTCCCAGTTAGTGATGACACACGCATGTGCAGAGAGAGGGTGTGCATGCCACATGTCGTGCAGCCCTTAATCGCACCATGAGTATTGTTGTGAAAGCCTCACAAGCACCAGTCAGGGAGGGGCTGTTATTATGCTTTTATGTGGATGGGAAACCGAGGCACAGACAGGCTCTTTCACTTGTCTGAGAGCACACAGCTCATAGCCGTCAGAACCAGAGTGTGGCAGCAGGCCGCCAACTGGAGATCGCAGTGTGACCCTCAACAGTGAGGCCGCAAGGCCTGGGGGTGGAAGGATGATAGCTGGGTTGTGCATGATACATGAAGACTGGAAGCGCCTGGGATGCCCGAGAGTGGGAACTGAAACAGGTGTGAACAGGAGGCCCCGCGTGGGCTCAGAGCTAGTGGAGGCCATAGAGAGCCAGGGCCGCAGCCTGAGTTTCGCTCACAGCCAGGATGGCTGTGCCCACCCTGCCACCGTGTGTGCGAAGACCAGCTCCACCGAGAGCAGGTGGGGGCACAGGAGAACCGGGGCTGCTCCAGGGAAACTCCGAACTGGAAGAAAAATACTTCCTCTCACTACCACTTAACATTATTCTGACAAATGTAACAAGACCTAAAACAGAGAAAGACATGGGAGATTGGAAAGGATGAGAAATAAGTAGAGAAAAATCATTGCTCTTTGCATGTAATATTTCAATCAACACATGACTGGGTATGAAATTAGGGAACACCTCATGGAGGGTTGTTTATTGGTGCTTCACAGGGCCCTTTGTGAAACACATCTTTATAATTCATGTTGTAGAAATAATTAGAGTAAGCTGACTACAATTCTGATCACAGACAGAATGTAGGTTTATAAATTCTTTCACCCTCTTTATACAATTCCGAGTTTACCCCTTTGGGTACTGTTAGCTACAAATACAAGGTCTTGATGAGTCAAAATACTGACGCCCAGAATGTAAGCACCACCAGCTGGTATTTCTGTCCCAGCGAACCTTTGTTCTGAGCATGTACACTAGGTTTTGGTGGGAAAGAATAATTAAAAATTATTAAAAATATGCTTGTGGCAGAAGATTGAAAGGGAAAGAGATATATAAAAATAATGTTTTTTAAAATAAAAATACTACTAGATTAAAACCTTTCGCTCTCTCTCTTTCTCACACACACACACACACACACACACACACACACACATGACATGGGATCCAAGAGGTACCTTTGTGTGGAACAGACAGAGAAGCCCTTCCTTCTGGCGGGCATGGTTTCAAGCGCAGATGCACGAAGGATGGGAGAGGACTGTGGTCCCACTTCATCTCCCACTCATCTTCCCTAGGTACCTCACTTAGGGTACACCTGAGCCCCAACTGGGACTTTAGTATGGCAGCAGTGCCTCCACAATTAGTCCCAACATATTGTGCCCACCCATTTGTGAGCAGCAGCAGATTCTTGCAAAGAGAATTCATTAGCAACAACAATATAGTTAGGAATTACCTGAATAAGATCTATCCATAATCTATATGAAGAAAATTGCAAAAATTTGCTGATCAATATAAAATTAAATATCTCAAAGGCATCAACTATTCATGAATATATTTACAGACTTTGCAAACTCCTGTGTTTGGAAAATACTGTGTTCTGCAACAGAGGGGGTATCCAAATGCTGTTTACTGGATCAGAAAACTCATTATTGACCACAACACAACCCATATATGTCCTTTTCAACTCTCCAGCTTTGTATAAACAACTCTGGTTCTCAAATGGAGAATCCTTATAGGCAAAGAGGAAAGACAGAAGAAAGCTAAAAGGCTGAGCTTTTATTACAAATAGATGATTCCTGCTCAGCTAACAAGATGGAACTAATATTAGCAGATGGGTCTAAACACCACTGTTTATTTTCACGACTACTATTGCCATCACTGTCACCCTTCATCCTGCACATCCCAGTTTTCTAATCTTGTTTCTTTGGAGGCTTTGACTAGCCAGCCTGGCCATTCATTGCTGACCATCTATCTAAATGCTGGTCACATGAATTGTTCATGAATGTCTGTAATTCAGGCCACTTCTTCCTTCCTGCAACGTGAAAAAACAAGTATACTGCACTTGGTTTTACCTGTTGGGGTTCCCTTTACCACCAGGGCCACCCTTGCCTGGGGCTGTAATATGGCAGACATCCACCTACAATCAGCTCCAACCCACTGTGCTGAGCCACTTGTGAGCCAGGAGCAGGTTCTGTTTTGTTTTCTCCACTTCATTAGTTGATCAAGATTAGGCCCCATGAGGTTATACGTGTTAGTTAGGGAGAGACATGAATACAAAAGAAGTAGGTGCCGTAAGATCTGGGCCGTCTGGTCATATAGTTGATTGTATCTTTTGGGCCTTCTTAGACCGAATCTCAAATGTATAATATCCATCACCTAATGAATTTTTCATGCTGTTACAAGTGAGACCAAGCTCTTAGGTCTTGGTGGGTTTTATAATATCCAGAACATGATGGAAAGACTCAGCTGCAGGATAAGGTCCTTCCTCAGGGAGACCCAGTGTGCCCTTCAGTCAGTGGCCACGGGGCTATAGCTCACTCACATCTGCGAACCAATGCGGAGCCACCCCTTCTCCGTCACAATGCCTCTCAGCCTTCTGCTGCCCACGTCATGATAAAACACCACCCTGATAGCTGAACACCCGTGTCATCTCTCAGAACACCATACCTATTATCCATCACCACAGCGACCCATAGGTCCAGGCACCTTAATTGCCCCCCAGCCTCAATGCTCATTATAACTATGCCAAACCTTCATCTGGCCTCTGCCATTCTGGAATCACATCACCTCCATCAGGAAGCTGTTGTAACATCTTTTACCATAAAATACAACTTACAGACGATCACTACCAATTTTCTCAAAGTGCCATTGTCCCTGCACTGACGCATTCCTCATTTCCTTAGTTCAGGTCAGGTCCTCTGGATTCTCTGAAAGATCGTTATCAGATGGTGGGTTCTACCAGCAAACATAACAAATGCTTAGAATATTCCCACTTGGCAAACTTTCTGACCCCCAGCCTTCACCATTTCTACTTCATTTACTGTAGACCTTCTCCATGCCTGGATTCCAAGGACCATTCTCAGCAGCGTATCAGGACAGACTCCGAGTGCTCGTGCCAGATGTGAAATCCTTACTCACAGAAGAGTGCTCTCCTATCAAAAAATTCTCCCTTGCTGAGTTTTATATTCTGTCTTCTTAGTTCAATGCCAGCTCCCAAATGTGATACAAATCCTACTGGTGCAAATGGATCTGCATTTTTAATTCCTTTGGTGTATCAGCTATTTCCCTCCAGAGCAGAGACTGTATTTTCCCATCCAACTGGGTTCAGACCTGTGACGCTCCAGCTTATGCGTCACCTTGGCCAGGCTATGGTGTCATTCTAGCTGTTCTGTGAGGGTTTTTTAGATGTGATTGGTTAGTAGACTTTAAGTAAAGAAGACTGCTTAAAAAGTAGATGAGTCCTCATCCAATCAATTGGAAGCCTTAGGAGCAAAGGCAGTTTCCCTTAAGTAGAAGGAATTATGCTCAAGACTGTGACTTACAAACCCCACCTGAATTTCTAGACTTCTGCTGTGGAATTTGGACTCTAGACATCAGCTCTCACTGAATTTACAGCCTGGTGGCCTGCTGTACGGATTTCAAACTTGTTAGCCCTCACCATTGCATGAGCCAATTCCTTAAAATAAATCTCTCTCTTGCTCTCTCTCTCTCTCTCTCTCTCTCTCACACACACACACACACACCCCACATACCATATTGAATGTATATAGGTCCTGTTGGCTCTGATTCTCTGGAGAACGTTGACTAGAACAAGCCTTAAACTTGATTACAGGCCTGAAGAAGGTGGGAAGAGTTGGGTAGACCTGGCATAGGCCGCTCACCTCCAGCAAGGAGTATTCGCCCTGAGGGCTTGTTTACCAGGGCTCCTTCCCACTGTCTGGGCCTGGATTCTCCCACAGGCAGAGCCGAGGCCAGATGGAGCCTCTCATCTGGGCTGCTTATGTAGGAAGCAACCCCAAGGAACAGGATGAAGGGCAAGGGGAAGAGCCTGGGGAGAGGGAAACCAGCACAGGGGGTGTGTGACTGAGTCTGTCGCCAGCCGGGTGGCTGATGCATAGGTAGTTTATGAAACATCTTCCAGAAGTCTCTGGCCAGGGGATGAAATGGGCGAGTCTTTATCCATCAGCTCACACCCTCTCCTGCTGGAGACTGTGCTCCGCATCGTGCATACATGGGCACCAGAATGCACCTTGGGATCTGCCACCTGGAGCTATTTGGGGGGTGAAGTAGTAAACTCAAACCTTCTCTTCTCTGACCATAACCAATCTCCTGCAATGCAATTCTCTTACCTCCTTTATTTTACCTGATTTTCGACCCCTAATCTTTGAATCCTACATTTAGTCCCATGCACCATGCCCTACTGGCTTTAAGTAGGTTTAATCCTATCTCCACCACTTACTAGCTCTCTGGCCTTGGGGAACTTACTTAAACTTTCTAGGCTTCAGTTTTCCTGCTTATAAAATGGGATAATAACAGTACCAATTTTATGTAGTTGTTATAAACACAAGAGACAATGCATGTAAAACACTTAACAGTGGCTGGTACATAGGAACCAGTCAGTAAATGACAGCTGTGATTATGATGGTGATCATGAGACGATGATATTGTTTAGCTCAGGTACCACAGTTCATCACTTCATCTACTCTCTTACCTCTTCACCCCTGTGACCAGTGTTTCGCTGGTATAGACCAATAAATTTCAACCCCGAGTTTATAGCCTAATGAGACTGTTGGAGCAAAGTTAGACAGCATTGCCAAAAAAGAGGAGATTATGGCTCGTATCTACCCATGGTCTCTCTCTTTGGCTGGAGTGATGGTGCTGTTTTTCACACAGTGGTTATCGTAAGAGTTTGTTTGCCATTTGCCACTGGCATCCAGCCTTATCTCACTTTTGTGCAGTAATGTCCTTATTTTTGAATGAAAATTGAAATCAAGGTTTCTCAAAACCACCCTTGGCTCCTAGCTTGTATACAGATATGCGCATCTCTGCGCCTCTCTCCTTTGTTCCCTCGCATCCCAGAAGACACTTTGTACCACTGTCTAAAGCTAAGAATCCAGCATTTCTTCGTCAGCAGATCAAAAAACTTGCTGATACCTAGATATGCCAGTGCACGTGTGAGACCCGCCTTAAAGGCCTCTGGGCCTTGACTGCCTGGCGCTCCCCCTGTGCTCTGCCACCTTCTGGCTGTGTGGTGTTTGGGAGGCCATTTATTCAGGCCCCCGACCTCTGCTAAAATGGAAACGAATGATACTTATCACACAGGGCGGTTGTAAGGATGAGTCGGTCTGTGAAGTGCCCGGAAAGGGCCTAAAATATACAAAGGGCTGTTAAAGAAATAGCTGTTACCCTCCTTGATGCAGGGCATATGCCCACTGAGAGACTCGCAGGAGGCAGAGCGATGACAGAGATGCCCTCTCCTTGCCTTCGGTTCGGCACCCGCGCCTGGGGTTCGAGGCTGAGGGGCGCCAGCAGATGGAGGCTCCGCCGGGCTCCGAGAGCAGGCGGGCAGTGGGGTCCCGCCTGACAAGTGGGGCTGCACCAGGCTGTCCAGCCACGAAGCCCCCCGGGCTTTCCAAGCCGGGTTCATCCGCTTTCCTGCCGATTCTGCGCTGTGTCTGTTGTTGGCTGGTGTCCATTTCCCTTGTCTGGGGCCAGGAATTTTAACAACCGCAGTGAGCACTTCTGCTTCCTGGGACTTCCTTTCCCTTGGGGACACCCCACCCTTGCTCCTGCTGGAATGTTCATCCCATTCCAGTTCCCCGATCTCTCTGCCAGCCTCTCTGTGCCTTTCCGGGATCGTCTTTCTCTCTCATTATTTTCTCTTGCTCTGACTGAGCCCATCCGTGTAAGTGGGGTCAACTACTTAGGTCTTAATGCAAATGGTTCCAACTGCTCTGTTCCACCTAAGCCTTCAATCCTAAATTCCAGATGCAGTTTTTGGCTTCCTACTTATCACATGACCTGGATAAACTGACTACCGTCGTCACACCTGAGTCACTTCCGACCCCTGCTCTCTCTGCGAGTGACGAAGGGCCCCCTGGAGTCTCCCATTTCCCTCTGCTCTCCTGCTGTTACCACTTCATTTACGGCCTCTCTTTTTAAAGCTGAAACCAACTGCAAGACATTCTAAACATGCACTTTTAAAAATGCAGATCTGATATTGGTCCCCTGCTCGCCAACAGCGGGTCTCTGTTCCTCATGTCACACCAGGTAATTCTAGTGAAATTACCTCAATTCAAAACTAATCTGCTCAAGGACCATTTGAGGGCCTTACTATGACGTATGAAGTACTAGAAATG
Source organism: Manis javanica (assembly GCF_040802235.1). NCBI lineage: Eukaryota > Metazoa > Chordata > Mammalia > Pholidota > Manidae > Manis > Manis javanica. The sequence continues at coordinate 67,147,649 of NC_133164.1, read as the reverse complement.
CAAAGAGGCACACGAACGATCCTTATTCTTGGCTCAAAGTCTCATGGGAAAGAAAAACGCGATGCAGCGGGCACGTCCCTTGTTCCCCTTAAGATCTCCCCCAGGCTGCCCGGCTCCTGGTTGACTTAACAGAATGCAAAGAAATGACCTTCCTTCCTGCTCACTCAGACGGTCTCTTGCCACTTCCTTCTGCATCTCAGTCACCACACAGGTCTGGAATTAAATTCAGTCCTGAATAAATTATTCAGAAGATGTGAATGTTATTTTCTGATATTTAACATATGCCAGCATTGAGTATAAGCAGGATCTGAATAAGAATAACTCCATGTTGTGCGTGGAGGAGAATTGGGTATTTATACCTTACATTTGTTTATATTGATTTTATCAGGCTTCTAGCCTGTAACAGTGGGAGCATCTTTTTAAAAGACAATTTTCCCAGCAAACGCAGCAGCTTCTTTATTGGAATGATTATATTAAACAGGTAACATCCTAAGACTATTGTTTAACTCTATTTATTAATGAGATTCTACTAAGTCAAAGCTAAAACCGGAGTTTAACTTTTAATACCCTTAATAAAATAAATAGAAGACAAACGGTTTTCTATTAAAATGTTCTCTCTCTTACAAATGAAGAGGCAAAATAAACCCCCAAACCCTGTAACCTAACATCAGGGTAGTGTTTGCTGGGAAGCATGCTTCTTAGGATCATCTACAGGTATTTGAAGAAGACGCCAAAATGCCTTGACTATTTTACTTGTATGCTAGCTATTCAAAAAGGCAAGGCATTGGTGTCTATATTTATTGGCTCTGCTTTTGATTTATTGAAAACTTGTAGGATAAATCTAGACTTACACAAGAGTTGTGCAAATAGTACAGAGCGTTCTCGTATATCCTGTACCCAGCTCTCCCTTACATTAACATTTTGCATAACTATAGAGCCATTATCAAAACTAAGAAAGTTGTCTTGGCACAATAATATTAACCGAAGTACAGAACCAGTGGGGTAGGAGGGGGTTCCACCACTTTCTCCAGCAGTGCCCTTTGTCTGTTCCAGGATCCAGTACAAGATACTGATTTAATTGTCCTGTCTCTCAGTTCCTCCAATCTGTATCAGTTCCTTTATCTTTCATTGCTTAGCATTCTGGGGAATACCAGTTAATTATTTTGAAGAATGTCCTTCAGTCTGTTTTTCTGATGTTTGCTCATGATCAGACTGAGGTTCTGCATTTTTCTGAAGGCCCCCACAGAAGTCATATTCCCTTCTCAGGACATTCTATCAAAAGATACATAGAGCTGACTTGTGCATTATTGATGATGGGAACCTTGATTGCATGATTAAGGTGGTCTCTGACAGGATTCTCTGTTGTTAAGTCATAATTTTTCCTTTTATAATTAATGTTTGGAGGACACTCTTTAAGGCTATGCAAATAATTATGCTTCAACTCTAATTTACACATTTTAGCATCTGTGGGTGGATCTTGTCTGTGACAATTACTGTGGTATTCTAAAGCTGATTTTCTATTTTGTACTTTCCCTCTACATTTATTAACTGGAGTTCATCTATAAAGAATAACTGTCTAATTATTCCCATCTATTTTCTTGTCTAATTGTTTCTACCAGCACAGGCTTGTGCTTATTTTATTCTTTGGGTTAGAGTGCAGTGATGTGTCATTACTTGGTTGATCATCTTGTTCTAACTTTGCCCACAGGGAGCTCTTTGCGGTTGGCTACAGGGCCTTTTTGGTGCAACACCATCCCTTTTTCTATTTTTGGCCATTCCCTTATTTCTGATGCTGTCAGATGCTCTAAGTTCATTTTGTACTTTTACTACCCCAGACCTGCAAACAGCAGTTTTCAAGGATTTCTGGATCTTGCCATTGGAAATTTAGAAATCAAGATCTGGGTGTGGGCTGTGCACCCTGTTACTGGGGCATTAGAGGCTCCTGAGAAAAGAAACATACAAAAGGGACAAAACTGATAAAAGAAATTCCTATGATGATATTGATGAGAAGACTCAGGATGTCAGCTGAGCTAAAGGCCTAGAGCACTACAAGGCCAGCACTGGGCAGGAGGATGGGGATATTCAGGAGCAGTGCCTGCAGGACACAATGGAGCAGAACAACTGCTGCCCTGTCTGACCTCACTGACAGTCATGATCAGGTAGAAACTGGCACTGGTTTGATCTAAGTTTGTGAAGAAAGCTGGGTGGCAGGCAGAGAATTATGGACACAGGGTATGTAAGAGAGATAAACATTTTTCATAGTACAAAATCAATAATATTCTAAATTTGGAAAATAACAGTTTCTGTATAAGCACATTATTTAGCAATGTGGTGACAAATGGCAGAATAAATGGTTTAAAAAGGTGAATGTAGGTGCTTTTAAGGAGAGAATTTAATTAGGGAAAAAGAACAAATTGTTGTATTTTTTAATCAGTGGACTGGATATTTACAAACTTTGTTATAAATAAAAAACTAAATTTAAAAAGGGGAAGAGAACACAGCCCAAAGGTTATAATAGATAAAGATCGATGGAGCTGTTTCCTTTCCAGGCAAAATAATTTCAGAGAGACCCATATTAGTGATACAGTAGCAAAATTGTTCCAGTTCAGGACAAAAAGAAAAATCCTAAAAGACTGAGAAGAAATATAAAAATTAAGAGAGAATAAAACACAATTAAGTTTAAGGAAAAATACATAAAAACTGAGATCCAAGAATATTACACGCTTGTGTGAAGTTAATGAAGATTCAATTTCAAACACTTTCAAGTTCACAAAACATGTACCTATTCTGAAAAAGGTTTTTTTTAATATTTAATCCAAGTTAACTATGAAATTTCAGATTTGCAGAGAAGTTTAACTTATTCAAAGTATCTACACACACACACACACGCACACACACACACACATACACATTACCCCCTTGGGAGAAAGTATTTGCAAAAGATATATCTGCTAAAGGACTGTGGTCCAAAATATACAAAGAGCTCTTAAAATTCAACAATAAGAAAACAAACAAGCCAACTAAAAATTAGGCCAAAGAATTTAGAAGACCTCACCAAAGAAGATCTACAGTGGCAAATAGGTTTATGAAAAGATGCTCCATATCATACGGAAAATCCTAACTAAAATAACAATGAGATACGCACCTATTAGAATGATCAAAATCCAGAACACTGATGCCACCAAATGCTAGTGAGAATGTGGACCAACAGGAACTCTTATTAATTGCTGGTGGGAATGCAAGATGATACAGCCACTTTGGAAGACAGTTTGGCAGCTTCTTACAAAACTAAATGTACTCTTACCATACGACTCAGCAGTTGTACACCTTTGTATTTATCTAAGGGGACTGAAAACATATTTCCATACAAAATATTCCATACAAAACATATTTCCTTGCACACAGTTATTTACAGCAGCTTTATTCATAATTGCCAAAACCATGTCCTGCACTAGGTGAAGGGATAAATAAACTGTGTACATCCAGACAATGGAATATTATTTAGCACTAAAAAGAAATGAACTATCACATCATGAAAAGACATGGAAGAAACCTAAACATACATTACGAAGTGAAATAAGCCAGTCTGAGAAGTCTATGTTTTGTACAAATCCAACCATATGATGTTTTGGAAAAGGCAAAACTATCGAGACAATTAAGAGGTAAGCGGTTGTCGTGGATTGGGAGGGAAAAGGGATGACTAGGCAGAGCAGAGAGGATTTCTAGGCCAGTGAAATTACTCCGTATAATGCCATAATGATGAATGCAAGTCATCATGCATGTGTCCACACCCAAACAATGTAAAACAGCAAGAGCAGACTCCAGTGTAAGCTGTGGACTCTGGGTGGTAATGAGGTGCTAATGTGTCATCAGTTGTCACAAACGTTCCACAAATGTGGGGAATGTTGACAATGGGTGATGCGATAATAGGGGGGAGGCAGGGGGACTGTGAAAGATCTATGTGCTTTCCTCTCTACAGTAGTGCTGCTGTAAGGCTGAACCTGCTCTAAAAAATAAAGCCATTTTTTAAAAAATGCTACACCTTAGCATTTTTTAATACAGCCTGTAACTTAGAATACACCACAAAGTGTGTGAAAGTGAAGCTCATCTTCCTGATAGTTAATAAAAATGTGACATTTCTCCTGTCTGCTCAAAGGAAATATTTACAGGCAAATATGCCATCTCTGTAAATGGTACCTGATAATTACATCAACTCTATATTTTATTGCTTAAGTAACAATGGCATTCGCTATCATTGTAAACCAGAAGTAAAACATGAAAATGTTTTTAAACGTATATTTTTTTCCCAACAATATGAACCCTAACCAAGTTCTAGCTGCCTAGTTTGCTGCACTTTGTTGGACCGGCAAATCGTGAATATTTCTTTGGAGATTTGGGAACAACTTCTTTGGAGATTTGATTATATTCTTTTATTTAGTTAGAGGTTTATTGGAATTTGTTAAAATTAGAGAGTGTGTCCTCTCTACAAGATTGGAAAGTGAAAATAAAAAGGAGATTCTTAAATAACAAGTAGACATGTGTGTGCGTAGATATTTGCTCAATTTTAAGTTGTTAAGGGAATGGGTGAGATGTCCCGAGGGCTTTTAAGCGCTCAGAGAATGCAGGGGAGCCCCGCCGCGTTCTCTGCTTCCTCCTTTCCTCTTCTCTAGCTGCTCAAAAACACACGCATGAACAGACAAGAGGAACGGGCGGATTCCCCTCTTCGTCGTCATCAAAACATCCGGAGATGTCACAAATTTGCTCCTTTTTCTTCTGAATTTCTGCGGATATCCGCAGGTTGGACAGTCGGCGTCTCCTCATCATGGTTTTGTGGGCTCCTCCTTTTCGGGCAGCATTCTGTCCCCTCACGGTTTGGATACCCAGCATCCCCGCGTTCCGCAGCGCGTTACCGTCACGTGGGAGGTTCTGTGGATGAGTGTGCCTGTCCTCCAAGCTCCGCGATTCTGCTTCGGTGGACCTGGGGTGGGGCACAGACATCAGTAGTTTTTGTTCGGTTCTGTCTTAACTCTGCAGCTGACCGAGGTGCGCGGGCGAAGCCGAGCCCCTGGTCTGGCCAGTGTTCCTCAGGCTTGGCTGCTCCTCAGACTTACCTGGGGCACTTGTTAAACATACAGATTCCAGGCTACTCCCTCAAGAATCCGACTCCCTAAGTCTGAGGTGGACCAAGGGAATCTGCCTTAACAAACATCCTGGGGCTGCTGGTAATTAGCCAAGTTTGAGACACACTGGGCCACCCAATAAAAATGCAAAACAAGCTAGACTGGCCCGTTTTTTGCTTTACCACCAAATTTCTTTAAACTCCTTATTACTGCCTCTTGTTGAAAAAAATTGTTCCTTCTAAAATTCTCTACTGTTCTGTGTGTGTGAAAAAAATTGTTCCTTCTGTGTATTTGGTGTAACTACCTATCATTCCCTCTCCAAGGCATTCGGGGGCCGATCTGCCGTATTTATTTTATACACATGCATTCACAATGCACACACAACATAAAAACAACGAATGGAACAGTGATAAAATACTTGTGTATATGCAATCATTCTAAATGTTAAAGCCACCTTTTTAAATGATGGTTTTCTTTGGGGAGCATTTCTTCCTTTACAATGAGAAGCCACTTCCCTCAGCAATTCTGAATCACCATGTTGTATCCAAATGAATTTGGATTCTTAATGGGCATTCTCAGAGCCTGATGGTACTGTGTCTAGAATGCATATAAGCTAGCATATCTCCTTCAGTTTCCTTTCAGTCTTCCCCCAACACCTCACCCTCATCTGGGAGATAACACCACTGACCCGGGGTAGGGGGGAAGTTCCATTCTGCTGACCAGCCTCGTCAGGTGGCTCTGCCCAATGAGGCTCTGTGCAAAGCTGTCTCGTTAGACAGGATCTTTCACCTGGGGATCAGATTGCACCGCCCAAGTCCAGGTGGGTGGGGTAGTGATGACAGAACTACTGTGTTTTCATAGTTTAAGTATTAAATGCAGCATGCTCATTTACAGTACCTGTTATACACATTGATGCTTCTGAAATCAGCTTGAGAATACACATTTAGAAATACACATTTTACCTAGAAAGATCTCTTTGTAGCTTGTATTGGGAAATACCAAGTTGTTGCTCCAGACGCAGCATGATTTCCATTTAGCAAACAGACAAAACAAACAAGAAAGAATAAAACAGTATCATCAACAATAACAAAATAATACAAATGAGGTTTTCTTTCTTCTCCTTCTTTACTATATTCTTCCCTGAATTTTCACCTTGGATATTTTTCACTTAGATAATCAAATCCTCTGCAATTAGATTTTTTTTTTTTACTTAGGCTCATGTTTGTTTTAATTCTTCTGTGAGAAAGTGAAGTGTATCAAATTGATATATATTTTTTTCTTTTTTTCTTTTTAACCTATAACTGGAAATAGAATAAGATTGTCCAGGTCTGAAAACAAAACAAAACATACACAACAGACAATCGATGGTATACTTGGTTGTTTAATAATTGACTCTCTGGAAAAAAATGAAAGTTTGAAAAACTCTCTGATTTGAAACAGGTAACGATTGCCATGGTGTAAATACTTCCTCGTGGCCAGTTCAGGCTACCGTCCAGCTGTCTCTGAAGAGCTGTGCACAGCTGGCTCTGGAGAACCCGGACATGCAGCCTAGCCCACCCCTGGCTGGAACGTTACTGACGTTTGCTCGTTCACATCCATTACGACTTGATGAAGTGAAAGAAGAAACGCTGAAGTTAACGTCAGGATGAGGTTTGAGTCTTGGCCTGGATACTTGTTAGCCATGTGGACTCAGGCAAGTAATTTCATTCTCTCTGGTCCTGAGTCCTTCAATTTGCTCTTTAATTTGCTACCTTTGAGTGTTTTTCTATTTCTTAGCATGTTTCAGAACAAGTGAAACATGAGTCATGCTGATGCATGTACCCTTGATAGGATGGGATGAAAACGGCACTTAACTCCAATCTCATCATGAGAAAAACACCAGACAGATCTCAGTAGGACTCACAGTACCTGACTAATACTCCTTAAAACAGCCCAGGCCATCAAAGACAAGGGCGGTCTGAAAGGCTCTTAACGTCAAGAGGAAACTAAAATGTGACTACTAATGTAATGTGGTATCCTTGACGGGATGCTGAAACAGAAAAAGAACATTAGGTAAAAATAAGGAAATCTGAATAAAGTATGGACCTTAGTTAATAATAATATATCAGCTTTATTAATTGTGCCACACTAATGTAAACTGTTATTAGCAGAGGCCTGGGAATATGAAGTGTATGGGAATTTTCTGTCCTATTTTTGCAATCTTTGTTAATCTGCAACTGTTCTAAAACATAAAAAAAAAAGCAATAACAACAGAAACAAGTGTAAGCTTCCTCTTTGTGATAAATAGCTGAAAACAATTTCATATAACATGACCACTATCCTCTTATGTAGGTGAAAACTCCTAGTTTATTTAACTGTTCTTTCCATGATACAACTTAAAGTTCTGTCTCCATGATAGGGTTTCTGATCATTTCCTGCATAAACATTGGTTTTTCATGATGTTTTGTTTTTGATTGTACATTTCTCTGAAGATTGTCCTTTTGGACTCTTTTGTCTGGTTAATTCCCATTCTCTTTCAAGAACAACTAAAACAGTGCCTTGTCGCTATGACCAACCCTAGTAACATTGCTTTCTGTATCCATCATGTGCATGACTTCTGGCTTCTCTGCACTCACATGGGGTTTGTTCACAGCAGTTACTTCATCAGGTTGTGTATTAATATTGTTCCTCATTTGTTTCTTTTATACACTGTGAGAAGAGCCCACAGTCGTAACCTGAAACCTAGAAAAGCACCAGACACATCGAGGGGGCATGTTATAAAGACACATCGGTTATAAAGTTGGGCCCACCTGGACTAGCTTTTCCTGCTCAGACCTTCGGTCAGGCCCCATTCATATATATTCCTGTGCCTCCCTTACTTCAGGTGGCCCCTGTCGTGCTTCAGCATATCTGAGTCCCATCTTCTTTCCAAGTCTCCATTCACAGGATACACTGATCCCCTTGGGAACCTCCATTTCACTTACAGTTCACAAGATGCCGTTAATTTGTCTCCCCTTGTGTTAATGTACTTTTAGTTTGTCTGAGTTCATGACCCTGATCTTACTCTGTGCTTGTATTTCTCACAAGTTACCTAGTATTTGGCCAACTAAGACATGCCGATTGCCTTATTTTCTGATTATCCTGCTCTTCATTAAATGTTCTTTTGCTGAAGGCTGTAAACACTCAAATTTGATACCAATACTTAGCATGCGATTGTATACTTTATATACTCTTGTTCTGTTCTCTCCTTGAAACATATACATTCTGTCTGCTTAATGGCATTGTAAACATTTTTAGGGCATAACTGTTCTCCCCTATTCATTTTCTTTTTCTCACCTCCTTAGGCAGTGTGCTGGACAGATTAACACATTGTGGACTCGTTCTAGACTCATACTCTCTGAGAACCTATTTAGTCTAAATCCAAACTGTGAAAATTTAGTAATCTAAATCTGGGAGCTCTTGAACTCATCATTTTCTAGATTCACTTTTCCTAAATTATCCCTCTGCAGGACTGTTTGTTAACAATTAATTGCAGAAGCACCTATAATTGCAATGTTAATTGGAGCCCAGTGGCTAATTAAGGCTATTTCATAAAGGGAGTATGCTTTAAAGGGTGTAGTTTCTCTTGTTTAATGTTAATCACTCTTAACCAGGAAAGGAAGGAATAAAGGAGACAACAGTTAACACAAATGTAAGTGTAGAGGTGTATTTTTAACATAGTTTAGCTTAAAAACATTAATGGATTACTGTCTCTCTTTCACCATCCCATAATTATTTTATACAGTATATACCCTATCTGAAGGTTAAAATTTTTTACATACTTTATTAATGAAAATAGACATATAGATGTGTAAAAAAGATTTCTTTCCATTCTGTGTTTTATATCTTTGGCAAACTTTTACCGCAAGACAACACAATTAACAGAATGTTTCTCTATCTACACAGGAGGAAGTGATTATTTGATCATGCAGAGAAACTTCTGCTTCCCACTTCCTCTTTGTAATTCTCTTCCAGCACTTCAGAAATAGCAGTGGTTCACAGCAGCCATTGCAAATGCCAGCAGTCTGATCTCACATCCTCACCCGCAGATGTCAGAGCAATGGCAGGACCCTTGGAGATGAGTTTCTTTGTTCAATTAAGCTTAGGTAAGAATAAATTCCTCGGGGCATTTCATGCAGTATTGTATAGAATCTGATCAATAAGACACTTATTTTTGTTACATCCAAAACAAGCTGCTGGATTGTGGGGGAATTGGTTTTATTTTTATTTTTAAATTAGAAATGGTTCCTTTGAGTATGTATCACATTTGCAGTAGAAATGGCAACATTCTACTTTGAATTGAAATTACATTTCAATCTCACCAACATGTCAGTTTATAAACCTCTTGATGAGTTTTGTGGTTGTTACTTCAGAAAATACCAATAGTTTCTCAGGGAAGATCAGCATTCAGTGGGCTCATCAGGCAAAAATACGTTTGTACTATCATCAGGTTTAATCACAAAGGTATAAAGTATTAACATGCTTATCTTAAAAAAGAACCATCATTGTAGAGAGTTTTCGTTATTAACTCATTTGATTTATTTCAAATGTGCCATTTTCCTTACAGTTCCAAATATATGCCAATATATTAAAAGAGCTTATACAGCATTAGGAAAATGCAATGCTTGGCAGTTGTGAAAAGTGCTCAAGAGCATGACCAGGCAAATAACTCAGATTGAAATTATGTCCTCAAAATAGCAGGATTTTTAATGAAATGGTAATATTCAATTCAGCTCAAATATTTGTTGTTGCATTCATTGTCAGTAAGGACATATATTGGTACTCTGCTTTTGGGGTGCAAGTTGGCCTTATATAACAAGAGTTATTAAATCCTGTATCTTTTGACCCAGAACTTCTACTTGTAGGATAATCCTAAATGAGGAACTGATCCAAATGATCATTGAGATTTCAAGAGATGATCCTAAATACAGAAAAAGGTTTATCTATCCAGATGGTCTTTATGATAATAAAAAGTTGGAAACAACTGAATACTCAATAATAGGGAGTAGTTGAATCAGCTGTAATACGTTTATTTGAAGGAATTTAATATAGTCACTAACATATCTACATAGGACTTATCGTGACATAAGACAAAGGTTTTATAATATAAAGGTCAAAAATGCATGCTACAAAATTACATTTATCGCACAGTAGAACCATGTTTAAAATTCTACCCTCAGAAATTAGACTGGAAATTACACCCTGGAAGATTACTTTAAGATTATGGGTAGAGTTTTCCCACCTAATTTTCTCTCTTAACAAAGTTTAGATAATGAGTATGCATTCTTATGTTTGATAATCAATATTTAATAATATGATTTTAATATGTAAGATAAATAATTGACAGTAAAAGTCCATCTATCATAAAAAACACCTTTTGAACATTTAATTTTGAAGGCCACCAAAGAAAATAATATTTGAAGGAAATGTGAGGAAGTGAATAAAAGTCTGAAAAATTCATTGTTCATTTCACCAGGATTTTAATCCTGACCACATCAGATGAAACACTTTAACTAATTTCGAAAAAATATAGTGGATCATAGCTCCATAAGGCAGAGATCCAGTCTGCTTCAGCTATGTATCAGCCCCGTGGGCAGTGGTTAGAGTATAGAAGGTGGTAAACGATGGATCACCAACTGGTTTCATTGGAAGGACAACAAGGAAAAGGTCAGTATGGTGGACATCTTTGGATTTGCCTGTTTAGCTACTGTCCCTCATTTTTCTGTCAAAAGCCTGCAGTTGTCTTTGGGCAATGACTTCCCCACTACTTTTTGCCTATGTGGTCTGACTTTATTTAGGTTTATGTGCAATGCCAGTGGGATTGTTTTGCTTGAACAACTGGAACAACACATACCTAGCTCTTCCAGCTATGGGTTGCTAAACCATTAGAAAGTAATCTGGGAGTTTCTGGTGGCATCTTTGCCTCCACACTGAGAAAATGGAATGACAGTGAAAACAACACTAAGAAAGGCAGAGCTGGAGATGGAAAGAGCCTCTGTCTGGCTGACGTCAATCGATCACTTGGCTTGAGCTGAGCCTGCATCTAGGATGTCCGGGACTTTCCAATGATATGACCTAACCAATCCCTTTATCCTCAATACTTCGGGTTTGTTTTTTTCTCTTAAGCCAGTGTGAGTTGGGTGTCTGTGCTGATTAGACAGAGTTCTAAGTTGTACAGAGATGTATGCTGAGATTTCTTTTCATATGCCTGCCAACAGTTGATAATAATGGGAGAGGGTCATTTTATGTAAAATCAATGAGCATTCATGCAACGGCCTTAAGAAATCATTGCTAGTAATCATCAGTGCCTGTGGGTTCCTTCCAATTTTAATAACCTTTACTCAGATAAACATCTGTGAGTCTGATGGAACTGAAGGGGCTTTCCACTGCAATACACTGAACTTTTGGGACTCAAGATGTGTTGTATAGCTAACACTTCTTTTTTCTTGTTCACATGCTTCCATACTCCCATATTAAAATCACCCACCTTGTCTTATGCCTAGAGTTTCTGTTCTCCTCAGTCATGTGTATTTAACACAAAGTGCCTTATGCGTTCATTAAGGTGTACACCATTCCTACCCATCCACGAGTGGCCTGCTGTTTGATCTTTTAGAATAATCTGGGTCACCTGATAGAGATAATAATTCTATCAGTAAGTGGCTCTTCTGAGGCCTTGAATTTATTCATAAACATCACTTTCTGCAAGTTAGCTATGCACTAACATCTCTTCTAAAGTTTGTCACTGTACTTCCATAAGACACTTAGAAATTCATAGGAAGGCATGCTTTCTTGACATGCCTTATGCTAAAAACTAAAGAACTTCAAGGTCATGTGGGGCTTTAGATTTAAATATTTCTCTGTATGACCATAAATATGTGCTGTAAAACAGGATATGTAATAGTTACATATTTATTATAAATTCTTCACTTCTATAGGAGTCTTTGCACTAAAAATGCTCATTGTCTATGCTTAATGTCTCTCTAACTTGCTATTTAATAATAGCTACAGTGCCGCTTTTTACCTCATATTTTGAATAAGAAAGAGACCTGTATTTGTGTTCTTCTCCACAAAGTGTGCCTTTTAAAAATTTTTGATTTGTTTTCTTTTTTTCTGTTTATAGAAGGACTACTTTCTCTGCTCATCTCCAAGCAGAGAAGTAATGCCCACCACATGGAGCCTTAAACATTTGTTCAGTGAATAAGTCTCTTTGTGTATCTTTAGATAGACTTTACATGAGAGACCTTGAATTTGCAGTGATTTTGTTTGCTTTGTTTGAAGTACAGTCTCTTTAATTTTTGATTGCACACCTTAGCAATTATAAGGTGTTAAACATTGGTACTTGCTATGGGCCAGACACTGGTCAAAGTGCTTTCAGTGTCTGTCACATTTATCCTCATACTAACCTATACTTTGGCAGCTCTTAGTATCCTCATGCTATAGATGAAGAGATGAAGGCGTGGAAAGGTTAAGTAACTTGCCTAATGGTGTATTGCTCATAAGTGGTGAAGCTAGGAGTTGAACCTGGATAGTCTTGCTGGGGAGTTTAAGCCCTTAAGAATTGAACTACACTATCACTCAATTATGCTGTTAATTAAAATAAACAAAATACAGCAAACACACATAAAAATAAAATAGATCTCATCCTGAATAATCTGATGAGAGGAAATTGGAAGAGATAAATTTAGTTTCATTTAACTTGATTTTAAGGTAATCCATTTTATTATAATAATAAATTGTTTTCCTATTAAAGTACTTAGGTTTTTAAGGAAATCTTTGTGTATAAGAAGCAAGTATGGGAGAAATACTACTGATAAGACCAGTTTGCGAACCAATGACTTAGAGTTGACTTTTGTACAAGTTTTTCTATTACTTTCAAGAATGAGAGACATTGTGAGAAGAAAACACATAGCAGGCAGGCTTAAAGAAGTAGCATCCAGAAAATCAATTTTCTAGAACTGTGGGGAGTATTCTGAATTTTCTTAACTTAGTGGTGCTTTGCATCTCTTCAGCAGGCTTTTATGTGCTAATTTTTTCAGTATTACCAATTTAATTTTTGAATGTGGTCTTTCCCATTTCAGTGGAGAATGTCAGAAAGTATGTAGGTATAATGACTTCATTAACTGGAAAATGTATCCCCACTTTCAAGGACTGGGGAGCTTGAGCCTTTGAATTCTTTGAGCTACAAGTATAGTTAGATATACTCTTAGATAACTATGCTTGAACATATGCACAGATGGGATACACTTAGATTTACACAGATACACATAGGTAATTGGTCCTATTTCTATATTTGCATTCTTTTCTTTTCTCCCAAAATATCAAATATTAAAAGATCCAGTTACCATGATTTTATTATTTTTTTTGAGTGGCTGTGCCTTTGGCCATAAAATACTGCAAGGTATCTTTTAGTTCTTGTCCCAGGGTCTTTTATTTCCCAAATCTTCCTGGCCAACTTCCCAACTTCCTGGAGTTCATGCACAATTTACGTTTGTACCCACGGGCAGGAAAGGTTAATAAGGCCAAGAAGGAGGGGGTGTGTGGGAGTGCATAATAAGTAGGGAGGACTTCAGAACATCAACCTGGGGGGATGGCCAAAGTTATGTTTTTATTTTTATCCCTATGTGCAGGAGGGAATTGCTCCTAGTGTCAGATAAGCAGAAGAAAATTTTTCATTCCTCCCTCCTCAGCCAAGGGGCATTGGCTGTACCTCTACTTCTCAGTTAAACGTGAAGTAGGGATATAAGTAGCAAGAGCAGGAAGAGAAATTTCACATATAAAAATTTATAAGTTAGTTTAACAGCCATTTTACTTAACTGTAGAATTACTCTTGCAAAAGACTCCAGATGTCTGCAGCATTCTAGAACGGATGAAGAAGTATGGTCATCACACTTGTAAGTACGGTTTATTAGTCTCTGGCTTATTGTTCATCAAGACAGACTTCTCATATGTGTAAGCATCATGTTTTGGTCCTTTGCAATATATTGTTATGTATCTATCACCAAAATAGCAGAAGAGAGTGAGGAGGGTGGGACTCCGTGGCTGTTGGGGCTAGCTCTCCACGCTCTGAGGGGTGATGGGTGCAGGAGGGCTACTTTCTCTGGGTCTATCATCTAAAAAAAGCCCTCATTGGGCTAGTGGGGAGGCTTCACTGAAATATCTGTCACGGTTCCTGATTCTTAGCAGTGGTTCAGTAAATACAAGTTTTGGTTTCCTCTCTATTCCCCAGAATAAGCAATTATCACTGGAAAACATGTACTCTCCTTTCCTAACTTCCATCACTGCCATTGTGTGCGGCTGAGAGCAGACATGCAGAGCTGTGCCGGGAGAAACGGGGCTGAAGTCTTCGCCGCAAGGGTCATTAGTTCAGTCAAACACTGAATTCGACAGAATACTGCACTTTCTGGCTGGGATATGCATGTAATGGAATGGAGCGCTTTTAAAGAGAATTGTCTCAGATGATAGTTGTTCTCCAAAAAAGGTAAAAAAATACCCTAAGTAACAGAAAGAATGCAATAAGAAAATTATAACCCAGGTCTTTCTTTATTCTCTTACTGTCATGAGGCCTCTGGTAAGTTTCTTGTGACACCTAGAGGATCAACCACCGTGGACAATGATGGGGAGTGGACACTATGGTCCATAAAGTTGCTGCTGTGGAGTGGAGCTGAGATCTGGCAGTATGGCAGCTCTTGGGCGACAGGCTACACCTAAACGCTTAGATGGGGAGATAGCTTCTGATGGATGTGATCACACAGGCAGGTGTCTCCTCATGTGCCAATAGCAGCTGAGGAGGCATCACTTCCCTGCATGGAGTTCACGCACAATTTACGTTTGTACCCAGGGGCAGGACAGGTTAATAAGGCCACAAAGGAGGGGGGTGTGGGAGTGCATAATGAGTGGGGAGGACTTCAGAGCATCCACCTGGGGGGGTGGGCGGAGGGCTGAGGATGCAGGGCGTTCCCTCTTGCTGCTGTCCATGTGCTAGTGGCAGGAGAAGTTTTGAAAGCTGTGAGGAGGAGCTAGTGACTGGGTTTGGGGATGTTTTGTACCCCACCCTCCCCACTTGTAGGAAAACCTCTTTACATTCAGAGGCAATAGAATCGGAAGGAGGAGGACTGACCCGGGACCAGGAGGAAAGCTGGTCTCCTGCCCCTCCTGTCGTTGTCTCACTTGCTTCCTGCGCCACGGCGGCAGAAGGAACCCCACACGGGGCCAGCCGTCGGGGTGTCTGCTGAGGTCACCCGTGAGCCCGAGCTGCCTAGTGCCCAGTCACCATCCCTGGCCATTGGGACCACTCCTGATGGCTGCTGTGGCCGCTGCCCCTGGGAGCATCTTCTGTAAGCAGCTCCTCTTCTCTCTCCTGGTGAGTAACAGCCAGCAGCTCAGGCAAGTCAGGCATGTTTCTACGTGCTTCCTCTCTCCAGTTTGGGCTTGAAGAGGGTAGGAGTGGGAGTGGAAGGCAGAGAAGATACACAGGGGAAACAAAAACAGATCTGAGAAAATCCCCAGGGAGATGGAGGGACTTGTGACCCGCGAGAGCAGCGTCCTGCTTACCCTCCAGATGCCCGGGGCCAGGAGGCCAAAGCCGGCAAGGGAATCCCAGTTCAGTCGTGCTGGGCTGTTTTCTTAGGAGTAGTGGGATGCATTCCTTACTGAGGCATTTGGCCAGAATGGTTCTAAGGCTGATTTTGCTACTAGTCATTGAATAAACTGTAGTTATGGGACCTGCTTAGTTTCACTGAACTGCAAGAGGAGAAAGGATTCTGGGTAATGATGGGAATTATCCAGGACTTTCTTAATTTTACACATGAGGAGCTAAAAGAAGGGCAAAACTCCTAGTTCATGCAAGGGGCTCAACTTGAGAAAAAACGGTAAAGGAAAATGGCACAGCCATTGAAAAAATACCATTAGTTTGGCCTCCACATACATTTTTAATAGCTGTGTAACTGTGTACTCAGGTGGTAATTTTTCTTTGGTGGGGTGAGGGGAATCACCCCAGAGCTCCATCTGGCATTTCTGAGCTGTGAGAGTCCTTTTTTATTTTTTCAAATTATATTTTCAGAATTTAAAGATTTTACCATAAGGGAATAAATGTTTTCTTCATATAAATAATATATGGTGTGGGGTTGGTGGTCACATTCTCATCGTGTTACTGCCTGAGGGAAAAATACTCAGAGACCATCTTGCGTTCGTCTTAGGTAAAATGAGATGGAAGCTTTCCAAAGGAGTCACTCTGGTTTTTTTGCTTCTGGTCTCTGCTCTGCCCACCCTTTGGTGAACCCCCTTTCCATCCGTCCTTGATTGCCAGAATGACTAAAAGGGTGTCGGGCTCCAACTCCCTCCCAATCACCCAGCTGCTGATTTAACCTGAAGAACTGAAGCAGTATTTCTGGAAACCTCCATTGGTTCTACCTGCAGAGACAAACCAATGAAGTGGAGGTCCTGGCACAGGAAGGAAGAAGATGGGTGTGGGGAGTGGGAATGTGGGATGTGGGTGTATCCTCTGAGAATAATGTATGTGTACCTATATGTATATGTATATACACATACATGTGTGTGCGTGTATATATCCAATGGCACAATTCTCTTTCCACATCATGTATTTAGACCATTACTAGTAAAATTCTTTATGCTCAGAAGGTTATTTAGATATGTTAGTTCATTCCTTTGCACTAGGAATGAACATTTAAGAAAGTCAAATAAATAAAATGACTTATGGTTTAAGAAGAGGTTATTTAAATTAAAACTGAATACATATGTAACTTTTAAATTCCAGCTTTTGATATTATCCACCTAAAAGAGTTTTTGTAAAATTACAAATTATTTAAATAGGTTGATACAATATATACACAGACTTGAGTTGGAAAAGAAGTGTAGCCCCATATTATGGCTGAAAATTCTGTCTTTCCTTCCCCCAAGTAATGGGTCCCCTAGTTAGTAATATGTCCTCAGAGAAAAATTAATCATAACATTAACCTGTTTTGGGGAAATCTAGCTCTACTTTATTTCACATTTAAATAATCAAAAAGCAGTCATTTTGATAAAAAGAAGAGGAAGGAAATAAATGGAAAATGCCAAAAAAGAAGCAAAATATGTTTGCACTTATAGAGACTTTTAAACTGATAGTTTTTCTTTTTCAGGTAGCTTCTGTCTTCTTTCCTTGAACTGCCAAGCTTTTTAAAATAATAGTTGTGCCTTGAATTTAATTAAAAATGTTTCCCCTGTCGAAAGCTGTTTTCTGTATTTTGAAATATGTTTCTTTTTAGTCTACTTTTTTAATTTGAAATCATTGAAACTTTGAAGTTTATGCTAAGCCAGTCCAAGGAGTGATTTGAGATCAGTGACTATTTGTGAGCATTGGTTCTTTTGAGGTTAAAAAATCTTCAGATATTTCCTAGACTTAATCAACTGTACCCAAATTGTTTGGGGCTGTGAAAATGATTTGTGTACAAATATGTGATTATTACATTCCAGAGTTAAGTACTTTATGCTAAAAAATCAGAATGACATATATAATGACCTTAGAGAAGATAACCCCTATATAAAAACAATGGTTTGTAATACATTTTCTTGAAATTATGCAATGTGATTTAGGTTTTAAGAACTGTTCACCACTTTAATTTTTTCATTGATGCTAAATGACTGTGGTGCCCTTACAGCTACTTTCCTTTTAAAAAAATTTGACAAATATTGAAGGACTAGAAGATTAGTTTGTTTTGGAAATTGAAATCTTTTTATCAGTAGCACAAAACTGCATTGTAAAAGTTTGTGACCAAATATAATTCCTGTTTTTTTCTTTTTTTCTTGAGGTTTTACTGTTATTTTGTGATGCTTGTGAGAAAATTTCTCTTCAAGTTCCTTCTCATCTTCAGGCTGACACACTTGTAGGCAAAGGTGAGAACCATTTCTAAGAATTTCATAGTTTCAGCTTCTACATTTAGCTTCAAGCTGCTCTTGTAAATTTGGGATAAAAGCCATAAAGTAGCTACTTGGCATTGAAATTGACATCAAATGAAAGGTGGACTATTTGTTTTCCGGTAGTGGTTAGAGACGATTAAAATACCAAGTTAGTTATATACTTTTCTTGCCAGAAAAATGAGCAAACATCAGAGGGCTCAATTAGCTTAGCTCAGTTCAAATACAGTAAGTCACCAAAACTCGAAACGTATTTTAATTCATATTGACTAATCTGCTGCCAAAATTCCAATACTCTTCAACTGATTACATACAAAACAGGTTTGTCAAAATTTAAATGTTTTGAAATAGAATTTGGGCTTGAGGTTGATTCCTGTGAGCAAGTATCCACCCAGAATTTATGTGGTGTATTTCATACGACAGCTTGTGAAAGTCAAATAAAATTTCAGTGTCTTCCTTTCACTGCCATCCTTGAAGCACAGGCTGATTTTTCCAAGCCCAAGAGTAACATTCCTTTCATAAGGTTTTTCAGTGGCCTTAAGTTTACATTTAGAAAAATACACCTTCATGCAGAAGTGGGCTCCTTCCCCAGGACAGACTTAGCCCAGTGCTTTGAGGTTTTAAATCAGTCCCTTCCTTGTATCTTTTAAAAACATTGTTAAGATATAGTGTTGACTCTGAAGACACATAATAAATATGCAAAACATGTTAAATATGAATCTGTAAAGGAAATGTTTTGATGGTAACCACAATACTATGGTAATACTAAGTATTATCAAAGTATAGACCAGTTTTCTTCTTTTTTTTGCTAAACAGTTTTAACTACTAAAGATTATTGCAATCAAATTCAAAATCTTCTGATGTCATAGTTATACTACATGTTGCAGAAAAGAACGAATTTGTGTATATATGTACAAACCCATACATAAGAGTTAAGATAGAAACAGTAAATCCAGTGACACTAAGAAAGTATTTTAGGTCTATTCATAAATTAATTTATGATGAAAGGAGTGGGTTTTGACTCCATAAATTTATTTAATTTTCAGGGCCCCTAAATTTTAGAATAGCAGGTACTCAACACATTCCTGGTGTAACCACCCTCTTTTCCGCTTCTCCTGCACAATTCACGGTTGTCACTCCTGTAAAACTTGTTCTATTCTTGCTTTATCTTACAAATGACTGTGCAATTCTCCCCTGCAGCGAATCTGAAGGCGTGTCTCCCGTCGGCCAGCCTGATCCTGTCAAGTGATCCCGACTTCAGAGTTCTAGAAGATGGCTCTATTTACGCAACACGTGATCTCACTCTGTCGTCTGAAAGGAAGAGTTTCTCCATTTTGCTTTCTGACAGCCAGAAGCAGGACCAGAAAGAGATAGAAACTGTACTGGAAGCAAGAGAGAAGAAGGTATATTAGGCAGACTTGAGCATAATAACCTGCCGAAAAGAGTCCTTCATTTCATATACTTTATTCGTTGCTAAAATCATCGTTTTGAATGCTCCCCTGTTTGTCCATCCCCTGCAGTCAACACAGACATGGACTCTTCTAACAAGTGTTACAGTTCCTCACAAAATGGTGTAAAAAGGAACAACTGTTGCCAGGACGCACAGTCAGAGCCCCTGAGCGTTGAGGAGTTACCCCAAAACGGACGCCCACCCCGAAGGCCGCGGGAGGGGTGGGCCTGAGCTCAGTGAACAAGGGCAGGCGGAGGGCGCAGGGCTCCACCCCGAGTGGCTCTTTCCCAAGTAACTGTGGTTTTGAGTCTCTCATTACTGAAGAGAAGAGATTGCCCAGAGCTTGTTCGCATCTGAGTAGAAAATTCTGTGCGGTCGCCCTCTTCAGAGCATGGAGTATGGCCAGGCCGTGTGCCCAGGCCATTGGCTTGCGTGCGTGGTGGCGATCAGGGAGGGAAAGAGAGAGGGCTCCTGGAATCCCATACGTCTCACTTTAGGCAGACTCTGCATGATGAATTTGGTCTCATGAAATAACTTATCAACAAACGATTCGATCTATGAGAGACTTTCCCAGCTAAACTCCTGTCAATTACAAGAGTTTCTCAAGTTTAGAATATGCTTACATTTTCATATGCATTACATATATTACACATTTAGGAGAAGACTTTCCAAACATCATTTTGCATCCAAACTGTAAAGTCTCCGCATCACATAAAATAAAATATACCTGAACAAGTGCCGACCTGTGTCTTTATGTAGGTTACAAATGCACGGCACACTAACCAGTGTTTTAACAAATTCCAGTTGTCCCCTCCTAGAGGAATGGAACCAGTTCTTAAATATTTGTTAGTACATTATCTATTTTTAGGGGGTTTATTCTTTCAAGATGACATCTTTTATCAATGCCCTATTAAGTTCTGGTTGATCAACTGGTTAATAAAGAAATAGGTGAAACTGGTTCTTACCCGTGTGTGTGTGTGTGTGTGTGTGTGTGTGTGTGTGTGTGTGTGTGTGTGTAGATATGGTTTGGGTTTTGTCCACAATACTGTTATCTACAACACTTGTTTTCTTGATGTTGGTTGGTGTGTATGTGACAGTCACAGCTCTTAGAATGATCGGCAATGCTGTATTTCTTCATCTCTCATCAAATCCAGCTTCCTAAGAAGAGACTTGCTAAAGACACAGTTCTCAAGCGCAGCAAGAGACGGTGGGCTCCAATTCCCTGCTCGCTGATGGAGAATTCACTAGGTCCATTTCCACAACATGTTCAACAGGTACATGTCATCTTGCTTCATTGTACGTTAAAATCACTTTGTTTTCAGCACTTTCCATTTGAATGGAATGGGGGCTTTCCCCTGTTGGTACTGATAAGTATCATCTATACCCTAGAGCTAGGGTCTTGCAGAAGACAGCCTGCGGGTTTGATCACTTTCCTCCAGAATTCATAGCTCGCATCTAGAAACATATTCCTATTTTGAGTTTCTGATGCTCTTAGGTCTTCATCCAGGCTCTCCTGAACACTCTACCAGACTTTAGCATTCATGTACAGAGGGCATGCCTACAGATTTTGGGTAATTTGATACTCCTTTTAATTAACATTTATCCTCACAGAAAAGGCGCTTATTTCTGTTTACCAAGAAAGTGGTGTCACTGTTACATAGCTGGCATGTAGACATAAACAAGCTTTGAAGTTCTGCAATTCTTGAAGAACTAACTGTGGAAGGAAAGTTGCATTCTTTGTACTTTTTTGATCACAGAACTTTGCATTCCAAATAATTCGAATTCACTGAAATTGTTAATATACTTTATATAAGAATAAGAATAGTTGACTAAGAATTGCAAAAGTATATTCAACACCATGATTTTTCCATAAACATGCCAATAACTTGGCAGAATTTGGGATCAAAAGATGATAGATCGAGGCTTTGCACATTGTAGAATAGGAATAAGAATTTGAAAACCAAGAGGGAAAGTGAGTAGATTAGCAGAGAAAAGGAACAACAGATGCATAGGAAAGAGGGCAAGTAAGAAAACACACCATCACAAGAGATTGGGTTGAAGATACTTATGGCGTATTTGTCCTTTTTCTAAGCTGTCACTTACTTTATAGGTCCAATCTGATGCAGCACAGAACTACACCATCTTTTACTCCATAAGTGGGCCAGGGGTGGACAAAGAGCCCTTCAATTTGTTCTTCATAGATAAAGACACGGGGGATATCTTTTGTACAAGAAGCATAGACCGTGAGCAATATGAACAGTTTTCGGTAAGATTATTGGATTATTTATTCAGAATTATGTTTTTTCTTATTGATTTGATATTTTTATTGCTGCTTCTTTGCATATTGGAAGAATCAATTATTTGCTTTAATATTTTAAATGCTGTTCATGTGTAACATAAACTTCAAATTTCTATGAATGCTACTGATAAGGAAGGAAAGATAATGGCTATCAGAGGGAAGAAAAGCTGTAGGAAAGAAATGACAGAATTTCAAAGGACAGGTTTTGATCTGTAGAATCCTGGGACAATCAGTGACTAATAACACTTTTATTATTCTCGACTGTGACTGTACTTATAAATCACATGAGAACTTTTTTAAAAACACTGATGCTCTGGTCAATTCCCAGAAATTCTGATTGTTGTGGGATGGGGCCCAGGCAATTGAAAATTTGCAGTCACCCAAGGTGATTCTAAGTCTATTCTCAGGTTGAGATTTGGTGAGTCAGTCTCTTGAGCAATATTGTGCTTTTCTTTTCTGCTCTCTGTCCTTTGGCAAAGAGAACCTTAGATATTATTTTATTTCTTTAGTAGTCCAAAATAAACTTACCAATTCATCTTCTCTATCTAAGCTCAGTAACCCAAAGAAATATCCTAACTCTTCTGAAAATTAAATCCTGTTTTTTCTGTTTTAAACGTCACACATCTCCTGAGTGGGCTGATGTCTCATCTGACGTACAAGAGAAATTCACAGTGAGCTCCAGAGTGATGGTGAATGGAACTCTTTATGTACTTGGTATCTTGAATTATGAAAGAGTACAGGAAAGGAGTTCTTTGCTAAAGTAGCATATAAAAAGGAAAATTATCCAAAAGTACCATCTTAGCAGACACTGGAAAGAGGAGGAATTGGTAGCCCCATGAGGCAGCCATGGAGTTACGGTCACAGGGATAGGGGCCGGGGGGCGGAGTAGATAGCCAAGTGTTCAGGGCAGTGCCATCTGCAGTAGAAGGGCCCTTGCTGAAACAGAAATTAACGAGAGTAACAACACACCTTGGCTGGAGCGTTGTTTGCAGCTAAGAAGGAGAGAAAGGCGAGGCTGGAGCCCATTAGTAGAGACCAGAATGTGAAGGACCTTAAAACTCATGCCAAGGGCCCTAACCTAAGGATATCAAGGCACTATTTATAGGAGTGAAATTTTGAAACAACATAAATCTTGCACTTTAGGTATTCATAATTAAATATAGTGGTTGGATTAGAATGACGTATTTCCTATAATTTTATGCCTTCATCCAATTCTTCAGATAAACATACTTTACTCATAATAATATTGAATTGTTACTTTATGTAGGCTTTTATAGGAGAGGTATACTAAGCATTATTACAAATATTTTGATCCTCTATCAAGAAACCAGATCATTGATAAATATATATGTATGTATCTATACACACACACACACACACACATATATATATACATTCATATGTATGTAAATATATAAGTCCTCTGCCACTTTTATAGCTCCTGCTCAAGAAGAAAAGATCTAACACTAGAAATAACTCTCAAGGAGAAATAAAAAGTTGCGTACGCTGTGTGCTGGAATGACTCCTCATTTCTTATTTTGCTGCTAACATCCTGTTTATGGACCTTTGAGATTCAGCTGCTTCCTACTGATCAGTCTGGTGTCTGTCCTGGCTTCTGATGGGAGCCTTGCCAGAGGGAAGGGGGGGCAAATAGTTTATCATTAAAATAAGTAACTTGTTATTTTTTGACATCTTTTAAAGGACAAAGGAATACCATGGTTTAGAATTTATGCTTAAAGTTGGGCTTTTGAATAACTTCTCCTCCAGAATTACCCATGTTTGTCTCGCTCCCATTAGCCTGGTTAAGATTGAATTAATATTGAGAGACACCACATCGCAAACTAGTAAAATTCACAGAAGGAAGTGTAACAGGTGGAAATGTGAGACGTATCATAAAGTCACTTAGAGCAATAGAGCATGCGGGCCTTCTGTGCTAAAGCTAAAAGTGTGTCTGCTTTTCTATCAAATCAATTTCACTTAACTGTTTTATGCTGGAGAGCTTATTTCTCTGGAAATCAGTAGATCTTCAGTAACTGCACTTGCCTTTTAGGCTTGGACAGGTCACAGCCTCCCAGAGCCCCTCTTCTCTGTTTTATGGGCTGTCTTACCTGTGTCAGAGCTGGGGTGATCATTAAATGCCATGCCGTTGGTGATATCACTACATAAACTGTAAAGCTCTCTAAAGATACTGTAATGATGGATCACAAAAACACATACTCCAGAATTTTGTCCTCAGAAGTGGGGATTTTGATGGAATTTCCCAATTCTTTGCTTTCATATAACCCGTATATATGTTATTTAATCTCACTGATTATTGAGAAAACAGCAGCCATGGATCTAATTCAGTACATACCCTTACTGAACTCCTATTCTCTCTCTAGCCCCATGTTGCCTTTTGTTTAATCTTGGCTTGTAAAGATTTTTCTGGGTGAATCACACCATTATTGCAGTTAGAGGAGGTTGCCTTAAACTATTAAATTCATCTAATCTTTTAGGGATTCAGATAAGGCCATTTTTTCAAGTTTTGCAAAGAATTGCAGAAGAAGAAGGTTTTCCTCAGTAATGCCAATGAAAGAAAGCAGCTGTAACTACTCCCTTGGAGTGTTGAGGAGAATCTGTACCTTTCATAAATCCACAGGGAAAAATTGATTTCAGTCTGGTCCCTTCTTACCTATCCAGCCAGAGTCTTACTATCTTGCAACATACGATTCTTTTCCAGACACAAGTCTACCCATTGTCTTTATGTATGTGTTGCTAATCACATTCTGTTCCTGCTCAGCTTCAGCGTCATGCTCTCCGCCTTCCTCTCCTTCGTCTACACTGTATCTCTTCCTACAAGGCCAAGCTCAAGCTCCATCTCTTATTGGCAACTATTTGCATCTTCCCAAGGATAAGAGCAATTTCAGCAAATTATAGTGCTAAAGGGCTAAAAGAGATGAGATTCTTCAAGCTACAAGGCTTCAAGTGAGAAACAATATATCAATAACACACACATGGAATTTAAATAATGCTTTTCTAACAGCTAAAAATATGAACAATTTCAAAGTCTAATATTCTATATTAGACTTATAATAATATTTAAGTATATGATTGTTGCTTTTAATATAAAATAATGGAAGCTAAACTGCAAAACAATTTTTTCTGAGTTTTTTTGAAACTGTTGCTGTGGTGACTAAACAAGAAAATATTTATAATTAGTTTCTTTAGTATATGAATATAAGTAGATTCTCCTAGGGAGCTAGGCTGTGCTTTAAAGTTTAGCTATATTCCTAGGTTAGATCATCCTCCTCACACAAATGATTTCAATTTTGAGATTTTTATTTTGGAGATCCTTGGTCTGTTATTAGAGAAAAATAAAACCAGTGCCCTGAAATCACACCTGAGACAAAATCACTATGTCTGAATCAATGGATTGTTAAGTAATTATATTAATGTGTAGTTAAATATCAAAACATATTATTATTTCAAACTACAAGTATTTATATAATAGGAAGCAGATGAGTATCTTCATTTCTGATAAAGAGAAAAACTAACAAAAGTTAGTATATAAATTATAGCAGAATGGACTTAGGTTAGATAGGGACATATTTTAATGCCAGTGTGATGAGATAGAAGCATTTATTACAAGTGATTCCATAAAATGTTTATGACACTTTTTATAGGCAGACAACTTAAGGGATAGTTTGTCTTCCTAAAAGGGAATGTTGGACAGAACTGAATGAAAAAGCTATTTATTGAAGAATCGCCCAAATGTCAGTGTCTCAGGCTTTGTCCCTGAGGACAATTGTAGTTTAAGAGGGATATAAAACAATTGCAGTTTTCTATCTAAAAATCTCATAGTGGCAGCAGTTTAGAGAAAGGAAAATTGATATCAAATATGACTTCATAGCAAACATTCATTTCAAATTCATATCAAATATTTTGAAACAAAGGGAGAGATTATTAGGAAGGCTGAATAGTGACATCCAGATGTGATGGTGGTGGTGATGGTGGCGAGTGATACACCCCTGTATTCCTCTCCAGAGTTCAGAATTTATTGAGAAATAAGATATAGCGATCAGAGTGATGGAAATCAAAGTATGTTCTATTACTGGAGAAGCCCACCTGGGGGTTGTTTGGTAAAACGTAATATGGGAAGAGAGAGAACATGGATGGTTGTGTTAGCACCTCCCACCTGAGTCTGGAGGCTCATTCCTTTCTCTGCAGGTTAGGACAAGCAGTGAAAATGGAATGTTGCCTTTGAACACAACAGTAGGAATGTTGTGGTTCCTTTGAACCACAGTGAGAGCTCACTGATCTGGTCAGGGAGTATCATGATTCCAATTGTGTATTATGAAAATGAGCCTAACTCCTGAACACTGCCTAGATGGGAGAAGTTCAGTTAGAACAATGCCAGAAGAATTAATAGAACACATAGGATACATTTAGAGTCACCTGAGAACAATGGCCTTGGGGACAGAAATGAGATGGTGGATGGTAGGGACCCAGAAATGCTGTGATCACTAGAACTTGGCAACTGACTGAGAAGGCTGATGAAAGAGTGGGGAGTTAGATACCTGGGGCTCTAATCCTGGTTCATTTTGGAAGATGGCTACAGTCGGGAAATCAGGAAGAGCTCATTGTAGTGAGGAACTGAGTTAAAAGAGTTTGCTTTGGGCAAGCTTAGTTGGTCCTGTCATTGAAGGAAATCTGTCCAACTCCACAACCATTTATTGAACATTTACTATGCATTAACAACAAAGGAAGAATGGAGAAATAATTTGATGGTGTTGGAAGGGAAAGGACATTAAATCAAGGTATATCATTGGTCAAGGTCAAGATGTATCATTTTGAAATGGAATTTAGAATGTGTATATGATTTTATGAGCATTTTTTATTGTGTAAGAAGTACATGTTTATGATAGAAAAATGAGAAAATGCAGCTAAGTAGAGAAAAGAATTCACAATTGAATCACTCAGAGATAGTTGCTATGTATTTATATGTATATACAAATCTGTAAATAAATAGAACCACATTGTTCATAAACTTTTAAAAAATACTTGATATTAGCCTAACTGGGGGAGGTCTACGTGCATTCCAACAAGCAGAGCAGCATGCAGTTAACGTAGGTGACAGAGCGGCACCATGCAGCCAGTGTGCCCATATTTGGTGGGAGAATAATGAGAACCTGAACCAGGAATGAAGCCATGTGGCAGGCATACACTGTGTCGTTGCCCTGTCACGTACATCCTGAACTACATAGACTTCTGTGGATGACTTTTTTAGGCATTACATCTTTCCCTAGCTGCTGGTTTAATGTGGTATGTTGCTGGTCCTTTGAAAATAGGCTGATGGTGTCCACTTGCCTTTCAGCTCTATGCCTACGCAACAACTGCAGATGGCTATGCCCCGGAGTACCCACTCCCCTTATTGTTCAAAGTTGAAGATGATAATGATAATGCCCCCTATTTTGAAAGCAAAGTGACTATCTTTAAAGTACTTGAAAATTGCCGACCTGGTAAGTTCACCTCTTTGGAAAACACTAGGTTTTTGCTTCAAATGAATTCCTCAGTGTTTTAGAACATAATTATGCAAAACATTTTTAAATGACTGAATTTCAAGGATATTCTACATACATCTTTATAGTTTTATAAGATGATATACTCTTCAAAGGCAAATTCTTTATGCTCATTTTCCTATACAGCTGGTGAAGGCAGCTGATACATAAAGTTACTGTTAGGTTAATCCACAATGAATATGATAGGGTAATAGACAAATATGGGTTACATTGTCTATTCTGACCACACACATGTGTGTTATAGATGCATTTATAAAGCAATAAGTAACTTGAATCTTTACAAAGTTTCAATATATTTTCAAGGACCCAGAAATATATCACGACTTGGAAATGCTTATCTGACTTACAACAACATATACATTGCTTTTTGGCATATTTTCCAAACAAAATAAAAAAAAATTAAACTGATTTGATGCTGTAGGCAGCCAACATTATGACCTTAGGCAAACCCAGGGATATAAAAGGCTGTCACATTCTAAATTAAGAAAAAAAATTTGCAAGAGACATTGGTTCTTACGCCTCCACCATTCTGCTGCCATTATATATGTATGTTGAATGTTGTTCTCCTACAATAAGTGGTTTGCTAAGGCAAACATTTCCAGTACTCTGATTCCTGGGTGCACAGCTTGTCCAGATGATACCCAGACTGGTGCATACTGTTCGTGTCTTAGGTGTATTAATAATTATTTGCGTGTATTAAAAACTGAGCCCTTTTATTAAAATATAAAAGCATAAGGTCCTTATTTTGCAAAGCTGTGCTGTTCCTCTAATTAACATTATCAGTTTGGCTCCAAAAGAAACAAGATACACAGAGAAAACGGCCCATAAACTGAGGTGGTGGATGGGGGAAGAATTTGAGAATCATTGTTATCAGGAGTGGGGTGGGTGTTCTCATATACATAGAATACAAATCATGTCATTCACAACAGCCACGTAACAGAAGTGCTGCTGTCAAGGGAGCTTAAAGTTTTGGAATTCGAGCATTCAGACACTCCTCCATGTTTCTGTAAAATTAACTTACTTTGATTTAAAGAGAATAATATACAGTAATGGTTTGATTTTATTTTTGTTTTTAATTCAATCATATTGCCATTTAAAATTTCTGACAACATTGGATTCATCTAAACAGGAACTTCCATAGGACAAGTGACTGCCATAGACCTAGATGAACCTGGCACTCTGCATACTCGTCTGAAATTCAGAATCTTACAGCAGATCCCAGACCATCCGAAGCATTTCTCCATACACCCGGACACAGGCGTCATCACCACAATTTCCCCTTTATTGGACAGAGAAGTACTGGATTGATTAGTTAATTTCCCAGCCCCTAAGCTACGTTTACACTCATAATGAATACCCAGAGCAGTGCAGCAAGGCCTGCTGCGTGCGACTCTCCACGCCCGCCTCTGTGCTGCTCTGGGGATGTCCTTTGTCCCTGCAGAGATTTGGGGCAGACGAGAGGTAGTAGTTGAGGTCTCATTGAAGATCACATACTCAACCTGATGTGTGGCTGTGAAAATAGCTTCACGTTTTGAAATGTTGTGTTAGACAGCTTCCCATTGTACTAATTGACCAATCTCTTGTCCCATATTTGTACTTACCATGGCTTTTTTGGGAAAGAAATATATATCAGAAAAGGGGATTTGTAAAATAATCCAAACCTGAGCAATGACTATGAGAATTGCAAGATAAAGGAAATAGAAGTGTTCATCAATGTTCCATTTCCCTTTTTTTCAGAAATGCGATACATACCAGTTGATAATGGAAGTGCGAGATATGGCGGGCCAACCTTTTGGGTTATTTAATACAGGAACGATTACTATCTCGCTGGAGGATGAAAATGACAATCCACCATGTTTTACACAAAATTCTGTGAGTATATCTCTGTACTCATTTACCAAGTTCTTTCATTTTTTCAAAAAACAAATCTGGAATTTGGTAGCTCTGTGAAATTAACACATCTTGGTTTTAGTAGTTACCACTTAGAAATAGCAAATGCCAGAAAATACTATTTCTGTAAAAACAATTAAAGCAGCAATTTCTCCTGGCTTATGGGGAAAGAACTACTCTCTTGGCCATCTAAGAACTTGTTAGCCTTTGAGGCCATAAATGTATTCAGTGTTTTCTTGGAGGCCAAGCTCCAGTATCAGATTCCTTAGATTTAAATTCCTTATCTAGGTTGAAGGAGAAGAGGCCCTCTCTGGTATCCTTTGCACTTCAACTTAACATGAAAATGGGACTAGCTTTGTATCTTCTGCTCTGCTGGGAAGTCACTCATACAGGCTGGTCCGCCACCATCTATCTGCAGGCTCTTCCTGTATCATGTATGAGCAAACTTCCACTTAGAAAGTACACAATACAATAAATACAGTATAGGATGATGTCTGCAGGAAATGGTTCTTATTCTTTGAAGTTTTATTGAGTAATCTTCATTTTTTTAATTAATCTATACAAGAGTACAAGTCAAAGAAGTGAAAGCCTGCAGTGATAGGCACATTCATTTTTTATGACAATTTTTATATTAATTCCTACAACTTGTAAAGATACATTTTATCCCACTATTTCATATGAGAAAATGGAAAGTCAGTTAAGTAACTGGCTTGTGATCTCATACATACAGACCATGTAAGAAGAAAAACTGGGATTAGAATCAAGATCTCTTATGCTCTCATGACCTAAGATTGTCATCCTTCTGTAAATTCATTTTACATTCTAGAAAGTCTCTGATTTGCTAATTCTTTTAGTCTTTTAATATCATGTGCTTCCATAACCATACTTCTTTTTTTAGGTATGGGATGGGAAACTATGATTTAATTTCTCGAAAAAGGAAAACCTTCTTCTTTAAAGTGTTTGCCAGTGAATCAAAAATAAATTTTTTAAAAATGGCTTAATAACAAGTCTTCTGGTTATAATAATAAATCATTGTAGGTTTATAATTATCTATAAATTGAAAGCTTCATATATTAATGAAAAGCATTTATTAGGTACTTGCTATGTCTAAAAAATATCGACTGTAAATAGACTGTAAATAAATCATAGACTGCAATTATTGTAGAGATTCAGTATAGAGACAAATCTGAGGGCTTATATGATTAAGAAAATCACTTCAAAGAAGCTGAGAAATTAAGACATTAGTCTTTGATGAATGGATAAAATTTGAAAAAGCAATTTATTAAGGAAAGAAAGAAGCTGTGCATTAAATTTGTGAATTCTTCCCAATACATGATTGCACATTTTGTATCACTTTATTCTTTCTCTTTCCACATAAGTTTTATAGAAAATCATATGGAAGTTATGAACTTATAATAATAAGAGGCCATTGTTTCAGTATTTTGCAGAAGTAGAAGAAAATAGAATTGACGTTGAGATTTTACGAATGACGGTTCATGACCACGACTTGCCGAACACTCCTTACTCAAAGGCTATTTACAAGATCCTACAGGGAAATGAAAACGGAAACTTCAAAATCAGCACGGACCCAAATACCAATGAAGCAGTCTTATGTGTCTTCAAGGTAAACAAAACAATAATCGCACAGATCTTTAAGAAATTCCAACTTACACTTGGGCATTGATATGTACTATACACGCATTGATGTACGTGTGTGTATACATAGTAATTCCTCCTGTATGTATATGACAGAGAATTGCAATGCCATGCTGAAATGATTTACATTGTTTACATAAACTTTGTTATTACAACTATTGTCTTGGTGGTGTTATTTTACCCTCATTTTCTCTCTCAGAGGAAAGGCATAGCAGGTAAAATTTGATTGTTTTATATATGAGGAAAACTACCGCAGAGAAATAGTGAATTAGTGATTGGATATTGGCCTTGGAAGGGGTCTCAGACACTCACTCATCCAAATCCCTTCTTTTATAGACACAAGAGACAGAAACGGAAGGGTCACTATATGCAATCCATCCTCTTGACTTTTCGATTCTTATGCTCATAATTGTAGTTTTACTTCTCTATTCTGTGTTTTATGACTATTTACTAAATATTCAGGAACTATTCCCATGAATCCCTTATATCTGAGGTTGGCAGTGTTTCAGGATTTTTAAATCAACTGCACTTACTGGCTCTCAGCATGATCGCTGCAGCCGGATCCGGCTCCTTTCTGAGTCCTGCCACATCTCCTGCCCTCACGCATCTCTTAGAGACAGTGTGCGCTTTTTTAGACACTATATGCACAGACTGTACTTTCCTCAAAGATTTTTTCAGGAAATTCCTGTATTATGTTATCTATTCTTTTTCTCACTTTCTTTCTGCTCCTTTCCCTCCTTCCCCCCACTCCCTTCTTTCTTCTCCTCTGGGCTTTTGTGTTTCTTTTCCCTTGTTTCCCCTTTTTGGTTATCTTGATAGATTTTTACTCTCTAATCATTTAACTATTGTTTCAGGATTCTTTCTAATTATTCAGTTCAGGACTGAGAACTTGGATTAGGAGCTAAGCAAACCCAAATATAATGTGCTTTGAAAAGATGCTGCTAGAAAGGCGTGTATTTTTGGTTCAGACGTTCACTCGAACTGCTCCATTATAGCCGAGTCTGTGTCTCAGGAATCTCTCCAATTATTTTATGTCCTTTGCTTGGAGGGAGTTGGCGCTGTGTGAGCCATCTGACAAGTACTGAAGTAATGACAATCAATAGTCTATCTGAATTTATTCAAACATCTACTTTCTATTTCTATTAATATTTAAACATGAATTTAAAACATGTAGACAGGGCCTTCCTGAAAAAAAGTGAAAAAAATTGGTTAAATCTAAAAATCCACAATTTTGCATTTTATAGTGCTTGTTATTATAGGAAGCTAACGGCTAATTTGTTATTGTAGGAAGCTAATTGCTATTTAACTACATGAGCACCTTCAGTAGCATTTTATATACAAAAGTAATATTCCTTTTTGTGCTAAAACTGGATTCATACATCTTCTATATATAGTATATATATTCAACTGATTCAAGTACGTTTCTTCAACAGCCATTGAACTATGAAGTCAATCGCCAAGTGGTTTTACAAATTGGTGTACTTAACGAAGTACAATTCTCTAAAGCAACGAACTCACAAACTCCTACTATGTGCACTACAACTGTCACTGTGACTGTTAAAGACAGTGACGAGGGTCCTGAATGCCACCCACCAGTCAAAGTTATTCAGAGTCGAGATGGCTTCCCAATAGGCAAAGAAATCCTCGGATACAAAGCCCTGGATCCAGAAACGCACAGCGGGGAAGGCTTACGGTAAGTATTTTTCAAAAAGTTCCTTATTTTTAATTGTGATATAAATTGATTCCAAATTTAAGAAAGTTCTGTGTATTTTTCAAAGTGACATTTTGAGATTATGTCTACTTTTTGAGCATCTGCATTTGATTTCTAAAAATTAGGTATAAGAAGATAAGAGATGACGGTAACTGGTTTGAAATTAACGAATACACTGGTGACTTGAGGACTATAAAAGTGCTAGATAGAGAATCAGAATTTGTACGAAACGACCAGTACAATGTTTCTGTGGTTGCAATGGATGGAGGTGAGTGCAATTTTCTAGAAATAAAATATAAATATAGGATATATTTTTAAGGAAGTCTTGGGGTGAAATTTGTTTGTTTCCAGATAAAAACTTAATGCAAAAAATGTTTGCATTTATGATTGCTCAGTTTATTGGAGACCATCAATTTAGACCCCAGTGCATCAGTAATGCAAAGCTAGGAGGTGGCGAATGGCCAAAGTTCAACTTCTGAGGTCCATATTACTTGATCTAAGCCTTGGACAAGGCGACATCTTGTAAGTGGAGGTTCTCCATTTTTTTCAGGAGTACATACTTAGATTTTTATGATTTTGTTCAAGGTAGGTTTCTTCTGAGCCTTTTTTTTAAGGGGGAAAAAATGATCCTATTTCCTAAAGAAATGACTGAATGATGACTGAAACAAACCTTTGCCTTGGTTTGCTATCCTTCTCCAACATTCATTCTAGAACCTGTCTTGTGAAGAAATGTCCTTCCAATGTCATAAAGTGGTGATTCCAAAACCCTCTTTAACAGACAGTCCTGCAGTGAACTGTCTCTGAATATGAACTAATGTAGTGTCAGCCTTGATGCTGGCTTTTCTTTATGTAATTCAAGTACCTCATTAAACTTTGCTTGCCCAGCATCCCCTGCAGAGATGGCTATCAGAATAAACACTGGCCAGCCAGACTATACCTAGAGCCAGGCCACCCTCCCTGCCCTCCAGGCTCCTCCATTTCAGAGATCTTGGTTGATTTCCATAACTTACCTCTGGGCCCCATGTCTTTTCTCCTTCAGTGCTTTCAATTTCTGCTCTTAGGTTTCAAATTCACCAATAAATAGTGAGCCTGAGAAGCCCCAGTCCCTCGTTCTTATTCCAAAAAAAAGCAGAACCCCAGGCTTTCTTTCCAACCCCCACATCCCTCCCACAACCAAGCTGTGTGTCTCCAGGGATGCTGTCATTTCCAGGATTTGTAAGTAATACAACACTTTGTTCCAGTCTAAATTTCCTGATGGTTATGGCTGAGGGCATCCTGCAATCAACATAAGACCCACAGGGGCAATCCAGCCACAATATTGGTTCCGTAGGTTGAGGCCAGCACCCAACCACCTTCATACATTTACTAGTATGTTTATGTATATACATGTACTACTAGGCTAATGTACCACCCTGCAAAAATACACACAAAAAGATATTAAAAGAAGATGTTAAAAATATAAAGAGAAGTTATAATATCACATTCTATCATTCCAATTCTACACTCACTCATTTGGGGTAAATTTCCATAAATAATGAAGACGAAAGAACTTCGACTTTTGTGACAGCCCATGCATTTGACTATCTGCCTAATCCAAGACGGTTTCCATTATTTTCATGGTTAAATACATTTATATGCTGTAAATTCAAAACAAAGAAGCTGATACAGCAGTGCTGTGGTCTTTACAGAATCACTGAATTTCTTTAGAAGGAATGTATGAGTGTGTGAACAAATACGTATCAAATCCCAGGCAATGAACAAAAGCTGAGAGTAAGTCATGACATGGTTCATGGTTATTCATTTTGCCCTTTGATGTCTGATAATAAAATAAAGACAAACGTTTTCTCACATACTATAACCCTACTTTTACCCTATAGCTTTGCAATAAAAGCCATGTCCATTAAAAGAGGATTCTCTGATAGGACACAGAGGCTAACTGAGGAAGATGCCAGCTGCTTACAGCTTGCGGGGGAGGATGAACCCGTTCTCACAGATCTCCCCACTCAGGTTTTCTCTTCCACACTCAGGGTTCCCTCCCTTTGCCTTAGGGTGGAAACACCAGTGACTAAGCAATTTCAAAATACTATCCCCATTAGTCAAAAGCACTTAAGTTTGAAAACCTGAAAGAAAACCTAAATGGGAATATCTTTACTTAACCCTCTGTGTATTATCTTCCCTACCCCTTGATGCCCCTCTCACGAACTTTGAAAATAGTTCTTTCAATGTAGGTAGAAAAATCAATGGGGAAAACATTAGCTGAGAAGTGTAAGGTAGCCATTACTCTGTAATCTTGGGTGATTTGCTCTTCCTATGTGAGTAAAAGTGAAGTCTGAATGGTTCAAGAACACATATAAGATGTCAAACAAGGATTTATGTTTACTTATTTATTCCACAAATTTTAATTGTCTAGTAAATTCCAAGTACTAGGTAAGTTACCAAGGAAACATAAAACAAGGTCAACTTTTCACATGATATCAATTATTATAGGATTATTATATTCTTGTAAGAGGTTCTGTGGTAATGATGACTTTCATCTTAAGAAAATGTGTAGAAGGGAAGGGAAGTCAGTTAAGAGCTGTCTAGAGGAAAGCAAAATTTCTCAGAAATGTGGAAGCTCTGTGATAGGAAAATGAAATACTATTTGGACAGAAGGAAAATATGGAGAACAGAAAAATAAGAAATTAGCTTTGCCCTTTGGTGCTCAAAGACTATGTCTGTAAATACAGTGACCATAGTGTAAAGAATTAAACGCCAAATGTAAACTGTATGAATCTATCCCAGGTGCAGATAATCTGGGAGTTGCTCTGGAAGTAAAGATATTAGGTAAAGATAAGGATGTTATAAATTTTAATGGACGACCATATGGTGACATGAAAGATTTTGTTTGATCTTTGATTCATTAATAAATACTTCTAAGGGCAAAATATTTAAGTAATTACTTATATTTCCACATGAACATTTAGTTTGATGCTCATAAATATTTCAAGATGATGACCTAGATATTATTCTACCTTTATCAGACTCCAGTTGCCTTCCTTGTATTTCTTGCACGAATTTCCTTGTCAGTCAGGCTGGTTTCCCTGTTGTTACTCCAGAAAGCATGGCTTTATACACCCTCTGCTTAGACTAGCACTGTCCCTCCTGTCTGAAATTCAGGCCCTGTAACTTCTTCAAGTTAATGGTTAATGTGACTGTTTCTACCCGTCTGTGTCCAGGTCCTCTTAAGCCCTCCTTCCCGGGAATAATATGCCCATTATCACAGGTGAAGTGTTTTCTTTATGAAAGGGTGTGACACTGTTCCTCGTGCATACTTTGTTCCTCTAACTAGATTGATTGTCAACTCAGATTTCTTATAAGGGCTCTTTTTCTTTGCTAAGCCACCCCTTTACCAAGCATCTTGCAAAGGCTCTGGTATATGCTTGCCTAGTACAAGGGCTGACACTTGTTATTTCTCTGTTGTAAGTCCCATGCATCTCCATTTCAGTTATGAATTTCACTACCAAGAGTTTTTCATTTCTAGGTGCATGATTAGTTTTTGAATTGGTTAGTTTTAATATAGAAAATTGAGTTTGAAAGTTTACAAAATGTTTTGTTATATTTAGCTGTAAAAAGAATTTTCTTAAAATAAATATTTAAGGGTTGTCATATGGAAGAGGTGAAGGTTTCATGTATATAGTCCAAAAAGATCATGAATAAATTGTTGGAAATTACTAGGAGGCATATTTTAGCTTGAGAAGAAAGAACCAAAAAGTTTTCTAACAATCAATTAAAGAGTTCTTTGCACGGAGTCAGTCTTTTGTGATTTTAGAAGACTTGTAGGACTTTATTTCACCTGTAGTTTTGACTATGATCCATTTTAACAATTTCAGCCATTCCATTTTTTAACAACATGCTTAAAACCAAGACTATGATGGAAAAGAATAATTTATGTGATAAATGTTGGCTGAATATGGGATTAAATGAGTCTTGATTTGTTTCTGGATGGCCGCCCTACTTCTTTTTTAGGTCTTTAAAGTGTGATTTCTGTCTATTGTTCCATGAAGAGAAATGACTTTCTGCTTAAATTTTTTAAAAAATGAAGTCATAGCCCACATGTTGGTTCACACTGTAATGCCTGTAACTACATTTTTTTTTAATTAAAAAGAGTTTCTTTTCCCCTTACTTACTCCTTTCTTAGTGTGCTGATTTTGAAGTTGTCATTTGTATTCTTACTTACTGACAAATTTCTGCCAGTCTCAAAATATTTATGTGCTATTAGGGGTTTCTTACAAGAACTGCATCCTTCTTTTATGTCTAGCTTTGTAAAACTTGTTCAGATAGAATAATTTTTAAATAGGTATATGCAGTAGTTACCTTTTATAAATAATGAATTTGAAAGTCACTGTTAATAAATTAATTTTGTAGTTACTCAACAGAAAAAAATTCACTGCAATATGCTACATGCTATGGCTTATGTGTTATTTCAAACTGAAAAGAGAAAATGGATTATATTTGCATATGATCTATAGTACTATTTATGATAAATGCAATGTACATGCTCCAAAATTTAGTACAACATTCAAAGCAAAAAAATTAGAAATATCATGTTATTTTTGTTTGATTTCGAATGTTTACTGTTTATTTTAGTTTATTATTTCATCACAAACGGTAAGATTTGAACATGTTTCCAGAATTTTATTATCTCTCAAACACAAATAATAAATACTTCATTATCCTTTTAACAGTATTTTGACTAAAAATATTTATTGTGACTTATGTGTGAAGCATTAGGCCAGTAATAGCGGCCATGCAGAGACAAATTGGAGTCCCTATTCGTAGGAACATACAAACTGAATCAGGGTGGGATACAAACTTATTTTTATGGTTTACACAACTCAGTTTCTCTCAGAGTATAAACATAGTAAGTCATTAAGTTCAACGTGCTAGTATTAGGGTTTACCTTAAATTAGCCAACAAATACTAGGCAGATGTCTAGGCTTTTAGTTTTAGATGAACATGACTTTGCTTTCAGGATGAACATACTCGCAGTTCAGTGTGTGAGCCACTGATGAGCCAAGTGTTCTGAGAAATCAAAGGAGAATATTGTCCAGAGAAGTCATAGCAAGTTTTACAGAGAGGTGATATTTGAGTGGATTCTATAAGGATGATAAGATTTTTTTTCAGGGCAAAGAGGAAAAGTGGCAGTGGAATGTACCAAACAGATAGGAAAACCTAATGGGTTTGATGAAAAGTTTTCAAAGTTTGAGTATGAATATATGTTCTTCACAGAGAAAGATATAAGGACTCAATTTTATTTTCAACTGGTTATTCATGTCTTATATCTTTAAGTTTTAAAAAACACCTCAAGATATCATCTGATCCAGCCATCAGCCTTCAAGGAAGTGACAGGTCACTCTTCTCTATGTGTAGCAGTCATGTCTAGGATCCAGAAGGCATGTGAAATTCAAATTCAGACAGCTTGTAGAGAGCAGATGTCAACTGGGTATCAAAGAGATGGTCGAAAATAAACTTTTAAGTGCCCTATTCTTAAATATTTCTTAGATGGAAGATCCTGCACTGGGACATTAATGGTTCTCATAGAAGATTATAATGATCACCCACCACAAATTCAAAGAGACTTGACAATTTGTCAGCAAAATAGTGATTTTGTTATTCTGGAACCCGAAGATCTGGATGGACCTGAGAATGGTCCACCCTTTCAATTCTTTCTGGATAATTCTGCCAGCGAACTGTGGACTATAGAATCAAAAGACGGTGTGTAATTTTATAAAGTTTTTAATCCATAGGAACTTGAGATGGCTGATGGTCTTGATTTTCACCTTTGTTTGTGATAATAAATATTTATTTTAGGATATTATGATTCCCAAAAAGGATAATACTTTGCTTTCTTAAAGCAGTGAATAATATATTTATGTTACGTTTAGATTATTTTTATGACTATCTTTTAAGGAAACACACAAATCCATTTTAATGGGTGAATAACATATTAAGTGTAGTCTAATATCAGTGTGGGGTAGTATCAATTTTCATGGTTTTTTAAGAAATCTAAATCATTTTTTAAGAAAGAAAAATGAACCACTAGACTTTTTCTTCTAAGTTAAATTCTTTACCTTCCCACCCTGGCCCCAAAATACTAAGTTACAATTATATTGCTGTTGAAATGTCCTGTCTTTTTCTTCCCCTTAGGTAGAACTGCTTTTCTTCGTCAAAGGCAAAATCTAGATTATAATTATTATCCTGTACCTATCCAAATAAAAGACAGACATGGTTTGACTGCAAAACATGTATTGTCAGTGAGAGTGTGCGAGTGTACCACTCCCTCTGAGTGCAGGATGACTCTGAAAGGTGTGAGAGATCTCAGGCCATCAAACGTGATACTTGGAAGATGGGCTATTCTCGCCATGGTATTGGGGTCCGCATTGCTGTTATGTAAGTGTAATTACCTAGAATGTGTTTGTTGTTTTTTTCTAATATTCTCAAAATACATGGTGGTTCTTTATATCAATGACATTTATAGCCTTCAGCACATGTGTCCTTTTAGAAATCATGCATTTGCCATATGACTTGGGTTTCTGAGTCACAGAAGAAAAAAACCCATCAGTAAAAGTAGATTAAATTTAAGGTAACTTTCAGAGAAGCAGCTGTGAGACACTGGATAAAGTACTTCCTTTTCTTCAAGTTCATTTTTCTGTATGTAAAATGAAGAGGTTTGATAAGATGAATATTAAGATTCCCATTCACACAAAATATTACAGTCTTTCCACCAGCCAAGGTTCTGTGGTGAATGCACAGAATTACTGAGAAGAGTAGTTCCAAAATTTGCTCAGATGTTTATGTTCGATGCTATCAGTGAAGTGATTTAGCAGACACCTAAACTCCAGTGAGCGGCAAATAGTCACATGGTGCACCACCGATGGTCCCCTTAGCACTAGATTACTTGACAGACACTTTCCAAGTCAGACATTAATTTTATGTACTTGCCTTTCTTCTTTGTATTTATGCCTACTGCTGTTCGTTCTGTGGTTCTAAGCCCTCTGAGTGTGCTCTCTCTGGAGTTTTAAATACCAATAACACGAGCTTTAATTTCAATCAAAGGAAGTTACTATTTCAGTGGAGAGGAAATAAAACATTAAGTTAATACTGGACCTGGGAAGAGACCTGTGAACACACTGTGCTCACTTCATCCCTTTTACTCGATTTGTTTCTCCTTTAGCTTCATAATCTCACTAACACGATCTCACTAGGACAAAGCTGGTTTATATGCCAATACATTTGTTAACATTCTGTTCCAAATTTTATGACTCGGAGAGACTTCAATTTATGGAACACATTTTTAAAGTTCTGTGAAGAAATCTATAAAAAATAACAGTATGATTCAAATGATGTAATGTAACAGCATGAAAAAATACTATTTTACTTGAATATTTTTATTTTTTAGGTATCCTGTTCACACTTTTCTGTGTTACTGTTAAGAGAACAGTAAAAAAATGCTTTCCAGATGTAGCCCAGCAAAATTTAATTGTATCAAATACTGAAGGGCCTGGAGAAGAAGTGACGGTAAAATCAGATTTCACTTTCCCTTGAGTTGTATGGTGATCCAATGATGGCAGTTGATTATTACAAAATTATGGAAATCACAATAGCATACGGAGCAATTACTGTGCCAAGCAGAACTCCAAGTGCCTGCGTGTGTTAATTCATTTAAACTTCATAATTCTACCACGTTAGTTTCTGAAGCCTGCCATAATGAAGTACCACAAACTGAGTAACTTGTCTCACAGTTCTGAAGGCTAGAAATTAGAGATCAAGGTGTAAGCAGGGCCATACTCACTGTGAAAGTGCTGGGGTGGAATCTATTCCAGGCCTCTCTCCCAGCTTCTGGCAGCATAAAACTAATTCATATGGCATTCTCCTCTGTGCCCATCTGTGTCTAAATTTCCCCTTTTGGATTAGGGCCCCACCCTAACTAATTATACCTATAGTGATCCCACCTTATATGCAAATCAGATCACATTCTGAGGCCTTGGGAGTCAGGACTTGGACATATGCAGAGGGGAGAGGGCACAATGTGACCCATAGCACCTATGATACGGGTACTGTTACTATCCTGATTTTTTATGTATGGGCACCTGAGAGGCCCGGCCGGTCAAGTGGTTTGCCTAGGGTGGGAAAGAAAGGAAAGCAAATGGTTGGTATCAATTGATTCACTGATTTTATAACCCCAACTTTATTTTTAGGAAGCAAATATCAGACTCCCCACCCAGACATCCAACATTTGTGACACAAGCATGTGTGTGGGCACTCTCGGTGGTCAGGGAGTCAAAACACAGCAAAACTTTGAGATGATCAAAGGTTGCTACACTCTGGATTCCAGCAAAGGAGGCGGACCTCAGACCGTGGAATGTTGCCAGGATGGAGGTCAGGGAGTGACAGATGACAGCAGGTGTGCCTACACCGAGTGGCACAGCTTCACCCAGCCTCGGCTTGGCGAAGTAAGTGCCGGCGCCTCTGGGCTCACAGAGTTAAACGGTGTTTATAACTCAGGGTTTCCCAAAGCCTTACTCCTTATAGACCTGCAACTGATCGCCTTTTTAATCTTGACTTAACGTGGATATGGATGTCAGCTCCAAACCCTAAGAGAAAAATGATCTTTTAAAGTTCAGTTTTTAAAATAAGGTTTACTAAACTTTATCTGGGAGTGGCATATATAGACATGTTTGGGAAGTATAAGAAGCCTTCTTCCCTAAAAATTTCCAGGAAAATTTCCTGGAGTGAATTATTTGAAACAGCATAGTGCACAG
The DNA here is from genome assembly GCF_040802235.1 of Manis javanica. Classification (NCBI taxonomy): domain Eukaryota; kingdom Metazoa; phylum Chordata; class Mammalia; order Pholidota; family Manidae; genus Manis; species Manis javanica. The sequence continues at coordinate 67,106,234 of NC_133164.1, read as the reverse complement.
ATCATAAAATATGGACATTTTTTAGTGTGTTGAATCCTCTGTGTGTTATGAAGTCCTGGCTATCACCATCAACCAGATAGACTGTTAAGCTTAAATTTTGGGTCTTAGTTCCTTGTTTTGTGTTTGGATTAATCAATACAGGTTAATAGTAGCCAGTTTAATATATTACACCATTATAGTTAGGTAATAGTGTATAAACATAAGAATCATAGCATATATTCGTTTTCCCCAAATAAGAAGCTACAGAGATTCATTTCAACTATACAAATATTATGTTCAAATGGGAAATTGCTAAGTTACTTATGTGATATTATATGGAACTTGTGTGATATAATAAGCTTTTGTTTTTGTAAATGTGCTCCCTAGGAGCATTTATATATTTGCTCTATTTTAAGAATGAATATAATACAGACCAATCATGTGCATTTTTTATATGTAGGAATCCATTAGAGGACACACACTGATTAAAAATTAAACAGTAAAAGGTAAATCAAAGACATTATTTTTATGCTAATATGTTTAGGTGTTTTTAAAAAAATAATAAAATGTGCTTTTCTTCAATACAGAAGGTGTATCTGTGTGGACAAGATGAGTACAAGCGTTCTGAAGACTATGTCCGTTCCTACGACTATGAAGGAAAAGGGTCTGTGGCTGGCTCGATAGGCTGCTGCAGTGATCGGCAGGAAGAAGAGGGGCTTGAGTTTCTAGATCATCTGGAACCCAAATTTAGGACGCTAGCAAGGACATGTGTAAAGAAATAAATGTGCATTTTAATACAGTAACGTCTTCAAATGCATATGTAGGAGTTTATTGAATGTAAAATGATAGCATCTCTAATGAGTTTGTTCACTGGAGGTCGTTTGAGTCATTAGGTAAGGGTACTATAAATACAAAGCTCTCCTAAATTCTCCTCATTGGTATAACTTCCATGTTCTCTAGAAATAAAAGCTTCAGTTGTTGATTTTCTTTTATATGCATGTATATTTTACCCTCTCCTGCACTGTGCTATGTGCTTTCTTGCACCTTATGTTTGAAAACTAACGTTACTTTGTACGCTATGGAAAAGATGTGGGAGAGCAGGGGATTGTGGAGGCTAATGAAAAATGAATTTTTATTTTAGGTAAAAATTGAATATTTTCTTCAAAAACCTGGGGAGAATTATGCTTTTAGAAATATGGTCTTTGGTCACAGAAATGTTTCCTCCACCTGAGTGCTGTGTCCTGAAGGATTGTTAACTGTTCTTTGGTGCAGCCCTCCATTTGCTGAATCAGAGCTCATTTCTCACCAAGCTTTGTGCCCTGAGGAGGTGCTCCGAGGACTGCTCTCTTTCTGGAGCCTTCAGAACTCGGTCCGGGGGCTCTGCCCATGTGGATGTGTTATCAGGTTCCTACGGCTTCTGGGATCGCTGGAAAGACGTGGGCCAGAACAAGCTCACAGCAATCTGAGCCACAGAGATTTTATGAGGATCCTATGGGAGGGTTTCCGTGAAAGACCTGGAGCCTTGTCACCCATGGGCTGACTTAGACTCACAGATATGTTTTGATTGTTCTCTGTGACGCACTATTACCTTTTTAAAATATAAATAGCTTGGCAAGAACACCCACTCTCTAGTTTGACACAGACCCACCATGTTCAAGCATGTGTGGACAAGCGAGGCAGACATCAGACTTGCAACTTTGATCTGCAGTGCTTAGCCCTTTAATAAGCTAAAAGTTGAATGACCATCCATACTGGAACTTAATATTCAATCTACATGAGCAATTGCTCTAAGAAAATGGAAAATCAGAAACAGAGTGTCTGGCATGTATATGTTAAAAAATATAAATTTATTAAAGCAACATTTGCTAAACATTTGTTCAATGATGGATAAACCAATGAACATATGAGGTCATAAATTATTTTGAATATATAATATTTTAATAAGCTATTATATTTCCTTAATTTAGAAAGAAGCCACATATTTAAATAATATTTTAAGTCTTTGTGCCAAACTCTATAAATTTATAATAGCAGTGTATATCACACAGAAATTTTTTATTCTGACAAAAACTGTTTTTAATCTATTACCTAGTTAGTTGAAAAAAAATAAGTGGTGTATTTTTTTTAATCTGTGATTTGTCTCCTTATTCTCAGTTATAGTGTTTAATTAAAGGTACTTCTTAATATGACATTGTATATTAGAGGGGAATAAAAAAGTCATTTTAATAAGCAAGATTTTATTTTATAAAGTGTCCAAATTTATGATTTTTATAGCCATTGTGAGCAAAGCAATTTTTGGGGGAGTAATGCAATTTCTATTGCCTTATGTATATATTACTCTGACAATGAAACCAGTTTGGAGGTTATTAAATATAATATGAAAAATTTGGAAATATGTCATAATATCATGCTGAGCTATATTGTTCAGTGTAGGCACCGAATGTTTTCTGAGAAATGAAAAATCATTAGCCAAGCATTAACTTACATGTTTGTTTATATCTTCATATTTCTTAAATTTGCTTAAATATTAAGAGAGTTTATATCTGAACATGAAGTACAATTAAAGGCCAAAGGAAGGTTCCTTGGTCAGCAAGAGAAGAGACTCTGAAAGCATCACCGGAGTTAGGACATGTGGGAAGTGAATTTGTATTAAGCAGTTTTGGCTACTTAAAATGTTTTCAAATATCATTAAATTTTCTTTCACAGAGGAACTAAGACTGTCTTTTGAGTTATTTGGGAAATTCAAAGTCATTTGTTTACACTTCAAATTAAATAGTACTTGTATGATTGATGAAATTTATGAAACTCCACTGAACTGTATATAAATTTAGCTTGTTAATAAAGCATTGTATTTTATGGATTATTTCATATAAGCTAATTATAGGTAATGAATTGTCAAGTGAATCCTTATGAATTGCTCTTCTATAATGAAATCTATAGTTAGGAAAATATACAATTAAATTTTCTATATCTTGATTCAGATCTCAAACTACTTCATGTGAAGAAATTCCATGTGAACACCAAAATAGGTGAAACTTGATTCTGTGAACTTTGTTAAATACTTCCTTAACTTTACTAAGCTCTTCATTGTCTCAATTCTTAATTGCTGAGTTTATTAGAAATATTTTATAGATATCTATGCATTTGTTTGCTTTTAGAATATTGAATATGCTGTTATTTTGAAAATATTCACAATAGATGTTGAGGATTTTTTACTATAGAAAAGCAAAGCTAACTCATTTTTGTGATGTGTTAATTATAAAAGTCTTGTACTAGTTGAAAAATCCTCAATTAGATTAGGGTAATGTATGTAGGGTAAGCTATGTATATTGCTACATACCTCTGGTCTCTTTTTTCTGCTTTTCTGATAAATCTAAAGGAACATGCATTTGGCCAGACACTGCATTTGTCTTTTTACATATGTAGTGAAAAAAAAAAAGTAGGAAAAAGCATTACTGAGAAAAGATAGATCTTTGTGTATTCTGTAAATCTGAACAAAATTAAATGAGCATAATTTTCAAGAACTCTTTGAAAGCATAGTGTTGTATAAAAAATAAAAATCACACTTGGCTTCAAATCCTTATCACTAAAATATAATAATAACTACTTTCAAATATATAATGGATGAAGTGTATAAGAAGCATTATAAAAACAAATGTGTGAAGTACATTTATGAAATAAATTTCATGAAGTTCAAATTATTTTAAAATCTCTACTTCTTAAAGCAAGTTTTTATGTTGATAGGAATAGTATGCCCATTGACAAAACCATGTATGGACTTAGACATTATTTTCTAACTTAAGAGAAAAAAAGTTAAAAACAAGTGTGGCCTTCCTCTGTATTTGCCCTAGAATACATACGATTTCAAAATTTTTTAAATTATTTGTCAGTCTGCAACAATCAATACCTGTAATTATACAGTGTTTTTATTTATCCATATTTAGGGACCTTTAAATGTTATAACATGGAATTATTAATATTAAAAAGAACTTCAAGGCTTTTTTGAGATAGTGGAGGTTTACCCAGAATTCATACAAAAATTCAGGAAGAGTCATTTTCTGCCAGGCATAGCTCAAGAAAAACTAAAAAGAACCTTTTAATCCAAAGTAGAAATGAAACAATTTCCTTGTTTTGACTTTGTCTTTCCTACCCGACATAGGAAGCTTAGAGATTAAGGTTGGATGATATTTATATGATTCATGTATGTAAAGGAGTGCAGAGAGCATTAAGAGTCAAGAAAAAGAACTAATAAAACTTCGCTAAACCTTAACAGCAGACCATTCCGGAATAGTAAGAGATTCAATGTCTAAACTTAGAGAGAGGCCAGATCAAAGGAAGAGAGAGCAAGAGGCCAGCCAAGGGCTGTTTGAATCCTGGTTTACTAAATCCCCATGGTTTACAACCCTGATATCCACCCTGGCAGGGCCCTAGCTTATTTTTATACTGCTTCTCACTTTAGGTCCCTGTATCTTAAACCAGCTAATAGCCTTTGTTAGGGAAAGAGTGAGTGCTGTTCAGGTGCTAATGCTGAGACTGCAGTATCATTCACTCACACAGCAGGAAGAAACAAACATTCCATGATTGGAATGGTCAAAGGAAAGTGGGGAAATGTAGAATCTAAGCATTAGTAAGATTAGTAAATTAGCATAAGCATAGCCATCTTAGAAATCTAGAAACCATTTTCTGAGGGTGTGACTCAGGAAGAAGAAAAAAAAAACAAAAAAAACCTGGGCCTGGGTGAGGCCTTGAAAAACAAGTTAATCATGAGCACTGGGTGGTGGGCAGCTGTGACCCTTGGTCAGCTAACCTTGGTCAGTTAATCTTACATACCAAGCTTATCGTGCAGAACCTCCCTGACAATTGAGGAGTGGTCTTATCTTGCTCTTGCCTAACCCCAGGATGTATGTCTTGCAAGAATAATGTGCAGCTGTGGAAAATTACTATGAGTTAAGTGCTTTGAAAATGCTATATAAACCCTTGGCTGAGTGCTCGGGGTCCTTGTTGAGACCCGCTGCGTCGGGCTGACACTTGGACCCCAGCTAGCTGGCTGAATAAAGACTTTGCTTGAATTTACATCTCTATGCATGTGTAGTTTGTTCTCTGGAGAAGCCTCAGAAGCCCGGACCCTAACATTTGGGGGCTCGTCTGGGATATGAGCGGCTTCCCTGAGAACAAAGGACGGCTGGAGGCAAGGTCTAACTGTCCGGACGGGGCAGTGTAATTCGAGGGTCGCCCCCTCGTGTCTGCATAAATCCATTATAAAGCAGGAGTCGCCATCCCGTGTATGGTCTCGGGTTAGTGGTCCCGAGTGAGGAAGTCCAGGCTGGTAGTCCTGACCCTGGGTAAAATCGCAGGTAACCAATCCTGGCCCTAGGGTCCGAGTGACTCGGCCTTAGGAAGGCAAATCCGATCAGCAGAAAACTGGTGCCTGAAGAGGAAAAGATCGAGCTCGTCACCCTGCTGCAGTCCGAGTGGATGCCCTTTGGGAGAATTACGAGAGTTTTTGAGGACCCTGAAAGTGGTGAGTGTGGTGCGCACCAGAGTGAGAGAAGGACCGGTCTGAACGAGTGCGATCAGATGTGGTGTGTGTGCTTGGTGTTATCATTGATTGTTTTACTGTGTTTTGGTTTTGGTTTATATTTCTTTTTGCACTTCTCATTTTAAGTTTCCTTGTTCTAAGGTTCTCCTGCTCTCTCCGTTCCTCCTTTCTGCCACTACATCATTCCCTGTGGGCACGGGTCGGGCAATTAAGAGCCATTAGGGCGCCCGCCAGTAGAAGACTCCCGTGACAGGATAAGGGGGTCACAGCCGTGAATCCCAGATAAATTCACGTCCCCCATGGAAGAAAAACTGTGCAACGACAGGCACTCATTCACAAGCACATACAACAGTCATTTTGTTTGTCCGTTCCTCCTTTCTGCCACTACATCATTCCCTGCGGGCATGGGTCGGGCAATTAAGAGCCATTAGGGCGCCCGCCGCTAGAAGACTCCCGTGACAGGATAAGGGGGTCACAGCCACGAATCCCAGATAAATTCGTGTCCCCTGCGGAAGAAAAACTGTGCAACGACAGGCACTCGTTCACAAGCACATACAACAGTCATTTTGTTTGAAGTGGCATCTTCATCCTTCGCCTTTGTCTCCCTCATATTCTTTTTCCTTCTTCTTTCTCACCATGGGTCAGACTCAGGCTACTCCTAAGAGTCTGATCCTCTCCCATTTCCCCAAGGTCAAGGAACAGGCCTTAAGTATGAGCCTTGGCATCAAGAAGGGTAAGCTCGACACCTTTTGCTCAGTCGAGTGGCCTTCCTTCGGAGTAGGCTGGCCGGCCCAGGGGTCTCTTTCTTTGGACCTTATTGGCAAGATCAAAGCCATTATCTCCCGGCCAGGTCCTGAGGGCCACCCTACCAACTTCCCTATATTCTTGTCTGGGAAAATTTGGCCGAGAATCCCCCTTCCTGGTTGGAGCCCTTTTTGGTGGAGAAACCTCATACTGACCCACAAAAGACCTCTGTCCTAGTTGCCCAGGAAAAATTAAAGCCCTCTGATCGCAGGGCCAGAAATCCTGTGTGCCCAAGTGCGCCGCCTGTCCTCCCCGACAGTTCTCCTCTTTACCCCCTCCCGCCGATTGAGCAGCCACCCCCGTATGCAGAGGAGAGGGGTGAAGCTGCCGGGGGGATAGAAAATGCGGCTAGGGAAGCCAGCGGGAACCAGGCGGCTGCAGCTTCCCCAGATTCTTCAGCAGAGGGAGGCGGGAGGCCGGAAAAGCTTCCTCACACTCCCCCGCCCTGGCCCCACGCTGGGCGCTAGGTAGAACTGGAGGAATGCAGCTAAGGTCTCGAGGGGCCAGGGAACAAGAAGGGGAGGCTCCTCCACCTCAGAAGGAGCAGTGCCGGTTCTGCCTGTGCGTGCCATCGGTACCGGCATTGCTCAGCAATATCAATATTGGCCCTTTTCATCTAGTGACCTTTATAATTGGAGGACTCAGAATCCTCCCTTCTCAGAGGACCCCAAGTGTCTTATAGGTTTAGTGGAGTCAATTATGTTTACCCATCGTCCCACTTGGAACGACTGCCAGCAATTACTCCGCACTCTCTTCACAACGGAAGAATGAGAGCGTATCCTCAATGAAGCCAGGAAAAATGTCCTCGGAGAAAATGGAAGACCCACTACCCTCCAGCCCATCATCGACGAGGCATTCCCACTTACGCGCCCAGATTGGGACTTCGGAACTGCAGAAGGTAGGGAGCATCTCCGGGTCTACCGCCAGACTCTGATGACGGGTCTCTGGGCGGCCGCCAGACGACCCACAAACTTGGCTAAGGTAAAAACTATTGTTCAGGGGGAAATGGAAAGCCCAGCCGCGTATCTGGAAAGGCTGTTTGATGCTTACCGGCAGTATACTCCCATAAACCCGGAAGCAGAGGAACACAGATCAGCTGTAGTCCTCTCATTTATCAACCAGGCAGCCCCCAATATCCCGAGAAAACTCCACAAGCGGGAGGACCTAGGGAAGATCTCTATTAGGGAACTGCTGCAGCAGGCGAAGAAAGTCTTCTATGCTAGAGAAACTCCGGAAGATAGAGAAGAAAGGCTGAGGAAAGAGAAATGGGTAATGCAGGAGAAAAATAGGAAGGAAGACAGAGAATTTCAGAAAAGGGAGAACAAGAAGCAGAGGGAGGAGATGGCCAGGATATTTCTGGCCGGGGTGAAGGAGGGCCCTAGGCCACCTCGAGGAACAGGACCCCATCAATCACGACTAGGACAAGATCAGTGCGCCCTGTGTAAGAAATATGGACATTGGAAGAGGGAGTGCCTCCAAAGGAGGGAACAAGGGAGAGGGAACCCTGTTAAGACCCTGCACCTAGGAGAGGAGGATTGACAGGGACGGGGCTCGGCACCCCTCCCCGAGTCCTGGGTAACCCTGTGCATGGAGGGGACTCCCATTGGGTTTATGGTAGATACTGGGGCACAATATTCAGTTCTCAACCAGGCCCACAGCCCCCTAAACCCAGGATGCACAAGTATAGTCCAGGGAGAGACAGGGTCCAGGAAATGTGCCTGGACTACTAACAGAAAAGTGGACCTAGGAAGGCATCAGGTCTCTCACTCATTCCTGGTCGTACCCGAAAGCCCCGCACCATTGCTGGGCAGAGACTTATTAACCAAGGTCGGGGCTCGCATTCATTTTGAACCCGAAGGGATAAAAATCATGGACAAAGAAGGGCAGCCCCTACAACTGGTGCATGTGCTAACTCTGTCCCTGGCCGACGAACATCGTCTGTTTCAGGCGGATCAAGAAAAGGGGGGGCCAGGGAGAGATGGACTCTTGGGTACAGAAGTTCCCTTCCGCATGGGCCGAGACCGGAGGAATTGGTCTCGCTAAACACCTGTCCCCGGTCATTGTTCAACTCAAAGCCACAGTTCTACCCATCCGGGTCCGGCAATATCCAATGCCAGAAGAGGCTAGGAAAGGGATAGCACCCCATATCCATAGACTGTTAGAGACAGGAATCCTTAAGACCTGCCAATCTGCATGGAATATGCCTCTGCTTCCAGTGAGGAAGCCTGGCAGTAAAGATTATAGGCCAGTGCAAGACTTGCAGAAAGTCAATGAGAGGGTAGAAGACATCCATCCTACAGTGCCTAACCCTTACACCTTACTCAGCCACCTGCCACCCACGCATGTGTGGTATACTACTCTGGACCTGAAAGATGCCTTCTTTAGTATTCCACTCTCTGAAGTTAGTCAGCCTTTGTTTGCCTTTGAGTGGCAAGAGCCAGGGGGAGGAAGAAAAGGGCAGCTTACCTGGACTAGACTGCCTCAGGGCTTCAAGAACTCTCCCACCTTATTCAATGAAGCCCTAAGCCAGGACTTGGAGCCCTTTTGTAGGAGCCACCCCCACGTGACGTTGTTGCAGTATGTAGATGACCTGTTGCTGGCCACAGAAACCCGTGAAGAGTGCGAAGAAGCCACGGGGAACTTGCTGGCTGAACTAGGCAAACTGGGATATCGAGCCAGCGCCAAGAAAGCCCACATCTGTCAGAGGTCAGTAGTCTACTTGGGGTACAAAATATCTAATGGGGCCAGGTGGCTAACACAGGCCATGAAGCAAACTGTCCTGGCTATCCCCGGCCCTTCCTCACCCCGGGGAGTGAGAGAATTTCTTGGCTCAGCCGGGTTTTGCAGGCTCTGGATTCCAGGGTACGCATAAATAGTCCGACCGCTATATGAAGCAACCAAAGAAGGGCCGGGCTGGCAATGTATGCAGGAACAACAAGAGGCGTTTGACAGACTAAAAGAAGCTCTCCTCCGGGCCCCTGCCCTATCTCTGCCAGACCCAGAAAAACCCTTTATCCTGTTTGTAGATGAAAAGAAGGGAGTGACTAAAGGAGTTCTGGCTCAGCAGCTGGGCCTGTGGAAGAGACCTGTGGCTTATTTGTCCAAGCGGCTAGACCCAGTGGCCTCCGGGTGGCTACCTTGTCTGCGTATCCTAGCAGCCATCGCTCCACTGGTAAAAGCTGACTTTTGGCCAAAATCTGAGAATAACAGCCCCACATACCGTGGAGGGGATCCTCAAGCATCCTCCGGGAAAATGGATGACGAACGCAAGACTCACCCACTATCAAGGGCTCCTACTAGATTCTCCCCGAATCGCCTTCTCTGACTCGGTAACCCTAAATCCTGCCACCCTTCTGCCGGACCCAGATCTGACGACCCCCATCCATGACTGTAGAGATATCCTTTCCGAAATTATCCAGGTGCGAGCAGACCTGAAAGACACACTGTTACTGAACTGTGAGCTAAATTGGTATACGGATGGGAGCAGCTTTGTGCAGGAGGGGGTCAGGAGAGCAGGGGCAGCAGCAGTAACCCACGACGGGGAAGTTGTCTGGAGCACAGCTCTGCCCCCTGGCACCTCAGCACAGAAGGCGGAACGTATTGCTCTCGCTGAGGCCCTGGAAAGAGCAGAAGGAAAGCGGGCCAATGTTTACACAGATAGCAGATACGCCTTTGGCACTGTCCATGTCCATGGTGCCATCTACCGAGAAAGAGGATTCCGTTCCGCGGAAGGGAAGGGACTGAGGAATCTGCAAGAAGTCCAAAGACTATTAGCTGCTGTTGAAAAACCTAAAGTGGTAGCAGTTATACATGTACCGGGCCACCAATCAAAGAAGACACCCGAGGCCATCGGCAACAGCCATGCAGATGCGGAAGCTAAGAGGGCAGCCCTCTCGGACTCTCTTGTGCTTGCGGCCCTCGAAATACCCATACCTGAACTGCCCGCACTGCCGCCCAAACCTGAGTATTCCCCTTAAGATCTTGAGTGGATTAGGAAACAAGTCCCAGGGGAAGTGTTTGGAGAGGGACATTGGGGTAGGGACCAGGAGGGTAGATTGATCTTGCCAGAAGCATTAGGACAGTACCTGCTTGCTAATCTGCATAAGTCCACCCATCTAGGTGGAAAAAAACTGCTCAGCCTTTTCCAGTCTGCGCAGTTGGTGTTTCCCCACCAGAATGAGGTAACTCGCCAGATCACGAAAGAATGCAGTAGTTGTGCAATGCTAAGACCAGCCCCAAGAGGGCTGCACCCAGCAGGTACCCGGGATAGGGGGAGGGCTCCAGGGAGGAATTGGGAAGTAGACTTCACCAAAATAAAACCAGGGAAGTATGGATACAGGTATTTGCTAGTTATGGTAGATACTTTCTCTGGGTGGGTGGAGGCCTTTCCAACCAAGCATGAGACTAGCCAGGTAGTAGCAAAAAGATTAATTGAAGAAATCATCCCCAGATATGGGGTCCCTGAAGCAATAGGTTCCGATAACAGCCCGGCTTTTGTTAGCAAAGTCCTGCAAGGACTAGCCCTAGCTTTGGGAGTAGATTGGAAGTTACATTGTGCTTATAACCCACAAAGCTCTGGGCAGGTAGAGAGAATGAATCGGACCTTGAAAGAGACCCTTTCTAAATTGGTATTGGAGACTGGTGGGGACTGGGTGACTCTCCTTCCCTTAGCCATCTTCTGCGCTCGGAACTCCCCCTATGTACATGGTTTAACTCCATTCAAGATAATGTATGGGGCCCCTCCACCTATAACTCGATGAGTGCAGCTTCCCGATGCAGAGGACCCGGCCCCTGACTATCTGAATGTGTTGCAAGTTCTTGCTAAAGTGCAGCAAGAAATCTGGCCCCTGATCAGAGCATATTATGAGGGCGGGAAAATTCCGAGCCCGGAACATGGCATAGTCCCAGGGGATATAGTATGGGTCAAAAGACATCAAGTGAAGACTCTCGAGCCCAGGTGGAAAGGACCTTATGTTGTATTGTTTACCACCCCCACTGCTCTCAAGGTTGATGGTATCGCTCCCTGGGTACACCACACCCACGTTTGGAAGGTCCTGCCTCATAAAGGCCCAGGGGCCCGTAAGGAAAAGTGGAAGGTGCAGCAGCATCCTGCCAATCCCCTAAAACTACACTTAAGCCGAAGATGAAAGAGATCCTGCTAATAAGCTCCTTAGTATGGATCTTCACGGGAGCCACATCTGTGGGGATCAGAGGCACCAACCCCCATCAACCAAGGAACCTGACCTGGATGCTGATTGATAGTGACAATGGGGAAGTCATCAACTCCACACAACACAGTGCACCAATCGGAACCTGGTGGCCTGACCTGTATTTCTGCTTTCGACAGATCAACCCCGTTTATTGATCCATCCCTCCAAATTTGGCTTGCTCCCATGGGTTTTATGCTTGCCCAGGAACAGGTAAAGGAAGGCACTGTGGGGGGTGGCATGACTTCTTTTGTGCCAGCTGGGACTGTGTAACCTCGAACGATGGGGATTGGAGATGGACAGTTACAAAAATCGATTCTGTCAAATTTACTTATGTCAACAAGGGCATCCCTCGTCACCAGCCTATGACCCTTTACAAAACCAAGGCTTGTGACAAAACGGACCAGGATTGGGTAAGAGTTCAATTCACCGAGATGGGCAAAAACACTGAGGTATCGCGCTGGATAAATGGACTAGTGTGGGGAATGGTGTATTATAAATATGGGGGGCATGCCGGCTCGACCCTCATCATTAAATTAACCGTGTCAACTCCCACCACTGCCGTAGGTCCCAACCCGGTTATAAATCCCCAGAAACCTTCAATCTAGGACAAGGGCCTGAGCAAAAAGGATGAGAAAATGCCGACCAGAACGCTTGCTCCAGAGCCCACGAGAGGACCGGGTCCATCGACCTCTGGGTTATGGGCCCAGCATACTCCCTCCGGGTTAGATAATCCCATGTGGGAAATGGTGCAGGCAGTTGTAGAGACTCTTAACCACACCACTTCCTCCCTCACCGATCCCTGTTGGCTATGCTACCCAGGTTCACCCCCCTTCTATGAGGCAATCGGGATAAATGGCTCCTACACTATCAACAACTCCCATCCCACTTACTGGGACGGGAGACTGTGGGGACTTATAATCGCTCAAGTCTCAGTCGTTGGTACATGTGTAGGCACAGTCCCGACAACCCAGAGCCAGTTATGCTCCTCCTATAATAACACTACGTGGGAGCAGGGAAAGTGGATTATACCCTCCTCGGGCTGGTGGCTCTGCTCAAAGACAGGCCTCACTCCGGCCCTATCCACCTCTGTGTTCAATGCTAACAGTGAGTTTTGTGTGCTGGTGGTCATTCTACCTCGCCTAATGTATCATTCTCATGAATCTCTCCTTTCTTATTGGGAAGAAAGGCTGAGCCCCCACCGGAGCAAGAGGGAGGTTGTTACGGCCCTGACCATTGGGACCCTCATCACCTTAGGGATGGCAGGGGCAAGCACGGGGGTTGCAGCCCTTGTAACTCGAGAAAAGGGGCTCACAGCCCTGAGGCTGGCAATCGACAGAGACCTAGAACAACTCCGACAGACAATATCAGACCTAGAGCAATCCCTCACCTCCTTGTCCGAGGTGGTCTTACAGAACCGAAGAGGCCTGGACCTCTTGTTCTTAAAGGAAGGTGGGTTATGCGCAGCCTTAAGAGAAGAGTGCTGCTTCTATGTAGCAGTCAGAGATTCCTTGGCCAAACTAAAAAAAGATTTAGAGAAGAGGCGTAAAGAATATGAAAGTAGTGAAGGCTGGTTTGAGTCTTGGTTCAAATACAAACCTTGGTTTGCTACCCTTCTCTCGGCCGTTGCGGGGCCGCTCGTCATCCTGCTGTTGCTGTTTACGATTGGCCCGTGCATAATTAACAGGCTTGTTAAGTTTGTGCAGGAAAGAATTGACACTGTCCAACTCTTAGTCCTTCGTCAAAGGTATCAGGACCCAGATGCCGCTGTGGAAGATTCCACAGTCTAATCAAGAAAAGGGGGGAAATGTAAAAGAGTGCAGAGAGCATTAAGAGTCAGGAAAAAGAACTAATAAAACTTCACTAAACCTTAACAGCAGACCATTCCGGATTAGTAAGAGATTCAATGTCTAAACTTAGAGAGAGGCCAGATCAAAGGAAGAGAGAGCAAGAGGCCAGCCAAGGGCTATTTGAATCCTGGTTTACTAAATCCCCGTGGTTTACAACCCTGATATCCACCCTGGCAGGGCCCTTGCTTATTTTTATACTGCTTCTCACTTTAGGTCCCTGTATCTTAAACCAGCTAATAGCCTTTGTTAGGGAAAGAGTGCTGTTCAGGTGCTAATGCTGAGACCGCAGTATCATTCACTCACACAGCAGGAAGAAACAAACATTCCATGATTGGAATGGTCAAAGGAAAGTGGGGAAATGTAGAATCTAAGCATTAGTAAGATTAGTAAATTAGCATAAGCATAGCCATCTTAGAAACCTAGAAACCATTTTCTGAGGGTGTGACTCAGGAAGAAGAAAAAAAACCAAAAAAAACCTGGGCCTGGGTAAGGCCTTGAAAAATAAGTTAATCATGAGCACTGGGTGGTGGGCAGCTGTGACCCTTGGTCAGCTAACCTTGGTCAGTTAATCTTACATACCAAGCTTGTCATGCAGAACCCCCCTCACCATTGAGGTGTAGTCTTATCCTGCCCTTGCTTAACCCCAGGATGTATGTCTTGCAAGAATAATGTATAGCTGTGGAAAATTACTATGAGTTAAGTGCTTTGAAAATGCTATATAAACCCTTGGCTCTGAGTGCTCAGGGTCCTTGTTGAGACCCGCTGCGTCGGGCTGACACTTGGACCCCAGCTAGCTGGCTGAATAAAGACTTTGCTTGAATTTACATCTCTATGCCTGTGTAGTTTGTTCTCTGGAGAAGCCTCGGAAGCCTGGACCCTAACAATGTATATAAAACTTAAAATCCAGATTCACAAATTTGTCCCAGTAGGGATTCCACGAGAGGGCTCTCCATTACCGTTCTTAATCCCCCATATTTCTCACCTGTCTGATAATTCATAATGAAACTCTAACTTAGTGGTTTCTTCAAGGGTGGTTGGTTCCTGGGTCAGCAGCATCAGCTCACTGAGAACAGGTTAGAAATGCTAGTTCTTCGGTCCCCCCACTCAGTAGGAAGCTCTGGGGGTGAGGCCTTCCAGGTGTCCCTGACATGCTAAAGAGTTCATCTCTTTTCTGACTTTGCCACTCAGTGTCCGCCCCGCCCGAGAGCTGGTGACGCCCCGCCCAGACCCACTGAAAGAGACTCTGTGTTTCAGCAGATCCCCAGGAGACCCACATGCACAGGAAATTGATAAGCACTCTAGAGATGATCCCTAGAGATGAACCTGCAAAAACTAATGGGTGAACAACACAGTCAGCCAAATAGAGTGAGCAACCCAGGTACCTTCAGGCAGGTCTACAGCCACCATATGATAAAGAAATTTGTCCCATCTCAGCTGGTGACCCAAATTCAAGAGCACCCACCACCCACCAGGCAGAACCTCCCCTCTTCCTGTTCTTATGCACTTGGACAACTTCCTTTCTGTGATCTTTGTCCCTGTGGAGTCATATCTTGGAGGGAATACAATGACACAGAAGGTAACCAAGTTTAGGTCAATTTTTACTTAGTAAATTAATTTTGCTACCCCATAATTAAGGGAAATATCACATTTTGACATTAATTATTTTTGGTTGGCCTCCTATCCAAAAATTTTAGCAAATTGTGTTAAAAAAACAATCTGAATAATTCTGATTGTTTTTGACAAACAGATCATTTTGGCAAAGAGGTGTCTT
Organism: Manis javanica; assembly: GCF_040802235.1. Classification (NCBI taxonomy): domain Eukaryota; kingdom Metazoa; phylum Chordata; class Mammalia; order Pholidota; family Manidae; genus Manis; species Manis javanica. The sequence continues at coordinate 67,091,084 of NC_133164.1, read as the reverse complement.
GATGTATTTTTTTTCTTACTAAGCCAGTTTATCTCCTTGTACATGTTTAACCTTTATTTTTCTGGGTGCAGCTGACTTTGAGTATCCTAGTCAGAGGTATGACTAAGAACTTGTCAGAACCAATTGTGTTATATTAAGTAACCATATTCTGTCATGATTACTTCTATTTGTCTCTGACTGGGAAATGGAGCAGAAGAAAATTAAGACATTTCTGGAGTTGTTTTGATTTTAACATTTTAATTTATATCAATATATAACCAATTACTATTAAATATATAACATAAATAATTATTAAATATGTTGAATATTAATGACCAATACAAAATACTAATTTGGTATTGATGTTGTATTATTAAATATAATTAAAGTCAAATATTAAGAGGATATTGCTGCTGACAAACACAAGTCCCTTGATATTTTGGGGAGGTCATGCCAGTGACTGCTGGCTGTCTGCCAACTGTCCCTTAGCCTAGTTCTTTATTAGAGAAGGAGCTGTGACGTCATTCAGGATGGCTGGATGCCTAGCTCAGAGACCACTGTTTCACAACTCCCTTGAACTAAGTGTGACACATCTAATTCTAGATAATGAGAAGCAAGTGAAATGCTGGGTATAAGATTTCTGAGTAGGTGTCTTAAAGGAGTTGATTCAGTTGAAGATTTTTGTGTGTTTGTACTTCCCCTAATTGTACTTCATGATATCAAGAACACAAATGTGAGGTCTGGTACACAAGCCGCCATTCTGTGATGCTTCAGATTGGAAGCCATGAGCCATTTGCTGTGAATGGTGGCCCATAAAGTTAGAAGGAGGCTGGACCCCTGGTCACTATGTGGAGACTCCAGACCTGTCTTGGACTTCCTGCCTCTAGATGTGTTCATTCTAGTGAGCAAAACTTTGTGTGTTTAAGCACTTAAATTTTAAGTTTTCTGTTAAATGTAGACGAATCTAATCTGATATAGGGAAAAAAGAGAAACTGGATAGAAATAATTGATTTATCTAAACCATGATACAATAAATTTAATCTGCCCTGGAAACTTATTTTCTTTTGGCTAAGATTTCAAAAATGGTTAGTCTTGAAAATATTCAGTGTTTTCTAAACCATCTCGAGTAAATGAAGTATTCATTATTTCATGGAAATCAAAAAAAGTGTTCCTTTTCTGGGTCAATTGAAAATATTCTCTTCTACCCTCTCTTAAGTCAGAAGGCTGACTTTGTAGGAAGTCACTGATCTAGGAGTAAAGAGACCTGGATTCTTCTGTTAACTTGTATGATTGTTAGCAAGTCATTGAATCTTATTTACTATAACTCCTTCAACTATAAAAAAAATTTCATTTGTTGGTTTTATTAGTCAAACTATGGTGTTCTTCATATGCAGGGATGATGTGCTATTTGTCATTGTATTCTCCCTTACACCTGTGCTTGACAAAATTTCTTTGTTTTGTTTTGTTTTTAGTATATATACATGGTGTTTAATATTTAGTTGCCACATTAAATTAAAAATTTTAATGAAAACATCTTTCCTAAAGATACATTTTAAAATGTAGCATATTATTTCCACTACTTCATCATCTGTCCCTGTGAATTGGGTGATCAAATTGATGTGTCCCCTTAAGTCTGAGGGATTTGATATTTGGTTGCATTTTCATAGCCTGACGCATGTTCTCATTTTATAGCTAATTAATATATGGGTAAATAAAAGTAAATAAAGTTTATTTCCCTATCAATTAAGCCAATGAATATCCATCACAATCTAAAACTTTTCTTATGCCAACTCAAATAGACATCAGAATGAGTAAAGATGAGTTTAACAAACAGGAAATTGCAGAGGTTTCAGCATGTGGCAAAGAAGACAATTTTAAATGGTTTTGCTGTATGACAAATGGTGATTCCATAACCTAACTGACTTGGTTGGAATTCAGCTCTTCCACGTTAGAGGCTATATAACAAGATATTTTTAGAACGATCTCAGTGAACTGGCTAGAATTTACATTAGGCTACATGGTAACAAATAATGTGGATTAAACAAGGTAAATATTTTCACTAGTGTAAAAGAAATTTGGAGTCTTCTTAAAATGTCATCAGTGTCTCAGGAGCCTTCACTTTTCTGCTCTCTTTGTACAAACTGCTTCACAATCACAAGATGGCTAATAACACTCCAGACATCACATCTATGTCTAGAGCATAAAAAAAGGAAAGGGGAAGACATTAGGAGGCATTTCCAGAAGCTCCCTGCAACAACTTCTGCCTACATACCATTGGGAGAACTTAGTCACATGTCCATCCCTATGTGCAAGAAAATGTGAGAAATATGGTTTTCAGCTGAACAAATCAGGAAACCGTAATACTAAGGAAGATGTTTAATAATGTTAAGAGATAATCTGGGGGCAAATATACAGAAGGAATACTAACTCTTATCCTTAATATTTCTAGCTCAATATGATTCTTAGCAAAATACTAATTCCTTGTATAACAGTTAAGAGACTATATAGAGCAGGACTGTATATATGATCTTCCATTTGTCAAGTTGTGTAAGATATTTCAGAACAAAAACTTATTTGAAAAGTCACATAAATTAAACCTCAATTCTATTAAGAAATTAAAATTTGATTACATACTCAGGCCAGATGGCCTTCAAATTTGAAGCACTCCAGAGGAGACCGGTGTGAGAACTAAGTCATCATAACCCTCTGGTCCGCTGACGGATGGCAGAGGCACGTCTCCAACCTGCACGCTGGCAGAAGGCTGGAAGGCCTTCCCCCTCTGCTGGGGCGGCAGGAAAGACGCCCTGAGTGGGGTGGAAGGAGGCGTTCTGGGTGAAGGGGAAGTCAGGATGCCCAAAGCAAAAGAAGGCAAAACAAACAACCCAAAGCGAAACAGAACAAGCAGAAACAGGGGAACCACCAGAGTTCCCCAAACCGCAATTTGAGAATCATTGTTTTGGAGGCTGGGCTGGAGGCGCGGTGGCCTGGAAGCCCAGTGGACGTGGTCCGGATGAGGGTGAGGATCAAGGACAGCGGTGAACCTGGAGCAGATGGCATGTGGGAGGGGGCAAGGGGGGCTCCAGGGTGACGCCTTGCTTCCTCCTCGGCAGGCAGCGGGGTTCAGAAACTTAACTGCAGCAATGAGAAAGGCACAGCCGTGTTGCTCTGGACTGATAGGGGCTTCAGGTTGGGGCATTTTGAACGTGAGGTATTTGTGGGAATCCCAGGAAGGCACGTCCTGTCTCGCAGTTGGAACGAAAGGACAGACTTGATGCTGCCCACCCCCAGCTCCCTATTATTTTTTATCCACATAATCCATCCCAAATCCCAAAAGCTGTTCAGTTCAGGGACAGCTTTTTATTTAGCTCTCCATCCAAGCAACTAGTGATATAAATATGTTTTTTTCTGTATGAATATTCAAAGCATCTTTCCTTTCCTCTGCACACTGAGGATAGGTGGGATATTCCCCCTACACCTCTTTCCTTCTCCCCTCATGGTCCCCCTCTTCACCCTAACTCTTATGTTTCACCCTTACGGTTTTGTTATGAAAATCAAGCTAATTGATAATACACGGGTGAGCACTACTACTGAGTGAAATAAAGAGACTGTGAGAAAGAAGGATGCAAATTACATTTCAAGTATAAGAAATGGCAAAGAAGGGAAGAGAGAAAAGGAGAGTGAAGAGAATGAGAAGGTGACTTAGTTTAGGTCACGTGGTGATGGCTTGTGCTGAGAAACAGAAACTGAGCAGTAGGAAAAAGGTGCATTTAAATTTTCAGGCGCAGCAAGAAACTGTACAAAGTACGCTGAGGTTAGCCAGGGGAAGAAACAATTTTAGGGATGGTTGCTGTGTATTAATAATGCCTCCTGAAAAGGTTAGAGGAGATCGAAGTGCTGAGTAGGGTTTTGTCCTGTTGCCTGTGGCTCCTAGAAAGCCCACCCTGCTGAGACGGGACCCGGGTGAGGTGGGCTGTCAACAGGAACACAGCGGCCAGCCAGTACATGTTTGGGGAATGACTGGGTTTAGGTTTCTTTTCTTTTTCAGTTTTACTGAGGTATAACTGACAAGTAAAATTTATATATACAAAGTGTACAATGTGATGATTTAATATACATGCACTTTAGCAAATGATTACCATAATCTGGTTAACAAATCAGTCAACTCACATAGTTACCTTTCTGTGTGTATGTGTGTGTGTGTGTGTAGTGAAAATGCTTAAGACTACTTTCTTAGCAGATTTCAAGTATACAACACAGTATTATTAACTATAGTCACCATGCTGTACATTAGATCCCCAGAGCTTATTCATCTTACCCTTTAACCAGCATCTTCCCACCTACGCTACCACTCTGCCCTGGTAACCATTTAATCTTCATCTGTTTATCTATCTATACCTATAGCTTGCTCTGTCTATCATCTATAATTATCTATCTGTCTACCTATCTATCATTATCTATCTCTAAATCTATTCATATGTATTAGTTGGCTTCCCCAAAGCTGATGAGATGGAAAAATTAACCATAGTTAAATAAATTAAACCCTGTATTACTTTCTCTGGCACAAGGTATCTTGAATTGTTCGTATGAAATGCAGCTTAATTGCAAATTAGTGTGTGTAATTAGGAATTAGGGGACTTATTATTTTCAATTTAAGCCTCCTGTTTATGACCTCTATTTATTAATGCTTTCCATATGCTTTCTGTGACTGGAAATTACATATAACTCTCATGTCCTATTTTCAATTGTTCCAAAGAACAGCCTCTACATGGAGTTCCTTCCCAGGTGGCATAGTGTAAACTTCAGGTTTGCTTATAACCAATATTTTACTTAAGATTATCTCAAAGAAGCATTATAATTTGTTATTTATTCTATATAATTAGCTGGATAGGAGATATATATATATACACATATACACATATGTACATATACTCAACAAATATTTACTGAGGGTCTGCATTGCGACAGGCACAGCTTAGGCCCTGGAAATGGAGACCAATGTAAGAAGATCTCATAACAATGACATTCTAATACAGATAGAACAAGGAAAAAAATAAGTAAAATACAAGAGACAGACGGTAGGATGGAGCAGTCAAGAGAGATACGTGATGGAGTGTGTAAGGCCCTGTGGACGACTGGGAAAATTTTGGTTTGATCTAAATGAAACGAGAAGCCTGTGGGGGATGTTTTAAAAAAATCTTTTCATTTTAGAATCATTCTGGAGGAGTCTGGGTAGAGAAACGTAATTATCACCATTGTCGATCTGCCTGCTGGGTCAGAAACAAACTGAAGTGAGGAGGGTTGGCAGCAATCAGGAGGCTGTTTGAGTCACTCGGGTGAGAGATGCCAGCGGTTTAGACCAGGAGGGAGATGCTGAGGAGGGGATGGATGCCAGCCAGTCACAGGATTTACTGACAGATTGGATTGAGAGTATAAGAGAAAAAGAAAAGCCAAGGTAAGGAAGTCCGCAAGAAGTTATGATCTGAACAATTGGAAGTTACTCCTGACTTTGTCTGGTGCACAATTTCCTGTGGCCCAATGGAAAACCAGCTCAAGTCAGCAGAATCGTTTTCACAGCCTCAAGATATTACCCACCCACATTTTATTGTCTTCAAATTTACCTGTTGTTTCAAAATGGTATTATAGAGGAATCCATTTGAAATACATTGGATAAATTGGGCCGCTTGTTTAGTGTTAAGTAGTTTATATTTTATTCCTTTGTTTCAATTTCACAATAAAAATAAAAAAAATATGAACATTTTAATAGCCTCAGTGCAGTTACCTAGTGTGAAAGATGAAAAAAAAAAACCTAAAATGAATTCTTTCCAAATGGTTCTTCCACCCTTTTCTGGAATGAGGAAAAACATGAGCTACCCTTAAGGCATTAGGGGTTAAAGGGTAGGCAAGCGTTTGGAAATGTCCTATTGTCAAAGATCATGATGATAGCCTGAGTAGATTTCTCCAACCTGAAACTGGTTGCTTCTGTGTTCTCTGTAAAGCTTTGCGTTAGAGATCATAACATCATCACTAATAAGATGATGAAGATGAGGTGTGTTTATGAAATCATTGCCAGAAAACATGAGGGTTAAAAACATGGGAACAGATGCATGTCAGCTATGGTCTCATGCTGACCACCGGGGTCTACTTAACTGGCAAAGGTTCAATGATAAATTTTATGGAATTGGAGGCAACAGTCAGCTCATTATATCTTATTCACTAACAGAACATGGGACTAATACATAGACTGGAAGTCATGTACTGTTTGGCATTACTTTTGAGTTGAAACATATGGTCCCTATTACAATAAGTTTGGCTCTGTGTGTAATGGTGCTGGGATGGTGCATGCCTTCAACCATGGGCAGGTGTCTCCAAACCAAACAAAGGGGAGCAGACACACTTCTTCACTTTTCCTCGGTGGTCAGACTTCCTGGTTTCAGCTAGTGATTGAAGAGTTGCTGGAGCTGAGTCAGAATGGCCTGTCATTGTTTTCAGAAGAGCTGCTGCGCACACACCACTTTTGTATTTCCATCTTCCAGGTTAAGTGCCGCAATTATTCGTTCAGTTTAAGTACACGTCAACCCAAAAGGTCAATCTTATCCCATTCTTTTCCTTTTCTTCCCATGACCTCTGGTTGTGGTGGCAGGAAAGGAAGAGAGAGGCGTCCAGCAACCGCAAGGGCTCCGCTTCGGGAGATGAGTCAGGAGAAGGCCGGCGGCTGGCTTCAGCTGCGGCAGGGGAGGGTCTCGGACGGAATCGGTGGCCCGCATGTAGCCAGACTAGGACCTCAAGAGATACATTTCCCGGAGCAACTCACCCTGATTTTATTGTTTTCTTGTAGCCGGGAGGCCCTGTACTTATTTATTAATTATTGTCTTTGATGGTAATTTTCTTGTATCATCGACATACCGACCACGGTGTTACTAAAAAGCACAAGAACAAAACCAGCCTCCAGAGATAGGTGTGCCCCGCTGCAGGCGCTCCCCGAGCAGCCCCCGGGGTCTCGGGGAGCCCAGCCCGGGAGTGACGGCGCCCGGAGTCACGCGCTAGCCGCGGGGCGCGCAGCCGGCTGGACCCCCGCCCCCAGCCCCGGGGCGCCGCGCGCAGAGCTCCGCGGAGGCGCAGCTCGCAGGGCCAGGGCGGCGGCGGCCCGCCTGCAGGCGCTCCCGAGAGGTGAGGTCTTTGGCCGCTCCCAGGAGGGGCCGGCAGGTGCCCCGGGGCCGCGCCCGGAGCCCCACCCCCGGCCGGGGAAAAGCCCCGCGGAGGGGGCCGGCGCGCCAGACCAGCGGCTCGCGTCTCAGCTCGGCCTCTCCGCGGCCTGCGTCCCGCGCCCATGGCAGCCGCCCCGGGCGGAGCGCGGCGCCCGCCGCTCCTGCTGCTTCTCTCGGTGAGTGGCCGCCAGGCCGTCCGCGGGGCGCGGGGCTGGAGCAGGGCCGCCGGGTAGGGCGCTCCGTGAGCCCCGGGCGGGTGGCGGAGGCCCGGGAGGCGGCGGCCCCAGGGCAGGGGAGGGGATCTCCGGAGGCCGCCGACGTGAGCGCACAGCTGCGGCCTCGGGGCGCCCGTGGGAGCCGCGCCCGGCTGCTCCCCCCGGGTCCCCTCCCCCGCATCACGCCGTCCCGCCGCCCGTCCCCCGCCTCTCAGTCCCGGGGGCGCGCCGCCCGCTGCTGCCCGGGCGCCCGGCCGCAGCCGCGGGGAGCGCACGGCCCCGGGCGGAGGAGGGCCCCGCACCGCTCCCGGGACGGCTTTCTGCGTGGGGGTTGGAGTGCAAGGTGGCGGGAGGGGGTGAACGCGATCCCCGCTCCTCAGGGCCGTAGGTGGCGGGCCCAGGTGACCCTTCCTAGTCTCCATTGTCCGTCCCCGCGGGGAAGCGATCGTCCGGATCCTTGGCCCGCGGGCGTCGGGATCTCCCGGCCCTGCCCTCCCGCCGGAGCCTCTTTCCCACTTCAGGGAACACGGTTGCGACGCCCCCACCCCGCCAAGTAGGAGCTACCGCGGATGGCCCCCTTGGTGGAGGGACCGGCAGCTCACCGGGGGCGCGAAGGCCCGGGACTGCAGGCAGGGAGGCCGCCCTCAGAGAGTTTGGGGTCAGAGGTTCCCCAGCCCGGACTTCTGAGGCCCCGGGAGGAGGAAAGCTAAACAGACGTGGAGCTAAAGACACTCTAACGTTGAGCCACGGGCGCTGGAGCTCAGATCTACCAGGGAGGATAACGGCCGCGCCTGGAGAACGGACACCGGAACATGCAGGGGCGGTGGGAATGGGGGCTGAAGTAATTCGGATGATTTCCAGTTCTCCGCCCTAACTTTCTAAGTAACGGAATTGTGGTTGTCGTAGAATATCATTAGAAGGTCTTTACCGAGGACTCCATGGACTTCGAACCCTTGTCATTCCCAGGGCCCACTAATTACAGAGAATAGCCAGGCACACAGTGGAGAATATTTTACAGTTGAGGAAACCAAGACTGAAATAAAAAACGGTCATAAAATACGTAGCTGATGACAAAGGACTGAATTTTGGCTAGATTCCTAATGAAGTTGCCACTTCTTTTTAAACTATTGGCCATTCTTTGAAGGAAAGGGGTGATTATCTTGGGCAGTAAACATTACATTGCATGTGTGTGTATACACAGAACTTTCTGTTATTACAGATCCTGTATAAAATAAATCGGGTATAAGTGAATAAACCAAAATGGAATAATTCTCCATGCTTGGTTGCTAGATAGGCCAGAAGTGGGGTAGATAGAAAAGTGCTGGGCTCTGGCTGCATCCCTCCTGTTGGTGCATGACAGCTGGAAGGCTTGGAGTGAATTCTTCAAGGTGTTCTGATGCTTATGTGCGTATTTGTGCAAAGCCCTGCCAGGCTCAGATGGTGGTTGCCTATTGTAGGCCTCAAGTGTGTGCATGTGTAAAGAACATTTGTGTAGAAGATATGATTAAATAAGAATAACTTGGGGAGGCACCTTCTACATTTTCCCCTCCCCATATGCCCAAGTAATCCCTCACCATTCCACAAATGAGCTGCTCCCACTTTCCTGATACTGTTTTACTTCACATGTCTTAACCACTTGAACTCTGGCTTCTGCCTAAACACCTAAGGAAACTTGTCTTTCTCTAAAAGAGTCAGGGATCTCCATTGCTAAATCCAAACCATTTCCTATACAATTCTGCCTTGTACGTTGTCCCTTTGTTCTTGAAATTCATGCATCTTTGACCTTCCTGACCATTCAGAATTTGGCTGCCTTCCTTGAACAATAGGCCTTTATATTTCTCTAAGTACTATGATGTGTGACACAGCTCTTAATTTCCCAACACTGCTTTTCTAGTAGTGTCCTATACTGCACTAGATGACACTACCATACACCTTGTTCCTCAGGTAAGAAGTCTGGAAGCTGTTTGTTTTCCTCACTGCACTCCTCCCCTAATCCATCATTTAGTCCAATTAAATCTACATTAAGAAATATCTCATGGATATCATTAGTTCTATCCATCACCTCTGCTATTTTTGCCATTACAAATAATATCCCAAATATGTAAACTTGTCCATATGTCATTTCATATATGGGCAAGTGTATCAGGAGAATAGATTACTAGGGTCAGATAAAAGTATAAATGACTATAATTTTGGTAGATATTACCAGCTCGCTTCCCTCTTTCCTCCATAAAGGTTTTATGTGATTTGACTGAAAGCTGTTTTCACATCACTGAGGATGTGGAGATATGTATCTCCATACACACACACACACACACACACACACACACACACACACACACATGTATGTATAGTATTATATCAGTATAGTACATATCAAGTGTGAGAGACTACTTGATCTAGGCAGTCATTTGGCAAAACAAAAAATTGAGTTCATGCTTCATGTAGACATCACAGAAAATTTCAAATAGATGAGAGATTTAAATGTAACATACTACCATACAGATAATACAAGAAAACATAGTGAATTCCTATTTAAATTTGGAGTCAAGAAGACCTATTTATGGCTCAGATTTCAAAAGCTACTTATTAAAATTGAGAAAATCAATTATATTAGCGCACACACACACACACACACACACACACACCCCTATGGCAAAAAACTAAGCCAAACCAAAATATCATAAGCAAAGTTAATGATAACTTAACTGGAAAAAATATTTGCAGATCATATTTTAAAAGGCTAGTCTAATATATCAAGAGCACTTATAAGTCAAGAAGTCCAACATGAAACATGGGCAAGAAAAATTTCTATAAAATAATAGCAGTGGCCCATAAAAAGACTATATTGAAATGTCATTTCTCATTTGGCAAACATTCATAAGTGGCAGTACACTATGTAGGCAAAAATGTGGGGAAATAGAAACTCTCGGGGACTGTTGTGACAAACTGTTACAACCTTTGTGGACTGCATACAGTCATATCAAATGCAAATAGAAATTGTTTTACTTCTTCCTTTCCAGTTTGTATGCATCTCTTATCTTACTATCTATTTATATACCAGTACCTCATTGCTTTAATTATTGAGATTTCACAGGATCTTTTAACATCTGCCAGGGCTAATATCCTTTCCTTGCTTTTGTGTAATTTTCCCATTCTTAATTATTTATCTTTCCTTATGACTATTTGTTTATCTATTGCGGTATAGTTGTTATACAGTATTATATTGGTTTCAGGTGTACAACACACTGATTTGACAATTATATACATTATGAAATGCTCACCATTATAAGTATATTACCACCTGTCACCATACAAAGTTGTTATTATATTATTGACTATATTTCCTACATTGTACTTTTCATTCCCACGACTTATTTCTTTTATAATTGCAGGTTTCATCTCTTTATTCCCTTCACCTATTTCACCCTTCCCCTACCACCTACCCTACAGCAACCACCAGTTTATTCTCTGTATTGCTGTGTCTATTTCTATTTGGTTTTTGTTTTGTTTTGTTTTTTAGATTCCATATAAAAGTGAAACCATATGGTATTTATCTATCTTTGTGTGACTTAGTTCACTTAGTGTAATGCTCTCTAGGTCCGTCCATGTTCTTGGAGACGGAAAGATTTCATTCTTTTTTATGGGTGAATAATACTTCATTGTGTATATGTACCACATCTTCCTTATCCATTCTCTATCAATGGACACTTAGGTTGCTTCCATATCTTGGCTATTATTAATAATGCTAATAAACATAGGAGTGCATGTATCTTTTTAAATTAGTGATGTTGTTTTCATTGTGTAAATTCTCAGAAGTGGAAGATTGGGTCATATGGTAGCTCTGTTTTTAATTTGGGGGGAACTTCTATACTGTTTTCCATAGTGACTGCACTGTTGTCATTCCCATCAACAGGGAAGGGCCATCTTCTTTTCCCCCCATCCTGCCCAGCACTCCTTATGACTTTTTAAATCAGCAAGTCTAGTTCCAGAAAAAATACCGTTGGGATTTTTAGTGGGATCACAAAATGTATAATTTAATCTAGTGAAAATTGACACATTTATGTTGTTGATTTTCCCAGCCTTAAATATTGACATATCCCTCTCTTTTTGTGTAAATCTACTTCTGTATCTTTCAGAAATGGTTTCAGATTTCTCTCAAATAGGCCTTGTGTGTTTCTTGTTAACTTTACTCCTTGGCATTGTAACTTGGTAGTGCTTTTGAAAATTACTCCTTCTCTTCCATTATATTATTTAACTGGTTTTATTGTGAATGTATGAAGGCTAATGATTTCTGTATTTTAATAATTATTTCTGCTCCCTTATTGTAGTAATTTATTGGTTGATTTACTTGGGTTTCCAGGTAGTCATATTGAACACAAAGAGACTTACTTTTTTTACCTTTTTCTTTCCAATTTGTATACCATCTATACCTTCCTCTTGTCAAACGCAGTTCCTGCAATGCTGTATTGATGCTCTTGGAAGCCTCTCCTGTCTCTGAGTCCAGTGTGGTGGCCACTAGGGCTTTCTCATTGATGTTGTTATTATAAAATAATGTAAAAATCATATTGAAGAAGACCTTACCAATCCCTATTTTAGGGGGCAATGTTTTGTTTTGTTAAATCTTATTTTTAGTTTTTTTATTTTGGTATCATTAATCTACAATTACATGAGGAACATTATGTTTACTAGGCTCCCCCCTTCACCATCTCCCCCACATACACCCCATTACAGTCACTGTCCATCAGCGTAGTAAGATGCTGTAGAATCACTACTTGTCTTCTCTGTTGCACAGCCCTCCCTGTGCCCCCACACCCACATTTATACATGCTAATCATAAGGGAGCATTATTTTTTAAGATCTAAATTGAATCTGGTCAGATGTCTTTCACCATTTACGGCGATGATCACATGCCAGGCTTCTTTACACTGACGAAAGGCTTAGGGTTCCCAGATTTGATCCTAGACTAAGAGAGTGATGTGAAGCTGGATCACAAACCCATCCAGCTAGATCGCTCTGCAGTGGGGCCCCGGGCTACCCTGGGTGACCCTTCCCTTAGATTTAGGGTGTGCGCTTTGATTCCCTCTCTTCTGTGAAGGCCATAAAGCTAGAATCCCATCTTTTCAGATCAGAAGTCATTTCTGGTTACCACTCTGCTCTAGTTTTAGCTTCTGTTTTTTCTAGATGTTTTAGGATATTTAAAAAATATATATCCATCTCATAGCATTTATCCTAGTTTATTCAAATTACATGTATGTCTTACCCTTGAAGTGTATGTTTTGTGAGTGTTTACTGCTCCTTGTCTGGTACCTAGTAGACATTCAGTAAATACTTGTTGAAGGTGTGAATGGATGGATGTCCAGGATACTGTTATACTGTTTGTCTCAAGCGGCCATTTGTCACCTCCTCCATTGTTTCTTTAGTCTCAGGGCCTGTTCTCCGGCTCTTGGATTTCTGCTGCAGCCTCTCCATTGGTTGGCTTGCTTCCACCCTTGCTCCTTTATGGTCTCTGCTCACAGTCACCAGAATGATTTTATGTAAACGCTCTCCGCATTATGCCACAACACACTTCTAAACCTACCGGTAATTCTCTTTGCTCCCAAAATAAAATCTGCACTCCTTACCGTGGCCTCTTAGACCTTATGTGGTATACCCCTGATCATCCCCTTAGTATCATCTCACATCCCTCTCCCCTCACTGTGCATTATTACTGTGATCTCCTTTTTGTTCCTCCAACGTGCCAGGTGGAATCGCCTTCCAGGGCCTTTGTTCTGACTTTTGTTTTCCACGCGGAAGACGCTTCCCTAGTTAGGGAGCTGGCTCATTCCCTCATTTCTTTCAGGCTTCTGGTCTTGCCTTTGTCGCCCTCTCTCCCTACTTTATTTTTCTTATAACACTTATCTCTTGGCCTTATGTGACCTTTATGTGTGATGTACTTTGCCATTATGTAACTCTCGAGTGTTTATATTTTTATCTCACTATAACCCACTGTCCATGACGTCAAGGATTTTACTTTGTTTCCTGTAGCCTTTAAACACTGCCTGGCACCTCATAAGCAACAAATAAATGTTGGTTGAATGAATAATTAGGTAATATGCTTTCAGTCACCCAAGCTGGATGTCTTAGCCATCTTATTCTACTCCTAGTCTCTCTAGACTATGTAGCCAGTGAAAATTCTTCTCAGCTTTTAATTTCCGATTCAAATATAGTCTCTTCATTATGTCCATCCTAATTCCCAAGTGAAATGTAATCTCTGCTTTGCCTAACCCTCCATGTATAATTTAAATTGGATAATTAAATGTGTATTGGAAATACAAATTTTCATCCAAATTTTGATTATTTTATGCTTATAGACATTGTACATAGCTGTAAATGCTTGTTAGCTATCCTTCTTTTGGTCAAAGGCCTTTGCAAAACTATAGGAAAAATCTGTGGGTCTTTCAGAAGTATCCATTGTAAAGTTGCAGAGAGAACAGAAATAAAATTTTCAGGGTATTCAAATATGTGTTGTATTGAAATTGCTTCACCATCCATCAGTTGCTCAATTAAAAATTTTTAAGTGAAATATTTTCTGAAATGACCTTAACCCTCATTTATAAGAAGATGCACCTTCAAAATAAATGCATGTTTCAAAGTTATATGCTTGCTTGTGTCATACATAAAAATTCTCTGTTACTCCATGACAAGGAGTTAATGCTTCTCTTTAAAAGCCTTGGGTTTTTGTTTAGATTATTATTGATTTAGTGCCATAGCACATAAGTAACTGACAAATAATTGAACCATTTTGCTGTCTCCCTAATTTGTTTTCGTTTCTCTTTCCTGTTTACACATCTGTGCTACCTTCCTGATAGTTTGTAGTGTCTGTCACATAGCTTGTCATTAATTCCTCAGTATTCCCACTGAGTTAGTTAATGAAGTTACCTCTAACTCCATTTTACAGAATAGGTAACAAAGCCCAAGAGGGCTAAGAATTCTCAGAGTTTCCATGCTTTTTTGAACCAGGGAGCCATGACTCAGTATGCTGTTGTATTCTATACCTCTTTACAATGTTTTTTCTGATTTCTTACTCCAATGTATGTTTTTAATTTTATTTTGCTAATTATAAAACTAATTTGTAATTATACTAATTTATAATTAAAACTACATATATATTAAAAGGATCTTTTTATGCATAATATTGATTTGGTTTTTTAGATCTTAACATTCACCTGCGATGCCTGCAAAAGAGTGACTCTCCATGTTCCCTCCCAACTAGATGCCAAGAAATTTGTCGGTAGAGGTAAGGAACTGCCGAAATATGTAGTACATCCTAATTTGTTATGATCTTATAAAATGACTGTAACTTCTAGAAGGATGACTGTACTAGAACTAATAGTTAAAACTAAAGGCCCATTGTCATTTGTAATACATGGGTGTCATTGCAGTGAAAGGAATATTGTTCCCTACAGAAAAAACATTATATGAAGTAGATAAAAAGGTTTCATTTGAGTAATAAAATGATTATTAAGATTTACATTCAATGAAGGATATGCTGTGTATAACATCCTCCTGTCAAACTGAGAAATAGATTTAAAACTATTTCTTGAGTTTAAAGGTTTTGGATTTTCATCCTAAAACAGCATGGCCTCTTACTGATATTTATTTTCATATATTGCCATTTATCAGTTAATTTTTTTCCCATAACTCAAATGCATAAAGATCAGACCAAGGAGAATCAGAACATTATGCCTATTTAACAATAGATCTAATGAGTTCAGTAATACTTTAGTAACTGCTAATTTTAATCCTCTCAATTCAGTTTTACTTGCATTAGATGTTCTCATGTGTTCCTCTATAGTTAATTTCAGTTAATAAAGGAAAATTTTTTTGGTGTCTATTTACATATTCAGGCACTGAAATTCACATGCATTTATTTCAGGACAAACATCTCTTCTTTACAAGGATGTAAATGTATATATTTAAACAAAATGAAGACCGTATAATATTGTATGGCCTTCTAAAAAATGCAAAATTTGCAAATGGCAGTATAATTTATTTTAAGGTTTTGTCTCCTCCCAAAATGCATAGATTACTGTCAAAATGATATATTATTTTGTTTTACTTTACGAATGATCACTATGTATATTTTCTACAGTTAACCTGAAGCAGTGTTTTACATCTGCAAATCTAATTCATTCAAGTGATCCTGATTTCCAAATTTTAGAAGATGGTTCCATCTATACAACAAATGCAATTCTTTTGTCTTCAGAGAAGAGAAATTTTACCATATTACTTTCCAACACTGAGAACCAAGAAGAGAAGAAAATGCTTGTCCTTTTAGAGCAGCAAACAGAGGTATATACCAAACTGTAAAAATGGTGTGACTGAGATTACCAGGGAAGATGCGGAATCAGAGAGGAAATGGGAGAGTTCAGCTTGGGAAAGAACCGCCACTGTGATGCAACTTAGTGTTTAAACAGGAAAGGGCTGTGCCAGGCAGGAGCTACAGGTTGTAAGTCCTTTGCATTTGGGATGTAAAAGGAGAAATTGGGATATGCTACAGTGTAAGAATCTGCAATCAGGTACAAATAAGCATTTCTTGTTCTTTATTGTAGAACAGATTTCCCAAAACAAATTTGAAACTCTGTCCCAGCAGGTCTCATGTATCTTAGCTTAACTGATAGTCTTAGAGAGTAGATGACTGTTTCAGCCTGAGCTTTGGACCTCAAGCATGCTTATTATTTTGTGCCACCCAAGATCACACTGACCCTGGCTGTGACTCACTGCCTCAGTCCAAGAGCTGCCACCATGTTTCCCTCCTCATTCTGACACAGATCTCTCTGTTGGTAGGTCCCCTGGCTCTACCTAGCTGCTGGTGAGTGGAAGACGCTTATGTTCAATGTAGAAAGGCACACTCTCTTTATTTTCTCAGCATATCTATGACAACAGTAAATTTTTTTTTTCAGTTTTGCTTGTAGGCTTCTGATTCATTCCTCTTTCTTCCATACTTCCACCAAGTTATTTTCTCCAGAGGAACGCTGTGGTGACAGGGCAGTCACCTCTTCATTATCTTTCCGTAGTGTTGACATTTCATTTGGTTTTCAAGCACTACCATTACCAGCTCATCCTCATGACAGGAAATGTATGCACGTTCTAGTTTTGAGAATAAAGTAGTCATTGACTTTAATATTTTTTCCCTGTATTCTAAATTGAGATACCGAAAAAAAGACATTCTAAAGAAAAAATTCTAAGACGTGCCAAGAGGAGATGGGCGCCGATTCCTTGTTCAATGCAAGAGAATTCCTTGGGCCCCTTCCCACTTTTTCTCCAACAGGTAGGATTCACTTTCCTTCCACTGTGAAAGCCCATGGTTTCCATTTTTATTTTGGACAATATATATGGAGTTATTTAAAAAGTAGTGGTTCATGAATATATGAATGAATGAGTATGTGTGTCATGTTTCAGTGTAGGGGTATGAATATATAAAACTTGAGAAAAGAATAATTGGTCATGCTCAAAATACTTTGTTTTCTAAGACAGGAAAAGTCTTAAATGTTTGGTCCCTGTAGGTTCCATGCCACCTTTAAAGTATTCCTTAGTTATTCTGGTAAAGTTAGATGCTACCACACTATTTTCCTCATGCCTTTGCTCATGAAATTTCTCGATTCTTAGACTTTCTTATTCTATCGCTGCTTTTTATTCATACATAATAATAAATAAGAGGGAGTGATGACTTACTGCAATAAAAATGGCAATGTGATTGCATAAGTACATAGGTGAAAGTTTTGCTGAAAGAAAAACTTGTCTCATGTATATAATATCCACTTTCTAGATTCAGTCTGACACTGCGCAGAACTACACTATATATTATTCTATAAGAGGGCCTGGAGTTGATCGAGACCCTAAGAATTTATTTTATGTAGAGAGAGATACTGGAAACTTGTACTGTACGCGTCCTGTGGATCGTGAGGAGTATGAATCTTTTGAGGTAAAGTTTAAAGTTTACACATCATGTTAATAATTGTTAGGCTTTTATCTTGTTCTCAAGTCATTTATGCTTTTCTGCTTTTGGAGTTTGTCATCTATGCTTTAGCTGAATCTGATAATACAGATTTGACTTGAAGCAAAAGTAACTTTACAGAATAAATAGCTTTAGAGTCTATGAGACTGTCCGTGGTGTTATAGTTTTACTATTTTTTTTTTCCAAAAGAAAAAGAGAGTAGCCCTTTGAGGAACAGTTAATTTAGTTGGCAGAAACGGTCTGTGAATCTCTTCATGCTCCAGAGAGAGATACCATGGGAGGTAAGTGAAGTGCAGAAGTCTCGAACCTCAGTATGTCTGCAGTGGGAGAAAGTTAACTTGCGGTAAACAAGTGAGGAGTGTAGGCGGTGCTTAGCTAAGGTTATTCGATATTTTCATTATTTCGTTAACTTCTCATGGTAACATGAGAGTTAATATGTAAGAATTTAGCCTAATGTCATATCAGTTTCCCAAGAGGACACTGTCATTTTCATTAACTCAATTATAATTACTTTATATCTATTTTGGATGAATTAATTATTCATCAGTAGACTAAATGAACTGAAGAGACATGCAAACTTTGAATTAAATATTTAAATTGGGAATTGCTACCATGGTCTGTGCTGTTCTCTATGGTAGCTGTTATGAGAAAAATTGAAATTGAAATTCATATTATAAAATCAAAAGAAATTAATTGCATTCACACACAATTTACAGCCATTCATTTGTTCTGTTTCTTACTCCCCCTTTTTAAATTAAATTTCTTAGTAAGAGAATTATCTAAATAGAAACATAAATATGCCTAACATCCTACTTAGTATGAAGTAAGATGATACCCCAGCTAACGTGTCTGGGGAATTGGGAATCCTGAGAACCCTAAGTTTAAAAAGATCCAGAAAGTTGTATTTAAAATCCATGTACCTGAAACTGTCAAACAAAAGAAACACAATAATCTTCAAGAATGTTTTGGGAAAATAATAATAAAGGCTGTTAGGCTCAAGAACAACAGCACAGCAGTTAGGGGACCAGAGACTTACCTATGTTATCAGATAAACGTAACATACGGTGCTATACTACATCAGGAAATTACCCACTTCTCATGGTGTTAAGGGTATGTCCACATGTGGGCACCTCAACCCTAACTCACCGCATGCTGAACAGTCTCCGAATTGAAGTCTAGGAAGTTGAAACCGCATTGTGGTTTTGCTTTTTTCCCGATTTTACTCTCTTCACAGCTAATTGCCTTTGCTGTGACTCCGGATGGGTATACTCCAGAACTCCCATTGCCCCTAGTGATCAGAATTGAGGATGAAAATGATAACTACCCAATTTTTACAGAAAAAATTTATACTTTCACCGTTCTTGAAAATTGCAGAATTGGTGAGTACCTACCTCCACAATCATGGTGACTTAGGTTTAAGACCAGCTGAGGGTCCAGAACAGGGGAGGCAGCTGTGGGTGGCATTTTCCTCTGCCTCCCACTAGCTCTGCACTCTGACCTTGGGCATGTTTCCTCATCTTGAGAGGCTTTAGTTTTCTCATCTATAAAACAGGAAATCAATATTCCATGATCCACCTGGAATGTAGAACCCAGTGCCTGAGAACCCAGAGCTACTTAATATATGTTACTTTGCTTTCCTGTGTGAGATAAAATACATACTCTTAAGAGAACATACTCTAAAAAAGAATAAGTCTTTGAGCCACCAAAGTCTTAACCTTGAAGTGATCTGTTTGTGTTCTGTAGTGAATTAATGATGGACAATGTTCTGGCATCATCATAAAGGTTATTGAGAATAATATAAACATTTTTCTCAATCCTGTGAAAATCGGCCATTTCACCTGGAAGTCAGAAGGCAAATTCTTGAACTTCCTCTAGAAAGTTCTAACTAAGCCAAGAATTTTCAGAGAAAACTGACCTGTGTGATCAATTTAATGCAGGTTTACAAATAGAAGAAGGTTAAAGAATAATTAGAATTCTTTAGTCCACAAATACAAAGGGCATGGAGGGATATTATCAACATTTATAAAATTATACATTAAATACAGATGTGGTCACCAAATTCCAAAATGTTAGAACATAGGATATTTAAAAGGAAGTGATACTTAATATGGAAATCTTCAAATTTATAAAAGCTCTCAATCTGATATATAATTAAATGTTCAAAAACTTTTTTGAAGTAGATGGAGAGGAGTGAAATGAAAGCGAGGTTGAAAGTGTGCAAGTTTTCTAAACTGACGAGGATGCTTCAATATGTAGGTTCTACTGTGGGACAGGTATGTGCAACCGACAGAGATGAGCCCGACACAATGCACACGCGCCTGAGGTACTCCATCATGGAGCAGCTCCCAGCGTCCCCCACGCTGTTCTCCATGCACCCAGCGACAGGCGTGATCACCACCTCCTCATCTCAGCTCGACAGAGAGGTAACACAAATGCTAACAAAGCCTGGTTACCACATACTTCTGTCTCTCTCTGTGTCACCTGGGTTGTGTTTTTGCAAAGCATGTTGTGAATCTAATTTTAGAAAATTATTTTAAGTTTGTTGGTGAAGGTCATATGCCTTGCAGTGCACTAATTTGGAGCTGTTAATTTGTTTGCTTCTGACTGGTATGTTTTATAAAATGGCATTTCCTAATATAAACATCTTTACAGTAATAAAAACAAGCAATGTCAAATATGGAAGTGAAACTGTACACAACTTTGTCACCAGCAGGTATGCACACTGCCCTGGGGTGTCTTCCTACGCCATCTCACCTGCATTCTCTACATTCGTTAGGTTAAAAGAAAGTTCATATCTCTCTGAGGCATGTGTAGCATTCTCAGTTGACTGCTGGAAATCCGTTTTCAGATGTCTCACAGGTGCCTGAGATGCGGAACATCTAAAATTCCTTGGATACATGCTCTCCTGGCCATGATTGCTAGTTGAAATGGCATTGATACATTCTTTCTCTAGTTATAATTTTCTGTTGATATCTTGGGTTTATGTTCTCAGAATTGTTTTTGATGCCTCTTCTGGCCCCTTAGATCAAATCTTTTCAAGCATGCTGTTATTACCTCTAGTCATCTTATGTTTACATTCTGCCCGTTTCTACCACAACCATCCTAATTTAGTAATTCATTCACTTGGTTAGTCAGCTATTAGATCCTTCACCAAAGATTTGTTCATCTGAATTCTGATAACAGTTTATCTGGCCTAGTTACTATGTTTATAATCCTTAATCCTAAAATATGGTAAAACATATTGGGCAGGTTTGCATCTATTCCTGAAACGTCCTAGCAGAAGTTCATATTCTCTCCCTTTCCCTAGTCCTTGTGGACTAGAGCAGTGGCCCTCAAATTTTTCTGGGCTCGGGACCCCTTTACACTCTTAAATATTGCTGAGAATTCCAAAGACCTTTTGCCTATGTGGGTTATATTTATCAACATTTACTCCATTCATTTTTAAAACTGATAAAAGTTTAAGATATTCATTTACTTGCCCATTTAAAATAATGATAAATGTATTACATGTTAACATAAATGACATTTTAATAAAAACAATTACTGTTTCCCAACAATAAATAATTTAATTAGAAGAGTGACATTTTATCACTTTTTCCAAGTCTTTTTACTCCCTGGCTTGATTTGAGACTGGTGGATGCTCGTATCTTTTGCTTGTAGTCTGTTAAAATATGTAGTTTTTGCTGAAATATAAAAAGACAATCAATCCAACTTGAAGTGCGAGAAAAGAGTATTTTAATAGTAATTTCAGATCATTTATGGATATTCTTTTTTGATACTACACCAAACTTGACAAGAGATATTTTAGTAAATGCTTTGCAATATGCACTAGGAAACCTTATCAGTGATCTTGTGTACTTTGTTACATTAATATCTATTGGTTTATTTTTTACTGTGAATGGATAGTTTTGCCTGTGTATGATTTCCTAACATCATGCTCTGGTCATTTGGAAGATACCGGTTCACTTGAGTTATGAAGACCTTCCAAATACTGACACATTTCATTGAACATTATTGGAAAAGTCTTCCTCACTTCCATTAATAGCACAATGGTTGATAAGAGTTTTCTGGAATTTTTATTTTTGCTTGAAACTCAGTGATCATTGGCAACAAATAATTGTTTTCCTTGAAGTGACAGATTTACTTCATGTATGACAAAATATCTTCCAAATATAGTAGCTTGAATAACTACAGATATCATTCATATAAAAATGATACTCTATGAAAAACACCCAGCTAGTTCTGCTCTAAAGTCAAGCTATCACACAAGTGTGTTTCCTGAAGAGCATCATACCATGCGATGCAGCAATCGTGCTTCAGCATACAGCTCGCAGTTCTTCATATAGGGCTGAAATTTAATAAAATTCAGTGAAACTAAGCGTTTTTCTGCATCTGCAAGGACACTGTTAAGTAGAATTTTATTTTATTACACATAAATTCATTTACTTTTTACTGCGAGTATGTGCCAATGAAGAATATAATACCATTTGCTGATTAAGTGAATGAGTGAGTCACAGCCCTACTAATCACACAGGTTCTTCATGGAGTTTTATGTGCTCAGGAAAACAGATTATAAACCAAATCCTCTTTTAGCATCAAGTCTTGAATAAGCCCTTCTGATAAATCAGCTGGAAGCCCTTGACTAAAGGCAGTGGCTCGGGCTGCTTTCTCCTGAGGACCCGGGAGCTGCCTGAGTACCCCAGGACGCCAGTGTTCATCTGCTGCCTTGGACTCTTTAAACCCTATAAACATCAGAGTTTGTCTTCCATCTAAAGATATCACAAGTTACTATTTAGGTCTAAAACCTCATTTCTTTTTTTGTTTGTTTTATCAGTTGATTATTCCCAGTAAATCTTAGTTCACTAAAAAAAACCCATGTATTCCCTCCAAAAAGTATACTAGCATGAGGATTATACATGTTTAATGAAAAAAGTTCATTATTTTTCATCTCTTCATTTGTGATTGATTGTGAGAGAAGAGTACATCAGGAAACCTATGTGTATAAAAAGCACAGAGATCAAGAGAAATTTTAATTTTATTCTAGGTAATATATTTAGGACAAGAAAGCATAAGAGGTGATGAAATTAAAAGAAGGTGGCATGGTAAGAGAGGAGTGAGCATTCTAGGGAGAAGGTTAAGATCATTTTTTACACATTGTTTTGTTTCATAAAAGAGGTGAATTGTATAGGGAAGCTGTAACAGGAAACCACGGAAGAAACTCTTTCCAGTTACCCGAGGTTATATTTTGTTATTTTTAGAGTTGGGAATAGAATCCAGGTTTCGTAATGTTCAGTCCAGAAGCCATTATTATTAGTGTTGTATTAAATCCTTCCATATCCCAATTCTTAATGACAAGTTGAAACTATTAGGAGGAGAGACACACCTGTTAGACTGGCGAGGAGTCTTCCGCATGCTCTGATGAATGGAGAACCCAGGAGCTGGATTGCATTTCCACGGAGAGAAAAATACTACATTGTTCCTGATCTTTGTTTCCATGCTAAATTGAGGATCTTTTTATAAATGTAAATATTTGGAATCTACCATTTTCACAGGAGGATATTTCACTTCATCATTATTTTAGGAGGCTGCAATAAGAGTCATTGCTATGTATTTTTGAACATAGAATGCACTTTGGATAGGAGATGATGATTTTGATTAATTACTGGGCAATTTAAAATGTTCTCAGGCTATATCCTCTCTGTCTGTTTAGTAAAGCTAAAACCAAATGATTCTGTATTCTATGAGTAGCACTTTAAATTTGAGAAACTATTTTGTTTTCCTAAATTAATTGAAAATTACTAGTGTGAGGAAATTATTCTTTTGCTGGTATATAAAAATTATGAAATTTTATAGTGTGCCTCTTGAATTTTTAATGCAAGGGAATTAGAGTATAAACTAAGATTTTACTTATAATGCTTCTTTTACTCAATAATTAATTATTTCTTACTTTCTTTTTAGCTAGTTGATAAATACCAGTTGAAAATAAAAGTACAAGACATGGATGGTCAATATTTTGGTTTGCAAACGACCTCAATTTGCGTTATTCATGTTGAAGATGTGAATGACAACTTGCCAACATTCACCCGAACTTCTGTAAGCACATGATACTCATAAGAGAAAAATGTATAACTCAGTGTTAATCGTTAAATATGCACATCTCCATCAGTGCCCCATGATTTCAAATGAAGTGCCCCCCCCCCCCCATCAATATGACAGTGGTTTGGATTTAGAGCATCAAATCACGTAAATGTGGTAACTGGAAATTACAAGAATCAGACTTTCTTCACATCTTTTTTTATCTTTGGAAGAGTTACTAATTAAGTTTTTTATGTTCCTATTATTTTAGTATGTGACATCAGTGGAAGAAAATACAATTGATGTGGATGTCTTGCGTGTTACTGTTGAGGATAAAGATTTAGTTAATACTGCTAATTGGAGAGCTAATTATACCATTTTAAAGGGCAATGAAAATGGAAATTTTAAAATTGTTACAGATCCCAAAACCAATGAAGGAATTCTGTGTGTGGTTAAGGTAAGAATAAGTTAGTAAATGGCTATTTGTATCTTACGATATCATAGATTAGCATACTATAGTTTAAAGATAGGAAAAGGAATTCTGGTAAATGTAGGGATAAAATTAGGTAAATGTTGTGTTTCTTCATCTACGATGAATATATCAATTTCCTGGAATCTTCTATAAAAGCATGATTTAAAAAATGTTTGTATGTGTATGTGTGTATATAAACACATCTGTTTATATCCAGTGCATATAACATCCTTAGCTACCTGGTTCAGAAGGGAATCCTCAAACCTTCAGAGATCTAAATACTTCTACCACATTTGAGAAGACCTCCCTGCTGCTTCAGGAACCCGTTAGCCTGTAACGTGAGCTGAGCCCTTTTGGCTTTGGATGAAGGCACAGGCTTGTTTCTGATCCATCTTTAACTAGAACGTGATTCCATCTTGGGACTAAGTAGTTTCCATTTTTTGTACATATTCACAGGGAGTGTGGATCAAAAATGATAAATCTTTTTTTCTTATAATGAAATTTAGCTGCAGCCTGTGGCAGAATTTCTCTGTTTCAAAACAGCAAAGAAATGTCCTTTAATCTTGTTTCTTTTTCCACCCAACCCTTGCCCTAATCCTTGGTACTCTAAGATGGAAGTTTATCTCCATGCAGTGCAAGACCTGACAGAATTCCTGTCTTCTAGGAAACAGCTTCATCCATTCTCATTATAACTGCATATCAAGCAAAATAAAAATCTTCCATTAAACTTGGTACTGCTTCTTAGAAAGTAATTGGGGTGGAAGAGATAAAAAAGGAAAGTGTAATGTCCATGAGCTTTCTATTTTCTTGTCTCTCCTTTCTTAAAAACATTTAAAAAAATTTAACCCACATTTTCTGCCCCAAACTAGGTGCTAAAAATTTTATTCACTTCAGGAGAGTAGGACAAGCTGTCTCAGAGTTAATGGAATATAAAAACTGTTGGTTAAGGTACGGAGTTCCTCAGTAGTATCTCAAGTACTGGCCTTAAAGTACCTACGCTGAATCCTTTCTGACATCATCATCTGGGGCTGGAGTCCTTGGGTTAAATTTGCAGTTGAGGAACAATGTTGTTTTCCTGTTTTTTGCTGTCCCCACCAAAATACTGAATAGCTGAAGGATTCCTCTCCTCCCACCACCACTACGTTTCTGGGTATATGTTTAACATTCTCACTCCTGTTCCCAACACAGCGCTTACATCTTATCAAACCCACCTAAGTTACATACACTAGTTAGCTTTGCAAAAAACATTACATGCCTTGTTCTGATTTGCAACATGATTGCTTCTGTAGCCACTGAATTACGAAGAAAAACAACAGGTGGACCTGCAAATTGGTGTCGTCAATGAAGCTCCATATTCTAAAGAGGTGACCTCAAGGTCAGCCATGAGCACAGTGACAGTTACTGTGAATGTAGAAAATCAGGATGAGG